>NC_091646.1:66709914-67317975 GCF_027580195.1 Bos mutus | reverse complement strand
CCATTTTCTGCTAAATCCAGAGATTAAAAAGGTCAAGAGAAGGGAAAGTGGCTTAAGGGTGCATCTCTCCCTCAGTAGCTCCATTTACTTTAAATTCTTCTAATTTACGATGCCAAAGAGAGGTCTCTAGGAGCTGGCAGCATCTCCTAGGAAGGCAAAATCCTTATTACCATGACAAAGAATTCTGAAACTCTTTCAAAGAGTTTCAAGGAGTTTCAAGGAGTCCAGAAGAGGACTCCTTCTGAGCTTAGGTTTGGAAATTTGTCAACTAACATATTATACTACTTAGTAATTTAGAATATTTTGATAGAATAAATTTCATATTCAGAGTTGAACAAGCCAGAAGGCAGAAGGGGCCATCATTTCTAAATCCAAGTGTCCACAGAAACCAGAAAACCCTAAGTCCCCCTACTATATACCATTCCCCAATACGAGGCCACCTACATGAGCCTTATTTCCTACCATATCATGTCCCAACATTTCTACATGGCTTTCAAGACCTACCTCCAAACAATTCCTGCTGCCCTGGTTATTAGGTTTGGCTTTATTACTCCACAGACATGCTCTTCCTCCTATCTTCCTATGTGCTGTCATTGATAGCTCTATCTGGAACACCCTTTCCTCTGTATCTCACCCAGTGAAATTATACCCATATGCCAAAGTCCATCTCCTCCTTGAAGTCTTTCCTGACTATTAGACACTTGGTTGATCTCCCTCATATCTGAAGAGTAAATGTGATCTGTAGTAAGAATGATGGAAGCAGTGTGATGGAGAATTTAAAATAGTACTAGAAGATTAGGAGAAATTTTGAATTCAAGTTGCAGGTTTGCCAGTAAATAGAATAAATGACTTTGACAATGTTATCTAAACTTCAATTATTTGTGTTTTATTATATTTCTACTCCATTATTCATTACTCGTCTACCCTATGCTTATTGTTGAATCCTATCTAAATCTTTCCATTAAGGATTTTACAGTCTACTAAATGAGATGTGTATATAAACAATTAGAAGTAAAAATAGGAAAAGTGGTTAAATATTAAGAGAGCGTCATAGAAAGTTCCTCAAGAGGTTATAGGAAGTTTGCATTTCTCTATGTAGAAAATAGCACTGGAACTTGCATGAACAAAGGTATTCTGCTGCTGCTGCTAAATCACTTCAGTCGTGTCCGACTCTGTGCGACCCCATAGACGGCAGCCCACCAGGCTCCCCATCCCTGGGATTCTCCAGGCAAGAACACTGGAGTGGGTTGCCATTTTCTTCTCCAATGTGTGAAAGTGAAAAGTTAAAATGAAGTCGCTCAGTTGTGTCCAACCCTCAGCGACCCCATGGACTGCAGCCCTCCAGGCTCCTCCGTCCATGGGATTTTCCAGGCAGGAGTACTGGAGTGGGGTGCCATTGCCTTCTCCAAAAGTATTCTAAGGATCAAAAAATATATAGGAAAGTGTTAGGAAACAATACATAGAAAAATGCCATACAAATGCAAAGGCCAGTAGTATTTTAACTGGGGTGAGTGGGAGGAGAAGCTGTTCCACGGAATGATAAAGTGGAGCAACGAGTGCTTCAGTCCCTTATTACAATCTGCCAAATACTTTTCTTCAGAAGAAGCAATGGGCTCCCTTGATGTCAGAGTTGCCCTTTTCTGCCAGCACACAAAAGAGCCTACATTACATTGTAGTCCATGAAAACTTTCCAGAGCCACCTGCAGCAGGGGACTCAGAAAGAGCCTCAAATAATGCTCAGTAACTGGCAGCAGATGGCCAATTTGAAGAGAAGCATTGCTATGCCTCACATACCTCAAAGAACATACCAGCAATATGAATGAGCTGGTTTTTATCTTATATTCAGGATAAGGGCAACTGTCTCAGGCCCCACTGTTAAGCAGTTGGGGGGGGGGCACTACAGCAGCTACATAGGTATAAAGCAGAGGAGGAATCTGACAGCAGCTGAAATACTCTGAATACATGTACTCTCTCACCAAAGTTCCAGCAAGAGGCTTGTTGTCCATCAGTAAGATCCTCCCTCCTCTAAGTGATTCTCCAGTCTACTGGTTGCAACCACCAACTGGGTTCAGATAATACAGACCATCCTTTGGTAAATGCTTTCAGCAGTTTTAAGTATGAGTATGTGTGTGTCTCCTCAGGATGACCCTCCTTCTCCCCCTCTACACAAAGAAATCATTCTAATGTACAATGCTAAATTTCATTTCCATAGTCTTTTTCTTCATCCTTAGAGGACATTTTTTTGGGGGGGGGAGGAACAAGGTTTGGCTGGCCATCTAGTCCAATATTTAGCTCAAAATGATATTCCAACAGTATCCAGGTTCATATAAACTCATCTAAATTAAATTTCATTCAGACACAAATTCACCACTGGTATTAGTTTTATTATTAATTATAGTCTTTTACTTCCACTGTATAATCATAAAGGATTTGATTTAGGTCATACCTGAATGGTCTAGTGGTTTTCCATACTTTCTTCAATTTAAGTCTGAATTTGGCAATAAGGAGTTCATGATCTGAGCCACAGTCAGCTCCTGGTCTTATTTTTGTTGATTGTATAGAGCTTCTCCATCTTTGGCTGCAAATAATACAATCAATCTGATTTTGGTGTTGACCATCTGGTGATGTCCATGTGTAGAGTCTTCTCTTGTGTTGTTGGAAGAGGGTGTTTGCTATGACCAGTGCATTTTCTTGGCAAAACTCTATTGGTCTTTGGCCTGCTTCATTCCGTATTCCAAGGCCAAATTTGCCTGTTACTCCAGGTGTTTCTTGACTTCCTACTTTTGCATTCCAGTCCTCTATAATGAAAAGGACATCCTTTTTGGGTGTTAGTTCTAAAAGGTCTTGTAGGTCTTCATAGAACCGTTCAACTTCAGCTTCTTCGGCGTTACTGGTTGGGGCATAGACTTGGATCACTGTGATACGGAATGGTTTGCCTTGGGAAATGAACAGAGATCATTCTGTCATTTTTGAGACTGCATCCAAGTACTGCATTTCAGAGTCTTCTGTTGACCATGATGGCTACTCCATTTCTTCTAAAGGATTCCTACCCACAGTAGTAGATATAATGGTCATCTGAGTTAAATTCACCCATTCCAGTCCATTTTAGTTCACTGATTCCTAGAATGTCGACATTCACTCTTGCCATCTCTTGTTTGACCACTTCCAATTTGCCTTGATTCATGGACCTGACATTCCAGGTTCCTATGCAATATTGCTCTTTACAGCATCGGACCTTGCTTCTATCACCAGTCACATCCACAACTGGGTATTGTTTTTGCTTTGGCTCCATCCCTTCATTCTTTCTGGAGTTATTTCTCCACTAATCTCCAGTAGCATATTGGGCACCTAACAACCTGGGGAGTTCCTCTTTCAGATTTAAGGGACTGGATCTGATAGATAGAGTGCCTGATGAACTATAGACTGAGGTTCGTGACATTGTACAGGAGACAAGGATCAAGACCATCTCCATGGGGAAAAAATGCATAAAAGCAAAATGGTTGTCTGGGGAGGCCTTACAAATAACTGTGAAAAGAAGAGAAGTGAAAAGCAAAGGAGAAAGGAAAGATCTAAGCATCTGAATGCAGAGTTCCAAAGAATAGCAAGGAGAGATAAGAAAGCCTTCCTCAGTGATCAATGCAAAGAAATAGAGGAAAACAACAGAATGGGAACGACTAAGGATCTCTTCAAGAAAATTAGAGGTACCAAGGGAACATTTCATGCAAAGATGGGCTCGATAAAGGACAGAAATGGTATGGACCTAAAAGAAGCAGAAGATATTAAGAAGAGGTGGCAAGAATACACAGAAGAACTGTACAAAAAAGATCTTCAAGACCACGATAATCACGATGGTGTGATCACCCACCTAGAGCCCGACATCCTGGAATGTGAAGTCAGGTGGGCCTTAGAAAGCATCACTACGAACAAGCTAGCGGAGGTGATGGAATTCCAGTTGAGCTATTTCAAATCCTGAAATATGATGCTGTGAAAGTGCTGCATTCAATATGCCAGCAAATTTAGAAAACTCAGCAGTGGCCACAGGACTGGAAAAGGTCAGTTTGCATTCCAATCCCAAAGAAAGGCAATGCCAAAGAATGCTCAAACTACCACACAGTTGCACTCATCTCACACGCTAGAAAAGTAATGCTCAAAATTCTCCAAGCCAGGCTTCAGCAATACATGAACCATGAACTTCCAGATGTTCAAGCTGGTTTTAGAAAAGGCAGAGGAACCAGAGATCAAATTGCCAACAACTGCTGGATCATGGAAAAAGCAAGAGAGTTCCAGAAAAGCATCTATTTCTGCTTTATTGACTATGCCAAAGCCTTTGACTGTGTGGATCACAAGAAACTGTGGAAAATTCTGAAAGAGATGGGAATACCAGATCACCTGACCTGCCTCTTGAGAAACCTGCATGCAGGTCAGGAAGCAACAGTTAGAACTGGACATGGAACAACAGACTGGTTCCAAATAGGAAAAGGAGTACGTCGGGGCTGTATATTGTCACCCTGCTTATTTAACTTCTATGCAGGGTACATCATGAGAAACGCTGGGCTGGAAGAAGCACAAGCTGGAATCAAGATTGCCAGGAGAAATATCAATAACCTCAGATATGCAGATGACACCACCCTTATGGCAGAAAGTGAAGAGGAACTAAAAAGCCTCTTGATGAAAGTGAAAGTGGAGAGTGAAAAAGTTGGCTTAAAGCTCAACATTCAGAAAACGAAGATCATGGCATCTGGTCCCATCACTTCATGGGAAGTAGATGGGGAAACAGTGGAAACAGTGTCAGACTTTATTTGGGGGGACTCCAAAATCACTGCAGATGGTGACTGCAGCCATGAAATTAAAAGACGGTTACTCCTTGGAAGAAAAGTTATGACCAACCTAGGTAGCATATTAAAAAGCAGAGACATTACTTTGCCAACAAAGGTCTGTCTAGTCAAGGCTATGGTTTTTCCTGTGGTCATGTATGGATGTGAGAGTTGGACTGTGAAGAAAGCTGAGCCCCGAAGAATTGATGCTTTTGAACTGTGGTGTTGGAGAAGACTCTTGAGAGTCCCTTGGACTGCAAGGAGATCCAACCAGTCCATTCTGAAGGAGATCAGCCCTGGGATTTCTTTGGAAGGAATGATGCTAAAGCTGAAACTCCAGTACTTTGGCCACCGCAAGCGAAGAGTTGACTTATTGGAAAAGACTCTGATGCTGGGAGGTTGGGGGCAGGAGGAGAAGGGGACGACAGAGGATGAGATGGCTGGATGGCATCACTGACTCGATGGACGTGAGTCTGAGTGAACTCTGGGAGTTGGTGATGGACAGGGAGGCCTGGTGTGCTGTGATTCATGGGGTCGCAAAGAGTTGGACACGACTGAGTAACTGAACTGAACTGAACCGAACTGATAGTCTTTTACTGGCCTGTGCTCAGGGTTTGTTAGGAAGCACCTGCCTATGCCTTTTTCCAGACATTCGATTCTACACCTTCCTTGGAAGGGTCAGATACTTGCCAAAAGTCCTTCATGGGTGGTGGAAAAATTTGGCTTGTGCACCCCTCCTCAAGAAATATATAGCTAATGATGAGAACATATAGTGTCAAACTGAAGAGGGACAAAATATTTCTCCATTACAGACAAAAACTCCTCAATTTGGAATTTTTTTCACAGCCTTCCATTTACTGCTCTGAAGAGTTACCTTGCAAATGTCCATTATTTCTCTCCTCAGACATTAGGGACAGCTCTAGCCTTCATTACTTAAGTCTTCATTACTTATTTGTAATAATAATACCTTGCATTTAAGGTACTGTTTATCCTTTGTATCATATAACATATATGAAGTGAAATTAGTCACACAGTCATGTCTGACTCTTTGCAATCCCATGGACTGTAGCCCATCAGGCTCCTCTCTCCAGGCAAAAATACTGGAGTGGGTGCCATTTCCATCTCCATGGGATCTTCCTGAAGGGATCGAACCCAGGTCTACCTGCATTGTAGGCAGATTCTTTACCATCTGAGCACAAAGGAAGCCCTTATATATTTATTTATATAAATAAATATATATATTTTTAAAATCCCTTATATATTTATTATATAAGGAAGCCCTTATATATATTTATTTATATTTAATTATAATTTAATGTATGTATTTTATAATATACTGCTGTATCATACATGTATACACAGTACATTACATTGACAATAATTTAATACCTGTCTGTGAAGAATTAACCCAGCAGGCCCGCATTACTCAAATTGTATACATTCTCAGAAGGGCCTACTTGTATGACTAGACTTTGGCTGGCTCCTAGGAACTGAGGTCTTAGAATGTTCCCTATACTACTGATTAGGGCACTGTGCATGCCTGAAGTCTTGAACCACATTATACCAACTTGTGTGGATAGTTTGTGTAAAAAATGTAATTTATGCTGAACATCTGTTTTCTTTCTTTGGGGTGGAGGTTGTTCTGAAGTTTTGGTAACTACAATCAGCACTGCTGCTGCTGCTGCTAAGTCGCTTCAGTCGTGTCCGACTCTGTGCGACCCCATAGACGGCAGCCAACCAGGCTCCCCCGTCCCTGGGATTCTCCAGGCAAGAACACTGGAGTGGGTTGCCATTTCCTTCTCCAATGCATGAGAGTGAAAAGTGAAAGTGAAGTCACTCAGTCGTGTCTGACTCCCAGCGACCCCATGGACTGCAGCCTACCAGGCTCTCCGTCCATGGGATTTTCCAGGCAAGAGTACTGGAGTGGGGTGCCATTGCCTTCTCCTAGAGTTACCCAAATAAAAACCCTAGACTATTAGGCAAAATAAAACTTCCCTGGCAAAAAACAGTTTGCATGTATTTCTGAAGTTCATTGCTGGGGGATTTAATATGTCCTGTGTGAATCCACTAGGAGAGGACTCTTGGAAGCTTCTACCTGGTATGCTCCAACTTGTGTCTGATCTACCATTTTCCTTTACTGATCCTTCTTTTAATCCCTTTGCTGAAATGAACTGTAGCCTGACTATAATGACTTCTGAGTCCTGCAAATCCTTCTATCACACCAATGAATCTAGGGGTGAACTTGGAATTCAACAATACAATCTTACAATGTCATGAGGATTATCACTTCCATTTTACATATAAGGAAACTGAGTTTCAGAGAAATCAAAAGACTTCTTCAAGAGTGGAGTTAATGCTTGAGCTGAAACTAGAAAACTATTCTCTCCAAATCTCATTCTTTCCCTACAACACTAAGTAAATTTTGTTGAGCTTGGAGAGGTAGATAAAATGGTATCAGGTATCTTTCAGCTCTGACAGCCCATAACTGTATATCCAGAAGCCTACATAAAAAAAGTACAACCTTTAAAAATTAATTTTTCTTTTTAATTGGAGGCTAATTACTTTACAATATTGTGGTGGTTTTTGCCATACATTGACATGAATCAGCTATGGGTGTACATGTGTCCCCCATCCTGAACCCTCCTCCCACCTCCCTCCCCATCCCATCCCTCAGAATTGTCCAGCTTTCAGTGCCCTGTTTCATGCATCAAACTTGGACTGGTCATCTATTTCACATATGCTAATATACATGTTTCAACGCTATTCTCTCAAAACATCCCACCCTTGCCTTCTCCCACAGAGTCCAAAAGTCTGTTCTTTATATCTGTGTCTCTTTTGCTGTCTCGCATATAGGGTCATCATGACCATCTTTATAAATTCCATATGTATGTGTTAATATACTGTATTGGTGTTTTTCTTTCTGACTTACTTCACTCTGTATAATAGGTTTCAGTTTTATCCACTTCATTAGAACTGAGTCAAATATGTTCTTTTTAATAGCTGAATAATATTCCATCGTGTACCACAGCTTTCTTATCCATTCATCTGCTGACAGACATCTAGTTTGCTTCTATGTCCTGGCTGTTGTAAACAGTTCTGTGATGAACATTGGGGTACATGTGTCTCTTTCAATTCTGGTTTCCTCAGTGTGTATGCCCAGCATTGGGATTTCTGAGTCATATGGCAGTTCTATTTCCAGTTTTTTTAAGGAATCTCCACACTGTTCTCCATAGTGGCTTTACTAGTTTGCATTCCCACCAACAGTGTAAGAGGGTTCCTTTGTCTCTGCACTCTCTCCAGCATTTATTGTTTGTAGACTTTTTGATAGCAGCCATTCTGACTGGCATGAGATGGTACCTCATTGTGGTTTTGATTTGCATTTCTCTGATAATGAGTGGTGTTGAGCATCTTTTCATGTGTTTGTTAGCCATCTGTACGTCTTCTTTGGAGAAATGTCTGTTTAGTTCTTTGGCCCATTTTTTGATTGGGTAGTTTATTTTTCTGGAAATGAGATGCATGAGCTGTTTGTATATTTTTGAGATTAGTTGTTTGTCAGTTGCTTCATTTGCTATTATTTTCTCCCATTCTGAAGGCTGTCTTTTCACCTTGCTTATAGATTCCTTCGTTGTGCAAAAGTTTTAAAGTTTAATTAGGTCCCATTTGTTTATTTTTGCTTTTATTTCCATTACTCTGGGAGGTGGGTCATAGAGGATCCTGCTGTGATTTATGTCAGAGAGTGTTTTGCCTATGTTTACCTCTAGGAGTTTTATAGTTTCTGGTCTTACATTCAGATCTTTAATCCATTTTGAGTTTATTTTTGTGTATGGTGTTAGAAAGTGTTCATTTCATTCTTTTACAACTGGTTGACCAGTTTTCCAAGCACCACTTGTAAAAGAGATTGTCTTTTCTCCATTGTATATTCTTGCTTCCTTTGTCAAAGATAAGGTGTCCATAAGGTTTCCATAGGTGTGTGGATTTATCTCTGGGCTTTGTATTTTGTTCCATTGATCTATATTTGTATCTTTGTGTCAGCACTATACAACTTTTAAAATTCAGAGTTCATTCAGGTCATCTCTTTCTATCCCCATATTGCACACATCATTTCTGTCCTAGAGTGTCTGAGGCTCTACTGACAGTCTACAAGAAGTCACGGGCAAGGAAAATACTATACTTTAAAGAATGACTAGTTCTGCTATGCATACTTTCCCCCAGATGTTTTGTCTAATCCTTGATAAAAAAAAAAAAAAAAAAAAAACTGTACACATGGATACGAGAAAGACCCTGGCTAGATTTGTTCAGTATCACTATTAGGGTAAGTGAAAGTGAAAGTCGCTTAGTCATGTTTGACTCTTTGAGAACCCATGGACTATAAAGTCCATGGAATTCTTCAGGCCAGAATACTGGAGTGGGTTGCCATGTCCTTCTCCAGGGGATCTTCCCAACCCAAGGATCGAACCCAGGTCTCTCCCACTGCAAGCAGATTCTTTACCATCTGAGCCACCAGGAAAACCCGAATGGAAGGGAAAGTTTATAGCCTTCTCTGACCTGATATTGCCAGCATAATGTTGCCTTGCTCTAAATTCCCAAAGGACATACACATCTGTGTAGTCTGTCTCACTAACTATATCTGTATGTTCTGCAAATGGTGGGGGAGGAGATTGTGCCTACATAGCATAAAATATAAAACTTATGAAATAAATCTCCTTTCATGAAATTCTTATTTTGGATTTTTTTTGGGGGGGCATGCTGTGAGGCTTGTGGGATCTTAGTTCCCCAACCAGGGATCAAGCTAGGGTTCCCAGCAGTGAAAGCTCAGAATCCTAACCACTGGACTGCCATTGAATTCCCCTGCCCTTTCGTGAAACTTAATATTTATAAAATATGATATATATTTTAAATAGAACAATAAAGTAAATGAATAAATTAGGCTGCAATCTTGCTTCTATCCCCAACATTAAAATATCATTGGGTGAGTTTCAAAAACCTGGGCTGAGCTTTGCTTTGCAATGCTCTGCAAGATTTTCCACTGAACAGGAAAAATGGGAAGACACCCACCTGTGTAACAATCAATGTTTATCTTTGGATAAAGGATCTTTACTAAAGGATCTTGCTGCTCTGATTTTGGCGTTGGCAAGTCCATTTTCATTACAATGTTTGGGGATCTTCACAGATTTATATCATGAAGAAAAGAAGTCTGTTTGTCTATGTGGAGAATGTTGAGTTAGTTGTACAGTGTGGACCCTTGTTGTTGCTGTTGTTGTTCAGTCACTCAGTCATGTCCAACTCTTTGCAACCCTATGGACTTCAGCACACCAGGCTTCCCTGTCCTTCACCATCTCCCAGAGTTTGCTCAAACTCATGTCCATTGAGTCGGTGATGCCACCCAACCATCTCACCCTCGGTCATTCCCTTCTCCTCCTGCCTTTAATCTTTCCCAGCATCAGGGTCTTTTCCAAAGAGTTGGCTCTTCCCATCAGGTGGTCAAAGATTTGGAGCTTCAGCTTCAGCATCAGTCCTTCCAATGAATACTCAGGGTTGATTTCCTTTAGGATTGAGTGGTTTGATCTCCTTCCAGTCCAAGGGACTCTCAAGAATCTTCTCCAACAGCACAGTTCAAAAGCATCAATTCTTCAGCACTTAGCCCTATATGGTCCAACTTTCACATCGATACATGACTACAGGAAAAACCATAGCTTTGACTATATGAACTTTCGTTGGCAAAGTAAAAAGCTTTTTATTATGCTGTCTAGGTTGGTCACAGCTTTTCTTCCAAGGAGCAAGCGTCTTTCCATTTCACAGCTGCAGTCATCATCTGCAGTGATTTTGAGCCCAAGAAAATAAAGTCTGTCACAGTTTCCATTGTCTCCGCATCTATTTGCCAAGATGCTGAGTCTTAAGCCAGCTTTTTTTTTTACTCTCTTCTTTCACCTTCATCAAGAGGCTCTTTAGTTCCTGCTTGCTTTCTGCCATAAGGGTGGCATCATCTGCATCAGTTCAGTTCAGTTGCTCAGCTGTGTCCAACACTTTGCGACCCCATGGACTGCAGCCCACCAGGCTTCCCTGTCCATCACCAACTACCAGAGCTTACTCAAACTCATGTCCATCAAGCCAACTTTTTCACTCTCCTCTTTCACTTTCATCAAGAGGCTCTTTAGTTCTTCTTCACTTTCTGCCATAAAGGTGGTGTCATCTGCATATCTCAGGTTATTGATATGATATGATATGATACTCTGCATATAAGTT
This sequence comes from Bos mutus, assembly GCF_027580195.1. Lineage (NCBI taxonomy): Eukaryota > Metazoa > Chordata > Mammalia > Artiodactyla > Bovidae > Bos > Bos mutus. The sequence continues at coordinate 67,306,918 of NC_091646.1, read as the reverse complement.
AAATAAGCAAGGGGACCATATAAAGACTTGACATACTTCTTTCCTAACTTTGAGCCAGTCCATTGTTCCATGTCCGGTTCTAACTGTTGCTTCCTGACCCGCATACAGGTTTCTCAGGGGGCAGGTAAGGTGGTCTAGTTTCCCCATCTCTTTAAGAATTTTCCACAGTTTATTGTGTTCCAAACAGTCAAAGGCTTATAGCGTAGTCAATGAAGAAGTAAATGTTTTCCTGGAATTCTCATGCTTTTTATATGATCCAACAGATGTTGGCAATTTGATCTCTGGTTCCTCTGCTTTTTCTAAATCCAGCTTGAACATTTGGAAGGTCTTGGTTCATGTACTGTTGAAGTCTAGCTTGAAGAATTTTAAGCATTACTTTGCTAGTGTGTGAAATGAGTGCAATTGTGCAGTAGTTTGATCATTCTTTGGCACTGCTTTCTTTGGGATTGGAATGAAAACTGACCTTTTCCAGTCCTGTGGCCACTGCTGAGTTATCCAAATTCGCTGGCATATTGAGTGCAGCACTTTCACAGCATCATCTTTCAGGATTTGAAATAGCTCAGCTGGAATTCCATCACCTCCACTAGCTTTGTTCATAGTGATGCTTTGTAAGGCCCACTTGACTTCACACTCCAGGATGTCAGCTCTAGGTGAGTGATCACACCATCCTGGTTATCTGAGTCATAAAGATATTTTTTCTATAGTTCTTCTATGTATTCTCACCACCTCTTCTTAACATCTTCTGCTTCTGTTAGGTCCATACTGTTTCTGTCCTTTATTGTGCCCGTCTTTACATAAAGTGTTCCCTTGCTATGTCTAATTTTCTTGCAGAGATCTCTAGTTTTTCCCATTCTATTGTTTTCCTCTATTTCTTTGTATTGATCACTGAGGAAGGCTTTTTTAAATCTCTCCTTGCTATTCTTTGGAACTCTGCATTCAGATGGATATATCTTTCCTTTTCTCCTTTGCTTTTTGCTTCTCTTCTCTCATCTATTTGTAAGGCCTCCTCAGACAACCATTTTGCCTTTTTGCATTTCTTTTTCTTCAGGATGGTTTTGATCACAGCTTCCCATACAATGGCATGAACCTCTGTCGATAGTTCTCAGGCACCCTATCAGATCTAATCCCATGAGTCTATTTGTCATTTCCACTGTACAATCATAAGGGATTTGATTTAGGTCATACCTGAATGGTCTAGTGGTTTTCCCCTGCTGCTGCTGCTGCTGCTAAGTCGCTTCAGTTGTGTCCGACTCTGTGCGACCCCATGGACTGCAGCCTACCAGGCTCCTCCATCCATGGGATTTGCCAGGCAAGAGTCCTGGAGTGGGTTGCCATTGCCTTCACTCTGGTTCTTCCCTACTTTCTTCAATTTCAGCCTGTATTTGGCAATAAAGAGTTGATGATCTGAGCCACAGTCAGCTCCCAATATTGTTTTTGCTGACTGTATAGAGCTTCTCCATCTTTGGCTGCAAAGAATATAATCAATCTGATTTCGGTATTGACCATCTTGTGATGTGCATGTGTAGAGTTGTTTCTTGTGTTGTTAGAAGAGGGTGTTTGCTATGACCAGTATGTTCTCTTAGTAAAACTCTGTTATTCTTTGCCCTGCTTCATTTTGTACTCCAAGGCCAATACTGATACTCTGGGTTATAAAGGAACAACCTAGCCCAAAGTACCAAAGTCAATCAAGAATTCCATATGAAACCCCAAACAGTAATATGTACTGAATATGCTAATATTTACTTTGTAAACTGAAGTAGTATTGATTTTGTGAGGGTAAGGAAGCTATAAAATTAGCTCCATTTGAAATGAAGCTGATGTATTTTCTTTTCTTTTTTTTTTTCCAAGTTGATGTATTTTCAACACTGCTAAAGCAAAAAGAAAAATTTTTAAATACTGGGTCACTTTAATAACTAAATATCTACCTGTCCTGATGCAGGAAAAACAGATCATGTCTTCAAGACTGAGTTTTATTTTACTTTATTTTCTTTTAAAGAATATTTACTTATTTTTGTGTTTTATTCATTTGTTATTTATTTGGATGTTTCGGTTTTAGTTGCAGTACACGAAATCTTCATTGCATCATGTGGGACCCTTTGTTCCAGAGCACAGGACTCTCTAGTTGAGGCATGCAGGTTCAGTGGTTGCAGCATACCATCTCTCCAGTTGCAGTGTGTGGGTTTAGTTGCTCTGTAGCATGTGGGATCTTAGTTCCCTGACCAGGGATCAATCCCATGCCCCTTGCATTGCAAGGCAGACTCAACCACTGGACCACCAGGGAAGTCTCCTATTTATTTATTTGATTGCACTGGATATTTAGTTGCAGCATGTGAACTCAGTTACAGCATATGGGATCTAGTTTCCTGACCAGGTATTGAACCCAGGCCCCTGCATTGGGAGCGTGAAGCCCTAGCCACTGGGCCACCAGGGAAGTCCCCAAGATTAATTTTTAAATGTATGATACCATCTAATATATGTATCATTGTATATTCTGTCTAATATGATTATTAAAATTTAATAATTCACATTTGTGTGATAAATTTATAATGTACTAATATATTTCATATTGTTCATCTTATGTTGATCCCTAGCAATAACTCTACATGTGAATGGGTAGGTGTTGTCCTCATTTTAAAGATGTCATGGATAGAAGGCTAGGAGAGGCTGAGCACTAGATAGCTGGCATTAGAATACAGGTATCAATGTTCCAAGCTTCCTCTGCTTTGTAGAGGAAGTGGCACTAGTGGTAAAGAATCTGCTTCCTAGTTCAAGAGACACAAAAGACATGGCTTTGATTCCTGGATCAGGAAGATACTCTGGAGTAGGAAATGACAACCCACTCCAGTATTCTTGCTTGGAAAATTCCATGGACAGAAGAGCCTGGTGGGCTACAGTCCACGGGGTTGCAGAGTTAGACATGACTGAGCTCGCACACATACAGCAAGGGACACGAACATGATGAGATGCTGCATACTCCTTTCCAGGTCAAAACTCATTATCTGGAGGAGGAGCCAAGATGGCGGAGGAGTAGGACGGGGAGACACTTTCTCCCCCACAAATTCATCAAAAGAGCATTTAAACGTCGAGTAAATTCCACAAAACAACTTCTGAATGCCGGCAGAGGACATCAGGCACCCAGAAAAGCAATCCAACTCTTCGAAAGGAGGTAGGAAAAAATATAAAAGACAAAAAAAGAGACAAAAGAGGGAGGGACGGAGTTCCGTCCCGGGAAGGGAGTCTTAAAAAGAGAGAAGTTTCCAAACACCAGGAAACCTTCTCACTGCCGAATCTGTGCCGAGCTTTGGAAGCACAGAGGGCAACATAACGGGGAGAAAAAATAAATAAACAATTAAAACTCAAAGATTGCGAGTTCTACAGTAACTCCCCCAGCGGAGAAGCATCGCAGACGCCTGCACGCGCCATTAGCAAGCGGGGGCTGGGCAGGGAGGTGCAGCGCGGGCTGCATCGCTTAGAGTAAGAATCTGGCCTGAATACCCTGAGCACTATCTGAGCGAAATAATTTGGGCTAGCAAACCAGACTGTAGGATATCTACCACGCGAAAAGCCAGCCCCAACCTAAGACACCGCCAGGCCCGTGCACGGAACAAAGAACTGAACAGAGATAGCTGGCTGCAGACCTTCCCCCTCCAGTGACAGGCAGCCAGAGCCGGAAGGGGGCAATCGCAGCCCCAGAGAGACATTATCTATAAAACTGTAAGCAGGCTTCTTTGCTAACTAAAACTTCTTGGGGGTCTGGACGGTTAACATCTGCCTGAGAAGGTGTGCCGGTTTTACACCCAGATAACCGAGTGGCGGGGAGGCGATAAGTCGCAGCATTGGCGCTCGCCAAACACCTCATCACTTGAGCTGCTCGGACCTGGGAAGAGCACAAAACTCAGGCCCAACTGAGTCTCTGCCTCTGAGGACTGCCCGAGTGCCTGAACCTGAGCGGCTTGGACCTGGGAGGTACTTGCAGCCCAGGGCCAGCCTCGGATTGTTCTCGGCGGAACAACCTAGAGCCCGAGCAGTGTGGGCAGGGAGGCTACACGCGCCGTGAGCGGGGGCAGACCCAGTGTGGCTGAGGCACTGCGAGCGCACGCCAGTGTTATTTGTTTGCAGCATCCTCCTCCCTCCCCACAGCGCGACTGAACAAAGAGAAGAAATACAGCTCCACCCATCAGAACACCGACACAAGCTTCCCTAACCAGGAAACCTTGACAAGCCACCTGTACAAACCCACACACAGTGAGGAAAAGCCACAATAAAGAGAACTCCACAAACTGCCAGAATACAGAAAGGACACCCCAAACTCAGCAATTTAAACAAGATGAAGAGACAGAGGAATATCCAGCAGATAAAGGAACAGGATAAATGCCCACCAAACCAAACAAAGAGGAAGAGATAGGAATCTACCTGATAAAGAATTCCGAATAATGATAGTGAAATTGATCCAAAATCTTGAAATTAAAATGGAATCACAGATAAATAGCATGGAGACAAGGATTGAGAAGATGCAAGAAAGGTTTAACAAGGACCTAGAAGAAATAAAAAGAGTCAATATATAATGAATAATGCAATAAATGAATTAAAAAAACACTCTGGAGGCAACAAATAGAATAACAGAGGCAGAAGATAGGATTAGTGAATTAGAAGATAGAATGGTAGAAATAAATGAATCAGAGAGAATAAAAGAAAAACGAATTAAAAGAAATGAGGACAATCTCAGAGACCTCCAGGAGAATATTAAACGCTACAACATTCGAATCATAGGGGTTCCAGAAGAAGAAGACAAAAAGAAAGACCATGAGAAAATACTTGAGGAGATAATAGTTGAAAACTTCCCTAAGCTGGGGAAGGAAATAATCACCCAAGTCCAAGAAACCCAGAGAGTCCCAAACAGGATAAACCCAAGGAGAAACACCCCAAGACACATATTAATCAAATTAACAAAGATCAAACACAAAGAACAAATATTAAAAGCAGCAAGGGAAAAACAACAAATAACACACAAGGGAATTCCCATAAGGATAACAGCTGATCTTTCAATAGAAACTCTTGAAGCCAGGAGGGAATGGCAAGACATACTTAAAATGATGAAAGAAAATAACCTACAGCCCAGATTATTGTACCCAGCAAGGATCTCATTCAAGTATGAAGGAGAAATCAAAAGCTTCTCAGACAAGCAAAAGCTGAGAGAATTCTGCACCACCAAACCAGCTCTCCAACAAATACTAAAGGATGTTCTCTAGATAGGAAACACAAAAATGGTGTATAAATTCGAACCCAAAACAATAAAGTAAATGGCAACAGGATCATACTTATCAGTAATTACCTTAAACGTAAATGGGTTGAATGCCCCAACCAAAAGACAAAGACTGGCTGAATGGATACAAAAACAAGACCCCCTACATATGTTGTCTACAGGAGACCCACCTCAAAACAGGGGACACATACAGACTGAAAGTGAAGGGCTGGAAAAAGATTTTCCATGCAAATAGGGACCAAAAGAAAGCAGGAGTAGCAATACTCATATCAGATAAAATAGACTTTAAAACAAAGGTTGTGAAAAGAGACAAAGAAGGTCACTACATAATGATCAAAGGATCAATCCAAGAAGAAGATATAACAATTATAAATATATATGCACCCAACACAGGAGCACCGCAGTATGTAAGACAAATGCTAACAAGTATGAAAGGAGAAATTAACAATAACACAATAATAGTGGGAGACTTTAATACACCACTCACACCTATGGATAGATCAGCTAAACAGAAAATTAACAAGGAAACATAAACTTTAAACGATACAATAGACCAGTTAGACCTAATTGATATCTATAGGACATTTCATCCCAAAACAATGAATTTCACCTTTTCTCAAGTGCACATGGAACCTTCTCCAGGATAGATCACATCCTGGGCCATAAAGCTAGCCTTGGTAAATTCAAAAAAATAGAAATCATTCCAAGCATCTTTTCTGACCATAATGCAGTAAGATTAGATCTCAATTACAGGAGAAAAACTATTAAAAATTCCAACATATGGAGGCTGAACAACACGCTGCTGAATAACCAACAAATCACAGAAGAAATCAAAAAAAGAAATCAAAATTTGCATAGAAACGAATGAAAATGAAAACACAACAACCCAAAACCTGTGGGACACAGTAAAAGCAGTCCTAGGGGAAAGTTCATAGCAATACAGGCACACCTCAAGAAACAAGAAAAAGTCAAATAAATAACCTAACTCTACACCTAAAGCAACTAGAAAAGGAAGAAATGAAGAACCCCAGGGTTAGTAGAAGGAAAGAAATCTTAAAAATTAGAGCAAAAATAAATGCAAAAGAAACAAAAAGAGACCATAGCAAAAATCAACAAAGCCAAAAGCTGGTTCTTTGAAAGGATAAATAAAATTGATAAACCATTAGCCAGACTCATCAAGAAACAAAGGAGAAAAAATCAAATCAATAAAATTAGAAAGGAAAATGGAGAGATCACAACAGACAACACAGAAATACAAAGGATCATAAGAGACTATTATCAACAATTATATGCCAATAAAATGGACAACGAGGAAGAAATGGACAAATTCTTAGAAAAGTACAACTTTCCAAAACTCGACCAGGAAGAAATAGAAAACCTTAACAGACCCATCACAAGCACGGAAATTGAAACTGTAATCAAAAATCTTCCAGCAAACAAAAGCCCAGGTCCAGACGGCTTCACAGCTGAATTCTACCAAAAATTTAGAGAAGAGCTAACACCTATCCTGCTCAAACTCTTCCAGAAAATTGCAGAGGAAGGTAAACTTCCAAACTCATTCTATGAGGCCACCATCACCCTAATACCAAAACCTGACAAAGATCCCACAAAAAAAGAAAACTACAGGCCAATATCACTGATGAACATAGATGCAAAAATCCTAAACAAAATTCTAGCAATCAGAATCCAACAACACATTAAAAAGATCATACACCATGAAAAAAAAAAAAAAAAAAAACTCATTATCTAACCCAAAGTTTATAATTACACAAGTTTATTTGTTGAAATACTAGCCAACATGAAACCCAAGCCTAGTTTCCTGAATTAGTAGTGAGGTACATGCTGTGACACATAAATATTGATTATATTTCCTGATTTTGACTCAAATATCCCTTTACTAAGAAAAGAGGAGAGGATGATACAATTTTAATAGTCTCCCAGAAACTTCCGAAGACTTCTGACTCCCATGGGGCTAGCAAGTACCCTGCCATCTAGTGGTCATTTACAGAAATTTCATCTTTCTGGTACCCGTGAGAGGAAACATCCTTTGGATATATTCCATTTTCCTTCCATAGGCAATATGGGATGAGAGTGATCACTATTCCAATCAAGCTCAGTAGCAGATATCCTACTGAATGATACACACATTTTCCAGTCAGACTTCTTGGAAAGAGATTGAATTAAATATAGTTTAATCATAGCAGCAAATGCACTCCAAGGTATATACCAAAGTGAACTTACGTCCACAAAACAACCTGCACGTGATGTTTATAGAAACTTTATTCATAATTTCTAAAACCTATAAACAATCAAGATTTCTTTCAATAAGAGAATGGTAAACATTTTTACAATGGAGTATTATTTAATGATAAAGAGGAACTATTTAAAAGAACTATTTGAAGGAATTACTGTCAGGTGTGACAACATGGATAGCCCTTAAGTACATTTTGCTAAGAGACAGAAAGCATACATAAAAGTTACATATTTTATGATTATATTCATATGACACTATGGAAAAGGTAAAACCATAGGGATGGGATTCTCATCAGTAGTTTCTGGGTGTCGGGAAAAAGGGTAGTTGATAACAAAGGGGATACACAGAAGAATTTTGAGAGTGACATAACTCTTCTTTGTGGTTTTGGGGGTCATGAATACATGATACTATGCATTTGTCAAAATCTATAAATCCATAATTCATACATAATGAGCCTTAGAGTATGCACATTAAAAGTTCAACCAGGATGTCAAGAGATAAAGGATGCAATGAAGACTGTGACAAAGGAATCTCTGTTACAAATGTGTGAAATAACTGCACTAGGTGAGGATATGTGACTTAACTTTGGAAAATCCTGTTTTGACTGGAAACTAAAAGAGCAGAAAGACAAAAGCTGAGGACATTCATTATCACGAAACCCACCCTACAGGAAATCCCAAGGGGAGTTTCTCAGATCGAAAATAAAGGCCAAAACTCAAAGTAACTTAGAGCCATATAAAGACATAAAGACTTTTAATAAAGTTAAACTAGTGAGCAAATGTATAAACCAGTATTTTTGAAATTTTTATTTCTAACTCTACATTTTATTAATATTTTCTACAAGATTTAAAATATAAAATTTGTGGCATCAATAATATAGGGGAAAGGTGTTGTTTAGAGCTGTTTTTTTTTTTATCGAATTTAACTCACATTGGTTTCAATGCATGATAGATTGCTTGAACTATGGGATGCTTAGCTTTCATTCTTTGTTACAGCTGAGAAAAATTCCATTGTATGTGTATTAATTATATACACACACACACACACACACACACACACACACATACACACACACACACTGCACTCAATATGCCAGCAAATTTGGAAAACTCAGCAGTGGTCATTTCAGTTCCATTCAGTTGCTCAGCCGTGTCCGACTCTTTGTGACCCCATGAACCACAGCATGCCAGGCCTCCCTCTCCATCACCAACTCCCAGAGCCTACATAACTCATGTCCATTGAATCGGTGATGCCATCCAACCATCTCATCCTCTGGCATCCCCTTCTCCTCCTGCCTTCAATCTTTCCCAGCATCAGGGTCTTTTCCAGTGACTCAGTTTTTCACATCAGGTGGCCGAAGTATTGGAGTTTCAGCTTCAAAATCAGTCCTTCCAATGAACACCCAGGACTGATCTCCTTTAGGATGGACTGGCTGGATCTCCTTGCAGTCCAAGGGACTCTCAAGAGTCTTCTCCAACACCACAGTTCAAAAGCATCAACTCTTCGGCACTCAGCTTTCTTTATAGTCCAACTCTCACATCCGTACATGACCACTGGAAAAACCATAGCCTTGACTAGATGGACCTTTGTTGACAAAGTAATGTCTCTGCTTTTTAATATGCTATCTACGTTGGTCATAACTTTCCTTCCAAGGAGTAAGAGTCTTTTAATTTCATGGCTGCAATCACCATCTGCAGTGATTCTGGAGCCCAGAAAAATGAAGTCAGCCACTGTTTCCACTGTTTCCCCATCTATTTGCCATGAAGTGATGGGACCAGATGCCATGACCTTAGCTTTCTGAATGTTGAGCTTTAAGCCAACTTTTTCACTCTCCTCTTTCACTTTCATCAAGAGGCTCTTTAGTTCTTCTTCATGTTCTGCCATAAGTGTGGTGTCATTTGCATATCTGAGGTTTTAATATTTCTCCCAGAAATCTTGATTCCAGCTTGTGCTTCATCGAGCCCAGCATTTTTCATGATGTCCTCTGCATATAAGTTAAATAAGCAGGGTGACGGTATACAGCCTTGATATACTCCTTTTCCTATTTGGAATCAGTCTGTTGTTCCATGTCTAGTTCTAACTATTGCTTCCTGACATTGTACAGGAGACAGGAATCAAGACCATCCCCAAGAAAAAGAAATACAAAAAAGCAAAATGGCTGTCTGAGGAGGCCTTACAAATAGCTGTGAAAAGAAGAGAAGCAAAAAGCATAGGAGAAAAGGAAAGATATACCCATTTGAATGCAGAGTTTCAAAGAATAGCAAGAAGAGATAAGAAAGCCTTCCTCAGTGATCAATGCAAAGAAATAGAGGAAAAGAATGGGATGGGAAAGACTAGAGATCTCTTCAAGAAAATTAGAGACACCAAGGGAACATTTCATGTGAAGATGGGTTCAATAAAGGACAAAAGTGGTATGGACCTAAGAGAGGCAGAAAATATTAAGAAGAGGTGGCAAGAATAAACAGAAGAATGGTACAAAAAAGATCTTCATGACCCAAATAATCACAATGGTGTGATCACTCACACTTATCTAGAGCTGGACATACTGGAATGTGAAGTCAAGTGAGCCTTAGGAAGCATCACTATGAACAAAGCTAGTGGAGGTGATGGAATTCCAGTTTAGCTATTTCAAATCCTGAAAGATGATGCTGTGAAAGTTCTGCACTCAATATGCCAGCAAATTTGGAAAACTCAGCAGTGGCCACAGAACGGGAAAAGGTCAGTTTTCATTACAGTCTCAAAGAAAGGCAATGCCAAAGAATGATCAAACTATCACACAGTGGCACTCATCTTACATGCTAGCAAAGTAATGCTCAAAATTCTCCAAGCCTGGCTTCAGCAATACGTGAACCATGAAATTCCAGATGTTCAAGCTGGTTTTAGAAAAGGCAGAGGAACCAGAGATCAAATTGCCAACATCCGCTGGATCATGGAAAAAGCAAGAGAGTTCCAGAAAAGCATCTATTTCTGCTTTATTGACTATGCCAAAGCCTTTGACTGTGTGGATCACAAGAAACTGTGGAAAATTCTGAAAGAGATGGGAATACCAGACCACCTGACCTGCCTCTTGAGAAACCTATATGCAGGTCAGGAAGCAACAGTTAGAACTGGACATGGAACAACAGACTGGTCCCAAATAGGAAAAGCAGTACGTCAAGGCTGTATATTGTCACCCTGCTTATTTAACTTATATGTAGAGGACATCATGAGAAACGCTGGGCTGGAAGAAGCACAAGCTGGAATCAAGATTGCCAGGAGAAATATCAATAACCTCAGATATGCAGATGACACCACCCTTATGGCAGAAAATGAAGAAGAACTAAAGAGCCCCTTGATGAAAGTGAAAGAGCAGGGTGAAAAAGTTGGCTTAAGCTCAACACTCAGAAAACGAAGATCATGGCATCTGGTCCCATCACTTCATGGCAAATAGATGGGGAAACAGTGTCAGACTTTATTTTTCTGGGCTCCAAAATCACTGCAGATGGTGATTGCAGCCATGAAATTAAAAGATGCTTACTCCTTGGAAGGAAAGTTATGACCAACTTAGACAGCATAGTAAAAAGCAGAGACATTACTTTGTCAACAAAGGTCCATCTAGTCAAGGCTATGGTTTTTCCAGTGGTCATGTACGGATGTGAGAGTTGGACTATAAAGAAAGCTGAGCACCGAAGAATTGATGCTTTTGAACTGTGGTGTTGGAGAAGACTCTTGAGAATCCCTTGGACTGCAAGGAGATCCAGCCAGTCCGTCTTAAAGGAGATCAGTCCTGGGTGTTCATTGGAAGGAGTGATGTTGAAGTCGAAACTCCAATACTTTGGCCACCTGATGCAAAGAGCTGACTCATTGGAAAAGACTCTGATGCTTGGAAAGATTGAGAGCAGGAAGAGAAGGGGATGCCAGAGGATGAGATGGTTGGATGGCATCACCGACTCAATGGACATGGGTTTGGGTGGATTCTGAGTGTTGGTAATGGACAGGGAAGCCTGGCGTGCTGCGGTTCATGGGGTCGCAAAGAGTCGGACACGACTGAGTGATTGAACTGACTGACTGACCTGCAAACAGGTTTCTCAAGAGGCAGGTCAGGTGGTCTGGTATTCCCATGTGGCTATAGGACTGAAAAAGGTCAGTTTCCATTCCAATCCCAAAGAAAGGCAATGCCAAAAAATGTTCAAATTGCCATACAATTGTGCTCATTTCACATGCTATCAAGTTCAGTTCAGTTCAGTTCAGTCACCATGCTAGCAAGATTATGCTCAAAATCCTTCAAGCTAGGCTTCAGCAGTATATGAACCAAGAAATTCCAGATGTACAAGCTGGACTATAAAAGGGCAGAGGAACCAGAGATCAAATTGCAAATATTTGCTGGGTCACATAAAAAACAAGGGAATTCCAGAAAAACATCTATTTCTGTTTCATTGCCTATGCTAAGGTCTTTGACCACGTGGATAACAACAGACTGTGGAAAATTCTTAGAGATGGGAATACCAGACCACCTTACCTGTATGCAGGACAAGAAGCAACAGTTAGAATCAGACATGGAACAACTGACTGGTTCAAAATTGGGAAAGGAATATGTCAGTGTTGTATATTGTCGCACTGCCTATTTAACTTCTATGCAGAGCATATCATACAAAATGCCAGGTGGGATGAATCATAAGGTTGAATCAAGATTGCCAGGAGAAATATCAATAACCTCAGGTATCCAAATGATACCACTCTAATGGCAGAAAGCAAAGAGGAACTAAATTGCCTCTTGATAAAGGTGAAAGAGGTGAGCGATAAAGCAGGCTTAAAAGTCAACATTAAAAAAATGAAGATCATGGCATCTGGTCCCATCACTTCATGGCAGACAAATGGGGAAAAAGTGGAAACAGTGACCTATTTTATTTTCTTGGGTTCCAAAATCACTGCGGAGGGTGACTGCAGCCATGAAATTAAAAGACACTTGCTCCTTGGAAGAAAAGCTATGACAAACCTAGACAGTATATTAGAAAGCAGAGACATCACTTTTCTGACAAAGATCTGTATAGTCAAAGCTATGGTTTATTCAGTAGTCATGTGCAGATGTGAGAGATGGACCATAAAGAAGGCTGAGTGACAAAGAATTGATGCTTTCAAACTGTGGTGCTGCAAAAGATTCTTGTGAGTCCCTTGGACTGCGAGGAGATCAAACCAATCAATCCTAAAGGAAATCAGTCCTGAATAGTCATTGGAAGGACTGGTACTGAAGCTCCAGGACTTTGGCCACCTGATGGGAAGAACTGACTCTTTGGAAAAGACCCTGCTGCTGGGAAAGCTTGAAGGCTGGAGGATGAGGGGACAACAGAGGATGAGATGGTTGTATTGCATCATCAGTTCAATGGCCATGAGTTTGAGTAAGCTCCAGGAGATAGTGAAGGACAGGGAAGCTTAGCATGCTGAAGTTCATGGGATTGCAAAAAGTTGGACATGATTTAGCAACTGAACAACAATAACAATATATACATATGTTACACATTCTTCATTCATCTATTGATTAACACTTGGGTTGCTTCCATACTCTGGCTATTGTAAGTAATGCTGCCATGAACACTGGTGTACTTGTATTTTTCTTAATTTGTGCTTTTGTTTTCTTGAGGTAAATACCCAGAAGTGAAATCCCTGGATCTATGGCTGTTCTATTTTCTATGTTTTGAGGAACCCCCATACTGTTTTCCAAAATGGGTGCAACAATTTACAATCTTATGAATAGTGCCCAAAGGTACTCTTTTCTCCATACTCTGATAATTATTTGTTATTTATTTTGTTTTTGATAGTAGCCAATCTGACAGTTGTGCAGTGATATTTCATTGTGGTTTTGCTGTACTTTCCCCTGATGAGTAGTCATGTTGAGCATTTTTTCTTATGACTCTGCCATCTGTATGTCTTCTTTGGAAAAATGTCTGTCAAGGGTCTCTGCTATTTTTTTTTTTTTTTTGGTTGAGTTAAATGAGTTCCTTGTATAATCTGGATATTAACCCTTTATGAGATATATCATTTGCAACTATCTTCTCCCATTCATGGGTTTGCTTTTGTTGCCTTTGCCTGAGTAGACAGATAAAAAAATATCACTAAGATTAATGTTAAAAATGTAGTGTCTATATTTCTTGCAGATTTATGGTTTCAAGTCTTACGTTTACATCTTCTACCCATTTTGAATTTATTTTTGTATAATGTGAGAAAGTAGTCCACTTTGATTCTTTTTAATATAGCTGTCAAGTTTTCCCAATACCATTTACTGAATATAATTGTATCATATATACACATATCTGTATATATATTACATATTCTTGCCTCTTTCATTGTATGTTAATTGACCATTTAAGCTTGAGTTTATTGCTGGCCTCTCTATTCTATTCCATTGATTTATGTGTGTTTTTGTCCCAGTACCATACTGTTTTGATTACTGTAGCTTTGAAGTATAAAGTCAGAAGTCATAACACTTCCAGCTTTCTTCTTTCTTAAGATTTCTTTCGCTCCCATACCTTCATTTTTAAATACAATTTTCCAATAAAAGGAACTAGGGTTCTTTGAAGAATTGGTGAATTCTAGGACTAGGGAAAGTAAAATACCAAATAAGCCTGAAGTATCTTGTAGTACCAGAAAATAAGGCAGTACTGAAAAGATAACATGAAGGGGACATTTCAAAGGGCCACAGGAGCCAAACTCAAAGAATTCCTGATGGACAAAGCTGTGAGAATTTTGAGTAACAAAATAAATGAGGTAATATTGGATTAAAACTCAAAGTATAAAATAAATATATGTGAGTTCATACACATATAAATGTAAGAATAAATTAAGGTATAAAAGATACATATATTCTTTACGGATGATTCCAAATAATATGTATATAATATCTTTCTCCCTTCCTGAAGGACAAGCTTCAGTGGGGGCTACACTTAGTGAGCTACTTCCAAAGAATAGAGAATGGAAAGGCAAAAAAAAGAAACTTTACTTTGGATAAAAATGGCAAATATTAGGTTAACAAAGTGATCAAAGTTAAGTAGTGATATTAGTGATACATCTTGTTGATATATGTTATTGTTGTTGTTCAGTCACTAAGTTGTGTCTGATTCTTTGTGAACTCATGGACTGTAGCATTTCAGGCTCCCCTGTCCTTCACTATCCCCTGGAGTTTGCTCGAATTCATCTCCATTAAGTCTGTGATGCTATCTAACATCTCATTCTCTTCCGCCCCCTTCTCCTTTTGCCTTCAATCCTTCCCAGTATCAGGGTTTTTTCCACTGAGTCAGTTCTTCACATTATGTGGCCAAAGTACTGGAGCTACAGCATCAGTCCTTCCAATGAATATTCAGGGTTGATTTTCTTTAAGATTGACTGGTTTGTTCTCCTTGCAGTCCAAGGGACTCTCAACAGTCTTCTCCAGCACCAGAATTTGAAAGCATCACTTCTTCAGCACTCAGCCTTCTTTATGGTCCAAATGTCACATCCATATATGACTACTAGAAAAACCATAGTTTTGACTAGATGGAACTTTTTCAGCAAAGTGATATCTCTGCTTTTTAATACAATGTCTAGGTTTGTCATAGCTTTCCTTCTAAGGAGCAAGTGTCTTAATTCCATTGCTGCAGTCACCATCCACAGTGATTTTGGAGCCCAGAAAATAAAATCAGTCGCTGCTTCCACTTTTTCCCCTTCTGTTTGCCATGAGGTGATGGGACCAGATGCCATGATCTTCGTTTTCTGAATGTTGAGCTTTAAGCCAGCTTTTTCACTCTCCTCTTTCACCCTCAACAAGAGGCTTTTTAGTTCCTCTTCACTTTCTGCCATTAAAGTGGCATCATCTGCATACCTGAGGTTGATGGTATTTCTCCTGGCAATCTTGATTCCAGCTTGTGATTCATCCAGCCCAGCGTTTCACATGATGTACTCTGCACAGAAGTTAAATACAGATGGTGACAATTTACAGCCTTGTCCTACTCCTTTCCAAATTTTGAACCAGTCAGTTGTTCCATGTTCAGTTCTAACTGTTGTTTCTTAACCAGCATACAGGTTTCTCAGGAGACAGGTAAGGTGGTCTGGCATTCCCATCACTTTAAGAACTTTCCAGTTTTTTGTGATCCACATGGTCAAAGGCTTTAGTGTAGTCAATGAAGCAGTGTACGAATAGTGTAGTCAACAGCATAGTCATTAAAACAGTCAATGAATAGTGTAATCAATGAAAAAGAAGTAGATGTTTTTCTGGAACTCCTTTACTTTCTCCATGATCCAATGAGTGTTAGTAATTTGATCTCTGGTTCTTCTGCCTTTTAAAAATCTAGCTTGTACATCTGGAAGTTCTTGGTTTATGTACTGATGAAGCCAAGCTTGAAGCCTTTTGACATAATCTTACTAGCATGTGAAATGAGTGCAATTATATGGTAGTTTGAACATTCTTTGGTATTGCTTTTCTTTGGGATTGGAATAAAAATTGACCTTTCCAGTCCTGTGGCCACTGCTAGGTTTTCCAAATTTGATGACATATTGAGTGCAGCACTTTAACAACAGCATCATTTAGGATTTGAAATAGCTCAGCTGGAATTCCATCACCTCCGCTACTTTTGTTTGTAGCATTGCCTCCTAAGGCCCACTTGACTTTGCACTCCAGGATGTCCAGCTCTAGGTGAGTGACTACACCATTGTGGTTATCTGGGTCATTAAGACTGTTTTTCTGTAGTTCATCTCTGTATTCTTGCCCCCTCTTCCTAGTCGCTTTTGCTTCTGTTAGGTCCTTACCATTTCTGTTCCTTATTGTGCCCATTTCTACATGAAATATACACTTGGTATCTCCAATATTTTAAAATAGATCTCTAGTCTTTCCCATTGTATTGTTTTCCCCTATTTCTTTGCATCGTTCACATAAGAAGGCTTTCTTATCTTTCTTTGCTATTCTCTGGAACTCTGCATTCAGTTGGGTATATCTTTCCCTTTCTCCCTTGTCTTTCACTTCTCTTCTTTCCTCAGCTATTTGTAAAGCCTCCTCAGACAACCATTTTGCCTCTTGCATTTCTTTTAGCTCGGGATGATTTTGGTTATTGCCTCCTGCACAATATTAGGAACCTCTGTCCATAGTTCTTCAAGCACTCTGTCAACCAGATCTAATCCCTTGATTCTATTCATCATTTCTACTGTATAAGTGTCAGGGATTTGATTTAGGTCATACCTAAATTGCCTAGTGGTTTTTCCTACTTACTTCAATTTAAGCCTGAATTTTGCAGTAGGGAATTGATGATCTGTGCTACAGTCAGCTCCAGGTATTGTTTTTGCTGACTGTATAGAGCTTCTCCATCTTTAGCAGCAAAGAATATAATCAATCTGATTTCTGTATTGATCATTTGGTAATGTCCGTGTGTAGAATTGTCTATTGTGTTGTTGGAAAAGGGTGTTCTCTTGACAAAACTCTGTTAACCTTTGCCCTACTTCGTTTTGTACTTCAAGGCCAAACTTGTCTGTTACTCCAGGTATCTCTTGACTTCCTACCTTTGCATTCCAATCCCCTGTGATGAAGTGAACATTTTTTTTTTTTTTTTTGGTGTTAGTTCTAGAAGTTCTTATAGGTCTTCATAGAACCTGTCAACTTCAGCTTCTTTGGCATTACTGATCGGGGCATAGACTTGGATTACTGTGACGTTGAATGATTTGCCTTGGAAATGAACTGAGATCATTCTGTCGTGTTTTGAGACTGCACCCAAGTACTGCATTTCAGACTCCTTTGTTGAATATGAGGGCTACTTTATTCTTCAAAGGGATTCTTGCCCACAGTATTAGACATAATGGTCATCTGAATTAAATTTGCCCATTCCCGTCCATTTTAGTTCACTGATTCCTAAGATGTTGATGTTCAATCTTAACATCTCCTGCTTGATGACATTCAATTTTCCTTGATCGATGGACCTAATTCCAGGTTCCTATCCAATGGACTTTACTTTTACCACCAGACACATCCACAACTGAGCATCATTTTTGTTTTGGCCTAGTTGCTTCATTCTTTCTGGAGCTATTAGTAATTGCCTGAACTCTTCCCCAGTAGCATTTGAATACCTTCTGACCTGGGAGGCTCATCTTCCAATGTCAAATCTTTCTGCCTTTTCATATTGTTCATGAGATTCTCACAGCAAGAGTGGTTTGCCATTTTCTCCTCCAGTGGATCACGTTTTGTCAGAACTCTTCATTATGATCCATCTGTCTTGGATGTCCCTGCGTGGCATTGCTCATAGGTTCATTGATTTATGCAAGCCTCTTAGTCACAACAAGGCTGTGATCCATGAAGGGGATATTATGTACCCTCCTTGATATAATGTGATAAAAATGGCACTTTACTTCTGTGGTAGTCTTCTCCAAAAGGTCTTCCTTAGGGGCTTCTTGGTAAAGACTCTGCCTGCCAATGCAGGCAACATGAGTTCAATCCCTGAGTTGGGAAGATCTTCTGGAGAAGGAAATGGCAATCCGTTACAGTACTTTTGCCTAGGAAATACCATGGACAGAGGAGCCTGTTGAGCTATAGTCCATGGGGTCACAAAAGAGTTGGACATGACTTAGTGACTGAACAATGATAACAACAGTCCTCTACAAAACCAATAACCCCAGTGTGCTCATGAGAAAAACATCAGACTTACAGAAATTGAGAGGCCTTCTACAAAACTTCTAACCAGTACTCTACAAAAATGTTAGAGTTATGAAAAAGAAAAAAAAAAGGAAAAACTGAGAAACTGCCACAGATCAGAGATGAGTAACAACACATGATGATTAAATGCAATGGACTGATTAAACCTTGGACTGGATTCTAGTACTTTTTAAAAAAGGACATTAATAGGAAAACTGGTGAAATTAGTAGTAATATATCAATGTAAGTTTTTTTTAATTAGAGGATAATTACATTAAATACTGTGATGATTTTGCCATACTTCAACATGAATCATCATTAGGTATACACATGCCCCCTTCCTCTTGAACTCCTGTCCCACCCACTCCCCATCCCAAACCTCTAGGTATTAACACCTCTATGTGGCTTTGGGTTCCCTCTGTCATACATCTAACTCCCACAGGATATATATTTTACATATGGTAATGTGTATGTTTCAATGCTATTTTCTCATCTCATCCCACCTTCTCCTTCCCTAATTGTATCCAAAATGTTTGTGTCTCCTTTGCTGCCCTGAAAATAGGATGATTCTATATATCTGCATTCATGTACAGTATTTGACTTTCTCCTTCTGATTTACTTCACTCTGTATAATAGGCTCTAGGTTCATCCATCTCACTAGAACTGACTCAAATGTATTCCTTTCCATAGTTGAGTAATATTCCATTGTGTATATGTACCACAACCTCCTTGTCCATTCATCTGACAATGGATATCTACATTGCTTCCATGTCTTAGCTATTGTAAATACTGCTGCAATGAACATTGGAGTACATGGGTCTTTTCCAATTATGGTTTTCTCAGGGTATATGCCAAGTAGTGGGATTTCTGGGTTGTATAGTAGCTTTATTCCTGAAAGAAAAGAAAGAAAGGGCTTCCCTGGTGGCTCAGAGGTTAAAGTGTCTGCCTGCAATGCGGGAAACCTGGGTTCAATCCCTGGGTCAGGAAGATCCCCTGGAGAAGAAGCTTTACTCCTAGGTTTTTTAAAAGTTCTATTCTCCATAGTAGCTGTATCAATTTGCATTTCCACTAAAAGTGTAAGAGGGTTCCCTTTTCTCCACACTCTCTCCAGCATTTACTGTTTGTATATTTTTTGATGATGGCCATTCTGACCAGTGTGAGATGATACCTCACCATGGTTTTGATTTGAATTTTTCTAATACTGAGTGATGTGAAGAACTGACTCATTGGAAAAGATGCTGATGCTGGGAAAGATTGAAGGCAGGAGGAGAGGGGACGACAGAGAATGAGATGATTGGATGGCATCACCAACTCAATGGACATGAGTTTGAGCAAGCTCCAGGAGTTGGTGATGGACAGGGAAGCCTGGCATGCTGCAGTCCATGGGGTCACAAAGAGTTAGACAAGACTGAGTGACTGAACTGAATAATGAGTGGTGTTGAGCATCTTTTCATGTGTTTATTGAGCATCAGTATGAATTCTTTGCAGAAATGTCCGTTTAGGTCTTCTGGCAGTTTTTGATAGGGTTGTTTGTTTAAATGACCTGCTTGAGCTACATGACCTGCTTGTATATTTTGGTGATTGATTCTTTGTCAGTTGTTTCATTTGCTGTTAATTTCTACCATTCTTGGGGTTGTCTTTTCACCTTGCTTATAGTTTCCTTTGTTGCACAAAAGCTTTGAAGCTTAATTAGGTCCCATTTTCTTATTCTTGTTATTTCCATTATTCTAGGATGTGGGTTACAGAGGATCTTGCTGTGGTTTATGTAAGAGAGTTTATGTAAGAGCTTTATTGTTTCTGGCCTTACATTTAAATTTTAATCCATTTTATTTTTGTGTATGGTGTTCTAATTTCTAATTTCATTCTTTTACACATAGTTGACCAGTTTTCCTACCACCACTTGTTGAAGAAAAGAAATTGTCTTTTCTCCATTGTATATTTTTGCCTCCTTTGTCAAAGATATTGTGCCCATAGCTGCATGGATTTATCTCTGGGCTTTCTATCTTGTTCCATTGGTCTATACTTCTGTTTTTGTGCTTTAACCACACTGTCCTGATGACTGTAGCTTTGTAGTGTAGTCTGAGGTCAGGAAAGTTAACTCCTCCAGTTCCATTCTATTTTCTCAAGATTGCTTTGGCTATTCAGGGTCATTTGTGTCTCCCTGCAAATTGTGACAGAGAAGGCAATGGCACCCCACTCCAGTACTCTTGCCCGGAAAATCCCATGGATGGAGGAACCTGGTAGGCTGCAGTCCATGGGGTCGCTAAGAGTCGGACACGACTGAGTGACTTCACTTTCACTTTTCACTTTCATGCACTGGAGAAGGAAATAACCCACTCCAGTGTTCTTGCCTGGAGAATCCCAGGGACGGGGGAGCCTGGTGGGCTGCCAGACGTCTATGGGGTCGCACAGAGTCGGACAAGACTGAAGCGACTTAGCAGCAGCAGCAAATTGTGAAGTTACTTGTTCTAGTTCTGTATGCAGGTCAAGAAGCAACAGTTAGAACCACACATGGAACAACAGACTGGTTGCAAATTGGGAAAGGAGTATGTCAAGGCTTTATATTGTCACCCTGTTTATTTAACTTATATGCAGAGTACATCATGTGAAATGTTGGGCTGGATGAAGCACAAGCTGGAATCAAGATTGCTGGGAGAAATATCAATAACCTCAGATACATAGGTGATGCCACCCTTATAGCAGAAAGCGAAGAACTAAAGAGCCTCTTGATGAAAGTGAAAGAGGAGAGTGAAAAAGTTGGCTTAAAACTCAACATTCAAAAAATGAAGATCATGTCATCTGGTCCCATCACTTCATGGCAAATAGATGGGGAAACAATGGAAACCGTGACAGATTTTATTTTCTTGGGCTCCAAAATCACTGAAGATGGTGACTGCAGCCACAAAATTACAAGATGCTTGCTTCTTGGAAGAAAAGCTATGACAGCATATTAAACCTAGGCAGCATATTAAAAAGCAGAGACATTACTTTGTTGACAAAGGTCCATCTAGTCAAAGCTATGGTTTTTCCAGTAGTCCTATATGGATGTGAGAGTAGGACTATAAAGAAATCTGAGTGACAAAGAATTAATGCTTTTAAACTGTGGTGTTGGAGAAGACTCTTGAGAGTCCCTTGGACTGCATTGAGATCAAACCAGTCAATCCAAAAGGAAATCAGTCCTGAATATTCATTGGAAGGACTGATGATGAAGCTGAAACTCCAATACTTTGGCCACCTGATGTGAAGAACTGACTCATTGGCAAACACCCTGTTGCTGGGAAAGATTAAAGACAGGAGGGGAAAGGGACAACAGAGGATAAGATGGTTGGATGGCATCACCAACTCAGTGGATATGAGTTTGAGCAAGCTCCGGGAGTTGGTGATGGACAGGGAAGCCTGGTTTGTTGCAGTCCATGGGGTCACAGTCAGACATGACTGAGTGAATGAACTGAACTGTACTGAGTTCTGTGAAAAGTACTGTTGGTAGTTTGATAAGGATTGCATTGAATCTATATATTGGTTTTGGTAGTATAGTCATTTTCACTATATTGATTCTTCCTATCCAAGAACATGGTATATCTCTCCATCTTTTTGTGTCACCTTTGATTTCTTTCATCAGTGTCTTATAGGTATCTGCATATAGGTCTTTTGTCTCTTTAGATAAATTTATTCCTAAGTATTTTATTATTTTTGTCACAATGGTGAATAAGATTGTTTCCTTAATTTCTCTTTCTGATTTTTCATTGTTAGTATATAGGAATGCAAAGGAGTTCTATGTATTCATTTCATATACTACAACTTTCCTATATTCATTGATTAGCACTAAGTAAATTTCTGATGGTATCTTTAGGATTTTCTATGTAGATAATCATGTCATTTGCAAACAGTGAGAGTTTTAGTTTTTCTTTTCCAATCTGGATTCCTTTTATTTCTTTTTCTCCTATGATTGCTGTCACTAGGACTTCCAAAACTATGTTGAATACCAGTGGTGAAAGTGGGCACCCCTGCCTTATTCCTGAATTTAGAGGAAATGCTTTAACTCTTTCACCATTGAGGATAAGGTTTGCTGTGGGTTCTTTGTTTGTGGCCTTTATTGTATTGAGGTATGTTTCTTCTGTGCCTACTTTCTGGAGAGTTTTTTTTTATCATAAATGGTGCTGAATTTTATCAAAGGTTTTCTCTCCATCTATTGAGATGATCATGTGGTTTTTGTCTTTTAGTTTGTTAATATGGTGAATCATATTGATGGATTTGTGTATACTGAAAAATACTCGCATCCCTGGGATAAAGCCTACTTGATCATGATACACTTTTTAGTGTGTTGTTGGGTTCTGTTTGCTAAAATTTATTGACAATCTTTGCATGTATGTTCATCAGTGATATTGGCCTGTAATCTTCTTTCTTTCTTGTGTGTGACATCTTTGTCTGCTTTTGGTATCAGAGTTATGGTGGCTTTGTAGAATGACTTTTGGATTTTTCCTTCCTCTGCAATATTCTAGAGGAGTTTGAGCAAGATAGGTGTCAGGTCTTCTCTAAATTTCTGGTATAATTTGCCTGTGAAGCCATCTGGCCCTGGGATTTTGTTTGTTGAAAGATTTTTTTACTACAGTTTGAATTTCTGTTCTTGTGATTGGTCTGTTCATATTTTCTATTTCTTCCTGGTTCAGTTTTAGAAGGTTTTACTTTTCTAAGAATTTGTCAATTTCTTCCAAGTTGTCCATTTTATTGGCATATGGTTGCTCATAGTAGTCTCTTATGATCCTTTGTATTTCTTTGTTGTCTGTTGTAACTTCTCCTTTTTCATTTCTAATTTTATTGAGTCTTCTCCCTTGATTTCTTGATGATTCTGCCTAATGGTTTGTCAATTTTGTTCATCTTCTCAAAGAACCAGCTTTTAGTTTTATTGATCTGTGCTATAGTCTCCATTTCTTTTTCATTTATTTCTGCTCTGATCTTTATGATTTCTTTCTTTCTACTAGCTCTGGGTTTTCTTGTTTGTTTGTTTGTTCTTCTTTTTCTAGTTGCTTTATGTGTAAGTTTAGGTTATTTATTTGACATCTGTCTTGTTTCTTGAGGTAGGTTTATATTGCTATAACTTTCCCTCTTAGCACTACTTTTACTGCATCCCATAGGTTCTGACTTGTCATGTTTTCAGCCAGTTATTTATAGGCATATTTTGACTTCCCATCAGTGATCTGTTGGTTATTCAGAAGTGTATTGTTTAGCCTCCATGTGTTCGTGTTTTTTATAGTTTTTTCCCCCTGTAGTTAATATCTAAACTTACAGAGTTTTGATCAGAAAAGATGCTTGAAATGATTTCAACTTTTTTTAAATTACCAAGGCTAGATTTGTGGCCCAGAATGTGATCTATCCTGGAGAATGTTCCATGTGCACTTGAGAAAATATTGAAGTCTATTGTTTTTTGGTGAAGTGCCCTATATATATCCATTAGATTCAGCTGGTCCATTGTATTGTTTGAAGTTTGTGTTTCCTTATCAATTTTCTGTCTGAATGATCTGTCCATTGTGTGAGTGGGGTATGAAAGTCCCTCGATATTATTGTGTTACTGTCAATTTCCCTTCTAATAGTTGTTAGCATTTGCCTTATGTATTGAGCTGGTCCTATGTTGGGTGAATATGTATTTATAATTGTTATGTCTTCTTGGATTAATCATTATGTAGTATCTTTCTTTGTCTCTTGTATTGATTTTTATTTAAAGTCTATTTTATCTGATATGAGTATTGTTACTCCCACTTTCTTCTGATATCTATTTGCATGGAATATATTTTTCTAGCCCCTCGCTTTCAGTCTGTATGTGTCCTTAGGTTTGAGGTGGGTCTCTTGTAGACAGTATATGTAGGGGTCTTGTTTTTGTATCCATTCACCCAGTCTATGTCTTCTGGTTGGAGCATTTAGCCCATTTACATTTAAGGTAATTATTGATACGTATGATCCTATTACCATTTACTTCATTGTTTGGGGTCTGTTTTATAGGCCTTTTCTGTGTTTCCTGTCTAGAGAAGTTCCTTTAACATTTGTTTAGCTGCTGCTTGTCTGTAAAGCTTTTGAATTCTCCTTAGAATCTGAATAAGATCTTTGCTGCATAGCATAATCTTGGTTGTAGGTTTTTCCTTCTCATTACTTTAAATATATTTGCCTTTCCCTCTGTCCTGCAGAGTTTCTGTTGAAAGATAAGCTGTTATCCTTATGGGGATCCCCTTGTATGTTATTTGTTGCTTTTCCCTTGCTGCTTTTAATATTTGTCCTTTGTGTTTAATATTTGTTAGTTTGATTAATATGTGTTTTAGCATATTTCTTCTTGGGTTTATCCTGTATTGGACTCTCTGGGCTTCCTGGACTTGGGTGGCTATTTCCTTCCCCACATTAGGGAAGTTTTCAACTATAATCTCCTCAAATATTTTATCATGCCCTTTCCTTCTGTCTTCTTCTGGGACAACTATGATTCAAATGTTGGGGCACTTAATGTTGTCCCAGGAGTCTCTGAGGCTGTCCTCATTTCTTTTTATTCTTTTCTCTTTATCTGCTCTGCTTCATTTATTTCCACCACTCTGTCTTCCAGCTCACTTATCCATTCTTCTGCCTCAGTTACTCTACTGTTGGTTCCCTCTAGTGTATTTCTAATCTCAGTTATTGCATTTTTCATTGTTGATTATTATTTAATTCTTCTAGGTCTTTGTTAAACATTTATTGCATCTTCTTGATCCATGCCTCTAGTCTATTTAACCATGCTTCCATTTTGTTTTCAAGGTTTTGGATCATCTTTACTATCATTATTCTGAATTCTCTTTCAGGTAGACTCCTTATTTCCTCCTCACTTGTTTGGTCTGGTGGGTTTTTACCTTGTTCCTTCACCCGCAGCATATTTCTATTTCTTTTCCTTTTGTTTAGTTTACTGTGCTTGGGGGTCTCCTTTCTGCAGGCTGGGAGGTTGTAGTTCCTCTTAATTTTGAAGTCTGCCCCCCATGAGTGAGGTTGGACCAGTGTGTAGTAGCTTCCTGGTTGGGGGGGGGGGGGGCTTGTGTTTGTGTTCTGATGGATGGAGCTGGATCTTGTCTCTCTGAAAGGCAGTGCCATGTCGAGTAGTGAGTTTTGGGGTGTCTATGTATTTGGTATGCTTGGTATGGCTTTGGCAGCCTGTCTGCTAATGCGCAGCACTGTGTTTCTGTTTTGTTGAAGCACTGGTGTGGGGCATCAAGGCACTAAGC
The DNA here is from genome assembly GCF_027580195.1 of Bos mutus. Taxonomy (NCBI): domain Eukaryota; kingdom Metazoa; phylum Chordata; class Mammalia; order Artiodactyla; family Bovidae; genus Bos; species Bos mutus. The sequence goes on along the minus strand of NC_091646.1, from coordinate 67,281,554 downwards.
TTGCTGGTCCTTGGGTGGTGGGCTTGGTTATGGTGTGGAGATGGGGGCCTTTGGGAAGGCTGTCACCTATTAATGTTCCCTGGTGTCATCATTTATCTGGGGGAGCAAAGTCTTGGGCTCGGGTCTCCCACCTCAGGGTTTCAGGCTCTACCCCTCTGTAGTCCAAGATCTCACAAGCCACACAGCACAGAAGACAAGTCCCGAATATTCAGAAGCTAAGAACATCTAGCAAGACTTACACAAAAATCCTCTAATATTTCTAAGAAGGTTTCTGGACCTGTTGTGGGCACCACGGTGTTAGTTCAGTCTCAGTTCTGGCCTTATTCCAGCTTGTACTTGCTCTTAAAGTTCACAGTTGCCCCTAAAGTCCACGGTCTGTTTCCTCCTGGGCATGAGGGGGTAAAGGATGAGGCTCATCAGGGCTCTTGCTTTCTTGGGCTGGGGAGAGGGGAGGATATAGCAGCCACAACTGGGATGTACTGGGGAGTGCCTGGGGCCATAGAGACCTGTTGGATGCTATTACAGTATGAGGCAGGTTGTGAGTTCCCCAGAGGAAAAAGCCCCAGGCTGGGGGTCCCTAGAAAGAGCTCAGCTGTTTAAGCTCCCATTAAGGTGCAGGCAGTAACCTGTGCCTGCTCACAGCCTGGTGGTAGCTGACAACTTTGGGATCAGGACTGCGTCAGCAATGTTTTATTTCCTGCCTCAGGCTTTGGCATTGGCAGGCACATCTAATTCCCCAATTGTATGGAAGTAGTCTTCTCAGAATATCCTCATGGCCACCAGCCCCCGACCTCTCCTTGGAACCTTTGCTGGAGCCTCTGCCCCCCGCCCCCACCCTCTGATGTAGGCTGAGTCTTGCTAGCCACTTCTCTTGGCTTCCTGCCTCAGCCTCTGGTCTGGGCTGAGTCTTGTGAGCTGCTTATCAGCTGAGAAAAGGTGTTTGACAGCAGCAGTGATTTCTGTGAATTTTCTCTGTGTTTTGCCCTCTGAGCTGGCACTGTTGCATGGCACTCTGAGGTTTGGTAGTTCCCCTTTGGCCCCACCTGTGAAGGGGTTTTCTAATGCATGGAAACTTTTCCTCCTTCACAACTCCCTCCCTCACTTGAGGCACAAGTTCCTGTCCTGAAATCCTTTGTCTCTTTTTATGTCTTTATCCTTTGTCCTATCTTGTTCTAAGGAGACTGACTTGCCTTTTTGGAGGTTTCAGGTGTTTTGCTGTTGTTCAGAAGTTGTTCTGCAGTTGTTCCAAATTCTGATGAATTTTTGATATACTTGTAGAGAGGCAGGTGATATCCGCAACTTACCCCTCTGCCATCTTCTTCCATCTCACCAGTGTAAATTTTGGTAAATATACCATAGTAATATAAGATAATAACATTATCAGAAACTGAGTGAGTGTATGGAAACTCCCTGTACTATGATTGCAACTTTTCTGTAAATATAAATTTAATTTAAAATAAAAATTTTAAAGTTAAACCACATGGAGTATATGAAAATGTTTTCACACAGAGAGAATTAGTTTAAATAGATATACCAGTCAGATTCCTCCTTAACATACGACCAAGGAGGGATAACAGCCTTCTGAAGACAGAGGTCCACCATTATCTTACTGTGTGACCTTAAGGAAGTTCCTTTCTTCAACTCGGGGCTTGAATTTTCCATCTGTACCATGAAGGGTAGAACAAGATGGTCTCCAAATGTCCTTTCAGATCTACCCATTCTGAGCTCCTTTTTAGCTGTGTGAAAGGCAGGAACACAGCCTAAGAGCTTCCCTTGGGTTTGCTTTACAATACCAGCTGTTTTACCAAAAACAAGCTCAAAGCAGAATGTTCCATGTGAGTTCCAATCACCAGAAATCTCATAGAGATGGGTTCAGTAAGAAGCAGGATGAAACCACATAAGCCTCCTTTCTGGTAGAGTTCTATGTTCTACAAGAAATGAAGGTAATGTGAAATCCATCTATATGTAGTGTTTTTAAAAAGGGAGAATGAACCAAAACTTATATTTCTATGGTTATGAACCAAAACTTATATTTCTATGGTTAAAATACATGTTGCTTCTTGTTAAGCCATAGCCACTCAATCACACTGGCTAAGAAGAACACATTGCCAGCAAACCAAAGTGCCTTCAAAATATCACTCTTTCTGCTCACTAGATATGGAGAGGTAATATTTGAAAGCGAGTAATGCCTACCTCCCAAGGAGAGTTGGAGTCACTCAGGGCAATCATAATACTATTATCCCTGCTCTTGAAGGCCATTTGTCAGGCTTGACTCTTCAAGGAAATAACAGTTAATTCCCAAGAACCAGAATGTGCTAGCTTCATACCTTGACATCACTTCAAAGGCTTTGTAGGAAAGAGATGGCTGAAAAAGCTGTGCACCTGAGGGTGCAAAGATAGTGACTTTCAAAGATAGTGACTCTGTGTGATAAAATATATATATATATATATATATATATATATATATACACACACACACACAGTACACCTTCACAACTCCCTCCCTCATTTGAGGCACAAGTTCCTGTCCTGAAATCCTTTGTCTCTTTTTATGTCATATTTTTATGCCATATATATATATATATATATATGAATATATATATATATATATATATATATATATATATATTCACACATAGTGTACCAACCTCAAAACTAAAGGGCCATATCACCATCTTATAAAAGATTTAAACTGCCAAAAGTCTTCCTAGCCTATTCTAGACTGACTACAGCCTGAGGGAAGATTAAAAATATTAGAGGTGGAAAATAAAATTCAATGGAGATTTCCAAATTTTAAGATTTCTTTCCTTCTACTAACCCTGGGGTTCTTCATTTCTTCCTTTTCTGGTTGCTTTAGGTGTAGAGTTAGGTTATTTATTTGACTTTTTTCTTGTTTCTTGAGGTATGCCTGTATTGCTACAAACTTTCCCCTTAGCACTGCTTTTACATTGTCCCACTGGTTTTGGGTTGTTGTGTTTTCATTTTCATTCGTTTCTATGCAAATTTTGATTTCTTTTTTGATTTCTTCTGTGATTTGTTGGTTATTCAGCAGCGTGTTGTTCAGCCTCCATATATTGGAATTTTAAACAGTTTTTCTCCTGTAATTGAGATCTAATCTTACTGCATTTTGGTCAGAAAAGATGCTTGGAATGATTTCAATTTTTTTTTAATTTACCAAAGCTAGATTTATGGCCTAGGATGTGATCTATCCTGGAGAAGGTTCCATGTGTGCTTGAAAAAAAGGTGAAATTCTTTGTTTTGGGGTGAAATGTCCTATAGATAACAATTAGGTCTAACTGGTCTATTTTATCATTTAAAGTTTGTGTCTCCTTGTTAATTTTCTGTTTAGTTGATCTATCCATAGGTGTGAGTGGGGTATTAAAGTCTCCCACTATTATTGTGTTATTGTTAATTTCTCCTTTCATACTTGTTAGCATTTGTCTTACATATTGTGTTGCTCCTATGTTGGGTGCATATATAATTGTTATATCTTCTTGGATTGATCCTTTGATCATTATGTAGTGTCCTTCTTTGTCTGTTTTCACAGCTTTTGCTTTAAAGTCTATTTTATCTGATACGAGTATTGCTACTCCTGCTTTCTTTTGGTCTCTATTTGCATGGAAAATCTTTTTCCAGCCCTTCACTTTCAGTCTGTATGTGTCCCCTGTTTTGAGGTGGGTCTCTTGTAGACAACATATACAGGGGTCTTGTTTTTATATCCATTCAGCCAGTCTTTGTCTTTTGGTTGGGGCATTCAACCCATTTGCATTTAAAGTAATTATTGATAATGGCAACCCACTCCAGTGTTCTTGCCTGGAGAATCCCAGGGACAAGGGAGCCTGGTGGGCTGCTGTCTATGAGGTTGCACAGAGTCAGACACGACTGAAGCGACTTAGCAGCAGCAGCAGCATGATCCCGTTGCCATTTACTTTATTGTTTTGGGTTCAAGTTTTTACACCCTTTTTGTGTTTCCTGTCTAGAGAATATCCTTTAGCATTTGTTGGAGAGCTGGTTTGGTGGTGCTGAATTCTCTCAGCTTTTGCTTGTCTGTAAATCTTTTGATTTCTCCTTCATATTTGAATGAGATCCTTGCTGGGTACAGTAATCTGGGATGTAGGTTATTTTCTTTCATCACTTTAAGTATGTCTTGCCATTCCCTCCTGGCTTCAAGAGTTTCTATTGAAAGATCAGCTGTTATCCTTATGGGAATCCCCTTGTGTGTTATTTGTTGTTTTTCCCTTGCTGCTTTTAATATTTGTTCTTTGTGTTTGATCTTTGTTAATTTGATTAATATGTCTTGGGGTGTTTCACCTTGGGTTTATCCTGTTTGGGACTCTCTGGGTTTCTTGGACTTGGGTGATTATTTCCTTCCCCATTTTAGGGAAGTTTTCGACTATTATCTCCTCAAGTATTTTCTCATGGTCTTTCTTTTTGTCTTCTTCTTCTGGGACTCCTATGATTCGAATGTTGGGGCATTTAACACTGTCCTGGAGGTCTCTGAGATTGCCCTCATTTCTTTTAATTCGTTTTTCTTTTTTCCTCTCTGATTCATTTATTTCTACCATTCTATCTTCTAATTCACTAATCCTCTCTTCTGCCTCTGTTATTCTATTATTTGTTGCCTCAAGAGTGTTTTTGATCTCATTTATTGCATTATTCATTATATATTGACTCTTTTTTATTTATTCTAGGTCCTTGTTAAACCTTTCTTGCATCCTCTCAATCCTTGTCTCCAAGCTATTTATCTGTGATTCCATTTTGATTTCAAGATTTTGGATCATTTCCAAATCTTATCAACCTGTAAGAGAAGTAAGGAGTGCCTCACTTGGATAGGAACACAAGGCTATTCTGCCACCACCACATTCAGCTGTGCTTAAACATAATAGCTGCCTTTATATTTCATTCTTCCCTTAATCAGCACTTTCAAGAGCCCAATAGCCAGTGTGACAAACAACCTGAGAAACACTGGGTTTTGCCTGAAATTCATGGCTTTGAAGTGAAAAGGGCTTTCTGCAGAAGGTGTTTTTAGAGTAGCATCTTGCTTCCTTCTTTGTATTTAGAGAATTTCTGTAAAGAGCAAGGGGAATATTTGTGCCAGTTACTATAATTTTCTTACCAGGTAAAAAAACTTTTTTAATGCTTTACCCCAGTACATTTGCTGCCAACAGAGAAGCGCCAGTTAGATGACAATAGAGTACAGGTTTTTTTAATCTTAATTTCTACAATTTTCCCCACAAAGAAAAAAATTATGGTTATTCCTTCTATTAACATATCCCCATTGAAGCTAACTTAAAATACATAGTCTCATGGCCAGTGTTCAATAATGGAACATTCTCAGGATAAATGGAATAATAGAGAAAAGGAGAAATCAGAGAGAAAGTTCCATGGGAGAGAAGGGCAAAGAAAAGGGAAAGTGGAGAAGAAAAACAAGGAAAGATGGAAAGAAAAAAGGGAAATAAAATAGTTGAAAAACAGAAGAAAAAAGAAGTAAAGGAAAAAGATGATAGTGAGACAATAAAGCAATGAAGAAAAGCCTCAACATGCCACTGCTTTTTAACTTTATTGAGTAGCTATACTGTAGACCTAAGAACATTTGTTGCTGGGTATGAAACGGATTGGATTCCAACTGCTATTTTTGCATAGAGGGAGATTTTCACAAAGGCCAGATGAAGGCCTGGCTCTCCTTCACAATAAGTCCACTGACTCATTTTCTTTCTTTCTTTTTTTTATTTTAATTGGAGGTTAATTACTTTACAATATTGTATTGGTTTTGCCATACATCAACATGAATCCGCCACAGGTATACACGTGTTCCCCATCCCAAACCCTCCTCCCTCCTCCCTCCCTGTACCATCCCTCTGGGTCATCCCAGTGCACTAGCCCCAACAACCAGTATCATGCATCGAACTTGGACTGGCGATTCATTTCATATATAATATTATACATGTTTCAATGCCATTCACCCAAATCATCCCACCTTCTCCCTCTCCCACAGAGTCCAAAAGACTGTTCTATTAAAAAAAAAAAAAAAAAAACTGGAAATAGAACTGCCTTATGACCCAGCAATCCCACTGCTGGGCATACACACTGAGGAAACCAGAATTGAAAGAGCCACTGACTCATTTTCAACCCAGCTATAGGATTTTATTAAAGCAGGTAGTTAATGATACAAATTCAAACTGGTTTCAGAACTCCCAACAGAAAATGCTTTCAATCTCTCACAGAATTAAAGGTCAAGTGGCCCCCTATCCCCATTGCTATTTACCCCACTGGCCAGTAGCACATGTGCATGCACACACACACACACACACACACTTCCTTAAATTTGGGGGTTTAGGGGGCCCAAAACAATAATGAACTCTTAAAACTCAGTAAAAGAACATCATATATTGATAAAAGAATCTATTTATCAGGAAAATATACTAATTATAAATATGTACACACATAACATCAGAATCCCAAAATATATGAAGCAAAACTTGACAATTGAAGGGAGGACTACACATTTCTATAATAATATTTGGAGAATCCAGTATCCCACTTTCAATAATGGATATAGCAACTAAACAGAAGATCAATGAAGATATAGAAGACTTGAACAAAGCCATAAACCCTTAAGGCCTAACAGAAACATAAAGAATGCTAGACCCAACGACAGCAGAATACATTTTTCTCAAGTGTACATGGAACACTCTCCAACTAGGCTATACGTTAGGCCATAAAACAAGTCTTGATAAACTCAAAAAGATGACAATCATACAAAGTATCTTTTCCAAAATAGAAATCAAAAATAGAAAACTATAAATTCACAAAAGTAGATATTAAACAACACATGCTTTAAAAACCAATAGGACAAAAAAGAAATTAAGATAAAAAATACATAACATATCAAAAGTTATGTGGTGCAGTGAAAATGGTGCTTACAGGGTAGTTTATAGCTATATATGCCTATATGTAAATCCTTGAGAAAGATTTCAAATCAATAACTTAAAGAGCTAGAAAAAGAATAGTAAACTGAACCCAAAGAGAGTAGAGTGAAAGAAATAATAAACATTAGAGTACAGGTAAATTAAAGAGAGAATAGAGAAAGAGAATCAACAAAATTGTAAGTTGGTTCTTTGAAAAGATCAACAATATTTACAGATCATTGGCTAGACTGATAAGGAAAAAAGATAAGACTCAAATTACTAAAATCAGAAATGAGAGTAGAGACGTTACTACAAGCCTTAACAGAAATGAAAAGCACCATAAGAAATAATATGAATAATTGTATTCCAACAGAGTAGGTAAGCTATATAAAAAGGACAAATTCCTAGAAACATACAAAACTACCAAAATTGTTGTTGTTGTTCAGTCGCTCAGTCGTGTCCAACTCTGCAACCTCATGGACTGCAGCATGCTAGGCTTCCCTGTCCTTCACCATCTCCTGGAGTTTGCTCAAACTCATATCCATCAAGTTGGTGATGCCATCCAACCATCTCATCCTCTGTCGTCCCCTTCTCCTGCTTTCAATCTTTCCCAGCATCAGGGTCTTTTCTAATCAATCTGCGCTTTTCATCAGGTGGTGAAAGTATTGGAGCTTCAGCTTCAGCATTAGTCCTTCCAAAGAATATTCAGGGTTGATTACCTTTAGGATTGACTGGTTTGATCTCTGTGCTGTTCAAGGGACTCTCAAGAGCCTTCTCCAGCTCCAATTCTTCAGTGCTCAGCCTTTTTTATTGTCCAGCTCTCACATCCATACATGACTACTGGAAAAACCATAGCTTTGACTACATGGATCTTTGTAGGCAAAGTAATGTCTCTGCTTTTCATATGCTGTCTAGGTTTGTCATTGCTTTTCTTCCAAGGAGCAAGCATCTTTTAATTTCATAAGTAAAGTGATTGGATCAGTAATTAAAACACTCCTAATAGAGAATTCAGCTTCACTGCTGAATTCTATCAAACATTTAGAGAAGAGTTATTTAACACCAATTATCCTCAAACTCTTCCAAAAAAGGAAGAGGAGGGAACATTTCCTAACTCATTCTATGAGGTCAGCATTACTCTGATACCAAAGGAAAAGGTATGACAGGAAAACTGCAGAACAATATTGCTTAGAAATATAGCTGCAAAAATCTTCAAGCAAACACAATCCAGCTTCATATTAAAAGGATTACACATCATGACCAAGTGGGATTTATTCCAGGAATGAAAGTGTGGTTCAACATACAAAAATCCATCAATATAATATACCACATAAGTAGAATGAAGGAAAAAACATCACACGATCATCTCAATGAATGCCAAAAATTATTTGGCAAAACCCAACAAGTTCTGTGATTAAAAAAAAACACTCAACAAACTAGGAACAGAAAAGAATTTCTTCTATAGTAAAGGAGTTTAATGAAAAATCCATAGAGTACCAAACTCAATGGTGAGAGACCAAAAGCTGTCCCCCTAAGATTAGGAATAAGATGAGAATGTCCACTTTCACAGCTTCTATTCAGCATTGTACTAAAAGTTTTAGCCTGAGAAATTAGGTAAGAAAAATAAAAAGGCAGCCAAGTTGCAAAGGAGGAAACTATCTCCATTGATAGAAAACAAGACTGTTTATATAGAAAATCCTAAAAAAACTTCCAAAACACCAGTAGAGTTAATAAGCAAATTCAGGAAAGTTTCAGGATACAAAATCAACACACAAAAATCAGCTGTATTCTTTTTTTCCACTTTATTTTTTAAATTGAAGGATATTTGCTTTACAGAATTTTGTAGGTTTCTGTCATACATCAGTAAGAATCAGCTATATGTACACTCATGTCCCCTCCCTCCTGAACCTCCCTTCCAGCTATGTTCTTAATGAGCAATTCTAAAAGGAAATTAAAAAACAATTTCATGTTAATTAATTGTATTTGTTGAATGATACATGCATTGTAAAATTATTTTAGTGTACCTAAGATTTTGCACTTATTAATGTTTCAAGAGATTTTTATCCTCTCATTGTTATATAGAAAAAATTCTATCCTTTGAATAGACTACAGTATGTTTATTTCTTTATAACATAAGTTAACTTGCCAATTTTTAAAATCAGGATACTGTGATGAACAAAAAAGAAACAATTTCATTTACAATAGTATCAAGAACAATAAAATACTTATGAATGAATTTAACCAAGGAAGTGCAAGACTTGTACACTGAAAACTACAAAACAACATTTAAAGAAATTAAATAAGACCTAAGTAAATAGAAAGATATCCTGTGTTCCTGTGTGGGAAGATTTAATATTGTTAAAATAGCAATATTGAAAGATCTAAAGAATCAACGCAACCCTCGTAAAAATCCCAGTGACCTTTTTGCAGAAATATACAAGTAATTTTAAAATTCATATGTAATAGTAAGGGACTCAGAATAGCTAAAATAATATTTTAAAAGAATGACAAATTTGGAGGACTCACACTTTCCATTTCTAAACTTACTGCAAAGCAACAGTAAATGAAATAGTGTGATACTGGCATGGGGAAAGAAATATAGATTAAAGGAATATAATTTAGATTTCAGAAATAAACCCATGGATGTATTAGAGTTCAACAGGGGTGCTGAGGCCAGTCAATGAGGAAATAGTCTCTTCAACAAATACTGCTGGGACAACTGGAGAGTCACATGCAAAAGAATGAAGATGTACCCTTACCTCCACACCATATAAAAATTGTAATGAAAATGAATCAAAAACCTAAATGTAAGAGCCAAACCTATAAAACTCTTGGATGAAAACGAAAGGCATAAATCTTCATGACCTTGGGTTTGACATTGGTTTCTTAGATAACACCAAAAGTATAAGTAACAAAAGAAAAAAAAATAGATGAATTGGATTTCATCAAAATTAAAGACTTTTGTGCCTCAATGGGCACTATCAAGAAAGTGAAAATACAATCCACAAAATGGAAAGAAATATATGCAAATCATATATCAAGTCTAGTATCCAGAATATATAAAGAACTCTTACAACTAAACAACAAAAAGACAAACAATCTTGGGCAAAGGACCTGAACAGATATTTTTCCAAAGAAGAGCTACAAATTGTCAACAAGCAAATGAAAAGATGCTCTATGTCATTTGTCATTAGAGGAATGCAAATGAAAACTACAATGAGATACCACTTCACACCCACTAGGACGGCTATAATTTTTAAAAGGAAAATTACAAGTGTTGTTGAGGATAGAGAAATTCGAATACTGACACAGTGCTGGTGAGAATGTAAAACACTGCAGTCTCTATAGAAAACAGTTTGGCAGTTCCTCAAAAAGTTAGACATAGAATTACCAAACAATCCTGTAATTCCACTCTTAGGTGTATACCTAAAAGAATCCAAAGCAGTGTTCAAATAAAAATTTGTACATGAATATTCATAGCAGCACTATTCACAGTAGCCAAAAAGTGAAAATAACCCCAAGGTAATCAATTAATAAATGAATATACTGTGTGGTTTATCCATTCAGTGGGATATCATTTAACCACAAAAAGGGATGAAGTACTCATACAAGCTTTAACAAGAATAAACCTTGAAAATATTATAAGTGAAAGATTTGTTGTTGTTTAGTCATTAAGTTGTGTCCAACTCTTTGTGACACTGTGGACTATAGCCCACCAGGATCCTCTGTCCAAGGAGTTTCCCAGGCAAGAATACTGGAGTGGGTTGTCATTTCCTATTCCAAGGAATCTTCCCAACCGAGGGTGAACATGTGTCTCCTGCATTGGCAGACAGATTCTTTATCACAGTGCCGCTAGGGAAGCCCCTAAGTGAAAGAGGTCAGCCACAAATGGCCATTTGTTGTATGATTCTACCAACATAAAATATCCAGAATAGGGAAATCCATAGAGACAGAAAGCAGATTAGTGGTTGCCAGGGCCTGAGGAGAAGGGGAAATAAGGAGTGACTGCTTAATGGGTATGATGTTTCATTCTGGGGTAATAAAAATGTCTAGAACTAGAAAGTGGTGAAGGTTGCACAACACTGTGAATGTTCATATTAAATGCCACTGAACCATATACTTTAAAATGGTGAATTTTATGCTATATTAATTTTACCTCAATTTTTTAAAACAGTGAAAAATTCAGCTTTTAAAATTTTCACAGCTTACTGAATTTCAGGAAAGAGTTTGGAATGAAACTCCCCCTGCTTACATTGCTTAACAGACTCAAAACCAATTAGGCAAACTGTTACAGATAAAAATGTAGGAGAAAAAGTCCTGAATTGGAACTCAACCTAGTTCCCAACCTAGCCTGCCACTAATTTGCAGGTGACCTTGATAAAATCCCATCTTTCTGGCCCCCAGTTTCTCCTTCTGTAAAATAACAGTATATGTGGAAGGAGGGGGTCGCTTAATGATCTTTAAGGACACTTTTATCATGGAAAATTTGATTGTAAGTGAAATATTTGTCCACTGAAAGCAATACCCTGAGTGCTCTGAGAACTTTCACAATTGTAAAGCTATTATTAGCTTTTCTAAAAACTTGAAAAAAATTCCTCATCCTGTTCTTATTTACTTTTTAGAATTGGACTCAGTGGGGAAAAGGCCAGGGTGGGATGATTTGAGAGAATAGCACTGAAATATGTACATTACCATATGTAAAACAGATGGCCATTGCAAGTTTGATACATGAAGCAGCTGGTACTCTGGGACAACCCAGAGGGATATGATGGGGAGGGAGATGGGAGGGGGATTCAGGATGGGGGGACACATGTATACCTGTGGTTGATTCATGTTGATGTATGGCAAAAACCATCACAATATTGTAAAGTAATTATCCTCCGATTAAAAATAATTAATTAAAAATTATAAACAGTGAAAATCACTTTTCTTCTACAGTTCAATGAGTTTTGATAAATACACATAGTGATATACCCACTACCACAACAATTCAGATACTGAACAGTTCCATCACTCAAGAAATTGCCTTGTGCTCTCCCTTTGGAGGCAATCCTTCCCTAATCCCTGGTAACAACAGATCTGTTTTCTGTCCCTATGGATTTATCTTTTTCAGAATGTCTTATTCTCTTTACAGTTACAAAATACTTTTTGCAAAAATAGATCATATAGTAGAATTTATTTAGCTGATCCCCTGCGAACAGACATTTTGTTTCCAATATTTTGCTTCAAAGGCTTTCAGATGTTGAACACTTACTCTGTGCCAGGCCCCATGCTATAAATTTTCCTTTATCCATTCCTGTTTATAATCATCCCCATAATGTTGCAAGGTACCCACAATTAACTCTGTTTTCTAAAACAAACAAACAAAAAACACAAACCCATCTCACCAGAAGTTAAGTAACTCATCCAAATCACACAGCCAATAATCATTATGGGCTTACCCAGTGGCTCAGTGGTAAAGAATCTGTCTGCAAAGCAGAAGACACAGGAGACCTGCGTTTGATCCTGGGTCAGGAAGATCAAACCACTTTGGAAGACAGTTTAAATTGAACATATTCTTACCATATGATCCAGTAATTACGCTACTTTGTATTTATCAAAGTGAGCTGAAAACTTATGTCCATACAAAAACTTGTGCACAAGTGTTTATAGCAGATTTATTTATAATTGCCAAAACTTAGAAGCAACCAAGATGTCCCTCAATAGGTGAAGAATAAACACATCATGGTACATCTACACAATAGAATATTCATTTCAGTTCAGTCGCTCAGTCGTGTCCAACTCTTTGCGACCCCATGAACCGCAGCACGCCAGGCCTCCCTGTCCATCACCAACTCCCGGAGTCCACCCAAACCCATGTCCATCGAGTTGGTGATGCCAACCAAACATCTCATCCTCTGTCGTCCCCTTCTCCTCCTGCCCTCAATCTTTCCCAACATCAGGGTCTTTTCAAATGAGTTAGCTCTTCGCATCAGGTGGCCAAAGTATTGGAGTTTCAGCTTCAACATAGAATATTATTCAGCAATGAAAATAAATAAGCTATCAAGCCATGAAAATTACTGACCAGTATTCTTGCCTGGAGAATCCCATGGACAGAATAGCCTGGCAGACTACAGTCCATAGGGTCTTAAAGAGTTGGACATGACTGAAGCAACTGAGCACACAGCACAATAATTATTGCAGCAGAGGAAGAATTCAAACTCAAATCTAAGACACTTTCCTCAATCTCATTAGTACCTCCCCACATTCTGACATGTAAATAAGGCCAGTACTATCGTTCTTTGAAGACAAATAATATTTTAACATAGTTTTTCTTCTTTTTTATGAGTCAGTGTTGATACATTATTAACTGAAGTCCATAGTTTACATTAGGGTTCACTCTTTGTTGTATATTCTATGGATTTTGGCAAATGTATAACAATATGGATCCACCATTACAGTATCATACAGAATAGTTTCCCTGCCCTAAAAATTCCCTGTGCTCCACCTGTTCATTCTTCCTTCCCTCACCTTGAATTTCTGGCAATCACTGATCTTTTTAGTATTTCCATAGTTTTTACTTTTCCAGAATATAGTTAGAATACTAGAGCACATATGTCTCTAGTATTAGAGACACATAGAAGTCTCAAGTTGACTTCTTTCACTTAGAAATAGACATTTAAGGGGTTTGCTGAGGCATTTATGAGTCTTCCTCATAGACCGATGTGCAAATCTCAAGCAACTGGCTTGCATAAGTGTCATATAAGAGGTTTCTTCTTTTGAGAGCACCAAATCCTCAAATAATGAGTCTTACTTTCCTCCCTCTAGTACTTTCCATAGAAGCTCCTTTTATTTTTTAACTTGGTATTCAGCAATTTTCATGGCTTGAGAGCTCATTTATTTTTATTGCCAAATAATATTCTATTGTGTGGATGTACCATGGTGTGTTTATTCTTCACCTATTGAGGGACATCTTGGTTGCTTCTAAGTTTTGGCAATTATAAATAAATCTGCTATAAACACTTGTGTGCAAGTTTTTGTATGGACATAAGTTTTCAGCTCACTTTGATAAATACAAAGTAGCATAATTACTGGATCATATGGTAAGAATATGCTTAGTTTAAACTGTCAAACTGTCTTCCAAAGTGGTTGTGCTATTTTTCAATCCCATAAGCAATGAACTCCTGTTGGTCCACATCCTAGCCAGAATTTGGTGTTGTCAATGTTTTGGATTTTTGCCATTCTAATAGGTGTATCTATTATATTATATACTGCTATCTCATTGCTGTTTTTTAAAAGCTGATCCTTTTTGTAGTAAGAAACACATATCCAAAAGATTACCATATAAACCATTTTAAGTGCATTTCAGTAGTGTCAAGTATATTTACACTGTTGTGAAACTGATCTCCAGACCCTTGCAGAACTGAAACTCTATACTCATTAAACAACAACTCCTCTTTGCTCCATTCCCCCAGCCCCTGGCAACTATCATTCTATTTTCTATATCTATGAATTTGACTATTGTAGATATTTTGTATAATTGTACTTAAACAGTATTGTCTTTTTGTGACTGGCTTATTTCACTTTGCTGTCAAGATTCATCAATGTTGTAGCATGTGATGGAATTTCCTTCCTTTTTATATGATGTATAGTATTACATTGCATGTATATACCACGTTTTGCTTATTCATTCATCCATTGATGGACATTTGGGTTGCTTCTACCTCTTGGCTATTGTGAATAGTACTGTTCTGAACATGGATGTGCACACTGATGTTTTATTTTGCAATTCCTTCATGATATAAAATATTTGGCATCTTTTCATATGCTTATTTGCCATTGGTAAATACTCTGTTCAGATCTTTTACCTGTTTTAAATTAAGTTGTTTGTTTTCTTATTGTTTAGTTTTTAAAATTCTTTATATATTTTGGACACTGGCCTTTAAAAGAAAACATTTCTTCCCAGTCCATGGTTTGTCTTTTTATTTTCTTAATAGTGTCTTCCACAAAGCAGAAGTTCTAAGTTTTAATAAAGCCCAACTTACTAACTTTTCTTTAACAGTTCATGCTTTTGGTGTTGTATCTAAAAAGTCATCACCAAATAATGTTACCTATTGTTTCTCTTTTGTTGTCATCTAGAAGTTTAATAGTTGCATTTTACATTTTGGTCTATAACACATTTTCAGTTAATTTTGGAAAAAGATGTAATGCCTGTGTCTAGATTTACTTTTTTGCACATGGATGTCCAATTGTCCCACCAGCAGTTGTTGAAAAGACTATCCTTTCTCCATTGAATTGCCTTTGCTTCTTTGTAAAAGATCAGTAGGCTGTATTTGTGTGTGTGTATTCTGTTCTACTCATCTATTTGTGTATTATTTTGCCAATACCACACTGTCTTGACTACTGTAACCTTATAGTAGGCCTTAAAGTTGGATAGTGTCAGTCTTCCAGCTTTGTTCTTCTCCTTCAATAATGTGTTGGCTATTCTATGTCTTTTACCTTCCCATATAAACTTTAGAGTGTTTGTTGATATCACCAAATAACTGACTGAGATTGGGTTAACTCTATACATAAGTTAGGAAGAACCAACATCTTGATATTATTGAGGCTTTCTGTCCATACACATGGAATATCTCTCCATTTATTTAGACATTTGATTTCTTTCGTTGTATCTTTGTTATTTTCCTCATATAGATCAGGCTTCCCTAATAGTTCACCTGGTAAAGAATCCACCTGCAATGCGGGAGACCTGGGTTTGATCCCTGGGTTGGGAAGATCCTCTGGAGAAGGGAATGGCTACCCACTTCAGTATTCTGGCATGGAGAATTCCATGGACTGTACAGTCCATGGGTCACAAAGAGTCGGACACGACTGAGTGACTTTCACTTCACTTTATATAGATTATATTTTATATATTGTACATATTTTGTTAGGTTTATACATAAGTATTTCATTTTTTGGTGCTAATTTAAATTGTATTTTAAAATTCAAGTTCTAGCTTTTTATTGCTGGTATATAAGGAAGCAGTCAACTTTTGTATATTAGCCTTGTATCCTATAGCTATGCTATAATCACTCATTATTTCCAAGAAGGTTTTTTGTCATTATTGATTCTTTGGGATTTTCTACATAAACAATCAAGTCATCTGTGAACAAATATAGTTTTATTTCTTCCTTCCTAATGCCTTTTATTTTCTTTTCTTGTCTTACTGTATTATCTAGAACTTTCCAGTAAAAAGTTTAATAGAACTGGTGAGAGTGGACATGTGGCTTCTCTTGTTCTCCATTTTAGCAGGAAAACATCTAGTTTGTCACCATTAGCTGTGATATTAGCTGTAGATCTTCAGTAGTTGTTGTTTATCGAATTAAGGAATTCCCCTCTATTCTTAATTTACTAAAAGTTTTTTTTTTAATCAAAAAACAGTGTTAGATTTTGATAAATGCTTTTTCATCACCTATTGGTGTGATCATATGATTTCTCTTCTCTAGCCTGTTCATGGATGTTCTAGCCTGTGATGGAGTACATTAATTGTATTTCGAATGTTGAAAAAGCCTTGTATACTTGGAATAAAACCTACTTGGTTGTGTTGTATAATTCTTTGTATACATTATTGGATTGATTTGCTAATATTTTTGAGGATTCCTACATCTATGTCCATGAGAGATACTGGTATATAGCTTTCCTTTCTTGGTCTTTGTCTGGTTTGGGTATTAGGATAATGCTGGCCTTATAAAATGGCTTAGTAAGTATTCCCCCTACTTCAATTTTCTGGAAGAGATTGTACAGTTTCTTCCTTAAATGTTTGGTTATATTCATCAGTGAACCAATATGGTCCTGGTGTTTTCTGTTTAGGAAGGTAAACTACTGATTCCATTTCTTCAATAGCTATATAGGCTCTATTACCTTTTACATATGGCATTCCATGGCTCTCTAATCTCTAAACAAAGATGACCCCTTCAAATGAAATAGAAAGGAGCTTTCTTGTTGTTGGAGGAGGGAGTACATTTCTGCCTTCTAAAAAAGGTTCTAACACTTCTGTCACATCTGTAACATTATTTCTAGTAGGAATAAAATGTAAAAATAAAAGTAATAATATAATTAAAATTGTAGGACCTTTCCTGTGCTCAGATGGGGCAGAGGCAACTGTTCACTTCAGGGTATGACTTGGAACCTATGAAACATGGAACTCTGTTACACAAGAAATCTGAACAGAAAATCACCAGAAAAGTCACAGAACTGAATTTACATTGCTTTTTTCTTTATTTGTGGAAACTTCAGAGGAGCTAGTCACCCTCAGCTTAATAGTTCAACAGCCTAAAATATCCAACCAGAAATTTTGGGTCAACACTGAACACTAAGCAGAGACCTTAGTTCAGTGGCCTCATTTAACAGATAAAGAAATGATTCCTATTAACATGCTGGAGCTTGAACTCAGGTTTCCTGATGCCAAATCCATTGTTCTTTCTACTGTAGTATAATACACACTGCTTTTGCAGTCCTCCTCAATATCCATACACACAGTGCCTATGTTTCAAGACTTTCCAGTACCAATCACACTTTCATCTCATGCAGAGTTTATCACACAGTAGGTACTCACTGTTTGGCCGAATGATGAGCGTGTTCAGTTTACTACTGAAGGAGCAGAAATCAGAGTGGAACCCAGGAAAATCAAAGCCAGCTTGGGGGAACTGGTTTTTAAACAGGATTACAAAATAATTCTACAAGAGGAGGCTCTATCAAGAGGAAGAAAGAAAATATATCGACATCACTTTGGTATTTTGAAAAGAAGAAAATTTCAGTGTGCTTTCTTCTCTAGACAGAGAAAGATAATGAGTGCAATTTATAAACTGAATCATCTTTGTACTACTTGAAAACTGCATTCCTTTGTAATTAGGATTTTAAAGAAAATTACAATTACAGAAAGCTTGTCTCAAGGATAAGAGTCCTTTTAATTTATTTTAATTTTTAATAAATGCTCGACTTCAAGGATAAAATGGGGAGAGATGTGGGGGTGGAGGCTTTCTAGTGGGTTTACATTAAATACCATACATTAGTATGTAAATTACTGTTCTTGCTTAATCTTGTGCCAATCATATAGCTCTAACTTTAAAACCTACGCAATATGGTCTACCATAGCCTTGGCAGAAACAGATCAAAGTAAAAGTAACCTAAGCTCGAGTTTGGTGGAGTGTGGTGCAATAAAAGAGCACTAAATTGAGCATTAGTGGCTCTGGGTTGTAGTCCTATCTAAGACATTATTATGTCACCTTAGGCAATTCATTTCTCCTTTAGGCCTTAGTTTTTTCATGTCTAAAATGGTCCTAACAACCTCTAAGGGTCAATGTGAGGATCAAATGAAATAACACAAATAAAGTTTATCAACTGCTCTATGAATTAGAAGTGACATAATGACTCAGCAGAGCAACCTCATTTACTTCTTCCAAAACTCAAACTGGATTGTTCTTCCAATGATCAAACTGGAATCAAAGGACTGTAACACAAAGTCCAAGGATTACTCATAACAGCTAATATTTATTAAGTACTTATGCCAAGCACTGAACTTTATATACATTATCTCACATAATATTTACAACATTTAATATTAACAACTAAGACATTCAAGATGGTGGAGGAATAAGACAGGGAGAGTACCTTCCCCCCTTCCTTGCACAAATATATCAAAAATTCATCTGCAAGTGTAACAACTCCTACAGAACAACTTCTGAACACTGGCAGAAGACCCCAGACTTCTAAAAAGGCAAGCCAACCTTCTCAGAATGAGTAGGGAAAAAGATAAAGATAAAATAAGAGACGAAGGATTTGGTATGGGGACCTGTGCCTCAGGGAGGAAGTCATGAAGGAGGAAAAGTTTCCACACACTCAGAAAACCGCTCACAGGCAGGGATGGGGAGAGTTTCAGAACCACAGAGGGGAATACAACAGGTGCTTGGAAGGCAAAATGGAGATAACTTACCACAGAGAAGTTAACAGCACTTCTCAGCCAAGAAGCAGTTTATGTGCCCACTGCAGCCAATGGGGGCTGGGCACTGAGGTTCAAGCGTTGAGGTGGGGGGTTAGACCCCAGGGAGAGAACCAGAGTTGACTACTGTGAAGATATTCTCAGGGGGCTAATACAACACAGCTGAGGGAGTCCAGACAAAAGCCTGGGCCCATCTGAGAAGCAAGAGATCATTGTCGTGGGGACCCTCTAACTTTCCACACTCACAGATGGTAGGACCCTGCCTTCCTGAGTGCCAAAGGTGGGATGACCTGGCTGTGGTCTGCGACTCCAGAGGTAGAAAAGCTAGCACAACTGCAGTTTGCGATACCAGAGCGGGGAACACAAGCTGCTTAAGTGCCAGAGCTGGCATGGGTGCCAGGGGCGGAGGGCAGGAGGCCGCTATGGCCCCAACCCCAGGGGTCTCAGCTGCCACCAACCTGTGAGAGGCATGGGTCACTGTCCATACCTTCCTGGGAGCCTGAGCAGCTTAGTTTTGCCAAGGAACCCACAACCCAGGGCCAACCCCGCCCTGGGGAAGCACACAACCCGCCTCAGACTGTGGTGACTTCCTGCAGGTCTCGGCTGTGGCGGGCACTCCCCACATATCCCAACTATGTCTGCTGTACCTTTCCCTCTCCCCAGCTCAACTAAGTAAGTGAGCCCCAATAAGCTGCTACTTTCACCCCCTCCTGCCTGGGCAGGCAACAGACACAGGAGGGTGGCTTCCAAGCAGAGGCAGGGCCAAAACCAAAGTGGACTAACAGGGAGGCTGTGTGAGCAAAGGAGAGACAGGGAAATTGCAAGCGCAGTGGATTAAATCCCCGCAATTAGCCTGAGACTATGGGCTTTGGGGCAATTGTGGACTTTGGGAGCAAGTACAAGCTGGAGTAAGGCAAGATCTGAGACTGAGCTGACACCACACTGCCCACAACAGGTCCACAGACCTTCCTAGAAATACTGGAGAACTTTCTGTGTAGGCAGATTGGAGCAAACTGTAGTAAGGACACTGTCTTACTACGACTCTGGTTTTTTTTTTTTTCTTTGTCACATTATTCTAATGTTGTTCTTTCTGTATTTTTACTTTAATTTTTATAACCTTTTTCCTTTTAAAAATATCTTATTTTTAAATAAATTCATTTTGTTTCCTATTTTTACAGTACTCTTTAGTTATATTGCATTTTTTCCATGTTTTTGATGTTGTATTCTTGCTAGTTTAGTTTTTAGTATTCATTTTCACTTTTGAGTTTGTTTGTTGGTTTGATTTCTCTCTTCTCTTTTCATTCCTGTTTTTATCTTCTTTCCTCTTTTTTATCTTTTCTTTTCTCTTTATAAGTGTGTGAGTTTATTTGGCTGTTCTGGGCTGTTGAGCATTACTTTCACCATTAGTCTTGGGGTTTTGTCTTCTCTGCCTGTGAGGTCTCAGTGCTATGGGGGTAAAGCCTGAACTCCTGATGTGGGAGACCTAAATTCAGGACTTTGGACCACCAGAGATCTCCCAATCCCATGGAACATTAACCAGAGAGAGCTCTCCCAAACGCTCCCATCTCAACACTAAGCCCCACCCAGAGGCCAGCAAGCTCCAATGCCAGATGCCTCACGTGAAACCTTCAGTAAAACAGGAACACAAACCTTCCCATTATCAGACAGGTTGCCCAAAGCCATATCAAGCCCATAGAAACCACAAAACACATTACTGGACACAGAACTGCCATTTAGATAGACAAGATCCAGCTCCATCCACCATAACACAAGCGCAGGTCTCCCCAACCAGGAAACCATCACAAGGCACTGGTCCAACCCCACCCATGGGGGGCAGACTCCACAAATAAGAGGAACTATGACCTTCAAGTCTGCAGAAAGGAAACCTCAAATACAGAAAATTAAACAAAATGAAAAGACAGAGAAATATGCATCAGATGAAGGAACATGGTAAACAACCACAAGACCAAATAAATGAAGAGCAAATAGGTAGTCTAACTGAAAAAGAATTCAGAATAATGATATTAAAGATGATTCAAAATCTTGTAAATGACATGGAGACACAGATAAATAGACTGGAGCCACAGATCAAAAGGATACAAGAAATGTTTAATAAGGACCTAGAAGAAATAAAGAATAGAAAATCACTGATGATCAACACAGTAACTGAGATTAAAAATACACTACAGGGAATCAATAGCACAATAACTGAGGCAGAAGAATGGATAAGTGAGCTGGAAGATAGAATGGTGGAAATAACTGAAGCAGAGAAGAATAAAGGAAAAAGAATAAAAAGAAATAAGGACAGTCTCAGAGACTCTTGGGACAACATAAAGCACACTAACAACTGAATTATAGGGGTCCAAGAGAAGAACAAAAGAACGGGTATGAGAAAATATTTGAGGTAATTACAGTCAAAAACTTCCCTAACATGGAAAAAGAAATAACCACCCAAGTCCAGGAAGCCCATAGAGTCTCATACAGGATAAACTGAAGGAGAAACATGCCAAGACAGATATTATTCAAACTAATGCAAATTAAACACAGTGAAAAATATTAGAAGCAGTGAGGGAAAAGCAACAAATAACATACAAGAGGATCCCCATAAGGCAAACAGTTGATCTTTCAACAGAAGCTTTGCAGGCCAGAAGGGAGTGGCACTGTATACTTAAAATAATGAAAGGAAAGAAGGTACAACCAAGATTACTCTATTCAACAAGGATTTCATTTAGATTTGAAGGAGAAAACAAAGGTTTTACAGACAAGCAAAAGCTAAGAGAATTCAGCTGTAACAAACTAGCTTTACAGCAAATGCTAAAGGAATTGCTTTAGACAGGAAACACTAGAGAATGGATATATAAATAAGACCCCTATATTGTTGTCTAAAAGAGACTCTCAGACCTAGAGACACACAAAGACTGAAAGTGAAGGGCTGGGAAAAGATATTCCATGCAAATAGAAATCAAAAAAGTCAGGAGAACAAATACTTATAGCAAATAAATTAGACTTTAAAATAAAGAACATTACAAGAGACAAGGAAGGACACTATATAATGACAAAAAGATCAATCCAAGAAGAAGATATAATAACTATAAATATATATGCACTCAACATAGGAATACCTCAATACCTAAGACTAACAACTATGAAAGGGGAAATTGACAGTAACACAATAATAGAGGGAAACCCACTCACACCAATGGATAAATCATTCAGACAGAAAGTGAATAAGGAAACACAAGCTTTAAATGATACATTGGACCACTTGGATCTAATTGACATCTACAGCACATTCCAACCCAAAACAGTAGATTTCACTTTTTTCTCAAGTGCACAGGAACATTCTCCAGAATAGATCATATCTTGAGCCACAAATCAAGACTTGGTAAATTCAGAAAAATTGAAATCATTTCAAGGATCTTTTCTGACCACAAAAATATAAGATTAGATACCAGCTATAGGAAACAAACTAGTAAAAAAAAAAAATAACCCCACAAACACGTGGATGCTAAGCAATATGCTTCTGAATAACCAAAAGGTCAATGAAGAAATCAAAGAGGAAATTTAAAAAATACCTGGAAACAAATGAGAAAGAAAATATGACAACTCAAGACCTTGGGGTGCTGTAAAAGCAGTGCTAAGAGGGAAGTATTTAACAATACAAGCCTACCTCAAGAAACAAGAGAAACATCAAATAAACAACCTAACCCTACACCTAAAGAAACTAGAAAAAGAAGAACCAAAAACCCTAAAGTTAGTTGTTGTTCAGTTGCTAAGTTGTGTCTGACTATTTGCGACCCCATGGACTGCAGCAAGCCAAGGCTTCCCTGTTCTTCACCATCTCCCGGAGTTTGCTCAAACTTAAGTCAATTGAGTTGGTGATGCCATCAAATCACCTCATTCTCTGTCACCACCTTCTCCTCCTGCCCTCAATCTTTCCCAGCATCAGGGTCTTTTCCAATGAGTGGGCTCTTCACATCAGGTGGCCAAAATATTGGAGCCTCACCTTCAGCATCACTCATTCCAATGAATACTCACAGTTGATTTCCTTTAGGATTGACTGGTTTGATCTCCTTGCTGTCTGTTCAAGGGACTCTCAAGAGTCTTCTCCAGCACCACAGTTCAAAAGTATCAATTCTTTGGTGCTCAGCCTGCTCTGTGGTCCAACTCTCACATCCATACATGACTATTGGAAAAACCATAGCTTGGGCTTAACAGATGTTTGTTGGCAAAGTGATATCTCTGTTCTTTAGTATGCTCTCTAGGTTTGTCAAAGCTTTTCTTCCAAGGAGCAAGCGTCTTTTAATTTCGTGGCTGCAGTCACCATCTGCAGTTATTCTGGAGCCCAAGAAAAGAAAATCTGCCACTGTTTCTCTATCTATTTGCCATGAAGTGATAGAACCAGATGTTGTGATCTTAATTTTTTGAATGTTGAGTTTCAAGCCTACTTTTTCACTGTATTTCACCCTTGTCAAGAGGCTCTTTAGTTGCTCTTCACTTTTTGCTATTACAGTGGTGTCATCTGCATATCTAAGGTTGTTGATATTTTACCCAGCAATCTTGATCCCAGCTTGTGATTCATCCAGCCTAGAATTTTGCATGAGGTACTCTGCATGTTAGTTAAATAAGCAGGGTAACTATATACAGCCTTATTGTACTCCTGTCCCAATTTTGAAGCAGTCTATTGTTTCACATCTGGTTCTAACTGTTGCTTTTTGACCTGCATACAGGTTTCTCAGGAGACAGGTAAGGTGGTCTGGTATTCCCATCTCTTTAAAAAATTTCCACAGTTTGCTGTGATCCACACAATCAAAGACTTTAACATAGTCAATGAGGCAAAAGTAGATGTTTTTAAGATATCGTAAAGACCAGAGCAGAAATAAATGAAAAAGAAATGAAGGAGACAATACCAACAATCAATAAAACTAAACAAAATCAACAAATCATTAGCTAGACTCATCAAGAAAACAAAAGGGAGAAGACTCAAATCAATAAAATTAAAAATGAAAACGGAAAAGTCACAAAAGACAACACAGGAATAGAAAGAATCATAAGAGACTACTACCTGCAACTTTATGCCAATATAATAGATAGTATAACCTTCTAAAATTGAAACAGGAAGAAATAGAAAATATGAACAGTCTAATCACAAGCACAGAATCTGAAACTGTAATAAAGAATCTCTCAACAAATGCTCAAGGCCAGATGGCTTCACAACTGAATTTTATGAAAAGTTTAGAGAAGAACTAACACCTATCCTGGTCAAACTCTTCCGGAAAATTTCAGAGGAAGAAAAAAATCCCAAACTCCTTCTATGAGGCCACCATCACCCTGATACCAAAAGCAGACAAAGATGCCACAAAAAAGAAAATTACAGACCAATATCACTGATGCCAATACATGCAAAAATTCTCAATAAATTCTAGCAAACAGAATCCAACAACACATTAAAAGGATCATACATCATGATCAAGTAGGCTTTATCCCAGGGATGCAAGCATTCTTCACTACACACAAATTCATCAATGTGATTCACCATATTAACAAATTGAAAAATAAAACCATATGATGGTTTTTATAAAATAAAAACCAACAAATGTAGAGAAAGCTTTGACAAAATTCAACATCAATTTATGATAAAAAATTCTCCAGAAGGTAGGCATAGAGGAATACACCTCCACATATTAAAGACCACATATGACAAAACTACTGCAAACATTATTCTCAACAGTGAAAAACTGAAAGCATTTCTTCTAAGATCAGGAACAAGACAAGGGTGCCCACTTTCACCACTATTACTCAACATAGTTTTGGAAGTCCTAGTCACAGCAATCAGAGAAGAAAAATAAAAGGAATCCAGATTGGAAAAGAAGTAAAACTCTCACTGTTTGCAGATGACATGATACTATACATAGAAAACCCTAAAGATGCCACCAGAAAACTACTAGAGCTAATCAAAGAATATAGGAAAGTTGCAGATATAAAATCAATACACAGAAATCCCTTATGCCTATACACTAATAATGAAAAATTGGAAAGAGAAATTAAGGAAACATTCACCATTGCAAAAAAAAAAAAAAAAAAGAATAAAATACCTAGGAATAAACCTACCTAAAGAGACAAAAAAAAACCTGTATGCAGAAGAGTATAAGACACTGATGAAGGAAATCAAAGATGACATAAACAGTTGAAGAGATATACCATGTTTGTGGATTGGAAGAATCAATATTGTGAAAGTGACTATGCTACCGAAAGCAATCTACAGGTTCAATACAATCTCTATGAAACTGCCAATGGTATTTTTCACAAAACTACAACAAAAAATTTCACAATTTGTATGGAAACACAAAAGACCCCAAAGAGCCAAAGCAATCTTGAGAAAGAAAAACAGAGCTGAATGAATCAACTTTCATGACTTCAGACTATACTACAAAGTTACAGTCATCAAGACAGGGTGGTACTGGCATAAAAATAGAAATATTGACCAATGGAACAAGATAGAAAGCCCAGAGATAAACCCATGCACCTATGGGCACCTTATCTTCCACAAAGGAGGCAAGAATATACAATGGAGAAAAGACTGTCTCTTCAATAAATGGTGCTGGGAAAAGTGTACAGCTACAGGTAAAAGAATGAAACTAGAACACCTTCTAATACCATACACAAAAATAAATTCAAAATGGATTAAATTTTAAATGTAAGCCTTTTTGAGATAATAAAGCTCTTAGAGGAAACCATAGTCAGTACACTCCTTGACATAAATCACAGCAAGATCCTCTATAATCCATCTCCTAGAATAATGGAAATAAAAACAAAAATAAACAAATGGGACTTAATGAAACTTGCAAGCTTTTGCACAGCAAAGGAAACTATAGGAAAGGTGAAAAGACAATCTTCAGAATGGGAGAAAATTATAGGAAATGAAACAATTGACAAAGGATTAGTCTCCAAAATATACAACCAGCTCAATACCAGAAAACCAAACAACCCAATAAAAAAATTGGGCTTCAAAAAAAAAAAAAAAAGATGGGCAGAAGATCTAAACAGATATTTTTCTAAGACATAAAGACAGCTAATAAACACATGAAAAGATGCTCAATATTACTCATTATTAGAAAAATGTGGATCAAAACTACAATGAGGTGTCACTTCACACTGATCAAAATGGCCATCATAAAAAAATCTAGAAATAATAAGTGCCGAAAGGGTGTGGAGAAAAGGGAACCCTCTTGCACTGTTGGTGGGAATGTAAATTGGTACTGTCACTGGGGAGGACAGAATGGAGATTCCTTAAAAACTAGAACTCAAACTACTATATGACCCAACAATCACACTATTGGGCATATATGCTAAAAAAAAACATAATTGAAAAAGCACGTGTACCCCAATGCTCACTGCAGCATTATTTACAACAGCTAGATGTTCAAGCTGGTCTTAGAAAAGGCAGAGGAACCAGAGATCAAATTGCCAACATCCACTGGATCATGGAAAAAGCAAGAGAGTTCCAGAAAAACATCTATTTCTGCTTTATTGACTATGCCAAAGCCTTTGACTGTGTGGATCACAAGAAACTGTGGAAAATTTTTCAAGAGATGGGAATACCAGACTACCTGACCTGCCTCTTGAGAAATCTATATGCAGGTCAGGAAGCAACAGTTAGAACTGGACATGGAACAACAGACTGGTTCCAAATAGGAAAAGCAGTACGTCAAGGCTGTATATTGTCACCCTGCTTATTTAACTTATATGCAGAGAACATCATGAGAAACGCTGGGCTAGAAGAAGCACAAGCTGGAATCAAGATTGCTGGGAGAAATATCAATAACCTCAGATATGCAGATGACACCACCCTTATGGCAGAAAGTGAAGAGGAACTAAAGAGCCTCTTGATGAAAGTGAAAGTGGAGAGTGAAAAAGTTGGCTTAAAGCTCAACATTCAGAAAACGAAGATCATGGCATCTGGTCCCATCACTTCATGGGAAATAGATGGGGAACAGTGGAAACAGTGTCAGACTTTATTTTCTGGGGCTCCAAAATCACTACAGATGGTGACTGCAGCCATGAAGTTAAAAGATGCTTACTCCTTGGAAGGAAAGTTATGACCAACCTAGATAGCATATTGAAAAGCAGAGACATTACTTTGCCAACAAAGGTCCATCTAGTCAAGGCTATGGTTTTTCCAGTGGTCATGTATGGATGTGAGAGTTGAACTGTGAAGAAAGCTGAGCGCCAAAGAATTAATGCTTTTTTTTTAAAAAAAAATTTATTATTATTTTTTTTTTTACTTTAAAATATTGTATTGGTTTTGCCATACATCAACATGCATCCGCCACGGGTGTACATGTGTTCCCCATCCTGAACCCCACTCCCACCTCCCTCCCCATACCATCCCTCTGGGTCATCCCAGTGCACCAGCCCCAAGCCTCCTGTATCCTGCATGGAAACTGGACTGGCGATTTGTTTCTTATATGATATTATACATGTTTTAATGCCATTCTCCCAAATCATCCCCCCCCCCCCCACAGAACTGTGGTGTTGGAGAAGACTCTTGAGAGTCCCTTGGACTGCAAGGAGATCTAACCAGTCCATTCTAAAGGAGATCAGCCCTGGGTGTTCTTTGGAAGGAATGATGCTAAAGCTGAAATTCCAGTACTTTGGCCACCTTATGTGAAGAATTGACTCATTGGAAAAGACTCTGATGCTGGGAGGGATTGCGGGCAGGAGGAGAAGGGGATAACAGAGGATGAGATGGCTGGATGGCATCACCAACTGGAAGGACATGAGTTTGAGTGAACTCTGAGAGATGGTGATGGACAGGGAGGCCTGGTGTGCTGCAATTCATGGGGTCGCAAAGAGTCGGACACGACTGAGCGATTGAACTGAACTGAACTGAGGACATGAAAGCAACCTAGATGTCCACCGACAGATGAATGGATAAAGAAGTTGTGATACATATATACAATGGAAAATACTCAACCATAAAAGGGAACACACTTGAGTCAGCTGTAATGAGGTGAATGAACCTATAGCCTATTATACAGAGTGAAGTAAGTCATAACAAGAAAAATAAACATCATGCATTAACACATATATACAGAATGACACTATATACATAAATGACACCAGTGAACCTATTTGCTGGGCAGCAATGGAGACACCGACATAGAAAACAGACTTTTGGACATGGTCAGGGAAGGAGAGGGTGGGACGAATTGAGAGAGTAGCACTGAAACATATACATTACCATATGTAAAATAAATCAGTTCAGATCAGTTCAGTCGCTCAGTCGTGTCCAACTCTTTGCGACCCCATGAATCGCAGCACACCAGGCCTCCCTGTCCATCTCCAACTCCCGGAGTTTACTCAGACCCACGTCCATCGAGTCAGTGATGCCATCCAGCCATCTCATTCTCTGTCGTCCCCTTCTCCTCCTGCCCCCAATCCCTCCCAGCATCAGAGTCTTTTCCAGTGAGTCAACTCTTCGCATGAGGTGGCCAAAGTACTGGGGTTTCAGCTTTATAGCCAGTGGGAATTCCCTGTATGACACAGGGAATCCATACCCAGTGCTTTGTGACAGCCTAGAGGGATGGGATTGGGTGGCAGGTGGGAGAGAAGTTCAGGAGGGAGGGGACATATATATACCTATGGCTGATTCATGTTAATGTGGCAGATACCAACACAATATTGTAAAACAATTATCCTCCAATTAAAATAAATAAACTTTATAAAAGATGATGATCCAGAAGAAAAAAGCCTAAGAAAGGAAAATAAGTTCATGTAAAACAAAGGAGAGGGGAATTTTCAAAAGAAATATATTGTCAAAAATTCCAAATGTCATGTAGAAGTAATGTAAATATAAATTAAATATGCATAAAAATTGATATGTATACAAAATGAAGCCAAAAATTATATATTGCATTTTCTTCTAAATAAAGTAAGAGACACTGATGTATAGAACAGTCTTATGGACTCTATGGGAGAGGGAGAGGGTGGGAAGATTTGGGAGAATGGCATTGAAACATGTAAAATATCATGTATGAAACGAGATGCCAGTCCAGGTTGATGCATGATACTGGATGCTTGGGGCTAGTGCACTGGGACGACCCAGAGGGATGGTATGGGGAGGGAGGGAGGGAGGAGGGTTCAGGATGGGGAACACATGTATACCCGTGGCGGATTCATTTTGATATTTGGCAAAACTAATACAATTATGTAAAGTTTAAAAATAAAATAAAATTTAAAATAAAATAAAATAAAAATATTATCAACTATGCAAGAGAAAGTACTATTATCCATATTCTACAAAGCAAAATAGTGAGGCACATTAAAGAAGCAGCAATATAGCTATGGTCCCATAGTAAGCATAACAAAGAAGAATTCAAAGCAAATTATGTTCAAAAGCTTAGGATATACTCTTCTACCTCCATATAGTCCAAATCACAAAAAGCCTTGCTATAATTGTATATATAAACAATACATTTAAGATCTCTCATCCTGGCACCCATGGTCTTCCAAGATAAGGCTTACACAGTTTACCTTTCCAGTGTCATCTCCCAATATGACTTCCCCTTTCATTTTCCCTTTTCTTCCATATATCACAGGTAGTTCATGTGCCGTGGGATTGGTTCCTTCCCATTAGTGCATAAAAAAGTATTCTACTTGAAATAGAAGCCGTCTGCATGTCAGGTTCTCATTGTTGATAACATTCTCCTATGTCTGGTATTAAAAACTGCTATTTATATATTTAGCATAGTAAATTTATAGACAAATCCAAGCACTCTACTGGTTTCATGTATTCACTTACAGCTCTGTTCCTTAGCTAGTAGCAGTTATTTTTTTCAGCTTTCTTTATTTTTTTTTCAGTTTTATTTATTATTTAAAAATTTTAATATAAATTTATTTATTTTAATTGGAGGCTAATTACTTTACAATATTGTATTGGTTTTGCCATACAGTTTTAACATAGCCTAGATTCAGGAGACAAGCAGTCAGAGGTAAGAATGTTTGCGTTTACATGCTGTCAGCAAAAGTTATCTACTTCTCTCAGCAAGGTAGTTAGGGTCACCTAGCCATCACTCTGAGCCTGTAAGCTAGTTAGATTCTTTGAATCCACCTCTGCCCCCCTCCACAAACTTGGAGGGGGAATGAACAGTATCATACAGTCAGTTTCCCACTTTGTTGGCTACCCACAGCACAGTAACAGGATTATCAGTTTCCTCATAGGGTTCCAGGATACTAAACTCCTGAGTTATGTAGGAATAAAGCCTCCGCATTGCTTGCCCTTGCTTTCTAGGAATTAAGAAAAATCTGTAAGTAAGGGGTTGGGTTAGCATGACAAATACCCATTTGAACATAAGAGAAGGAAAATTTTAGCTTCAAAGAAAACATTTACATGATTCAATTAATCCTTCCTCTTTCAACTATATAACTAATCATAATTTGCTGAAAAACATGCTGCAATGATTTAGTGAAGATTAGATAGAGTTCAGAATTGGACCTGGGAAATAATTAGGAGGTAGAATTTCATGCTGTCAGTATTTCTAGCATTCTGCCTCAATAAATAGTGACTAACACATCTCAGAAGCTATTCTATTCACCATTATTAATAATCACTAACAATAATTCATTCGGTACATACAATTGACACGTAGGATCCAAACAACTTCCAAACTTAAGTAAAATTGTGTACCATGTACATGCATCCCCTCACACCAAATTAATATATAGTTTCCCTAGCTTAATAGCTTTTTTAAAAAAATATACTTAAACAAACTTCTCTGTTAACTTCTTAAAAAAGATATTTATCAAGTTATTTAGAATCTTTAATCTTCACTGTGTTTAATATTTCATATTTTTGACAAGTAATGAGTTAAGATATCATATCCTTTATAAAGATGCCAAATTAAGCTAGCTTTCTCTTCATTCAAGAAACTGATCAGCTAAACATTAAATAGGGCAATATGACACTAAGAGGAGAAGAGGAAGGCTAAAGATCAGAGTCAGGGCTACAAGAGACAGAACAAGTCTCAGGAGGACAAGAAATAGAATTAAGAAAAGTTGAGAGTAAAAGAAAATCAAAGGAAAGAAGATAAGATTAGAGAAAGATGTCTAAAGGTAAAGATTCAAGAAAAGCCTATCATTATTTCCTTACTTTTTCAGAAACACAGAGAGTTTAACTGCTTGTCTAAGGTCATAAAAGAGGCAAAACTAGGAACAGAGGCCAAGTATTTTAAGGTAAGTATTTTGACTCCAAGTGCATCACAACTGTAGCTTTCTCTCCTGGTGTGACTGATCTCCGGAAGCTGAGTTAGGAAAACCTACTCTAACGAACAGATCACAAGTCTAAGAGTAATACTGCTTTTTACTCCCAGAGAATACTGGTCTACCTATTTATGTTCTTTATACTTTAGTTCCTCCTACTGTCAAACAGCAATCATAACAACAGGCCCAAAATTCTCACGGAGGATGTGAGGCTAAAGAATAGAAGTGAGAAAGCACTTAGAAAAGAATTATTTCATTCTACTGAGATTCTTTAAGGAGCTGCAATAGAGACAAAAAGCAAACAATTCAGTCTCCCCATTACTCTGCATTAAATTCAAAATTTAAACAAAACAGCAAAATGAAAGGTAGACGGCTAAAATAACATTCAGGAAAAACTCATACTGTAAATAACTGTTCCAAGGTCCCTCCTTGAGACAAAGCACTTTTTAACCAAGTGCTGTCCAAAGGTGCCACCAGAGACTAGAGAAACTTTATGCATTTTAAAGGCCAGTCCAGGTTTGATGCATGATACAGGATGCTTGGGGCTGGTGCACTGGGATGACCCAGAGGGATGGTACGGGGAGGGAGGTGGGAGGGGGGTTCAGGATGGGGAACACGTGTATACCCATGGCAGATTCATGTTGATGTATGGCAAAACCAATACAATATTGTAAAGTAATTAGCCTCCAATTAAAATAAATAAATTTATATAAAAAATAAAGGCAAGTTCTGTAAACTTTGACAATGGGTGAGATTAAACCAGTATTCTATTCAAGACAATAGGTTCTTCTGAAAGCATCTAGGTAAGAATATGTACATACATGAATATAAACACACATACACTTTTTCTTTCACATAGCTAGTAGCTACATCAGAATTAGAAGCTATATCACAACTGGAGTTATTATAATCACAGCATTTCAAAGCTTAACAGTACCTTAGCGTTGGTCGTGGACACTGCTACTAAGAATCAGAATTTCTGAGTCGATTTGTTATAAGAGAGATTTATTGTCACCCCTGTAGCACATCTCAACAAGATGGACAATGGGCTGCCCATTCTTACTCCAAGGAAATGGTGCTGCCAGGATATTGACATATTATTGTATTTAATCATCACAACCAGTTGCCAAGGCAGAAATTATTGTCCTATTTTGCAGGTAGGAAAACGCTGAGCTCAGCGAGCTTAATTGGCAGACCCAAAGGGAAAAGCCAAGAACCAACCATTAATCAGTCAGATCCCTTCCTTTTACAGATAAGTATACATTGTCCCACCACTTCATGGGAAATAGATGGGGAAACAGTGGAAACAGTGTCAGACTTTATTTTCTGGGCTCCAAAATCACTGCAGATGGTGAATGCAGCCATGAAATTAAAAGATGCTTACTCCTTGGAAGGAAAGTTATGACCAACCTAGATAGCATATTCAAAAGCAGAGACATTACTTTGCCAACAAAGGTTCGTCTAGTCAAGACTATGGTTTTTCCTATGGTCATGTATGGATGTGAGAGTTGGACTGTGAAGAAGGCTGAGTGCCGAAGAATTGATGCTTTTGAACTGTGGTGTTGGAGAAGACTCTTGAGAGTCCCTTGGACTGCAAGGAGATCCAACCAGTCCATTCTGAAGGAGATCAGCCCTGGGATTTCTTTGGAAGGAATGATGCTAAAGCTGAAAGTCCAGTACTTTGGCCACCTCATGCGAAGAGTTGACTCATTGGAAAAGACTCTGATGCTGGGAGGGATTGGGGGCAGGAGGAGAAGGGGACGACAGAGGATGAGATGGCTGGATGGCATCACTGACTCGATGGACGTGAGTTTCAGTGAACTCCGGGAGTTGGTGATGGACAGGGAGGCCTGGCGTGCTGCGATTCATGGGGTTGCAAAGAGTCAGACACGACTGAGCGACTGATCTGATCTGATACATTTCAACTTTGTACTTTGTAACCTGCAAGACTGCACATGAACAGTAGCTATGGGAACAACTCTAAAAGGCATATAGTCATCTTTCTGGTGTTAACTCTACATTCACAGTACTGTTGTGGAATCCGAAGTGTTATAGAGGCTCATAGTAGTATACAGATCCAGGCTTAAATATTCTGAAACACTTATTCTACTTCAATACTCAGCCATGTGCCAGGTCTCATGCTATTTACTGTGTGGGAGTTCACTTCAGTTCAGTCGCTCAGTTGTGTCTGACACTGCAACCCCATAGACGGCAGCACGCCAGTTTTCTCTGTCCATCACCAACTCCCAGAATTTACTCAAACACATGTCCATCAAGTTGATGATGCCATCCAACCATCTCATCCTCTGTCGTCCCCTTCTGTTTTTGCCTTCAATCTTTCCCAGCATCAGGGTCTTTTCCAATGAGTCAGTTCTTTGCATCAGGTGGCTGAAGTATTGGAGTTTCAGCTTCATTATTAGTCCTTCCAATGAATACTCAGGACTGATCTCCTTTAGGATAAACTGGTTGGATCTCCTTGCAGTCCAAGGGACTCTCAAGAGTCTCCTCCAACACCACAGTTCAAAAGCATCAATTCTTCAGGACTCAGCTTTCTTTATAGTCCAATTCTCACATCCATACATGACTACTGGAAAAACGATAGCTTTGACTGGATGGACCTTTGTCAGCAAAGTAATGTCTCTGCTTTTTAATGCTTCCTAGGTTGGTCATAGCTTTTCTTCCAAGAAGCAAGCATCTTTTAATTTCATGGCTGCAATCACCATCTGCAGTGATTTTTGAGCCCCCCCAAAATAAAGTCTGTCACTGTTTCCATTGTTTCCCCAAGTATTTGCCATGAAGTGATGGGACCAGATGCCATGATCTTAGTTTTCTGAATGTTGAGTTTTAAGCCAACCTTTTCACTCTCCTCTCTCACTTTCATCAAGAGTCATTTTATTTATTTTTTTAATTTTATTTTATTTTTAAACTTTACATAATTGTATTAGTTTTGCCAAATATAAAAATGAATCCACCACAGGTATAGTTCTTTGCTTTGTACCATAAGGGTGGTGTCATCTGCATATCTGAGGTTATTGATATTTCTCCCGGAAACCTTGATTCCAGCTTGTGCTTCATCCAGTCCGACATTTCACATGATGTACTCTATATATAAGTTAAATAAGCAGGGTGACAATATACAGCCTTGACGTACTCCTTTCCCAATTTGGAACCAGTCTGTTGTTCCATGTCAAGTTCCAACTGTTGCTTCTTGACTTGCATACACATTTCTCAGGAAGCAGGTAATGTGGTCTAATATTCCCATCTCTTTCAGAATTTTCCATAGTTTGTTGTGATCCACACAGTAAAAGGCTTTGGCATAGTCAATAAAGCAAAAATAGATGTTTTTCTGGAACTCTCTTGCTTTTTCAATGATCCAACAGATGTTCGCAATTTGATCTCTGGTTCCTCTGCCTTTTCTAAATGCAGCTTAAAAATCTGGAATTTCATAGTTCATGTACTGTTGAAGCCTAGTTTGGAGAACTTTGAGCACTACTTTGCTAGTGTGTGAGATGAGTGCAAATGTGTGGTACTTTGAACATTCTTTGGCATTGACTTTCTTAGGGATTGGAAGAAAACTGACCTTTTCCAGTCCTGTGGCCACTGCCGAGTTTTCCAAATTTGCTGGCATATTGAGTGCAGCACTTTCACAGCATCATCTTTCAGGATTTGAAATAGCTCAACTGGAATTCCATCACCTCCACTAGCTTTGTTCGTAGTGATGCTTTCTAAGGCCCACTTGACTTTCACATTCCAGGATGTCTGGCTCTAGGTGAGTGATCACACAATTGTGGTTATCTGGGTCATGAAGTTTGTTTGTTTGTTTTTTGTATAGTTGTTCTATGTATTGCCACCTCTTCTTAATGTCTTCTGCTTCTGTTAGGTCTACATTGTTTCTGTCCTTTATTGTGCCCATCTTTGCATGAAATATTCCCTTGGTGTCTCTAATTTTCTTGAAGAGATCTCTAGTCTTTCCCATTCTATTGTTTTCCTCTATTTCTTTGCATTGATCACTTAGCAAGGCTTTCTTATCTCTCCTTGCTATTCTTTGGAACTCTGCATTCAAATGGGTATCTTTCCTTTTCTCCTTTTCCTTTAGCTTCTCTTCTTCTCTCATCTATTTGTAAGGCCTTCTCAGACAACAACTTTGCCTTTTTGCATTTCTTTTTCTTGGGGATGGTCTTGATAACTGCTTCCTGTACAATGTCATGAACCTCTAACCATAGTTCTTCAGGCACACTGTCTATCAGATCTAATCCCTTGAATCTGTTTGTCACTTCCACTGTATAATTGTAAGGGATTGGATTTAGGTTATGCCTTAATAGTCTAGTGGTTTCCCCTACTTTCTTCAATTTCAGTCTGAATTTGGCAATAAGGAGTTCATGATCTGAGCCATAGTCAGCTTCTGGTCTTGTTTTTGCTGACTGTTTAGAGCTTCTCCATCTTTGTCTGCAAAGAATATAATCAGTCTGATTTCAGTATTGACCATCTGGTGATGTCCGTGTGTAGTTTTCTCTTCTGTTGTTGGAAGAGGGTGTTTTCTATGACCAGTGCTTTCTTTTGGCAAAACTCTGTTAGCCTTTGCCCTGCTTCATTTGTACTCCAAGGCCAAGTTTGCCTGGTACTCCAGGTATCTCTTGACTTCCTGCTTTTGCATTTCAGTTCAGTTCAGTTCAGTCACTCAGTCATGTCCGACTCAGTGAGACCCCATGAATCCCAGCACGCCAGGCCTCCCTGTCCATCACCAACTCCCAGAGTTCACTCAGACTCATGACCATCGAGTCAGTGATGCCATCCAGCCATCTCATCCTCTGTCGTCCCCTTCTCCTCCTGCCCCCAATCCCTCCCAGCATCAGAGTCTTTTCCAATGAGTCAACTCTTCGCATGAGGTGGCCAAAGTACTGGACTTTCAGCTTTAGCATCATTCCTTCCAAAGAAATCCCAGGGCTGATCTCCTTCAGAATGGACTGGTTGGATCTCCTTGCAGTCCAAGGGACTCTCAAGAGTCTTCTCCAACACCACAGTTCAAAAGCATCAATTCTTTGTTGCTCAGCCTTCTTCACAGTCCAACTCTCACATCCATACATGACCACTGGAAAAACCATAGCCTTGACTAGATGGACCTTTGTTGGCAAAGTAATGTCTCTGCTTTTCAACATGCTATCTAGGTTGGTCATAACTTTTCTTCTAAGGAGTAAGCATCTTTTAATTTTATGGCTGCAGTCACCATCTGCAGTGATTTTGGAGCCCCAGAAAATAAAGTCTGACACTGTTTCCACTGTTTCCCCATCTATTTCCCATGAAGTGATGGGACCAGATGCCATGATCTTCGTTTTCTGAACGCTGAGCTTTAAGCCAACTTTTTCACTCTCACTTTCACTTTCATCAAGAGGCTCTTTAGTTCTTCTTCACTTTTAGCCATAAGGGTGGTGTCATCTGCGTATCTGAGGTTATTGATATTTCTCCTGGCAATCTTGATTCCAGCTTGTGCTTCTTCCAGCCCAGCGTTTCTCATGATGTCCTCTGCATATAAGTTAAATAAGCAGGGTGACAATATACAGCCTTGGCGTACTGCTTTTCCTATTTGGAACCAGTCTGTTGTTCCATGTCCAGTTCTAACTGTTGCTTCCTGACCTACATATAGGTTTCTCAAGAGGTAGGTCAGGTGGTCTGGTATTTCCATCTCTTGAAGAATTTTCCACAGTTTATTGTGATCCACACAGTCAAAGGCTTTGGCATA
The DNA here is from genome assembly GCF_027580195.1 of Bos mutus. Lineage (NCBI taxonomy): Eukaryota > Metazoa > Chordata > Mammalia > Artiodactyla > Bovidae > Bos > Bos mutus. Next base: position 67,244,692 of record NC_091646.1, on the reverse strand, counting down.
GTCAATAAAGCAAAAATAGATGTTTTTCTGGAACTCTCTTGCTTTTTCCATGATCCAGCAGATGTTGGCAATTTGATCTCCGGTTCCTCTGCCTTTTCTAAAATCAGCTTGAACATCTGGAAGTTCATGGTTCACGTATTGCTGAAGCCTGGCTTGGAGCATTTTGAGCATTACTTTACTAGCGTGTGAGATGAGTGCAATTGTGCGGTAGTTTGAGCATTCTTTGGCATTGCCTTTCTTTGGGATTGGAATGAAAATGGACCTTTTCCAGTCCTGTGGCCACTGCTGAGTTTTCCAAATTTGCTGACATATTGAGTGCAGAACTTTCACAGCATCATCTTTCAGGATTTGAAATAGCTCAACTGGAATTCCATCACCTCCACTAGCTTTGTTAATAGTGATGCTTTCTAAGGCCCACTTGACTTCACAGTCCAGGATGTCGGGCTCTAGGTGGGTGATCACACCATCGTGATTATCTTGGTCTTGAAGATCGTTTTTGTACAGTTCTTCTGTGTATTCTTGCCACCTCTTCTTAATATCTTCTGCTTCTGTTAGGTCTATACTATTTCTGTCCTTTATCGAGCCCATCTTTGTGTGAAATGTTCCCTTGGTATCTCTAGTTTTCTTGAAGAGATCTCTAGTCTTTCCCATTCTGTTGTCCCCTATAATTAAAAGGACATCTTTTTTAGGTGTTAGTTCTAGAAGAGCTTGTAGGTCTTCATAGAACTGTTCAATTTCAGCTTTTTCAGCATTACTGGTTGGGGCATAGTCTTAGATTATTGTGATATTGAATGGTTTGCCTTGGAAACGAATAGAGATCATTCTGTCTTTTTTGAGACACCCAAGTACTGCATTTCAGACTCTTGTTGACAGTGAGGGCTACTCCATTTCTTCTAAGGGATTCTTGCCCACAGTAGTAGATATAATGGTCATCTGAGTCAAATACACCTATTCCAGTCCATTTTAGTTCACTGATTCCTAAAATGTTGATGTTCACACTTGCCATCTGCTTTTTGACCACTTCCAATTTATCTTGATTCATGGACCTAACATTCCATGTTCCTATGCAATATTGTTCTTTACAGCATTGGACTTTACTTCCATCACCAGTTACATCCACAACTGGGTGTTGTTTTTGCTTTGGCTCTGTCTCTTCATTCTTCTGGAGTTATTTCTCCAGTGTCTTCCAATAGCATATTGGACACCTACTGACCTGGGGAGTTCATCTTTCAGTGTCTTATCTTTTTGCCTTTTCATACTGCTCATAGAGTTCTCAAGGCAAGAATACTTAAGTGGTTTGCCATTCCCTTCTCCAGTGGACCACATTTTGTCAGAGCTATCCACCATGACCTATCTGTCTTGGGTGGCCCTACACAGCATGGCTCATAGTTTCATTGAATTAAACAAGACTGTGGTCCATGTGATCAATTTGATTAGTTTTCTGTGATTGTGGTTTTCATTCTGTCTGCCCTCTGATGGATAAGGATAAGAGTGGGTGGGAGTGGGAGCAGGCAAAAGAGAAGCATAGCCCCTGTCCCTGGGGAGCTTCTAGTTTATCTAGGAAAGCTGTGTCTGATGCATGTGAAACAACTTGACAATAATAGAAGGTAGACAGTATAACTGGCACAAAGCCAACATTACATGACTGAATATATAATTGGCATGAGACAATTACAGAACAATTAAGACTAAATATATAATTAACTTCCTGTTTTTAACTCTATGTTGGTTCATAAATGACACCCCATACATATTTGTGTTGTTATGGAACCTCAGGAAATTCTCTATTTGCTTTAATTTCTAGATAAAGTGGGCTGAGCTCTGGGTCTGGTTTGACAATGTTCCAGTTCCTACTGTTAGTAAGTTGCCTCGCATTTCCAGAGAGGCTCCTAGAGGGCACAGAATCTTTACATCAATGGTATGAATTGTGTCAATTTAAATCACTAATCAGGAAGAGTCAGTTTAATCAATATTTCTATAAAGAATGCATACTTCCTTAATCCTAATACATATTTCTTTACAATTCAGATGCAGGATTTATTTTTAGAAGATATGTAGGTATACAATTAAAGCAGTGATTTATATGTTACATTTTTAAGATTAATTTTCAGCTTCATCATGAAACTGAATGATGAACTTCTTATTTTATGCATCAAAGGTAACTGAAATAAATTCTTACATGATCATTTGGAAATATGTGGAATTAAGGCCACTATCAGAAAGCAACAGTTAGAACTGGACATCAAACAACAGACTGGTTCCAAATAGGAAAAGCAGTACATCAAGGCTGTATATTGTCACCCTGCTTATTTAACTTCTATGCAGAGGACATCATGAGAAAAGTTGGGCTGGATGAAGCACACGCTGGAATCAAGATTGCCAGGAGAAATATGAATAACCTCAGATACGCAGATGATACCACCCTTATGGCTAAAAGTGAAGAAGAACTAAAGAGTCTCTTGATGAAAGTGAAAGTGGAGAGTGAAAAAGTTGGCTTAAAGCTCAATATTCAGAAAACGAAGATCATGGCATCTGGTCCCATCACTTCATGGGAAATAGATGGGGAAACAGTGGAAACAGTGTCAGACTTTATTTTTCTGGGCTCCAAAATCACTGCAGATGGTGATTGCAGCCATGAAACTAAAAGACACTTACTCCTTGGATGGAAGGAGTTATGACCAACCTAGATAGCATGTTGAAAAGCAGAGACATTACTTTGCCAACAAAGGTCTGTCTAGTTAAGGCTATGGTTTTTCCAGTAGTCATGTATGGATGTGAGAGTTGGGACTATAAAGAAAGCTGAGCACCGAAGAATCGATGCTTTTGAACTGTGATGTTGGAGAAGACTCTTGAGAGTCCCTTGGACTGCAAAGAGATCCAACCAGTCCATTCTAAAGGAGATCAGTCCTGGGTATTCATTGGAAGGACTGATGTTGAAGCTGAAACTCCAATACTTTGGCCACCTGATGCGAAGAGCTGACTCACTGAAAAAGACCCTGAGGCTGCGAGGGATTGGGGGCAGGAGGAGAAGGGGACAATAGAGGATGAGATGGCTTGATGGCACCACCGACCCGATGGATGTGAGTTTGAGTAAACTCTGGGAGTTGGTGATGGACAGGGAGGCCTTGTGTGCTGCGGTTCATGGGGTCGCAAAGAGTCAGACACGATGGAGCGACTGAACTGAACTGAAGGCCACTATCTTATTAGTGTCAAAGGTATGATCCTCTCAGGGTTTCAAATCTGAGTGAATTGCAGCCATTCCTATGCCCTAAAATCTACCAGAGTCACCAAATCTAATCTCTATCAAACATTATCAGTGCTAATAGTGCCCAATAGTAAGACCTTGTTTCCTCAAAGTTGGGTTAAGGCAAGAGGTTTCTAGATGCCCTCTTTGCCTTGAAAACATTTTCTACACTGCTAGCAAAACATTCTCTTGAAAAATATCCCTTTGCACATGTCCTCGTCTCCCCTCGCAAAAACCATCAGTGGTTACCCAATTCTCACAGCGACTTTAGCTTGGTATTAAGGAGCTTTATGATTTAAACCTAGTGCATTTCAACATCCTCAACCACTACACCCTAATATGAAATTCTTGCCCCCAAAACAATTGTCGCACTTACTACCTCCCCCCGTGTGACAGTATTTCCATTTCTGTCTCAGCACCTTAACACTATTCATTGACAATAGAGAGAATTCCATTATTTTCCTTGAGTTGCAGATGTCCTTCACTATCATGTTCAAGTCTTGTGTGTGCTTGCTGAGTCACTTCAGTTGTGTCCAACTCTTTGTGACCCTACAGACTGTAGCCCACCAAGCTCCTCTGTTCATAGGATTTTCCAGATAATAATACTGGAGTGGGCTGCCATGCCCTCCTCTATGGAATCTTCCCGACCCAGGAATTGAACCTGCATCTCTTACATCTCTTGCATTGGCAGGCAGGATCTTTACCACTAGCACCACCCAGGAAGCCCATCATGTTCAAGTCTTATCTTTTTCAAAAAGTTTTCTTCAATACTTTAGCTCACAATTACATTTTTCTTACTTTTAAAATTTATCTATTTAAAACTTTTCCCCAGATTTATTGAGACATAACTGACATATAACATTGTGGAAGTTTAAGGTGTTCAATGTGTTGATTTAATTCACTTATTTATAATATATTTTGAAATGATTAACCATAGTAGCATTAGTTAACACTTCAAAAACCTCACATAACTACCATTCATTTTTTTTTTATTTCTTTAATTATCAAAGTATGATAACACATTTATAGGAGACTTGAAACATACAGAAGAAAGTTACATATAGTTCTACTATATATTACAGTTATTTTTAAGTAGATAAATTAAGATTTTTAGTTGTAGTTTCAATATCAAACTCTCAAAAATGAATAGTATGAATAGACAGAAAAGTAGACAGATATAGTAGACATGAAAGGCACTAAGAACCAATTCAACATAATTAAGAATTATACATTTTTCACACAACAACAGGATACAAATTCTATTGCAGTTCCCATAGACTATAAACCAGGAGATACTGGAACATATCCTGGGACATAAAACAAGGTGCAAAAAATTTCATGGTCTAAAGCCATTGAAATAATACAGAGTCTATTCTCTTATCACTGTGGAATTATGTTATGAATCAGCATCAAAAGATATTTGAAAACAACCCATATATTTTCAAGTGCAATGTGACATTTACCAAGAGAGATATTTGACTTAGCCATTGAAACCCTCAATAAAACTAAAAGACTGAAAAAACACAGAGGGTGACTGCAGAGAAGAAAGCACATTAATGAGAAATTAATATCAAGGATACATTTAAAAAATCCATGTATTTGGTAATTAAAATGATGGGTGTATCTAAGAAGCCATAACAAGGAAAATTAGAAACTATTTGTAACAGAATAAAATGAAAAGAAAATTTATCAGAGTTTGTTGCACGCAGCTGAAGCTGCTTAATGCAACTAAATACAATGTAGAATGCATCATTTATTAATTTCCTATTTATTTGCAGCATCAGTTCAGCTCAGCCACTCAGATGTCGGACTCTTTGTGAACCCATGGACTGCACCACACCAGGCTTCCCTGTCCATCACCAACTGCCAGAGCTTCCACAAACTCATGTCCATTGAGTTGGTGATGCCATCCAACCATCTCATCCTCTGTTGTCCACTTCTCCTCCCGCCTTCAATCTTTCCCAGCATTAGGGTCTTTTCCAATGAGTCAGCTCTTGACATCAATGGCCAAAGTATTGGAGCTTCAGTCTCAGCCTCAATCCTTCCAATGAATATTCAGGACTGATTTCCTTTAGGATGGACTGGTAGGATCTCCTTGCAGTCCAAGGGACTCTCAAGAGTCTTCTCCAACACCACAGTTCAAAAAGCATCAATTATTTGGCATTCAGCTTTCTTTATGGTCCAACTCTCACATCCATACATGACTACAGGAAAAACCATAGCTTTGACTAGACAGACGTTTGTCAGGAAAGTAATGTCTCTGCTTTTTAATATGCTATCTAGGTTGGTCATAGCTTTTCTTCCAAGGAGCAAGCGCCTTTTAATTTCATAGCTGCAGTCACCATCTGCAATGATTTTGAACCCAAGAAAATAAAGTCTGTCACTGTTTCCACTATTTCTCCATCTATTTGCCATGAAGTGATGGGAACAGATGCCATGATCTAAGTTTTTCAAATGTTGAGCTTTAAGCCAACTTTCCCCCTTGCCTCTTTCACTTTCATCAAGAGGCTCTTCAATTACTCTTTGCTCTCTGCCATAAGGGTGGTGTCATCTGCATATCTGAGGTTATTGATATTTCTCCTGGTAATCTTGATTCCAGCTTTTACTTCATCCAGCCTGGCATTTCTCATGATGTACTCTGCATATAAGTTAAATAAGCAGGGTGACAATACACAGCCTTGACACATTCCTTTTGTTATTTGGAACCAGTCTGTCGTTCTATGTCCAGTTCCAACTGTTGCTTCCTGACCTGCATACAGGTTTCTAAAGAGGCAGGTCAGGTGGTCTGGTGTTCCCATCTCTTTCAGAATTTTCCACAGTTTATTGTGGTTCACACAGTCAAAGGCGTTGGCATAATCAATAAAGCAGAAATAGATGTTTTTCTGGAACTCTCTTGCTTTTTCCATGATCCAGTGGATGTTGGCAATTTGATCTTTGGTTCCTCTGCCTTTTCTAAAACCAGCTTGAACATCTGAAAGTTCACAGTTCACATACTGCTGAAGCCCGGCTTGGAGAATTTTGAGCATTACTTTACCAGCGTGTGAGATGAGTGCAAATGTGTGGTAGTTTGAGCATTCTTTGGCATTGCCTTTCTTTGGGATTGGAATGAAAACGGACCTTTTCCAGTCCTGTGGCCACTGCTGAGTTTTCCAAATTTGCTGGCATATTGAGTGCAGCACTTTCACAGCATCATCTTTCAGGATTTGAAATAGCTCAACTGGAATTCCATCACCTCCACTAGCTTTGTTAATAGTGATGCTTCCTAAGGTCCACTTGACTTCACATTCCAGGATATCTGGCTCTAGGTGAGTGATCACACCATCGTGATTATCTAGGCCGTGAAGATCTTTTTTGTACAGTTCTTATGTGTATTCTCGCCACCTCTTCTTAATATCTTCTGCTTCTGTCAGGTCCCTACCATTTCTGTCTTTTATTGAGCCCATCTTGGCATGAAATGTCCCCTTGGTGTCTCAGATTTTCTTGAAGGGATCTCTAGTCTTTTCCATTCTATTCTTTTCCTTTATTTCTTTGCATTGATCGCTGAGGAAGGCTTTCTTATCTCTCCTTATATGATATTGTACATACTATATATGTATGTATACAAAAGCTTTTCTATTTCCAGTTTTTTAAGGAATCTCCACACTGTTCTCCATAGTGGCTGTACTAGTTTGAATTCCCACCAACAGTATAAGAGGGTTCCCTTTTCTCCACACCCTCTCCAGCGTTTATTGCTTGTAGACTTTTGGATCGCAGCCATTCTGACTGGTGTGAAAGCACTGAATATGAAATAGAAAAGGTGAAACAAACTAGATAAATGTAAAATATATCATAGAGTGCAGTTGTTTTTATACATGGCTGCTCATTAGAATCACATCTGCAGCTTTGGAGAAAAAAAACAATACCTGGGTATTTTTATTTTTCAAAAAAATTCCAAGAAAATTCTAATGCACATCTGGATTTTGAAAAGTGATTACAGGTTTTTCTATAAAATGGTAGTTTTAGCATTATAGAATTCTATTATCTTCTGTTGACCAATCATAACACAACAGTATTAAGCAAATAATAGGTACAGAATCACAGTAGTAAAAGATGTTTATCAGTTTTCACAATCAATAGCCAGACAGAAAATAAAAGATAATTAGAATTGCAAGCCATAATGGAAACATGTTTACCCTAACAGTATAAAGTAATTTTTATTTTGGAGATTCAACCAGTCCATCCTAAAAGAAATCAGTTCTGAATATTCACTGGAAGGACTGATGCTGAAGCTGAAACTCCAATACTTTGACCACCTGATGCGAAGAACTGATTCATTGGAAAAGACCCCGATGCTGGGAAAGATTTAAGGCAGGAGGAGAAGTGGACAACAGAGGATGAGATGGTTGGATGGCATCACCAACTCAATGGACATGAATTTGAGCAATCTCCGGGAGTTGGTGATGGACAGGGAAGTCTTGTGCTGCAGCCCATGGGGTCACAAAGAGTCGGACATGACTGAGCAACTGAACTGAACTGATAAAGTAATTACATACAATTTTGGGGGTTAAGTAGAGTGATATAGTAAGTGGACGTGCATACATACAGATACTGTCATTCACTTAGTCAGTTTATGTCTTTTGGTTGGTGCATTTAATCCATATATATCAGATGGTAAAGAATTGGTCACAATGCAGGAGACAGGTGTTTGATCCCTGGGTTGGGAAGATCCCCTGCAGAAGGAAACGGCAACCCACTCCAGTATTCTTGCCTGAGGAACGGACAGAGGAGCCTGGCAGGCTCCAGTCCATGGGGTCACAAAGAGTCAGACACGACTGAGAGACTAACACTTTAACTACTATGATCCTATTACCATTTTCTTCATTGTTTTGGATCTATTTTGGTTAGATCTTTTCCTTCTCTTGTGTTTCCTGCCTAGAGAAGTTCCTTGTAAAGCTGGTTTGGTGGTGCTGAATTCTCTTAACTTTTGCTTGTCTGAAAAGCTTTTGATTTCTCTGTCAAATTTGAATGAGAGTCTTCCTGGGTAGAGTTTTCTTGGTTGTAGGTTCTTCCCTTTCATCACTTTAAATATGTCATGCCATTCCCTTCTGGCTTGTAGTTTCTGTGAGAAATCAGCTGGTAATCTTATGGGAGTTGCCTTGTATATTATTTGTCATTTTTCCCTTGCTGCTATTAATATTTTATCTCTGTCTTTATTTTTTTAATTTTTTAATTATTTTTTTTACTTTACAATATTGTATTGGTTTTGCCATACATCATCATTTATCTCTGTCTTTAAATTTTGTCAGTTTGATTACTATGTGTCTCAGTGTGTTTCTCCTTGGGTTTATCCTGCCTGGGATTCTCTGTGCTTCCTGGACTTGGTTGACTATTTCCTTTCCCATGTTAGGCACGTTTTTACCTATTACCTCTTCAAATATTTACTAGGGTCCTTCCTTTCTTGTCCTTCTGGGACTCCTATAATGTGACTATTGGTGTGTTTAATGTTGTCCCAGAGGTCTCTTAGGTTGTCTTAATTTTTTTCATTCTTTTACTATATTGTGTTTTGCAGCAGTGATTTCCAATATTCTGTTTTCCAGGTCAGTTATCCATTCTTCTGCCTAGGTTATTTTGCTATTGATTCCTTCTAGTATATTGTTCATTGCTGTTTGTTCTTTAGTTCTTCTAGGTATTTGGTAAACATTTCTTGCATTTTCTACATTCTTTTTCCAAGATCCTAGATCATATTCACTATCATTATTTGAATTCTTTTTCTGAAAGATTGCCTATCTTCCCTTCATTTAATTGTTTTTCTGGTGTTTTATCTTGTCCCTTTATCTGCGAAATAATCCTCCACCTTTTTATTTTTATTAACTTTCTGTAATGTGGTTTTTGTTCTGGCCCCTGTGAGACTGTAGTTCATCTTGCTTCCTTCTGTCTGCCCTTTGTGGGTAAGCTTCCTGATGGGAGGAACTGGCAGTGGGGAAAACTGGGTCTTGCTCTGTAGGGGAGGGCCATGCTCAGTAAAACTTTAATCCGACTTTCTGCTGATGGGTGTGGTTGTGCTCCCTCCCTGTTAGTTTGTTGGGCTGAAACAACCCAGCCTTGGAGTCTACAGATTCTATGGTAGAGTTAATGATGACCTCCAAGAGGGTTTACACCAAGGGGGACCTTCCAGGACTGCTGCTGCCAGGGTCCCCATCTCCATCTCCATAGTGAGCCACTGCTGATCCATGCCTCCACAGAGGACCCTCTGAAACTAGCAGGTAGGTCTGGTTCAGTCTCCTGTGAGGTCACTGATTCTTTACCCTATGTCTTGGTATACACAAGGTTTTGTTTATGCCCTCCAAGCCTGGAGCCTCTGTTTCTCCCAGTCCTGTGGAAGTCCTGTAATCAAATTCCACTGTCTTTCAAAGTCAGATTGCTTGGGGATTCCTAGTCCCTTGGCTGGATCCCCAGGCTGGGAAGCCTGATATGGGGCTCAGAACTTTCACAAGCATGGAAGAACTTCTTTGGTATTACTGTTCTCCAGTTTGTGGGCCACCCACCCAACAGGTATGGGATTTGATGTTATCATGATTGCACCCTCCTACTTGTCTCACTGTGGCTTCTCCTTTGTCTTTGGATGTGGGGTATCTTTTCTTGGTGGGTTCCAGTGTCCTCCTGTCAATGGTTGTTCAGTAGCTACTTGCGGTTTTGCTGCTCTTGCAGGAGGATGTGAGCACACATCCTTCTACTCTGCCATCCTACCATTTCTTTTTGTGGTGAGAACATTAAAGATCTACTCTCCTAGCAAAGTTCAAGTGTACAATACAAAATCATTAACTATAATCACCGTGCTTTACATTAGATCTCCAGAGCTCGTTCATCTTATAACTGGAATTTTTTATTCTTTGACCAACATCTTCCATTCTCCCCACCCCTTGCCCCCCACCCAGCCCCTCAAAACCACCATCCTACTCTCTGTTTTATGAGTTTATCTTGTTCAGATTCCACATATAAGTGAGATCATACAATATTTGTCTTTGTGTGACTTACTTCACTTAGCATAATGCCCTCAAGCCTACCCATGTTGTTCCAAATGGCAGGAATCCCAGATGGCTCAGCGGGTAAATAATCTACCTGCAGTGCAGGAGATATAGGGGACATGGGTTCGATCCCTGGGTTGGGAAAACTCCCTGGAAGAGGAAAGGGCAACCCACTCCAATATCCTTGCCTGGAGAATCCCATGGACAGAGAAGCCTGGTGGGCTACAGTCCATAGTATCACAAAGAGTCAGTCACAACTGAGCATAGCACACACACACACACACACACACACACACACACACACACAAAACATCTTTATCCATCAGTGTTAACAGACACATATTGTTTCCATATCTTGGCTATTGTGAATAATGCTGTAATGACCATGGGAATGCAGATAGATATCTCTTCAAGACTCTGATTTTACTTCAGATTTTATCTGATTTTATTTCCTTTGGATATATACCCAGAAGTGTGACTGCTGGATCAAAGGGTAGTTATATTTTTAATTCTTTAGGAACTTCCATACTGTTTTCCATAGTGGTTGAACGAATTTACTCTCCCACCAACAGTGCACACTGGTTCCCTTACTTCCACAGCTTCAACAAGAATTGTTACTTTTTGTGTTTTGGACATTTTGGGGGCTCCAAAATCACTGCAAATGGTGACTACAGCCATGAAATTAAAAGATGCTTACTCCTTGGAAGTAAAGTTATGACCAATCTAGATACCATATTAAAAAGCAGAGACATTACTTTGCCAACAAAGGTCTGTCTAGTCAAGGCTATGGTTTTTCCAGTAGTCATGTATGGATGTGAGAATTGGACTATAAAGAAAGCTGAGTGCCGAAGAATTGATGCTTTTGAACTGTGGTGTTGGAGAAGACTCTTGAGAGTCCCTTGGACTGCAAGGAGATCCAACCAGTCCATTCTAAAGGAGATCAGTCCTGGGTGTTCTTCAGAAGGAATGATGCTAAAGCTGAAACTCCAATACTTTGGCCACCTGATGCGAAGAGCTGACTCATTGGAAAAGACCCTGATGCTGGGAAAGACTGAGAGCAGGAGGAGAAGGGGACGACAGAGAATGAGATGGTTGGATGGCATCACCGACTCAATTGGCTCAGGGAGTTGGTGATGGACTGGGAGGCCTAGCATGCTGCAGTTCATGGGGTTGCAAACAGTCGGACACGACTGAGCAACTGAACTAAACTGAACTGATTCTAACAGGTGTCAGGTGGCATCTCACTGTGGCTTTGATTTGCATGTCCCTGATGATTAGTTATGTTGAGCATACTTTCATGTATCTATTGGTCATTTGAACATCTCTGGGAAAATATCTAGTCAGGTTTTTTTGCTCATTTTAAAATTGGATTTTATTTTTTTACTATTGACTTCTGTCAGTACATTATATATTTTTGGGATTAACCCCTTACCAGATATATGATTTTCAAACATCTTTTCTCATTCTATAGGTTGCCTTTTCATTTTGTTGATTGTTTCTCACCAAACAAGAAGCATTTAGGCTATCTTTACTTAGAGCAAAGTCATCTATGTGTTAAATTAAGTGAACATATCTTTCAATCTTAAAAATCTAAGGTTTTTTTTTTTTTTAAGAAATTCAAGTACCATCAATATTAGAATAAATTAAAATATTGGCTTTTGTAGCTAATTTTTCAGCCTCTTCCTTTATAGATTGGAAAAAATGAATTCCTACTTTTTAATTCCCAAATGGTTTATTCTATTTATAATTAATATATAATGAATAAGCAAACATTCTATACTTAGAGATAAAAGCACTGCTTTTAAAAGCTAGATTAACATTTTAATGGTTTTTGATAATCCTCCTGCTTTAAGTGTGTTCCTCTCCACTTGGTATGACTTTCTTTAAAACCTCATCAGTAAACATAAATTTCTAATGAGTTGTCCCTAACCCTGAAATTTCTTACTTTTATATGAAGGGATGACAGCAAAATATCCAAGTAACTCCTTTTCTCCAGCAGTTGAGGACTTGGTACGAAAATGAATTTGACATAGCATAGCATCTGCTGTGACCTATTAAACTCTCCCAACAACTTAAATGATAATATAATTAAATCTGTAAGCATTAAGACATTAAAATATATTTTTGTATGTAGACCTCTTACACAATGCATTTTAATACACTTTAGAGCCCAATTTGAAATCTGATTTATCCACCTAAATTATTCTTTTTCATTTCATTTCAAATTATTCTTGTACTATTAGAATATGAAAGTACATTTTATTCACTGTTGTGAAATATAAAAACTTGAGAGATTCAGAGATATTTTATTTAGTTAGGTTTCTAATCTAGGCAAAGCCCTCAGTGAAACAAATAATTACTGTTTGGAATAGAAAGCTAAACAGTAATTCAATACATCAATTTGCTATTTTTATTCTTAGTCTTTAGCCATTACAAACAGACTCAAAAGAATGGAAGATTAATGTACCATCCAGGCTATGGCTGGTCTTAAACTATCAGTTCCTACTAAAGAAGCCCCACATTACACTAGTCATCACACAGTTTATATATCATGGTCCACATTCCAGAAGACTAAAGCAAGACAATAAAACCTTCCCACACCATCTTTTATGAATAGTGAAAGAAAATACACCAGATTCCTTTAACAGTCCACATATTGCTGGTCAGGTAAACCTCAAAAGTCTACCTGAATTAAAGCCCTATCTGATGCTGAAGTACTTCTATTGAATAGTATGCTCACTATCTTCTGAAAGTAGTTATCAAATTCCATGCTCATGTTGCTGTTGCTGTTAAGTCACTTCAGTCGTGTCCGACTCTGCGTGACCCCATAGACGTTAGCCCACCAGGCTCTCCTGCCCCTGGGATTCTCCAGGCAAGAACACTGGAGTGGGTTGCCATTTCCTTCTCCAATGCATGAAAGTGAAAAAGTGAAAGTGAAGTCGCTCAGTCGTGTCCGACTCTTAGCGACCCCATGGACTGCAGCCCACCAGGCTCCTCCATCCATGGGATTTTCCAGGCAAGAGTACTGGAGTGGGGTGCCATTGCCTTCTCCGATGCTCATGTATGTTGAGACAAACTTTCTTTCCCTATAGCTTCGGCCATATAATAGACATCTAATTCCTCTGTCTTTCAAGCCTTTGATATATATAAATACAGAAATCATGCCACCTCTTTCCAATTTTCTCTTTTTTTTTTAAGGTAAACAACCTTACTCCTTTAGTCTTTTCTATAACTCCACTTTCTTAATAATAATAACCCTGATTTCTTTAGTCTTAGGTGATATTACACAGTAGAAAAGGTAACTTTAATCTCTGTGCTTTGGTAGAAAACAACTACTTCTTTTAAGAACCCTATTCTGCCTTTTCTTCATATACCTCCATCATTCCTTATCCAACATTATCTTCTTTCTCTCCTTCTCCTTTCTTCTTTATTCTGTAACTGGCCATCATGCAACATGAAGAACATTTAAATTATTTGTGATATTTACCTTCACTGGTTCTAAATTTTAAAAGTCAGGTGAGTTTGTCCTTTTGTAGGTTTCAGGAGGCACTTATATCTGGGAACTGAAAAAGTCAAACTCAAAGAATTAGAGAGTAGAATGATGGTTGTCAGGAGTCTGGGTAGAGAAAATAGGGAGATGTTGATCAAAGATACAAACTTAGTGTTATAAGATGAAAAATTCTAAAGGTCTAATGTACAGACAGCATAGTGATTATAGTTAATGATACTGTATTATACACTTGAAAGTTGCTAAAAGAGTAGATCTTAAATGTTCTCATCACATAAAAGAAATGATAATTATGTGAGGTGATGGATGTGTTAATTAACCTTATTGCAGCAATCATTTTGCAATATATACATCTATCTATCAAATCATCACATGGTACACCTCAAACTTCTATAACATTCAGTTCAGATCAGTCGATCAGTTGTGTCTGACTCTTTGCAACTCCACAGACTGTAGCACGCCAGGCTTGGCTTCCCTATCCCTCACCAACTCCTGGAGATTGCTCAAACTCATGTCCATCGAATCAGTGATGCCATCCAACCATCTCATCCTCTGTCGTCCCCTCTCCTCCTGCCTTCAATCTTTCACAGCATCAGGGTCTTTTCCAATGAGTCAGCTCTTCACATCAGGTGGCCAAAGTATTAGAGTTTCAGCTTCAGCATCAGTCCTTCCAATGAATATTCAGGACTGATTTCCTTTAGGAGGGACTGGTTGGATCTCCTTGCAGTCCAAGGGACTCTCAAGAGTCTTCTCCAAAACCATAGTTCAAAAGCATCAATTCTTCATCACTCAGCTTTCTTTACAGTCCAACTCTCACATCCATACATGACTACTGGAAAAACCATAGCTTTGACTGGACGGACCTTCATCAGCAAAGTAATGTCTCTGCTTTTTAATATGCTGTCTAGGTTGGTCATAGCTTTTCTTCCGAGGAGTAAGCGTCTTTTAATTTCATGGCTGCAGTCACCATCTGCAGTGATTTTGGAGCCCAAGAAAATAAAGCCTCTCACCATTTCCATTGTTTTCCCATCTATTTGCCATGAAGTGATGGGATTGCATGCCATGATCTTAGTTTTTTGAATGTTGAGCTAAATGTCAATTACATCTCAATAAAACTGGAAGAAAAAATATATTTGCTCTGAAGAATACTGTTGCAACCTGAAATTGTTTGCAGAGGAGCTGCTTATGTTAGAGACACAATAATACAAACATCAGAATAAGAATGTGTTCTGGACATGTTTGCCTGTCATATATAATCTGTAATTTGAAGATAAATGCTGTCAATATAGAATCAGTTTCATTCTTTCCAATATTATCTTTTGTATCCAAATATGGAGCACCTCAAATGGCTCATTTACCTTAAAAAGGCTCTTATAAACATCTAACTCATTCTTGGTATCTAATACCTATCTGCTCAATTAAACAGTAGCTATCCTAGGCCCACCAAAACTACTAATGTAGTTTTAAAGATAAAGTGTTAGAGTTGTAGATGATCTTTCCTACTCACATTATAATGCTTACTTGCCTGATTTCTTAGGCCTGTTTTATATCTTCCAGACTCAAATATGCAAATAGATAGGCAGATATACAGATAATGATATGTGGCTTCCAGAAACTACTTTTTTACCATGTTCACAAAGTACTAGAGGCAGACAGGTACTTTGATAAACTTTTTGATCAAGAATGATTATGAAACAGGTAGTCATATACTGGTAAATGTTTAACTACCATTTTGAGGTGTGAGGAGGACTAATTTGTTGCCTTTGCTGATTTCCATGGGACAAATACCTCCACTCTAGCTAATTTCAAGCTACCAATCACTGTACATGAACTTGTCACTGAACATAAGCTTGGAACTGGGAAGCAATGTGCACAAATGGTTGTCAAGAGCTGATTCAAGCCAGCTCCAACACACCACTGGATATAGGCTGGAAATAAATTAAAACAGATTCCTCTCCACCCCACTCCACTCCCAAGGGAAAGAAAATCATTCCCAAGACATTTTGTCTTGTTTCCTTCATGGGTAGACAACACAAAAGGCAGATTAAAACAAAGAGATATCCCATACAATTGATGCATGTGGTTTCTTAATTACATAAGGAAGAAAATAGTATGTCCCCTACTACATTTTTAGTGAGAAGACAAAATTACAGAAAAAAAAAACCCACAAAGAAAATGATGAAAACAAGGGTTGGAGACAGGTTTAAGTTACTTGGATCTTTCAGCTTGCAAAAGAGAATGTTGTAGAGTAGAGAAAGAAAGGGAGTGGGTTTGTAGAAAGGAAAATCATTCTTTAATAGGAAAGGTTTTTAACCTGTATTGGAGGAGATAAAAGGAGGAGAAGTGTGACTACCTAATAATCTCCAATGAGGACAGAAAAAGAAAATGGAGCTTAAACTGCAGTGGAAGGTATTTGAGGTACTATGTTGAAAGAGATGACAGAATGGTTGTAGGAATACAGTATGCACCATGCAAATTTCCAAGTACTACATCATTTCAAAGACTCCTATTTTGTTGCTGTGCTCCAGGTATCCAGTAGAAGTTAAAACAGTTATGCTGATAACCATGTAATTGACCATATAACTAACCTACTCTAGGCTTTCAAGAGTAGGAAAGGAGGGAATTCCCTGGCACTCGAGGGGTTAGGACTCCATACTTTCACTCCAATGGCCCAGATTCAATCCCTGGTTGGGGAACTAAGATCCCATAAGCAGCATAGCATGGCCAAAAAAATATGTTTAAAGAAAGAGTAGGAAAGGAAATGGAAGTCTAGATTGGTATTATTGTAAAATTAATGCTACTAACTTGCTGTGCAATTTCAGGTCAGTTTCTCGTTTATTGACATCTGATTTCTTCTCCAAAATAGCAGACTTTAAATTATAGTAATACCCTCCATCTCAAGGATAAAATGGGTTATTATTACTTCTGATTTTAGTGATTTTCTTGCCTACCAGGCAATTGTGACATAATAAATTAAGCTGAAGTCACTTAGGGCAACAAACCACTGTAGAAAAAGTGTTACATTAAGGTTTTTGTCATCCTAGCCTTACAAAGAAGTGGAAAATCTCATCTTTATCACAGCCCCTGAAATTGTCCCCCTTCTAGTCTTCTCTTTCCTTATCAGTGCTAATGGAGTCAATAGCCAACAGTCCCCATTAGGGGCCATGATTTCTCCTATGTATCTAAAATTAAAACAGCTCATGATTTACCACACCTGCACATACTGAGAATCCACCTTGCACAATCATCTAGAAAAGGCACACATGATAGTTTTAGACAGGACAGAAATTAATTTCCCCCCAATCTTATACACATTCCAATAGTCCTACATGCCAGCAAATGCAAGAACTGTCTTTTTAATCTCCCTTACACTGACAAGATTCTCACTGTGGCTACCTAAGAGGGAAGTATTAATACATATTAATTACATCCTTATACAAACAGACTATATAATCATAATTGTTCTGTTTCCTGCTTTTCTCACATTCCACAGTTCAGCCAATGCAACAGAAAGATAATGAACAGAAGAAGAATTTCTTCACTGTCTTTTCCTGCCCTCTTTCTTCCTACCACTTGTGCATTTTTTAAAAAGTACTCTTCCATCTACAAAGGTAAAAATGCAAACACCAGAGAAGGATTGTGAACTACTGTGAAGAAAACAAACCAAGAGTAACAGTGCAGGTCTGAAAATGAAAGGGTCGGGTTATCAGAGTAGTCATCCATGAGGACAAGGATTATATGTAACTATCCACTTAATTTTTTATAAGCGGAAGGGAAATCTTCATTGGGAACATAATAAAATGTTTAAGTGAGACACTGAGAGGAAAAAATAAATTCTGAGCTTATAAGAAAGACACAGCGATTTCTTATTTAAATGGCATAGCACATAGATATAGTCTATAAATATGTATGTGTATGTATATGTCTGTGTGTCTTCCAAATAACTGATGAAAAAGAAGAGAGTGGTAATCACTGTAGATGGAAGAAGTAATCAAAACAGGTCCCAAGTAGCAAATACCAACTTCGGCCCTGTAAAAAACTAGTTTTAGTCCAGAATAAACTGGAATATGAGTAAGTATAAATTTTAATTAAAAATAATGAAAAGTGGAACCCAGAAAGCTCTGATATTTTGATATAGGTGCATGTGTATGCACAATGTGTTAAAACCTGAATATGGAGGAACACAGTACCTACAATCTGAGTGATAACTAACCAGACTAAACATGGGAAAAGCAAATAAATGAATAAATTAATTAATTAATAAAGAAATATTTTTAAATTCAAAAGCTATTCTATAAAGGAAAGACTTATAATACTAGATATGAAGTTAAATATAAAATTTGTTTAAAACAACAGAATCAAAGTGGAGTAATTTTACCTTTAATTTGTTTTCCAAAGCAAGTTTTGAAAACATGTAATAATATCTTTTGATTAACATATTACTATGTTCCCAATGATTCTTTCTCTATATCTGAAATGGTCATGCCCAACAGCCAATTTGCCAATAGGCTATTCCTTGCCTCTGCTGCTAAGTCTTGTCCAACTCTGTGCGACCCCATAGATGGCAGCCCACCAGGCTCCCCCGTCCCTGGGATTCTCCAGGCAAGAACACTGGAGTGGGTTGCCATTCCTTCTCCAATGCATGAAAGTGAAAAGTGAAGGGGAAGTCGATAGGTGCTATTAACAACATACGGCAACAATGCATGGGTGTACTTTGAAAGCTCTAGACAGGGCACAACTTTTGTTCTGCTTCAGGATCCTTACTTTTCTTTCAGTTCAGTTCAGTCGCTCAGTCAAGCCTGACTCTTTGTGACCCCATGAATCACAGCACGCCAGGCCTCCCTGTCCATCACCAATTCCTGGAGTTCACTCAGACTCACGTCCATCGAGTCGGTGATGCCATCCAGCCATCTCATCCTCTGTCGTCCCCTTCTCCTCCTGCCCTTAATCCCTCCCAACATCAGGGTCTTTTCCAATGAGTCAACTCTTCACATGAGGTGGCCAAAGTACTGGAGTTTCAGCTTCAGCATCAGTCCTTCCAATGAACACCCAGGACTGATCTCCTTTAGGATGGACTGGTTGGACCTCACTGCAGTTCAAGGGACTCTCAAGAGTCTTCTCCAACACCATAGTTCAAAAGCATCAATAAGCTCTGCCTTAAGCTCTCAGTCATGCTGAAACTGAAGAGTTCTCCCCAACAAACTGCATCCTACCATGCTGTGCTGGGCTGTGCTCAGTCGTTCAGTCATGTCTGACTCTTTGTGACCACATGAACTGTAGCCTGTCAGGCTCCTCTGTCCATGGGGATTCTCTAGGCAAGAATACTGGAGTGGGTTGCCATGTCCTCCTCCAGGGGATCTTCCCAATCCAGGGATCAAACCCAGGTCTCCCACATTGCAGGTGAATTCTTTACTGTCTAAGCCACCAGGGAAGCCCAAGAATATTGGAGTGGGTAGCCTATCCCTTCTCCAGGGGATCTTCCCAACCCAGGAATCAAACCCTGGTCTCCGGCATTGCAGGTGGATTCTTTACCAGCTGGGCTACCAGGGAAGCCCACATCCTAACATATCTGGGTATAAAGAAAACAGGGTTTTCATACGTCATTCAGTATCATCCTCACATATAATTACTAGCTTCCCAGGCGGCACAGTGATAAAGAATCTGCCTACCAATGCAGGAAACACGAAACCCTGGTTTGATCCCTGGGTCGGGAAGATCCCCTGGAATAGGAAATGGCAACCCACTCCAGTATTCTTGCCTGGAAAATTCCATGGACGGAGGAGCCTGGCAAGCTACAGTCCATGAGGTCACAAAGAGTCGGACACAACTGAGCACACACACGTTCACATATAATTATGGTATAAAGAGAATATGGACAGCAAAAATTTAATTAAAAACCTGTAAATATGTATAAGTATAAACCTAAATTTTTAATTCTTCTGTATAGGTTTGTGACAGAATTCTAGTAACCTGCTCAAGCCTTACTTGAGATATAAATAATTCTCCTCCTTTTCTTCAAAGAGTGCAGTCT
This sequence comes from Bos mutus, assembly GCF_027580195.1. Taxonomy (NCBI): domain Eukaryota; kingdom Metazoa; phylum Chordata; class Mammalia; order Artiodactyla; family Bovidae; genus Bos; species Bos mutus. The sequence continues at coordinate 67,224,905 of NC_091646.1, read as the reverse complement.
GTTGTCACTATGAACTAAGTCCAGTTGTCATTAAAAATAATTATCTGGGAAAAGTAAATATATATTCCCTATCCTTTGATAATCTCACTCACTGAGTTATTATAGATCATTCATCTCTTCTCAGCACTTTGTGCCATTATAACAGTTAACATAATTTGCCTCGCATTGTTCTTTATTTCTCTTAACCTAATTAGACTAAAAACTAGGTGGTGGCAAGATGCAACTAGGTGGCAATTTATCTCGCATTCCCCACAGAGCTTTTCACATACTAAGTACTCAATGCCAGTTAAGAATAACCTTTTGTGTCTTCTCCTAGGGATCTGTGAGAACAGTCCCAGCCCCAGACTCTTCTTTGGGCAGTACCACTGAGGCAGTACCACAGAGTACAGTTCTAACTGTAACTGTGTAGCATTTTTAATTGCTCTATCTAGGACTTTAAATCATCAATATTAATGAAAGCTCTCAAAACTTATGGGTCCTGTTTTGGGTTTTCAATACTTTCCCCCATCCCCTAAGTCTCCTTCCTCCCTACACCACTTGCCTCAAGACAACAAAGAATAGTGGCTTGCAGTAAAGCTCCTTAACTCCCCTGGCGAGCCTCATGAACACCTAATACAGTGGGGCTAGAGAGGAGAGACTGAGGAAATTTCTCATTCACAGATGATTTGCCTGATCTCTCTTTAAGTGAACTAAGGAAGCTTGGTTATTCATCTAAACCAAAATAGCTTCTCTATACTTTTGGCTGTAACTATATCAAAGCTCCAAAATATTTTGGAAGAGAATAATTTGAGAGTTATTAGATCTGTGATTCAACTCAGTAATTCAACAAGCATTTTCAGAATGCCTCCTATGTACAAGGTGAGATAAGAAGGAATACAAACACAAGAGACTAGGATACCACCTTAACTGTACCTAGTAATATATCCTGCACTATTTTTTTTTTTTCAGAAAAAACAGTTGGATATGAATGCTTTAAATGGGCCAGGGATTGTCTTGATTGGTTAGAGATTTGCAGATATAACAATTGGGGTAGCTAAATAAATAAATAAACCCCACCAGTACAATTATTTGTAAAGATAATTAATGGTAATCTATTATTAACTATTGTTAACTATCAAGTAATTAAGTGCCCCCTGACTACAGGAAATAGAATCCCTGAATCAGATCTTAATTAGATCTTATTTATTAACTTATTAATATCTCCTATGTGCATGACTTGGTAATTGGTGCTGAAGGGGAGGAATTACTAAGAGAGGTAGATGCAATGATAAATAAGGATGATCCAATCATAATTTTCCCTATGATATAAAATGGAGGCCATACCCCCTTGCTCTACCACTAATATACTATGCCTTGTTTCCCTCCTTCAGGAATCTCTGTGAGGATACACATGGATCAAATTAAAAATAAAATTGCTGCATCCCCCCAAAAAAGGCAAATTCTCAATTGAGACACTGTTCAAATAATTCACATTCTCCCCCTTGTTTGGGGTAAGTGCTAGAAACCCCAATAAAGATTCAAACATTATAGTATACAACAAATATAGATCAAGAGCTCAAGGTATATTGAAGGGGTGCAGGAATGAAGGAGATAGTCAGCAAGAGAGGAAGGAAAAGTGAAGATGCTAAGCATATGGGACTATATGGCTAGCTAGCTAACAAATGAATCAAGTTCTACTGTTTCCAGTATACACAGAGCTATTCCAACATTATACAAACTCACTTGTGATGTAATTCAAGAATTCAAGTGGACAATATATTTGACCACTGACAAAAACTGAGTTTCTACTTAAACGTGACTCATAATATGCTTTAAAAATAAACAATAACAATTCAAAGGGGAAAAAACTATATACAAAATCCTCTAAACCCTTCTTTCTCAAAACATTCTCAATTAGCAGCTCCCAGGAACAGTACAGGGCTTCCCACGTGGCTCAGTGGTAAAGAATCTGCCTGCCAGTGCAGGAGACAGGGGTTCAATTCCTGGGACAGGAAGATTCCCTGGAGAAGGAAATGGCAACCCACTCCAGTATACTTGCATGGGAAACCCCATGGACAGAGGAGCCTGGCAGACTATAGTCCAAAGGGTCGCAAAAAGGATCAGACACAAGTCAGCGACTAAACAAACAAGAACAGTGTAAAAGAAGAGGAGGCATTGAGCTTATTTCATTTCACAACTGAATCTTTCTGCACAAGTTGTAGAGAAGATTCTTTCCTGACAGCAATTTAGTTATCCACCTAAGGCTTACTTAATGTGTTTTCAGAAATCCTGCTTTCAGAATTTTCAAATAGAAACAATTAGCACCCATTGTAATTAGCATCTTCTTTCCCAAAGCTAAAGGCTCTACTTTGCCAAAACCATAGATTCTCCCAGCCACCTTCAATTGCTTCAACTGCTAGCTTTATACTTCTAGCTTTATAGGGCTTTGCCCTATAAAGGGCAAAACCATCTTCATTTTTTCTTTTTTTAATGGAAGACAAGTTGATATACTTAGTTTCATGTGTATAGCATGATTGTCATTGTTGTTCAGTCGCTAAATCATGTCCGACCCTTTGCAAACCCACGGACTATAGCATGCCAGTCTTCCCTGTCCTTCACTATCCCCCGAAGTTTGCTCAAATTTATGTACATTGTGTCAATGATACCATCCAACCATCTCATCCTCTGTCATCCCTGTCTCCTTTTGTCTTTAATCTTGCCCAGTATCTGGGTCTTTTTCAATGAGTCAGCTCTTTGCATCAGGTGGCCAAAGCATTGGAGCTTCAGCTTCAGCATCAGTCCTTCCAATGAATATTCAGGGTTGATTTCCTTTAGGATTGACTGGTTTGATCTCCTTGCAGTCCAGAGGACTCTCAAAAGTCCTCCAGCACTACAATTTGAAAGTGTCAATTCTTCAGCACTCAGCCTTCTTTATGGTACAACTCTCACATCTATACATGACTACTGGAAAAACCATAGCTTTGACTACACAGACCTTGGTTGGCAAAGAGAAGCCTTTGCTTTTTAACCCACTTTCTAGATTTGTCATAGCTCTCCTTCCAAGGAGCAAGCGTCTTTTAATTTCATGGCTGTAGTCACCATCTGACTTTCAAAGAAATCACCCTAGAAAACTTGAACTTGGTTCCAAATGATGAAGCTGCTCCACTGTCAAAGGATGAGGGCCTGTCACCTTAGGGTAGATTCTTAGCAACATGCTGCAGGCTCCGGAGACAATCTCTAGGGAGAAGTGCACAAAACACTTAAGCAATGTCAGTTTTTTGAGAATAATGTTTCCTAAAGTGACCGATTTGAAAGGGGAAAGATGTATTTACATATGTAATTGTTGATTTTTTAAAGAAAATATTGATTATTTTTAAAATATTTTAATGAAAATCTGATACTTTGTTATTTTAATTTATTTTTATACAATTTTAATTAATTAATTGGCTGCTCTGGGTCTTAATTGCTGCGCATGGGTTTTCTCTAGTTCTCTCTGCATAGGGGCTACTCTCTAGTTGAGGTGTGAAGGCTTCTCAGCACTGTGGCTTCTCTTGCTGTGGAGCACAGGCTCTAAGTTCATGGGCTTCAGTAGTTGTGTCCAGTGGGCTCAGTAGTTGTGGCTTGTGGGCTCTAGAACACAGGCTCAATTGTTGTGGCCCATGGGCTCAGTCACTCCAGGGCACATGGGATCCTCCCAGATCAGGGATCAAACCTGTGTCTCCTGCACTGGCAGGCAGACTCCTCTCCACTAAGCCACCAGGGAAGCCCAATTTCCTAGACTTTTAGCAGTAATACGAGATGCCCAAATACATGGAACTATATCAAAGTTGAGTGAATATAAATTAGAAATCTAACATTCTATTCATACTAAGTCAAACAAGTGGAATCAAAATGTCATAAATTTTTTCACTAGGCAAAAATTAATAGATTTTCTAAAATATAATACACATTTTATATATATATACACACACACACACACACACACACACATACACATACACACAAAAGCTTTTCTATGTGCTTGATAAAGGCTTGACAAAAAACAACAACAAAAACAGAGAAATTGGAAAACATAAACTAAATGAAATGGGAGCACTAAATATGAAATAGAAACAGTGAAACAAGCTAGATAAAAGTAAAACATCATCATATAGTATAGTTGTTTTTAAACATGATTGTTCATTAGAAACACATCTGGAGCTTTGGAAGAAAAAAGCAATACTTGGGCATTTATTTGCATTAAAAAAAAATTCCAAGATGCATAAAAATTCTCTTATGCATCTGTATTTTAAAAGTGATTACAATTTTTTCTATTAAATGGTAATTTTAGTGATATATAATTATATTATCCTCTGTTGACCAATCATGATACAGTGGTATTAAGTGTATTCACTTAATTAATAGTAATTAATAACTACATAATCACAATAGTAAAATCACATAAAATATGTAAAATCACATAATCATGTGATAAAAAGATGTTTATCAGTTTTCATAATCAATAGCCAGACCAAGAAAAAAGATAATTACAATTGCAAGCAATAATGGAAATATGTTTAATCTAACAATATAGAATACTTACATACAATTTGGGGAGTTAAGTAGAGTCATGTGGTAAGTGGATGGGCATATATGCAAATACTTCTATTCATCCAGCCAGTCTATGTCTTTTGGTTGGTGCATTTAATCCATTTACAGTTAAGGTAATTATTCATATATATGTTCCTATTACCATTTTCTTAGTTCTTTGGGGTTTATTTTGTGTAGGTCTTTTCTTTCTCTTGTGTTTCCTGCCTGGAGAAGTTCCTTGAGTACATGTTGTAAAGCTGGTTTGGTGGTGCTGAATTCTCTTAATTTTTGCTTGTCTATAAAGCTTTTGATTTCTCTGTCAAATCTGAATGAGAGTCTTGCTGGGAATAGTATTCTTGCTTGTAAGTTCTTCCCTTTCATCTCTTTAAATATGTCCTGCCATTCCCTTCTGGCTTGTAGTGTTTCTGCTGAGAAATCAGCTGATAACATTATGGGAGTTCTCTTGTATATTATTTGTCACTTTTCTTTGTTGCTTTTAATATTTCATGTTAGTTTTTAATTTTTGTCATTTTGATTACCATGTGTCTTAGTATGTTCTTCCTTGGGTCTATCCTGCCTGGGACTCTGCACTTCCTGAACTTAGTTGACTATTTCCTTTTCCATGTTAGGGAAGTTTTCAGCTATTATCTCTTCAAACATTTTCTTGGGTCCTTTCTCTCTTCTTCTTCTGGGACCCCCTATAATGTGAATGTTGGTGCATTTAATGTTGTCCCAGAGGTCTCTCAGGCTGTCTTCATTTTTTTCATTATTTTATCTATATTCTGTTCTGTGGCAGTGATTTCCACCATTCTGTCCTCCCAATTACTTGTCCATTCTTCTGCCTCAAATATTCTGCTATTGATTCCTTCTAGTGTATTGTTTGGAGAAGGCAATGGCACCCCACTCCAGTACTCTTGCCTGGAAAATCCCATGGATGGAGGAGCCTGGTAGGCTGCAGTCCATGGGGTCACGAAGAGTCAGACACAACTGAGGGACTTCACTTTCACTTTTCACTTCATGCATTGGAGAAGGAAATGGCAACCCATTCCAGTGTTCTTGCCTGGAGAATTCCAAGGACGGTGGAGCCTGGTGTGCTGCCATCTATGGGGTCGCACAGTCGGACACGACTGAAGCAACTTAGCAGCAGCAGCAGCAGTGTATTGTTCATCTCTGTTTGTTCTTTAGTTCCTCTATGTCTTTTGGCAAACATTTCTTACATCTTCTCAATATTTGCCTCCATTCTTTTTCTGAGACCCTGGATCATCTTCACTATCATTATTATGAATTCTTTTTCTGGAAGGTTGCCTATCTCCACTTCATTTGGTTGTTTTTCTAGAGTTTTATCTTGTTCCTTCATCTGGGACAAAAACCCTCTGCTTTTTCATTCTGATTAACTTTCTGTGATGTGGTTTTCATTCTAGCTGCTGTTGGATTATGTTTCTTCTTGCTTCTTATGTCTGATCTCTAGTTCATGAGGCTAAGGGGCTTGTATAAGCTTCCTAATTGGAGGGACCGATAGTGGGAAAAACTGAGTCTTACTCTGGTGGGTAGGGCCATGTTCAATAAAACTTTAATCCAATTATTTGCTGATGGATGGGGTTGTGCTCTCTCCCTGTTTGTTGTTTGGCCTGAGGTGTCCCTACCCTGGGGTCTACAGGCTCTACAGTAGGGTTAATGCTGACCTCCAAGGGGACTTATGCCAGGGGCCCCTTCCAGGACTGCTGCTGCCAGGGCCTCCATCCCTGTGGGGAGCCACTGCCAACCCACACCTCCACAGGTGACTCTCCAAAACCAGCAGGTATGTCTCATTCAGTCCCCTGTGGAGTCACTGCTCCTTTCCCCTACATATTGGTGCACACAAGGTTTTGTTTGTGCCCTCCTAGGGTGGAATCTCTGTTTCCCCTAGTCCTGTGGAAGTCCTGAAATCAAATCCCACTGGCCGGCAAAGTCAGATTCTCTGGGGATTCCCAGTCCCTTTGCCAGATCCTCAGGCTGGGAAGCCTGATGTGAGGCCCAGAATCTTCACAACAGTGGGGGAGTGCGGGGACTTCTTTGGTATTATTGTTCTCTAGATTGTGGGTCGCTCACTTCGTGGGTATGGGACTTGATTTTATCATGTTTGCACCTCTCCAACCATCTTGTTGCTGATTCTTCTTTGTCTTTGGACACGGGGTATGTTTTTTTGGTGGATTCCTGCATCCTCCTGTTGATGGTTGTTTCACAGCTAGTTGTGATTTTGGTGCTCTTGCAGGAGAAGATGAGTGCATGTCCTTCTACTCCACAAGGCAGATTCTTAACCACTGGATCACCAAGGAAGCCCCTTGATTACTTTATAACCACAGCCCATATATCTTGTCTCTTGACCTCAATTACAAGTGCTTATTGGCAAGGACACTTTTCAAGGTGGCAGTTTGCACAGTATGTTAACACCTTCTTCATAGATCTTAAAAGACATCCATCTGAACTGAAGGTTATGAGTTAAATAGTAATAATAATAGTAGTAATAAGAATAACACAATATAAAATTAAAATTAGAATACATACTTTATATAAGACACTTGCTGAGCATATAGATTCATCCTATGCATTAAATGACTCTTTAGTGAACTGAATGGTCAGGCAACTCAGTTAGAGGCTTAACTAACACTTCCCCATTCCTCTACCTGAACTGTTCAGTTCTAAGGCTGAATTATTTCCTTGCCTTTAGTCATTGATAACAGCTCATGTCAAGTCTGGACTGCTTATTTATCAATGTTATTCTGCATTCCCATAGACAGAAGCCTTTCCTTCTGAATAACATTCAAAGGTTAGGATTATTCTCTATGTCTTATTTTTCTCCTGTGGTTAAAAAAAAAAAGTGTCATTATTTATTTAAAAATTGATAATTACCTTTAGGGAAACTACTGGTTGGGAATGTAATTAATACAAATGACCTACTCCCCCATGATAAACAAACCAGATCCAAGTCAGCAGACAAAGTCAGATGTTTAATACTGGTCCCATTTCCTCAAAGTACCATGGACTTGAACCACATTAATAATTATATTAGTTTAATGTAGCTGCTATAACAAATTACCACAAAAGAGTGGCATAAAATAACAGCAATTCACTCCCTCACAGTTCAAGAAGTATAAAATCAAGTTGTCACCAGGGCACACTCTCCTTTGGAGGCTCCAGGGGAGAGTCCATTCCTTGCAGCTTCTGGTGGCTAATGCCATTCCTTGGCTTATGGTTGCATCTTTCTCTGCTCCATCTTCACATTTACTTCTCCACATGTCTCTTTTCTTCTGTGTGCTTGTGCTATCTTCCCTTGCTTCTTTCTTGTAAGGACACATGTGATGGCATTTAGGGCCCATCCAGATAATCCAGGGTGATTGCCTCATTTTGAGATTCTTAATTGCATCTACAAAGACTCTTTTTTTCAAATAAGGTAACTTTAACAGGTTCTGGGGATTAAGGGTATTATTAATAAATTATCTTCTTGAGGGGTACCATTTAACCCACTATAATGATCAATGCATGTACACCCATGGCAGATTCATGTTGATGTAAGGCAAAACCAATACAATATTGTAAAGTAATTAGCCTCTAGTTAAAATAAATAAATTTAAATAAAAAAAGAAAGACACAGTCAAAAAAAATAAAGACACATTAAAATCTCATAAAAATTTCAAAATAGCTAAAAAACTAATAAGGAAGATTTTGTTAGAAAAACTGAATATGTAAAAAATAGTAGTGGTTGTTAATATGCTTACCAAGACAATAGAGATAATAGTTGAATATACAAATAGGCACAAAATTTATCTTTTCAGTTACATCTGCCTATAAAGATAGTACAACTAGGAATGTCACCATTTCAAAACAATAAAGATAAGCCTATAAAACTATAGACTTTCAATGAGATATTATCTTGAGAATAAAAGATGCTAGGCATAAGTATGGAAAGCAAGAAGAAGGCAAGGCATCTTTGATCCAGAGATATCTTTAAAAACAAGTGATACTCTCATCCACTTGGGGTTAAGGTAGGGTATCTTCGACCCACCTTGATGATTATGACTCACTAGTACTAATACTTCCATTCCACAGTTCTAATTAGTGTTGCCACTCATTTACTTTTTTTTTTTGAATATTCAGAAAACACAGGAATGTGCTAAATGCTATAGAGCAGTGGTCTTAAAACTGTAGCCTGTATCATGAAGATTTTTCAGTGAATAAGGAAACAATGATAGTTTCAAGGGAATCCACTCGAAGATCTTAAATATCCATCTGTATTCTTTCATAAATCTGAACTGCCTGAGAATCTAAAAAAAAAGGTCTCTAACTATGGGCCCTTCCCCATCTTTACTAAAGAAATGCATACTTCTTACCTGTGCACAAAGTCCCATGGTATAAAAATCTCCAAGGCACTAAATAAAGGAATAATTCCAAATATTGGTGTAGATGCTAAAAAAGTCAATTATTCTATTAACTGGGCAAAACATAGTTTTGCAAGGCAGATAGCATCTAATTCTTTGAGCAAAATTAAAGGAGAATGTTCAGCTTATAAATCATTAAAATAATTTTTGATAATAGACCATTGTAATTTGTGTAAAATAACTTGAAAGGAGATCAAAGAATTGGGTAACAATGATAAACAAAATTTCCATTCCCATTTCATTACACAAGCAAGATTATGATCATTTATATCTAAAAAAACATAAAGAGGTGGAAAACGAACGCCTTGCAGGGAGGTTGAGCTGCTTGCACTATGTCTGATATGAATGAGCTGTCCAAGCTCTATGAGGAGAGCAACGACCTGCAGATGGATGTGATGCCTGGCCAGAGCGACCTTCCACATAAGCGGAGGGAGCCGGAAGCTATCCCCGAACCCCTTCGGAGGAAGGCCCAATGCAGGAGGAGGCAGCCCAGCCAATGAGGGAGCCACAGGGGCCCCGAGGCCTAGCTAGCCGGCCCAGCCCTGGGGAGCAGCCAGGCGAGATCACAGGCACTGATTTCGAGAGCGATGACCATCAGGAAGAGAAGCCGCTCAGTGGTGCGGGCTACAGAGTATCAGCAGCACTTGAAGAAGCCAACAAGATGTTTCTGAGAACCTCCAGAGCCAGAGAAGCAGCTCTGGATGGCGGGTTTCAGATGCATAATGAGAAGACCCCGTTTGATCAATTGGCTTTTATCAAAGAGCTTCTTTCACTTATGGTTGTCAATCATCTGACCAAAGAACTCGGTTGTAGTGAGATTATTGATAGAGAATAGTTAAATGCTGTTAAGAGAGGAGGATGCTGCTTGAGGAGAGAGCCAGCATTCCACTATCTTTTGGGTTCATTCCAAGTAGTTCCATGACAATGAAAAACTTGATTTTTTTTTTTTTTTTTTGCAGAGTATAATAAGGTAGTGACTGCACAGTTAAGAAAAAGGAAGAAAATTGTTAAAGAAAAGTATCTTAGTACTGTTGAATCCTGTTTTGAAGAGTGTCCTGAGACACTTAAGGCTTTGATGTTGTTGTTTATTCAGATTAATTTCTTTGCATTGAGGGAAATATCTTTCATGTTTCACTGTAAGGAATAGCTTTGCAAGAATGTTATGACCAAGACAGACTTCCAGTACAAGAGCCCACTGATATTAATTATATGAGAAAAAGTAACTGATTTATCCACCTTAGGACATGAGATGTCTTTGAGTTATTTGGACTGAAAGAATATTGAGAAAACTTTAAAGATTCAACTTTGTGATCTATCCAAGCTGTGGTTATCAAAGGGTAAATTTTTAGTGTAAAATAAATCTTCTACCAACTATTCTTCAGTATCCCAAAGAATAATAAAGTCCCAAAAGAAGTGTGTGTCATGTGTGCTATATCTTGAAATGTGTTTCCAAGAACAACTGAGATTTTGTTTGTACATGTATCTTGATCATTTTTAAAGTTACTGTAATCTTTAATTCAATAAAAATCATTGCCTTGAACATTTTTAAAAGTCAAAACTTAAGACACCATTAATAAAGTTTCAAATTTAGACAGTAAAATGTACATGAAAGTATAAAGAACACAAACTATTTCAAATATCAGTATATACTAGAGAATTTTCTGTTTCACTTGCTCTTTTTTTCATTTAACTTTACAGACAAAAGACTCTGGTTGAACTTCATAATATAAAAACTGTTAAGTGAAAATTGTCCAGTAAAAGGAAAGCCCTACATCTAAAAAAGACACTATGAACAACCCTTAAAAGTTTTTAATCTGCCAGGAAATCCACTTCAGTATCTGAAGTTTCCCTCTGTCTCCTCCTCTAATTAAGTTTGTTTTTTGGTTATGCACCAGCATTCAAGATAATAAAAGTTTCTTTTTCTGTGTAAAAAATAAAGAAAGAAAGAAAGAAAACTAATGCCAAGCCTGTCATACTCTGGCAATAATTAATACTGATCTATAGGCATGTCAACTAATTAAAAAGGTACTGTCCGTTTCATTTATATGTATTTGCTATAAAAGTTTTACTTTTAATGAAGACTCATTCCAGATGACTTTTAACCTTATGGATTTAGGGTTTCAGGAAAAAAATTCAAGTATATACATGTATACATATAGTTCAATACAGCTTGTGATATAGTACCTTGAGAGGTAAAAGGGAAATAGACATTTAGACAAACAAGGACATCATTGTTCACATTACCAAGGAAAGCTTCATGGAAGTATAGTTCAGTTTTTCAATGCAATTCAGTTAATATCTAGGCATGTATCATTTAGCACATAACAGTAAGTATCAAGGCACCATTGCTTAGTGCTATGTAAGATTTCAAAAGAAACAAAACAAGGTCTCTATCTTCTCAGCATGTATAATTTGGTTAACGAGGATAAGAATAGTAAAGATTTCATTAGTCAGAGGTGAAAGATGAGTAGTTCACAGATGGATAGAATAGTATGGACCTGGGGGGAGGGGAAGAGGCAGAAAAAGGCAAGAACATAACAAATGAAGAACAAATCATCCAAAAGCAGGATACGTGACATTTAACCATTTAGAAGTGTTATAAAACTGAAAGGCTTCAAACTGAAACACCTAATCTGTTAGATCTCTAAAGTACAATGGATATAGTGCTGAAAAACACTAAGTTAAAGCTACAGAAAAAAAAAGCTACAGAATTCTGTTAGATAGCAAATTTGTATTGAATAAACTAAAATTAGATAAGGATTAAAATTAGTTTTAAAAGGCATTTTTACACAAATAAAAAATGGACCAATTATAACCAGATTTTTACTGGTTAAGATAATTTACAAAGGGACAGGTAGGTTATGGTACCATAGGTAAGCAGATTATGGAAGACTCCATACCCAAGGAAGTCATAAGCTTCAGGCCATAAATGTGTGTGCATACTTGGGGGAGGCAGGTAAGACAATGAAGGGTGGAAAAAACATTGGGAGGGCTAGGTTACAGCACTGGCAAATGGTCTGATGTGCTAGAAAATAACCACTTCAAATTAATATTTGGGGAGTGGAATATTCAAGAAGATAACTGAGGGCCAAAGGAATGAAAGTAGAAAGATCTGTCTCATAGACTTTACCATCAAGACAGATTTTTGTTTTAGGAAAGTTATCAGACATTCATAACACTAATTGATTTTCACAAAGAAGTGCATAGATGAGGTCTCTTTGGGAAATGTCTGCTACATTTTGGCTTGGAAAGAAAAGATCTTTGCTAGTGCACCTGGGGTCCTTTATACAAAATTTAATTAACATCTCTTAGAAGGAAAGCTCACTGTGGTCCCCAGCTATTTTGTGAAGCTCCTCACTCAGGTATGCTGTGACAAATTAAACCTGAGCAAATGGTATCTGTCATGTGTTTAGTACCAAAGGGATAGCAGTCAGAAGAGGAAGGAGATAAGTTTGAGATATTAAACTAAAAGAAAGAAACAGGAGAATGCCATTGACTAGGAAGATTCTCCGAATATACCTGAATCCTGAGGGCTACATATCTCTCTTTTTGCTAACTTGATGACTTTTTTGGATCTGGGGTGGGAGGTTTCAGAATGAAGAAATAGAGAGTTTTCTAGGCTACCATTTAAGTCGATCTTTTGAAATATTATTCCTAGAAAAATTACTATGGTCTTCTTTCTTATGAATTTGCAAGCAAATAGGGGGATCCATTTAAGAGACAAAAGAGATATCACAGCTGAATGTAGTACATGAACCTAGAATGGATCCTGAATTAGAAAAAAAAGTAATGAATATTATTGGGTCAATTGACAACATAGAAATACAGAAGATAAAATATTATCTCAATGTTAAGTTTACTGAACTGTGATTATTTAAGAGAATTTTTTTATTCTTTGGAAACATACACTAAAGTAGCTAGGTTAAGGAGACATGATGTATGCAAATTATTCTAAAATGGAAAAAGATTATGCACATACATGAGAAAAAGTGATAAATAAAGTGAGGCAAAATATTAACAATAAGTGAATCTGGATAAAGGATATACAGGTATTCTTTGTATTATTTTTTGCAAAATTTCTATAAACTTGAAATTATTTAAAAGGACTATTCACTTCTCCATCAACAACAGAAAAGTCATATATTGAGGAATTCAAAGTGATATCAGCAGGAATGATAAAGATCTCAGAAAAATCCCTTCCTTCATCCAACCAATGAGATCACTGGCAAACACTGTTATTAATTAAGATTTTTGGAACTTGGAAAATTAACCAAAGGCTTGCAGCAATCCAGGAAGTGTTATTTAAAAAACTAAAAATAGAGTTACCACGCGATCCTTAAATCTCACTCCTGGGTATATATCCAGAGAAAACTATAATTTGAAAAGAAACATGCAGCCCAATGTTCACTGCAGCACTGTTTACAATAGCCAAGACATGGACGCAAACTAAACATTCATCAATAGATGAACAGGCAAAAATGTGGTGTGTATATATATATATATATACACACACACATACATATACATACACACACAAACACACACATATATATATAATGGAATATTACTCAGCCATAAAAAAGAATGAAATAAGATCATCTGCAGTAACATGGATGATCTAGAGATTATCATACTAAGTGAAGTAAGCCACACATAGAAAAACAATATCTTTTTTAAATTACATTTTTCATTTTGTGTTGGATTATAACTGATTAACAGTGCTGTGATAGTTTCAGGTGGACAGCAAAGGGAGACAAATATGATATTGCTTATATGTGGAACCTAAGAAAAAGATACAAATGAACTTATTTACAAAACAGAAATAGACACACAGGCATAGAAAATAATCTTCTGGCTACCAAAGGGGAAAGGGGGAAGGGATAAATTAGGAGGTTGGGATTAACATATACATAGTACTATATATAAAATAGATAAGCAACAAGGACAGGGAACCAAACTTAATATTTTGTAATAACCTATAAGGGAAAAGAATCTGAAAAATAATTATATATGTATATATCACTGTGCTGTATACCTGAAACTAACATAACATTGTAAATCAACTATACTTCAATTTTTTAAAAAAAGAGGTAGAAATGAAAATCCAGCAAACATTTATTCAAGAAAAATGGTTGTATCTTAGTAAGATTGAGATTTGGTAGTTTTTAAATTTTCCCTATTCCCATCCCCATCCCCAACTCCAAACTAGTCTTAAAAACTAGGAGCCCACAATTACAGTGAAAACCAGCAGTCACAGGAGAGTGTAGAATGGGATTGGAGCTTTTTCAAAGCTCCATTTTCAGATAATTACCATTATTTGACTTATTGGTTCCCTGTAATATCCCACTCACAAGCCTTGTTTTTATTTAAGCTGACTGAGATCTCCCCCAGTACAAATGTCCTTTTCCCCAGGGGCATTTGTTGAAAACAATCTGTGGCAGTTGTTTAACATCATAGTTCTCTAAGGCAATGGGTAACACCTGGGGCAAACAATAGGCTAATGAAAAAGCTTAAAAGGAAAATCTGGGGAAATATCTATGGGTGTTTGAACAACTCTGACATATTCCTGGGAATCTCAATGGCCATGTTCATGTATAGAGCTGTGATCATGCCCAGGGCTATGTGCATGCTCAGGAAATACCTGAGAAGGGTCTCAGCTCTCACATCTGGCTGACCTTGAGCCTCTATACAAGCAGGGAGTGAAAGCTAAAGTAAAGATGTCAACTACCTGCTTAAGTGTTGAAGACATGCCCCCAACACACACAAAGAGCCCCTTAGCAAAGACTGGGAGATTTACTGGTTCCAAGTAGCAACCTAGACATCCATCAACAGATGAATGGATAAAGAAGTGGTGGTACATATATACAATGGAATATTACCCAGTCATAAAAAAGGGATGAAATTGAGTCAGTTATAGTGATGTGGATGAACCTACAGCCTGTCATACAGAGTGAAGTATGTCAGAAAGAGAAAAACAAATGTCATATATTAATGCATATATATGGAATCTAGAAAAATGGTACTGATGAACCTATTTGCAGGGGAATAATAGAGACACAGATATAGAGAATGAACTTGTGGACACATTGGGGTAAAAAGAGGGTGGGACAAACTGAAAAAGCAGCATTGACATATGTATACTACAATGTGTAAAATAGATAGCTAGTGGGAAGCTGCTAGAAAGCATAGGGAGCTCAGCTCAGGGCTCTGTGATGACCCAGAGGTGTGGAATGGCAGGGATGGGAAGGAGACTCAAGATAGAGAGGATGTGTGTATACATATGGCTGGTTCACACTGTTGTACAGCAGAAATTAACACAACATTGTAAAGCAATTTTATTCCAATAAAAAAAATTTTTTTAAGGAAATCTCAGTCTAATCATTAGCTCAGCATTAAGCTAGCCAATCAGAGACTTAAGTGCCCAAGTACAAAAAAGAATACAGACTCTACAGATTAATTCAGAAAATAAACAACTACAACAAACCCTGAGAAGGTAGTAGAGGATATGATTTCCAGATATGCCACTGTTACTTAAAACATCCAGTTTCAACAACAACAAAAAAATCATTACCAAAAGCCAAGAAAGTATGACCCATACACAGGATAAAAAGTAAAGCAATCAATAGAAACTGTTCCTGAGGCAGCTCAAATGTTGAATTTACTAGACTTTAAATTGGTTACTAAAAGTATTTTTCATGAACTAAAGTAAATAATATCTAAACAACTAAAGGAAAGTATGAGAACAATATCTCACCAAATAGAGAATGTCAATATAGACATAAAAATTATGAAATGAACCAAACAGAAATTCTGAAACTGAAAACTAAAAATGAAATGTAAAGTTCACTAGAAGAGCAAGATTGCACATTTGAGCAAGCAGAAGAAAGAATCAATGAACTTACCGCTGCTGCTAAGTTGCTTCAGTCGTGTCCAACTCTGTGTGACCCCATAGATGGCAGCACACTAGGCTCCCTCATCCCTGGGATTCTCCAGGCAAAAACACTGGAGTGGGTTGCCATTTCCTTCTCCAATGCATGAAAGTGAAAAGTGAAAGTGAAGTTGCTCAGTCATGTCCAACTCTTAGCGATCCCATGGACCACAGCCTACAGGCTTCTCTGTCCATGGGATTTTCCAGGCAAGAGTACTAGAGTGGGGTGCAATTGCCTACTCTGCAATGAACTTGAAAATAGGTTAATTTTTGATTAACATGTCTAAGGAAAAGAAAGATCAAAAAATGAAGAAAAATGAACAGAGCCTTACAGACCTGAGAGACACCAATATACACATGATGGGAGCCCCAGAAGAAAAGACAGTACAAAGGGGGCAGAGAGAATATTTGAAGAAATATTGGCCAAAATCTTTCCAAATTTGATGAGAAACGTTAATCAACACATCCAAAAAGCTCACAAATTCCAAGTAGGATAGACCCAAAGAGCTCTGCAGCTAGACATATTATATACCTATGATAAATTCATCAGGATTATTTTATTTAAATGCTGGCATAGAAATGGGAGGGAAAAGGCTAGTGAGAAAAAAGGGAAGAGAAAATCCAGGGGAAAAAAGTTAGAATTTTATATGATTGTTTATCACTCAAAGATCAGGGCTGTAGTATTTAGTATGTGAAAAAATCAGGGAAGTAAATTTCAGGAAAGCCATATAAAGAATATACAGTAAAGAACACTCCCATTTCAAGAATGTAGTGGCGTTTAGAATAGTGGTCTGATATTGAGCCATTGCTGAACATTGGTCATAATATCTATAGACTACATAATTGAACTATTGGTCATCCATAGTTGTTCCCCTTGCACAATTATTGGATATTTCATCTTCTTTTTAATCCCACTCTGACTTCCCATAATCTAATGACATGTAGGTGAAGCTCATTTTTTTTAAAAAAACTACAATAATATATTATAAAACTCAACAGAAAAAACATGTAAATCATATGATAATTGGGATTACTTGTTCTATCACTTTTCTCCTTTGTCATAGATAATAGAGAAACAACCACATATTGATATTCAAATGGATTCTCTTTTATCAAACCAAGAAAATATCTTCAACATTATGCATCACCGTTGAACTGTATCATATATGTTAATGGCTGAAGGCTCAACTACAACTCCTGACCTTCAGGAACTTAAGTGCCCTCCCAATGCAGAAACCCCACACAAACTCAGAGGGGCAGCAAAGGAGGAAGAACAGAAATCAAACATAACTTCCCAAGGAAGTCCACAGACTAAACTCCCACTTCCATCAGCAGAACTCAGAATTCAGCATTGTGCCATCTGTGAATCTCATCTGACATAATGAAGATGGCCTAAGAGAAGAGAAAAAGAGGGAAACTGAAAAGGGCCAGGTTTCCAGGACTTTCCAACACTTGCTCTTGGTACAACATTTGGTCATTCCCAGAGCCCCATCCCTGTGTTACAAATCTTAGCCTTTTGCACACTGTAGGTAGAGGTTTTACAAGAATTTGCAATCCCTTCAGGGCTACACTAAAGGAATTCTTACTCCAGTCTTTGTTTCTACTCAAACATCAGCACTGTGGTAAAGCCTAAAAGAATGAGCTTCATTCCTTACCTATAATGTCAAAATTGAAAAGGTTAATCACCATTAGTCAATGGAAATAAGGAGCAGATAGGAACTTATCTATCACACAAATGAAAGGGTTCTGAATTGAAGCCCACATACAAAATGACAAACACATACCCAGATGCTCTGGCATCCCTTCTGTACACCAAATGGCTGCACTCCTTCCTCCAATGTGCACTGCTCTCTCCTTGGATCCTGCGTGTGCACAACTGCAGTGCATGGGTTCATCACAGTATCTTTTTATGTGTAAGACTGTTGGGGGAAAGCCTAGGCAATCATCACAAGTGCCACCCCCCACTTTTCCTCTCAGCTCAATCTAAGAGAAAGAATCCAATCTTTCCTAAAATCCCAGGAGCACCTCTTAAGACAGCTTCTAGGCACTTCCAGCCAGATTTGTATCCTAAAACTGACAGCAGCCCCTGATGCCTGCTCTACAAGTAGGAATTGAGGCATATGAAGTCTGGGAATCACTAGTCAGAAGTGAGACAGAGACAAAGAGACATATCCAGGCAAGCATTGGCAGGTAATTCTGGTCCTCAGCTGTGCACTGTATCTACAAACCCAGAGGAACCCAGTACCTCAAGTGAATGTCCCTTTAAGTTCAACATGATGCACACTCATTTCTTCACAGTATAGTGATACTATTCAGGTGCTCTGAGAGTCTTTCCTATATTTACTTCCATGGATAATCGCCAACATACACACATGTATAGTACATGTGTGTCTGCATGCACATACACAAAGAGAAAGACAAACAGCAAGTACCGGGGGAAAAAGCAGAGACCAAATCAAAACAACTTCTATCAGACCCAGGCTCTTCACCTAGATTAGAGTTTCTCAAGATGGCCACTGCTAATATCATGAGCCAGATAATCTTTTGTCATGGGAAGGGGGAGTGGGTGGCAATGGCAAGGCTCTCTCATCAATTGTATAAGGTTTAGAAGCATCCCTGCCCTGTTCCCATTAGATGCCAGTAGCAACCCCTCCACCAAGTTATGACCAGAAATGTCTTGAGACATTGCTAAATGTCTGAAATGGCAAATTTTTCCTCTTGAAGATCACCAACTTAGACCAAAAGGGTTTGCCCAGCATGGCTCCAACCAGTGCACAAATTGCCACATTACAAAAATATATGCAGGATTAACTAGTCAATACTTTTAGCAGAGTCAGGGAGGTTAGAGATTTTCATAACCAGAAGTCCCTTTCAACAAAAAGAAAGTATCCCTGCCACCTAGTAATGAGCATCCTCTATGACAGCCTATTCTAAGATTGTCTTGGCTTTCTTCTGACAACTTCCCACATAGTGTTCAAGCACCAAGTGACCCAGTGGGCCTCTCCACATGTGGTTTCCTGCCAAATAATTTTCCACAATTGCTCTGTCATCAAATTTTCATATTTGTCAAGCAAATTCATATAGATGTGAATATATATATATATATATATATATTTCCATTTCCAAAAATAACAGGAAAGGAATTAGACTAGAGAACTGATGGGCTTCTGGTTCAACACGGTGGAGAAGAAAGACGTGGTCCTCCTGTGAGAACAACAAAAATCACAACTAGCTGTTGAATAACATAAACAGGAGGACACTGGAACCCACCAAAAAAATATATCCCATGTCCAAAGACAAAGAAGCTGCAATGAGATGGTATGAGGGGTGCAATCATAATAAATCATATCCCATACACACCAGGTGGGTGATGCACAAGCTAGAGAACAATAATATCAAGAAAGTTCTCTCACTATTGTGAAGGTTCTGAGCCCCACGTCAGGCTTCCCAGCCTGGGGAACCAGCAAAGGGCCTGAGAACTCTCCAGGGAATCTGACTTTGCAGGCCAGTGGGATTTGATTTCAGGACTTCTACAGGACTGGGGGACACAGAAACTCCACTCTAGGAGGGCACTAACAAAATCATGAGTGGACAAAGACCAGGAGAAAGGAGCAGTGACCCACAGGACACTGAACCAGACCTACCTACAAGTTTTGAAGGGTCTCTTGTGGAGGCATGGGTCAGCAGTGGCTCCCCATGGGATGGAGGAACTGGCATCAGCAGTTCTGGAAGGGGCCCCTTGGTGTAAGTCCTCTTGCAGGTCACCATTAACCTTTCTATAGATCTGGCAGACTCCAGGGTTGGGTTACCTCAGGCCAAACAACTAACATGGAGGGAGCACAACCCCATCCATCAGCAGATAACTGGATTAGAGCTTTACTGAGCCCTGCCCAGTTTTTCCCACCATCAGTCCCTCCCATCAGAAAGCTTACAGAAGGCTCTTAGCTTCATCCACCAGAAGGCAGACAGAAGCAAGAAGAAACACAATCCAACAGCAGCTAGAATGAAAACTACATCACAGAAAGTTAATTAGAATGAAAAAGCAGAGAGTTATATCCAGATGAAAGGACAAGATAAAACCCCAGAAAAACACCAAGTGAAGTGAAGATAGGCAACCTTCCAGAAAAAGAATTCGTAATAATGATAATGAAGATGATCCAGGGTCTCAGAAAAAGAATGGAGGCAAACATTGAGAAGATGCAAGAAATATTGCCAAAGACCTACAGGAACTAAAAGAACAAACAAACAGAGATGAACAATACACAGGAAGGAATCAATAGCAGAATAATTGAGGCAGAAGAATCGACAAGTACCTGGGAGGAGAGAATGGTGGAAATCACTGCTGCAAAACAGATTATAGACAAAAGAATGAAAAAAAAATGAAGACAGTCTAAGAGACCTCTGGGACAACATTAAACGCACCAACATTTGCATTATAGGGGTCCCAGAAGGAGAAAAGAGAGAAAAAGGATTCGAGAAAATGTTTGAAAAGATAATAGCTGAAAACTTACCTAACATGGGAAAAGAAATAGTCTACCAGGTCCAGGAAGCACAGAGAGTCCCAAGCAGGATAAACCCAAGGAGGAACACACCAAGACACATAATAATCCAACTGACAAAAATTAAAGACAGAGATAAAATACTAAAAGCAACACAGGAAAAATGACAAATAACATACAAGGGAACTCCCATAATGTTATCAGCTGATAATCATTCTGATTTTTCAACAGAAACTCTACAAGCCAGAGGGAATGAATGGCAGGATATATTTAAAGTGATGAAAGGGAAGAACCTACAACCAAGAATACTCTACCCAGCAAAACTCTTGTTCAGATTTGACAGAGAATTCAAAAGCTTTCCAGACAAGCAAAAGTTAAGAGAATTCAGCACCACTAAACCAGCTTTACAACAAATGGTAAAAGAACTTCTCTAGGCAGGAATCAAGACAAGGAAATGATCTTACCCAAAATAAACCCGAAACAATTAAGAAGAAAAAAAAAATTTTAATTCATAAAAAAGAAGATGGTAATAGGATCATATTATGGATAATTACCTTAACTATAAATGCATTAAATGCACCAACCAAAAGACATAAATTGGCTGGGTGTGGAGAAAAGGGAACCCTCTTACACTGTTGGTGGGAATGCAAACTAGTACAGCCACTATGGAGAAGAGTGTGGAGATTTCTTAAAAAACTGGAAATAGAACTGCCTTATGATCCAGCAATCCCACTGCTGGGCATACACACTGAGGAAACCAGAATTGAAAGAGACACGTGTACCTCAGTGTTCATCACAGCACTGTTTATAATAGCCAGGACATGGAAGCAACCTAGATGTCCATCAGCAGATGAATGGATAAGAAAGCTGTGGTACATATACACAATGGAGTATTACTCAGCCATTAAAAAGAATACATTTGAATTAGTTCTAATGAGGTGGATGAAACTGGAGCCTATTATACAGAGTGAAGCAAGCCAGAAAGAAAAACACCAATACAGTATACTACCACATATATATGGAATTTAGAAAGATGGTAACGACAACCCTGTATGCGAGACAGCAAAAGAGACACAGATGTATAGAACAGTCTTTTGGACTCTGTGGGGGGGGGATGATTTGGGAGAATGACATTAAAACATGTATAATATCATATAAGAAACGAATCGCCAGTCCAGGTTCGATGCAGGATACAGGAAGCTTGGAGCTGGTGCACTGGGATGACCCAGAGGGATGGGATGGGGAGGGAGGTGGGAGGGGGGTTCAGGATGGGGAACACGTGTACACCCGTGGTGGATGCATGTTGATGTATGGCAAAACCAATACAATATTGTAAAGTAAAAAAAAATAAATAAATAAAAAAATAAAATAAAATCACAGGGGGGAAAAAAAAACTAAATTAGGATCCTGAGAGAATCTGAAAAAAAAAATTCATAAAAAAAAGAAGATGGTAATAGGATCATATATATGGATAATTACCTTAACTGTAAATGCATTAAATGCACCAACCAAAAGACATAAATTGGCTGGGTGGATGAGAATGGTTGTATGTATGCACTTCCACTTACCACATCACTCTACTTAACCCCCTAAATTGTATGTAATTATTTTATACCATTAGGTTAAATATGTTTCCATTATGGCTTGCAGTTATAATTATCTATTTTTTTTTTTTTTGGTCTAGCTATTGATTGTGAAAATGATAAACATCTCTTACTATTGTGATTATGTAACTCTTATTCACTTAATACCATTGTATCAGGATTGGTCAACAGAAGATAATAGAATTCTATATCACTAAAAATAATTATTTAATAGAAAAACTTGTAATCACTTTTTAAAATCCAGATGCATAAGAGAATTATCTTGGAATTTTTTGAATAATGCAAATAAATACCCAAGTATTGCTTTTTTCCTCCAAGGCTCCAGATATATTTCTAATGGGCAATCATGTTTAAAAACAACTGGACTATATGATGATGTTTTACTTTCATCTAGTTTGTTTCACTTTTTCTACTTCATATTCAGTGCTCCCATTTCATCTAGTTTATGTTTTCCAATTTCTCTATCTCTTTTTTGTTGTTTTTGTTCTTTCTCAAGCCTTTATCAAGCATAATAGAAAAGCCTTTGCATACACATATGTATTATACATAATATGCGTATTTTAGAAAGTTATGAGTTTTTACCTAGCAATAAAATTCATAACATTTTTATTCCACTTGTTTGACTTAGCATGAACAGAATGCTAGATTTCTAATTTATATTCACTCAAAACTTTGACATAATTCTATGTATTCTGGCACTTAGTATTACTGCTAAAATTCATCTTAGTGATTTAAAAAAAATTGAATGAGGCTTGAAACTTCTAATTCTGAGAATATAAAGAAATACTATGCTGTAAAAACTAGAAAATGAACACGTGATACAGTATTATTAACTAAAGTACAGGTTTTGTTCAAATTTCATGAAAAAAGATTCTTTAAAAGAAATTTCTAGCTATTAAAATGGACTGAGCTGATAGTTGCACTTCTCTGTAAATATACTAACAGCCACTGTATACTTTAAATGACTGACTGGTATGGTATGTGTTTTATATCTAAATGAAGCTTTTTAGAAAAAAGAACTGATGATGAGTTAAGTGTAGTGGAGCTTATTTATCTAAAAAACATTACTGGCTCTATCTTCAGCTAGCTGTTCGGTCATGAACTAGAATGGGCTAATAATCCACGCTCTGCTTATCTACTGAGGTGTAGAGAGGATCAAATGAGATAATGAATGTGAAAGTACCTTGAAAATACAAAGCCCCATACAATTATGTTTATTATTTCCACTAATTTCCAGGTTTGCAAAACTGAGAGGAAGAAATAAGCTCTCATGAGGTAGGATTGGATATTCTAATTCCCAGGGCCATAGTGGAAAGGTAGAAAAGAATGGGATGGGAAAACAACTTATTGGGCTTTGAAAATGAAATCCACAGTGAGATGGATGTATGCCAAGTACTAACATCAGATGGTAAAAGATTTCCTGTAGTTAGGGCACAGAAATTTTAAATATCAAATGGGCATGGGAAGCAAAATTATAAAGGAAACATCATTTTACTTAAAACTTTAAGTCCTCTAAATTTCAAAAATCATTCTCTCTCAAACTGTGTGCCTCGAAACACAAGTATTTCTCAAAATATGAATACTAATAGATGTTTTCAGCAAATGAGTTTAGGAGAAGTTTCAACTATAGAGTCACAGTATACATAAACACAAAGACTGGAAAGATATGTAGTAAAGAGATTGTTCTATTTTGTTTAACCCATTATATCCTTTAACATATCTGACCTGAGAACCCTATCTCTAAATCTATCTTTCTTTCTTTCTGTCTCTTTGTCAAGATCAGACTGAGAAATGTAACACTCAAAGGATTTCAGAATCAAAATGGACTAGAAAGAAAGTGAGTCAGTAAAGTGATTGCTGAGCATACATGTGAAAGCATGTATAAAAATACAAGCCAGAATGATGAATCCATCTTCCCAGAGCACTGATCAAATTTTTCCTAAGGTAGCACATCTAGTTCTGGGCTCCCAAAGGCCATGAAAAAGACAGAGCTAAAAAAGACGACGAATGTGATGAAATTCATTAAAAGAATGAGTTGAAAGATCTAAGTTATGTACAAATCAGAGACAGCAGAAGGATAACAATAAGAACTGAGGGAGCAACAAGGAGTGTTCAATGTACAGCTATAACCAAAGACACACTGCTCTTGAGTCTGCTTTAGTTTCCTTCTCACTGTCTGCCTGCTGCAGGTCCTTTCTGACTCAATTTTTCTCTTCTTCTACCAAAGGTGGACTCAGTTTCCTCCTCTGTTCCTCAGCTCACTATACTACACATTCAAGTTCTTGTCCCATAGCTTCCTGCCCCCATCTAAGTGCATGCCAGATGACTTGATCCAATCCTAGGTCTTAGATCCTAGACCTACATGTCTTTCCTGTACTTCACAGGAGAGGTATATGTTGCATGTGAGGAAGATATTCCTAACAGAGTAGGTATAGGATATAGGGTTTCATGAACAGTATTAAAAGTGAATACCCATCTACCTTTTTAATTAGGTGCAATTTTATTTTGAGGAAAGAACACAAACTATAGAAGAATAGAAGCCAAGCGAGACCAAGAAAATCCAGAATCTACATTTTACAGCAGTTGGAAATTGGCAACTAGCCTGAAAAAAACATGAGTGGAGTCAAATGCAGGAACTCTAAAGAGTCCCAGACAAACATTAAAAAGGGAAACCCCAATATTAAATAATGTGGCTGTTCCTGAAAACGCATCAGTTGAATTATGTACATGTTCACAAACTTATTCTTGATTACTAGGTTAGAAAGACATTTTATTCCTTTTCCAAAAATTCTCAACAGAACCTCCAGCCACAAGGACAAACTCATCTTCCATTGCAACATTTGAGGATTTCCAAATTTGGAAACTAAATGTTCAACTCTTTCAGGCCATATGGCAGAGGGACAGTGACTGAATACTCAGTGGCTAACTGTGAAGCCACAAGAGATGGTGAGAAATGTGGCCATAGCCAGCTTTTTAAGCTTTGACCCTGCTTGCCAGACCAAAGAGCAGCACAGGGTAGGGGAACAAGCCAAACAGTGGCAAATCTATACACCGAAACTGAATCTTGCAGTATCCTTTCTGCCAGAGCCACAAAGTAAATAAGGAGAGAGGAAAAAAAAATCCCTTTCTCAAAACAGACCTAGAGTGGGTGTGTGGCTTCAATCCGACAGTCTCATTTTACTTCAGTGCTTTTGGGCAGAGTGGGGAGGAAGAAAGGAGAGAGAGGAGGAGGTGAGAGAAAAAACACAGCCATTTTTGTAAATTAAATTTCAGAATCTTTTCATTATGCAGCTTCAACTCATTGAGTTTTTTTCCCTTCCAGCCCCCTCTTCCTCCTTCCTTAAAACTCTTGCTCCATTCACTACCCACTCCTTCATGAACACACACACACACACGTACACGCACACATAGTGTTGCCCTTGATATGAATCAAAGCAGACAGAGCAGCTCTGCCTCAGTACTTACCTCTGTAACCAGGGATGTAAACAATATTCAGGAGGTTTTTTGGCCTTTAGAAGGGTTTTAACAATAATGGTGCATTTCCACTTTTACTTAGAAAAAGCTGAAAGGAAACTAAAAGGTTTAATAGGTACAAATATTGTACTTCTACTACATCAGTAAATAATGCCAACATGGAAGAATGGCAGTGTGTGGCAACATACTGAATGATGCTGTTTCTGGTAATCCTCCAGCAAAAGCCTTTGTGAAGTTTTACGCTGTTAATCACATTAAATTGACCTCTGAGGGCCAGGACATAATGTTCTATTATTGTTGTGTGTTTGTTTGTTTTTACTATTTAATAGCTCTCATTTTAAAGCTTAAGCTTAACTTAAATAGGGGATGATGCAGGAAAAAAACAAGCAATTCAAAGTTTGACTTGATGAATCTGTCCAGGAAACAGTATGACATTTGGACACAGATGCTTAGGTCTCTGGCCAAAGAGAAATTATTGATGTGACGCATAAGACTGGGGAGTCTAGGGAGTCTAGGGCTTCCATTTTGAATTAATCAAGCTGTGTTCTTTAGACATTTGATTAATTTATTCTAATTCTCAAAAATGGCTGCTGTTCCCCTCACCTTCCAAAGCCCAACCTGGAGTGACATGGTGAAGAATAGCACAGAAACCTGCATGTTCACAAGCTGGGCTAGTACAAAACATTTCCCCAGGGTCAGCAACACTTGCATGTACAAGGAGCTATTTTGAGGGAAGTTTTACTAAGTCCTAAATGTGTATTTTTTTTTCTCAGAAATTCTATGAAGCAAAATTAGTTGACTGGGCCATAGGCCATAAAACCTAATTAGTTCTGTAAGGTTGTTTAATGTTTAAGCCTAACCATCAGTAGACAGCCATACCAAAGAGGTTTTCAGATTTCAAAGCCTCAATGCAGAGGGACAAAAGCTAAACATAAGATAGAAAGGAATCAATTTTTCTTTTAACTTGGGCACCAGGGGAAAACAAAATCCTGAGGAGGGAAAAGAGAAATTGGTTACAAGGCTTTCAGGATTCCACAGGGCTCTGCGGAATTAACCGAAGATCTTACACAGGACTAACAAAACATCTACATTTTTCTTTCTGGGCACTCAGGTTACTGTGCACATAGTATATTCTTCATCCTCTTCATAGCCTATTAAAATAGGAGAAGTAGGTATTCTCCACCACCCTAATATACCTTAGAGGGTTTGTCCTCCTGTCAGAGTCTCCAGAGTTTTACTACTGAGTGATACAGATGCATACTGCATAAGCAGAATTGAAGTGCTGCCTCTAATTCAGCTTCATCAAAGCTTAAATCCACAGAACAATGATCAACTTTGCATTTATTTTCCAACATCAGCCACCTCATTTGAATGACACTACTTTAATGACAATAAATGTTGCATGGGCACCATGAAGTGAGAAATATCACCCTGAATTAATACCCCATCTGCCTGCCATCTCACTAAGATCCTGAGGCATGTTTCAAAGCAAGCATAGGAGAATTTATACCTAATCAAAATCATAGGGGAAATGGAATGTCAGAGACAGAATTTAGTTTCTTTTTTAGAATTAGAGTATTTGTGAGGTGTCAGACTACTCTGTCCACCAGATTTGCTGAGGAGGGAGGGTAGAAGAGGAGAGGGAAAAGGAGAGAATATACATATAGTTTTTATTTTATTATAAAATAATTTTTATATATGGTGATTTAGGTGTCAAGGAAGTATTAGAAAGTGGACTGATTTTTGCCCCTACATTTTTCTGTTTTTCCCCTACATGTCTAAGCATTGCACTGCTCTTCTGTTGGAATCAGAAATATATATAGAGAGAGAAAGAGAGAGAGCTTCCCTGGTGGCTCAGCCGGTAAAGAATCTGCCTGCAATGCAGGTGACCCAGGTTCAATCCCTGGGTTGGGAAGATCTTCTGGAGAAGGGAATGTCAACCCATTCCAGTATTCTTGCCTGGAAAATTACATGGACAGAGGAGCCTGGCAGGCTATAGTTCATGGGGTCACAGAGTCGGATATGACTGAGTGACTAACAACAACATTAATACACATGTATGTGTGGATGTGAGAGTTGGACTGTGAAGAAGGCTGAGTGCCAAAGAATTGATGCTTTTGAACTGTGGTGTTGGAGAAGACTCTTGAGAGTCCCTTGGACTGCAAGGAGATCCAACCAGTCCATTCTGAAGGAGATCAGCCCTGGGATTTCCTTGGAAGGAATGACGCTAAAGCTGAAACTCCAGTACTTTGGCCACCTCATGCAAAGAGCTGACTCATTGGAAAAGACTCTGATGCTGGGAGGGATTGGGGGCAGGAGGAGAAGGGGACGACAGAGGATGAGATGGCTGGATGGCATCACTGACTCGATGGACGTGAGTCTCAGTGAACTCCGGGTGTTGGTGATGGACAGGGAGGCCTGGCGTGCTGTGACTCATGGGGTCGCAAAGAGTCGGACACGACTGAGCGACTGATCTGATCTGATGTGTATTTTGGGAGAAGTGACAGTGAACAGTGGAAGGATGAAGAAACAAGAGTCCAAATCAAAGGGCTTGGCTTTTTAAAAAGTTTAGTATCTATCTTTACCATTGAGTTCTAAATCCTCAGGCTGCAAAACAAACGGAAGAATAACAATCTAAAAGTTTTCTTGTTTCTCACCCTCACATTTTTTTTTAAAAGACTTAAAGCACTCATCTAATGAGGGAGCTAAGACTTATACAGACTATCTTATGTGTGGCCTTAAAGTCACAGCTAAGCAAGCCATTTTGTTCTATGTAGCAACATTATTACACTTAATCTTGTGCATTCAACAAACACAGAGAGAGAGAAGAGATGAGAGAATGAGGAGATATGGCACCCAAGATGGAAGTGGGAATACTGGGTTCAGATAAGTTGGAAGATTTTAAATTTATCCAGCACCCATGTACACATAATCAGATAACATCTATGGATGGTGTGGAAGCTTTTCCTCGAAGTCTTAACTTAGGCTCATCAGACCCTTTGCAAATATTCATATCTCCTACATTTATTCAAAGTTGCCCAGCCACCAGGGTCAGTCAGGGCCATGTGGACCTGGAGTCATTACCTGGCTCTGTCATTAACTTAGATACCCTTATCTAGGGAAGGAGCATATTGATTGCATTTACATTGACTAATACTTTGGGTGGAAAAGGAGAATTTTAAAAGTCCAAGTTTCCAAAAGACTTAGCTTTTCTTTAAGTAAAAAGAATCAGCAGAATTCATAATCCTCACTCAATTCACCTCAGAACCTCTTGCAGATAGCAAAGAAGTAAAGTTCATAGGTTCAAATAATTAAAAGCCAGTCCCAGCTCCCCTTTTACTATAGCTGATTCAACTACTCAGTCATGCTTCCAGGTTTCTCCATCATCCCTCCATCTCAGAGATCCATAAAATATTAAAGCTAAGAGAACTTTCTCACCAACCTCTCTACACTTGAGTAGGTATTTGTGTCTAAGCCCACTTACTCCCTGCCCCATCCTTTATCACCAGAGTTGAAAAGTCTAGTTCTCAGTCCCTTTGCTATCCTCCTCCTTCTCTGGGTACTCACCCTCCCTCAGTCCTGAAACTCAGCCTTTCCCATTTGCCAGCCAAACCTAAAACCACTTCCTTTCAAATACTCCTTACTGCAAAATTCAGGCTTAAATTAAGAAAGTAGGGAAAACCACTAGAGCATTCGGGTATGTTTAGATGCTAAGTCGTGTCCAACTCTTTGTGACTCCATAGACTTTAGCCTGCCAGGCCCCTCTGTCCATGGGATTTCCCAGGCAAGAATACTGGAGCAGGTTGCCATTTCCTTCTGCAGGGATCTTCCTGACCCAAGGATCAAAACCACGTCTCCTACGTCTCCTGCATGGCAGGCAGGTTCTTTACAACTAGCACCACCTGGGAAGCCCAAATCAAATTTTTTTTATGATTATACAGTGGAGGTGATGAATAGATTCAATGGATTAGATCTGGTAGACAGAGTGCCTGAAGAACTATGGATAGAGGTTCATAACATTGTACAGGAGGCAGTGACCAAAACTATCTCAAAGAAAAAGAAAAGCAAGAAGGCAAACGGGTTGTCTGAGGAGGCTTTACAAATAGTTGAGGAAAGAAGAGAAGCGAAAAGCAAGGGAGAAAGGGAAAGATACACCCAACTGACTGCAGAGTTCCAGAGAAGAGCAGGAAGAGAAAAGAAGACCTTCTTAAATGAACAATGCAAACAAGTAGAGGAAAACAATAGAAGAAAAAGACTAGAGATCTCTTCAATAAAATTGGAGATACCAAGGGAATATTTCATGCAAGGATGGTCATGATAAGGGACAGAAACAGTAAGGACCTAACAGAAACAGAAAAGATTAAGAAGAGGTGGCAAGAATACGCAAAACTATACAAGAAAGGTCTTAATGACCTGGATAACCATGATGTCACCTATGGCCAAACATCTTAGAGTGTGAAGTCAAGTGGGCCTTGAAAGTGAAAGTGAAAGTCACTCAGTCATGTCTGACTCTTTGCGACACCATGAACTATACAGTCCATGGAATTCTCCAGGCCAGAATACTGGAGTGGGTAGCCTTTCCCTTTTCTAGGGGATCTTCCCAACCCAGGGATCTAACCCAGAACTCCTGCATTGCAGGTGGATTCTTTACCAGCTGAGCCACAAGGTAAGCCCAAGATTACTGGAGTGGGTAGCCTATTCCTTCTCTAGCAGATCTTCCCAAACCAGAAATCAAATTGGATTCTCCGGCATTGCAGGCAGATTCTTTACCAACTGAGCTATCAGGGAAGCCCTTAGGAAGCATTACTATGAAAAAAGTGAGTGGAGGTGATAGAATCCCAGACGAGCTATTTGAAATCCTAAAAGATGATGCTGTTAAAGGGTTTCACTCAATATGCCAGCCAATTTGGAAAACTCAGCAGTGGCCACAGGACTGGAAAGATCAGTTTTAATTCCAATCCCAAAGAAGGACAGTGCCAAAGAATGTTCAAACTATCGCACAACTGTGCTCATTTCACATGCTAGCAAGGTTATGCTTGAAATCCTTCAAGCTAGGCTTCAGCAGTACGTGAACCAAGAACCAGATGTACAAGCTAGGTTTAGAAAAGGCACAGGAACCAGAGATCAAATTGCCAACATTTGAGAAAGCAAGGGAGTTCTAGAAAATCATCTACTTCTGCTTCACTGACTACACTAAAGCCTTGGACTGTGTGGATCACAACAAACCGTGGAAAATTCTTAAAGAGATGGGAAAACCAGACCACCTTACCTGTCTCCTGAAAAAAGCCTATGTGCAGGTCAAAAAGCAACAGATAGAACTGGACATGGAACAACTGACTGGTTCAAAATTGAGAAGGGAGAACATCAAGGCTGTATATTGTCACCCTGTTTATTTAACTTCTACACAGTATACATCATGTGAAATGCTGGGCTGGATCAATCACAAGCTGGAAACAATATTGCCAGGATAAATATCAACAACCTCAGATATTAGATACCACTTTAATGGCAGAAAGTGAAGAGAAACTGAAAAGTCTCTTGAAGGTGAAAGAGAGTGAAAGAGGAGGCTTGAAATTCAACATTCAAAAACCTAGGATGATGGCATCCGATCCCATCATTTCATGGCAAATAGAAGGGGAAAAAGTGGAAGCAGTGACAGATTTTCTTTCCTTAGGCTCCAAAGTAACTGAGGATGGTGACTGCAGCCATGAAATTAAAAGACACTTTCTCCTTGGAAGGAAAGCTATGACAAAGCTGCTGCTACTGCTGCTAAGTCACTCCAGTCGTGTCCGACTCTGTGCGACCCCATAGACGGCAGCACACCAGGCTCCCCCGTCCCTGGGATTCTCCAGGCAAGAACATTGGAGTGGGTTGCCATTTCCTTCTCCAATGCAGGAAAGTGAAAAGTGAAAGTGAAGTCGCTCAGTCGTGTCCGACTCTAGCGACCCCATGGACTGCAGCCTACCAGGCTCCTCCGTCCATGGGATTTTCTAGGCAAAAGTACTGGAGTGGGGTGCCATTGCCTTCTCCGATGACAAAGCTAAATAGTGTCTTAAGAAGCCAAGACATCACTATGCTGACAAATGTCCATATAGTCAAAGCTATGGTTTTTCCAGTATTCATGTACGGATGTGAGAGTTGGACCATGAAGAAATGATGCTTTCAAATTGTGGTGCTGGAGAACTCTTGAGAATCTCCTGGATTGCAAGGAGATCAAACCAGTCAATCCTAACCCTGAATTTATTTCAGCATGAGAAGGACTGATGCTGAAGCTGAAGCTCCAATACCACCTGATGTGAAGAACTGACTCATTGGAAAAGACCCTGATGTTGGGAAAGACTGAAGGCAAAAGAAGGGGTGGCAGAGGATAAAATGGTTAGATAGCATCACTGACTCAGTGGACATGAATTTGAGCAAACTGTGGGAGATAGTGGAGGACACAGGAGCCTGGTGTGCTACAGTTCACAGGATAGCAAACAGTCTGACAACTTAGTGACTGAACAACTTTCTTCAGCCCATCATGGCCATTAGGTGGCGCTGCAGACAGTTAGCTCACTCTTCAACTCCTTGGCAGCAGGCTCTTTGGGTATGGCAAGTTGATTCTGGAGAGTTATGATCTGAAATACTTTGTAAAAAGCACAATTTCTGGTTTGTACAAACGATTTTAAGATTAAGGGAGTGATCAAGTAGAAACATGGAAAGTGTTCTTGCTTTCTTTTTTTTCTCCACATCAGTTCTAGCCTGCATGACAAGACTTACTATTAATATCTTCTTGCCTTGTTCATGAATGAACAGAAATATCCTAGGAATAAAAGTTGGTGCCTTTTGTCAAGTCTCCCAGTACAATCTCTGAAACCTTCAAAATAGAAGAACAGGAACTGGGCACTGGAGTGTGTATGTGTGACAAAATATTGCTGTATAAATTATTTGGGGGTTATATACTATTTGGGATTAGCTGCATCTCAGCACCTTTCCATTAGAATTTGATAGTTGGTGAAAAAGAGACAAAGCTAGCTGCCTAATATCTGTGGCAAGCAAGGACAATTAGAAAACATTCATTTTTGTCCTGTTCATACTTCTATTCCCAAACTAACCATATGCTTTCTAGGTTTTGGCTTGACCACCTAATTGACATGTACTAGCAGACACAAATGATTTTTTTTTAAAGTATTTAATAAACGTTTACCTTTCAGACTTAGTTTTCATATTTCATTTTATATCAAGGAGCTAAGTTCAGCCCATATGAAAATGTACAGACAATTCTGATTAAGGATGAAGGTCTGACAAACAATTGTTAGCCTACACAGTCAAAATTTAAACAAAAGGTTACTGGAGTAAGAGTCAAGAGAACTGGGTCTAACTCATATGGCAACTTTGGATAAGGCTCCCTCTCTTTGAGACTTTCTTTTCTGGGTATACCACTACATGCCCTACCTGCTTCACAAAGGGATTAGAAGGATCAAAGAAACTACTTTCTAAATGATTTTGAAAAATATTAAGCGGTGCTCAAAGCAGAAGCATTATATTTCCCATAAGCGTCTTCATTCTTATACAGGGTCATTTTTTCATTCAGTGATAAAGTCTGTGTACTATGTAGTATCACAAATAGATTCCAGAAGTGGAACTACTTTCAATTTCTCTAAAGTTTTTTTCTTATACAAATATATATATATATATATATATATATATTTTTTTTTTTTTTTTTGCCAAGCTGAAATCTCAGTTTCCTGACAAGGGATTGAACCTGTGGCCATGGAAGTGAAAGCATCGAGTCCTAACCACTGGACCTCCAGGGAACTCCCTCTCTCAAATTTTATAATGCAAAGTTTTGAAGGGTAAGAAGAGTGAGAGGAGGCAGTTCAAGTAACTGACAAAATGGAATGTTTCCAAAAGAAAGCAACTAGGAGAGAAAGGAGTCAATAAATCTGCCACATGAAGAATGTCTGAAGGAATGCGTGGGAAATGTTTAGTCTGGAGCAGACTACAGGAACTAATGATGACTGTTTAAAAAAATCTAAAGGCCTATCACACACAAGAGAGATTAAGTTTTTTCATAGTGGAAGGCAGACCAAAAATCAACCAGGCTCAAAATGAAAAAAATTAACCCACATGATGGAAATATGTCAAAGGGGCACAGGAGTCAACTGAAAAAGCTCCCAATGGCCAAAGTTGGAACAATTTGAGAAACAAATAAAGTAGTATTGGAATATAACCCAAAGTTTAAAATAAATATTCATGAGCCAATACTGATACAAATAAGTGACTGAATAAATAAATTAATAAATAAATGAGAGAGAATAGCACATCTCCAGTGCATAAAAATTTCAAATAATTTATGTAGACATTCCATCCTCATGGAAGTGGTGCATAATGCCCCAGTCTTAAAGTGTAGACTGCCCAAAGTAATTCCTTCTAAACAGTACATAATGGAAATAAGGAAAAAGTAAATTGACTCTGGAGAAACCTAACAAACACTGCCTCGGCCAGGTAATCATGCATCAGCAGTGATAAATCATGTTGATAGTATGTTGATATGATGTGATGAGAACAGTATTTTACCTCTGTGGTCTTCCTCTCAAAAACTCAGTATCCCAATCTAACCATGATAAAAACATCAGACAAATCCCAACTGAGGAGCATTCTACAGAATACATAACCACGAATCTTCAAAACTGTTAAGGGAGCACCAGCTTTGGGTTCCCTGCATCATACATCAAAACTTGCACTGTTCATCTATTTTACATATGGTAATGTATATGTTTCAATGCTATTCTCTCAAATAATCCCATGCTTTCCTTCTCCTACTGAGTCCAAAAGGGGTGAGGAGGGAGGTGTGAGGGGGGGGGGGTTCAGGATGGAGGGGACAATGTATACCTATGGCAGATTCATATTGATGCATGGCAAAAACCATCAGAGTATCGTAATTATCCTCCAACTAAAAATAAATAAATAATTTTTAAAAAACTGTTAAGGAAAAGTGTGAGAAGTTGTCACAGTCAAGAGGAACAAAGGAGACATGATGACTAAATGCAATGTGGTATCCTGAATGGGATACTGGAACAAAAAAAGGATATGAGGATACTAAGAAAACACAAATACAGACTTTTGTTAATGATAATGTAGTAACATTGGTTTGTTAATTATGACAAATGTGCCATAGTCATGGAAGATATTAATAACAGGTGAAACTGGGTGTTCACTATATGGGAACTCTCTACTCTCTTCACAATTATTCTGTAGCTCTAAAACTGCTGTAAAGAAAAACAGGGAAAGCTACAAGAAAACATATTTCAGTTCAATTTAAGAACAGGCTTTCTAAAAAAAATAAAAGGCATCCAAATTGGAAAGGAAGAAATAAATTTATCTCCATACACAGATGATGTGATTATATATATATAAAAACCTAAAGTGAAAGTGAAAATGAAGTCATGTCCGACTCTTGCGACCCCATGGACTGTAGCCTACCAGGCTTCTCCGTCCATGGGATTTTCCAGGCAAGAATACTGGAGTGGGTTGCCATTTCCTTCTCCAGGAGATCTTCCCGACCCAAGGATTGAACCTGGGTCTCCTGCATTATAGGCAGATACTTTACCATCTGAGCCACCAGGAAAGTCCTGAAGAAAAACCTAAAGATTCCACAAAAAACCTGCTAGAACTAATAAACAAATTCAGCAAAGTTTCAAGACACAAAACCAACATGCAAAACTTGCACTTCTATATACTAAAAATGAACAAGCCAAAAAACAAATTAAGAAAATTATCCCATTTATACTAGCATCAAGAAGAATAAAATATTTATGAATAAACTTAACCAAGGAGGTGAAAAACTTGCACACCGAAAAGAACAAAATGTTGCTGAAGGAAACTAAAGACACTAATAAACAGAAAGACATTCATGTTCAAGGATTATAAGACTTAATATTGTCAACATATCAAAACCACTCAAAGCAATCTATAGATTCAATTCAACTTATATTTTTTAAAAACCCAATAACATTTTTTGCAGAAACAGAAAAATTCATCCTAGAATTCATGTGGAATTTCAAATAGCCAAAACAATCTCGAAAAGAATAACAAAGCTGGCAGCATCACACTTACTGGTTTCAAAACTTACTACGAAGCTACAGTAATTAAAAAAAAAAAAAAAAAACATGGTACTGGGATGAGGACAGACATATAAACCAACGGAATAGAACAGAGAACCCAGAAATTAGCTTTCACTATATGGTTAAAAGATTTTCCAGAAGGGTGCCAAGACCATTCAATGGGAAAACGGAAGTCTTTACAATAGATTGTGTTGGGAAAACTGGATATCCACATAGAAAGGAAGTTGCACCCTTATCTTATATCATATACAAAAATTAACTCGAAATGGATCATTGTAAGAGCTAAAACTATAAAATACTTAGAAGAAAACATAGGAGGAAAGTGTCATAATGTTTGACCGGGCAATGATTTCTTGGATATGATATCAAAAGCAGGCAAGAAAAGAAAAAAAAATAACTTAGACTATATTAAAAACTTTTGTGAATCAAAGGAAACTACCAACAAAGTCAAAACAAGATTCATGGAATGGGCAAAAATATTTGCTAATCATATAATCTGAAGAAGTATTCATATCCAGAATAAATTAAGAACCCTTATAATTTAGCCAATAAGCCCATGAAAAGATGTTCAATGTAACTAATCATCAGAAAAATGCTCATTAAAACCACAAGATACCACCTCACAAACATTAGGATGGCTATTATTAAAAAAATTGAGAATAATAAATGTTGACAAAGATATAGAAAATTTGGAACTCTTACTGTTTGTGGGAATGTAAAATGATTCAGCTGCTATGGAAAACAGTATTGCAATTCTTAAAAAAATTAAAAATAGAATTACCATATAATCTAGCAAGTTCATTTCTGGGTACATACTGAAGAAAATTGAAAGCAGTATTTATTCACAGCAACATTATTCAAAATAGCCAAAAAGTGAAGCAAGTCAAATGTCCATTGACAGATGAATGGATAAACAAAATGTGATATAAACATACAATGGAATATTATTCAACATTTAAAAGGAAGTAAATTCTGACACATGGTACAACATGGATGAATCTCGAGGACTTCATGCTAAGTGAAATAAGCCAGTTACAAAAGGACAAATGAATACTACAGGACTCCACTTCCGTGAGAAACCTTGAAGAGTCTAATTCATAGAGACAAAAAGTATAATGGTGATTGCCAGGGTCTGGGGAGAGGGTAGAAATGGAGAGCTATTGTTCAGTGGATACAGAGTTTTAGTTTACAAGATGAAAAGAGGTCTAGAGATGGATGGTGGTGATGGTTGTATATGTGAATGTACTTAACTCCACAGAACTGTATACTTTAAAATGGTTAAGATGGCACATTTTTGTAATGTGTATTTTGCCACAATTAAAAATAATAAAATAAAAAGAATGAGCATCTGGAATGGACTGCCTTTGGGAGCAGTTACCTGCCTGTAGATACATCTAGGCAAGGTAATCTAGAAAAAAAAATTTATGTAGCAAGTAAAAATTATTTAGATGACTTCCTAGTTATTTCCAAGAGGCAAAAAAAAATTGTGGCCAAGGTGTCAATGTAAGGTTTAATGAGTAAACATACAAATGTCCAGGGTGGTAATGCTTCTAAATGTTGTGATTTGCTGCACAAAGCACCAGTGAGGCACAACTTATACTTGTCTTCTGTTAGCAGGCAGTTAGAAATTATGCAATTGTTGGTTTACCTGATTCCACTATACACCTTTCAGTCCCAGGGAATCCTGCTGAAGAAAGTATTGCATATGCAATTTATAATCCCCAGAGCACAACTATCTTATACCCAGTCTTAGAAATAGTCCTGTACACATAGCTCTCCCCTAGTAAAACACAATTTCCCTAAAATGTGGGGATATTTTACTCACCTACCACTCCATTATTACTCCTACCACCTCCCTTGTCCCAGCTACAGTATCCTATACTTAGTAGGTATTCTTTAAGTATATAATATCTATGAATGACTTTGAACTTCAAATAAATGGAATGAGAAAGCCCCTTTAATACCCCTCCCAGAAGTTAAGGGCCTGTCTCAAATATCAAGGCAGTTCCAAACCACCATAAGTGCCTTTAATGTATATTACGGCCTCTCTCTGCCTAACTGTTGAGTTTGGATATTAGTCTTCTCAAGTCCTAGGACTGGAACTTACACAGTTGGCTTTCTTGGTTCTTAGGCCTTTGAATTCAGACTGGAAGTACACTGTTGGCTTTACCGGGTCTCCAGTTTGCAGACAGAATTTTT
The DNA here is from genome assembly GCF_027580195.1 of Bos mutus. Taxonomy (NCBI): domain Eukaryota; kingdom Metazoa; phylum Chordata; class Mammalia; order Artiodactyla; family Bovidae; genus Bos; species Bos mutus. Next base: position 67,187,132 of record NC_091646.1, on the reverse strand, counting down.
TGGGACTTCTCAGCCTCTATAATCACATGAGCCAATTACTTATTTTGTATGTACACACACACACACACTATTGATTCTTTCTCTCTGGAGAATCCTGACTAATACAGATTTTGACCAAAAGTCCCCTTCTTGACATTTAAAATATTTAATCATAAATGATTCAAAGTTACAGGCCAGAAGACTCATAAGGGAAGCCAAGTATACAGATACAAACCTATCCCCAATTGGGTGAGTTTAATTTCAGGTCAAAGATTAACTTTCTATTTGGCCAAAGCCTTACTTGCTAACTCAAAAATAGGAAGGTAGTAATTAACTAGATCAGTGGTTCCCAACCTGAGGTCCCTGGTCTTAACAGACCACAACGGTAATCATCGGGATCCTCAAGTCATTTTTAATATTTCAAACCTTTAAAGAAAACAGAGTACTTAACTGTCATACAGCTGCCCCAGTTATCTAAACGCCAAATTTCTTTGCTTTTCCCTGGAATTACAGCAACCAAGCACAATAATATTGCTTATTTATGCTGATTAGAAGCTCTGACATACACATATGTGTTGTATATGAACACAGAGAACTATTATTTAATAAATGTAACATTTTCAGAAGAAATAACAACCTCTTCGAAGCACTAGGCCTTATGAAAAATGATTAGAAAAGGGTTTGGGAGGGCTTGAAAACATTGGGAAGTACTGATCTGTGGCTGAGGTCCCTTGCAACTCTTCCAGGTCCCATATCTACTTGCCTCTCTTATCTTTCCTAGTGAAGACTACAGTCTTCCCCTAACTGAGACACTGGAAACAGACTAATAATGGACTTCTTGGTCTACCACCCTCTTTGGGTCTGAGGACAGCTGTGATGTTTCTGCAACCTCCTATGTCCCCTACACCCACACATTCAGACCTGATTGGTTAAGTGGGGGGGCTTTACATAGGCAATAAAAGGCAAGATTTCCCATAGCCAAGCTGGCCAGCATACAGGCAAGTTCACTGCAGTTTAGATGCTGTAAGTGCCACTTCACATTTCCCAAAGCCTTTGATAGGTGTAGCAGGTTCAGACTCCCACAGAGAAGTTGTCTGCCCAGTTTGAAGGAGAAAAGCTCCTCAGTGCCTAAAGCCACTCCTTGTTATAAAGGCAGCTTTAGCTCTGCAGCTTTTGCTGGGGGGAGGGGAGAGAGGTGTGGAAAGAAGCTCCCTTGAATTGAAACTTGAATCTGGGGGTAAACACAGCTGGGACGTGGTCCAACACTGGCTTCTATAACCTGGAAACAAGAGCACCCTATGTCCTAGCAAAATACACATTTGCTGAGTCTCGTCCTGCCTATTTCTAAACCTCAATCAACTGCAGAAATAAGTATCTTTAAAAAGAAAATCTTTTGGCAGGGGAAAGGGCTCTTTTTAGAGGAATTTGCTTAATTATTTCAATTTAAAATCTTGAACATTTTTAATCCTGCAGTCCTCACTAATTTGCAAGCATACACTCACTCATGAACACACACAGACACTTACACACACACACACATACACACACCAGCCCTGCGTGAGCTTGAGACAGAACTGCAGTTAGCCACTAGCGTGACTCCTGTCTTTCCAGCCCTGTGTGAAAGAATAGAGCCTGGAACTGAAAAATTGAACCTGTCAAGTGCTTCTGAACAACTACTGTGAATTGACATTTGGCCCACCTAAAGAAAATCACAGGCAGCAAGGGCAAGTTAGCAATGAACTAAACTGATTAAAGCAGAAGCATGGTGAGCTTCAGTGAGCTAAGGTCTGACTTTCTAAGACCCAAGACGACCAGGAATAACTGTGCTTCCATTTAACTTTATTTTATTTTGTAATCTCAGCATTCTGATTTTTTTTTTTTTTTGCTGTGTAACCTTGAGTGAGTAGCTTAATCTTTCGGTGCTTCATTGGTTCAAACACACTGAACCGTCTAGAGTGACAAACCATCACCTCTCTTCCTGCAGGTCTTGATAGTTGAACGTAGTTTTGCATATACAACGAGTGCAACCAAAATTGTACTCAACAATTCCAATCATGTATGTGCATGTGTGTAGAAGTGATATGGCTTAGTCAGGGATGGAGCCCCCTCTCACATAAATGCTGAGGAAGTTTTAAACACTATTGTCCTGTATGTTCTGCAGCTTGGAAAAATTGAACACCTGATCTCACCCTCATAGAACAGGGAAAACAATCACTATCTCTTCCTTGGGGTGGCTTCTTCTGAGCCTGGAAGCCTGAGAATTCACTCCTCATGGGCCTGAGGGGCACTGCCTACCCTTGGAGGTGGAGGGGTGTGTCAGGGTATCTCTTGGTCACACTCCAAATTTCTGACCACATTCTAACTGTTATGTATGAATAATTCAGGAGCAGGAGCCCTGAAAATGTCAACCTAGATTTTGTTGTTGTTGTTGTGTAGAAGAACAAGATCTAGTCAAAGGACAGGAACCATCTTGCTGGGGAATATAGCATGGTCCTTGTTTCTTCTCTGCATAAGTCCTTCCCTATGCTATCGATATTTTAATGGTTATATAGCAAAAGTGTGCCTTAAAAATTATTCATTGGCAAGATTTCAATGTACAAATCTGTCTTTTGAAAACTGTGCATTATGGCATTATAATGTTAAGTGGGGAAAAAAGCAAGGTACAACCACAGAAACATTAAAAACACACAGGAAAAAAGTTCAGAAGATAAAAATATTAAATTAAGCAGTCCTTGATTTCTTCATTTTTACACTCTTCCATATTTCCCACACCTTATTAAAATGGAATTTTTATAACAAATGATTTCAGTTTTAGGTTTCTTTTTTCTTTTTTTTCACCATGGAAAGGTTTCATGTACAGGATATGGAGTCAGGGGTCTCAAATAAATTAAATGGACATGTAGCCTTGTTAAGCAATTTTCCTTCTCTGGGCTTCTATTACTCCTTCAAAACATGAGGTAGGTGACTGACAAGGCAGTATCCCTACAGACCCTTCCAATTTTGCTCTTCAGTGTTTTATAGCCAAAATCACTGAGCTGGCTGAGCTGCCTAAAGCCTTTGCAAATTGTTCTCTGGTCCTAAGAGCTATCAATTAGTTGGATTCTCCAATTTTCCTGTAATGTAGTTAGGTATCACTTTATAATGAAAAATATCATGAAAAAGTAAGGTACATGTAATTGACTCTACAATACAGTTAGAATGGGAAAAAGAAATGTAAAAAAGAAAATGGAATACATCCCTAAACAAGATGTTGAGTGAAGGAAAAGAAAGCTAGCTGCAGAATAACACATACACTAGGATATTATTATTTATGTAAATTAAGAAAGACACACAGGACAATTCTATATATTGCTTCTCACTCTCTCTCTTTAGTCCCTCAGTCATGTCTGACTCCTTGTCACCCCATAGACTGTAGCCCACCAGGCTCCCCTATCCATGGAATTCTCCAGTCAAGAATACTGGAGTAGGTAGCCATTCCCTTCTCCCAGGTGATCTTCCCAACTCACAGATCGAACCTGGGTCTCTTGCATTGCAGGTAGATTCTTTATCATCTGAGCCACCAGGGAAGCCCATATGGATATATAAATTATATGGAAGAATACATACCAAATTAATCTTTGCCTCTGGGAATGAATGGAGAGGAATAGGGGATTGAATTTGACTTGTCTATAATGTGTTATTTCTCCCACTGGGAAAAGATCTAAAGCAAACCTTGTGTTGAAAATGCTAACAGTTGTTGTGCAACATGAATAAGGTTTGGAGATCAGCTATACAACATAGTGCTTAGAGTTAACAATACTGTACACTTAAAGATTTGTTAAGTGGGTAGACATGTTAAGTGTTCTTACCACAATAAAAAAAAAATGTTAAGTTTGTCAATTCTGAGTCAAGATCCAGGTGTGTTTGTTATATTATTGATTCTCAATGTTTTTCAGTATTTTTCTAATCACTCAAAATAAAACATGCCATTTTTAAAAGCAAAAGGTTGATTATTTCTTTTCCATATTTTTCAAAATCTGTTAAATGTTCATAGATTATTTTGATATATGGTAAATTAATTTAATCTCAAAACTAGGGAAATGAAAAAGAGAAAAAAGTAATGGGACAAAGAAAAATGAAAGAAGGGGTCACCAGAATGAGATACAGAGAAGCCCTGGGAACCTGAGGAACTTTTGGCCCAAAAGTAACCAACAAATTCCATAAGCCAAAGATTTAACAAACGGACCTATTGCAAGATGGGGGCTTTTGGGTGTTCCATCCCCCACCCCTTACCATACGTATTTAAAACCCCACTCTGTCTCATTGATTTTCTGCAGACAGAAACTTCCAGTGAGTCTCCTCCAATTACCTAGCCTTTCAGGGACAAAATTTCCATCTTGCCTTCCAAGGCGGCTGCTACAACACCACAAATCACCTTCTGCCATCCTTTCTTGAGCCAAACTCCTACTGATTTCCAGAAATCGTATGGGGAATATGACTTTCTAAATTTATTCCCTCACAGTACTCAGCTCACAATATTTTTTAAACTAAATGTCTTACTGTAAAAGTTGAACCTGCTGAAGATAAAAGCTTTTCCTTTTTCCTCTATTGTCCTTCCCCAAGCTAAATCCCCCTCATAGTCAGAAATGCCATTTTATCCTACAACTCTGAAGAAATTTCAGTCATCTTGGTTCTTCGCTGCATACTGATTGACAATTTGATCCATTTGCTTTTATCAATTCACTGTCTCTTGATTTCTCCCATGGCCCCTTTGTCAGCTCTTTCCCCCTAGCCCTCCTTGCTTTCCATGGGCACCTCACAATATGATATTTTTGAATGGCTCTTCCTATCCTGACCTTCCGCTACACGTAGGAGCCATAGCTCTTAGTTGATGTAACTGAAGTGCTGGTTCCAGACTTAACTCTCTAAGGGTAGCAGTGACCTTGTATCCAGCCACACAATACGCCAGGAAAGCAGCTATAGCCAAAGGAGATATGGATCATGGGCAACATCAAGTGGAAGGTTGAAGGCCCTCCTGATAAGTGAAGAGGGTAGGCTATGAAGGCGAGGAAGAGTTAAATGGAATGGATGAACACAGGCTTCATGTGTTCAGAAGTGATAGTCCCTCTTACCTCACAATTCAGAGACCACTGACAGGGCAATCTAAGGGAAGGGATTAGGGCTTGGTCTATAGTAATCACTCTGTCCCTGATTTACAGTATGGCTTTGTGAAATTCACTTTAAAGTGCCAGAGACTCAATTCCCCCATCTGGAAAATGTTACCATCATGGAAATTGTTGCTGTGGGAAAAGATCTTAGAGATTAGCTCTAGACCAAGCCCTCATTTCACAGTTTGAAAACTCAGGCCCAGGAAAGGGAAGCAACTTGTCCTATGTGGTCTTCAATATTTACTTTTCTTAACTCCATAAGGTTGTTTGTGAGGTCACATGAAATAAAACATAGGAGCCCTTCTAATCCTCGAGAAGAGAGGGGCTATAGAATTCTAAGGTGTTATTTTTGGCAGCCTTAGTGCCTTTGGTCCCTTAACATAACTATCTCCTGAATGAAGACACACCAATCTTAGTTTTAACTTCCTCAGGACCACTGAACACACAGCTGTCTCTCTCAGCTGGCCATCTCAGCAATAAGCACAAACAACAGCTCTCTGCCCTATTATCCACTGCTGCTTCTACCACCTCAAACTATCCCAGCTGCTTGAGCATTCCTTCTATCTGACAGTCTGGAAACAACTGGTAGCCCCAGAGTCCTCCTCTGAACTCACTGTAGCCAATACTGCCTTACATTGTGTGACATCCAGCATTTCCATGCCATAAGTAGGACACATGGAGAAGGGAGACGCTCATTATAAAGGGCCTTTAGATGGATCTTGGGAGTCAGAACAGAGCCATGCAAATCAGAGAAAGGCTGAAGAAAACCAAAAGGACAGAGGGAAAAATAAAAAGCATACCTAGGATCACACTTTTTCTTTCAGTGCATACTATGCCAAAGTGGCTCTTCATTTAAAAGAGTAATTTGAGAGTGTTCCTCTCTAGTACATGGCCTGGCTGTGTGACTCAGAACTCTGGATTCTTAAGTATAATAAGCTGATTTTTCAGAAAATAAAAGAACCCCATTCCTGGCATTAGCTGAATCCACTTTAGGCCTCTATTAACCAACGGTGCTCAGTACTGGAACATATAAAAGTCATATCTGAGGGTCGAATGGCAGAGGTGAGAATCAAAAAGGAGAGATTAGTCCACCTACCTGCTTTTCAGCATCTTTCAGTAGTTGGCTAAAAGTGGCTTGTCCCTTATGAATCATGAGTTATCAGGGTCAGCAATATCATGACATTACCAACTTATCTAGACAATAAACAAATGGGCTTTTCCATTTATTCAAGTGCTAAATATATGTACATGTAGCAACCAAAGCATTATTGAAATAGAGCAAAAAAACAGTGGCTTATAGGAAAGGGTGAGATAAATGACAAGGAAGGCTAACTCTAGGTTCTCTTCCCAGATTTATATAGCAATATCCTGATCCTGGCCCCTCTGCTTAACCAGTGACCACTGTCTTCAAAATTAACTGGTGTATTTGCAGCCTCCTTGAGAGACAACATGATAAATTTGGATTCTGGTTGCTCCTACTGTATTATTTCCATATGTCTGAGTAACAGACCGGGAATACTCACCTCTTCCCCACAAATGCACATATGGAAGGATCTAGGTGAGCCATGGTCCTGGATTTACAACCTACACCTTGATCTTGTGTTATCAAGTATGCCTACCTCTCTGTTTTCACAGTGTAACTTTCAAACTGTTTCTTCCTCAGATGACTGTCTTTTTGTTTAGCTTTAAGTCAAACCACATAAATCTGAAAAAACTCATTGTAGCACTGAATAACTCCCTTTTCTTTTACTTATTTAGCCAAATGAATTTGACTATGTCATTTATGAAACATCTTAACATACCAAGGCCACAACTTTACACATATAGGATTTGTTATGGGAAAATGCAATGTGACTTATAGACTCTACATATGACATACATTAAATAGACAATGGGTGCACCTCTTCTCTTACTGAGATGTAAAGTACATAGGCAGCCCTACGCAAACACCTGAAGATGTACTCACAAATATAGAGATCCAAGAAGGGAAAATGTTACTGAACTACCCCAAGAGGAAATTGAGAACACTGACTCCACGTTAAGGAAACTCCTACAAATCTAAGCAAAGAGAGATTTGAGAAGGCAACAGTGTGCAAAGAAGCTGTGTAACAGGGTCTACTGACTCTCTGGGCCTTGGACAAAAAAGTGCCAACAAGTCAACCCAGCTCTGTTAAGGCCAGAGCTCTGTCACAAATGTCGCCCCAAAGCAAACTGGCTAAGCATGTTGGAGATAAATGACATAACAGGGGCCACCAAGATGCCAAATAAACCCTAGATTCTACAAATCAACAGAATGCCCTTTTCATAACCTACTCTTTTCTGATAATATTTCCTCAATCAACAGTTACTTCAGCCATAGAGTGAAGTTTGTTGCTTTGAATAAACAAACTTCTCCCCAATAGGAGAGAATTTCCCTTTAACAAAATGAAGTGTGACAGGAATCTGCAACATGCTACTCCACCTCTCTTACAAAGATTGAGAGGAAGAAACATATTTAATACTTGGTATAGTTTCTATTAACTCTCAGTTCAGTTCAGTTCAGTCGCTCAGTCATGTCCGACTCTTTGCGACCCCATGAACCACAGCACGCCAGGCTTCCCTGTCCATCACCAACTCCCAGAGTTTACCCAAACTCATGTACCTTGAGTCGGTGATGCCATCCAACTATCTCATCCTCTGTCGTCCCCTTCTCCTCCCGCCCTCAATCTTCCCAGCATCAGGGTCTTTTCAAATGAGTCAGTTCTTCGCATAAGGTGGCCAAAGTATCAGAGTTTCAGCTTCAAAATCAGTCCTACCAATGAACACCCAGGACTGATCTCCTTTAGCATGGACTGGTCGTATCTCCTTGCAGCCCAAGGGACTCTCAAGAGTCTTTTCCAACACCACAGTTCAAAAGCATAAAGTCTTCGGCGCTCAGCTTTCTTTATAGTCCAACTCTCACATCCATACATGACCACTGGAAAAACCATAGCCTTGACTAGACGGACCTTTGTTGACACAGTAATGTCTCTGCTTTTCAATATGCTATCTAGGTTGTTCATAACTTTCCTTCCAAGGAGTAAGCATCTTTTAATTTCATGGCTGCAGTCACCATCTGCAGTGATTTTGGAGCCCCCAAAAATAAAGTCAGCCACTGTTTCCACTGTTTCACCATCTATCAACTCTACTATATTGATAATGTCCAGTTGAGTTCCTTGTACACATATCTTTGTAGTATTCATAGCACCACAGGCTTTGGAAACAAACCCCAGCCACAGACCTCAAATCCAATAACTAGGTCCTTGTTGTAGTCTACCTATGCCACAGCATCTCACACCAAACCTCACACCACATCAAACCTCAGTTGTTATAGAACCAACCTTCCTTCCTCACCTCTGGTCTTCCTATGACAGCCATCTATGTATGCATTGTTCAGTATGGTAGCCACTAACCACATATGCTTATTAAGCACTTGAAATGTGACTGAATTCCAACCCCTCACCAGAAGTAATGAGAAGCCCTGCCCTCCAAGTGTCTACAGAGGCTGAGTGGGGAACCTGAACTTGCACTTCCACCTGGCAGTAACAAAGGCATCATACTCCCTTCCCCTGCTGAAGCAATGTCAGAAAAAGCTAGCTGAACAGAAGGTTTGAATAAGATCCTGAGTCTCATAATGTAATACAAAAACGTCCAGGTTTCTATTAAAAATCACTCATCATACCAAGAACCAGAAATATTTCAAGCTGAATGAAAACAGGAAATAAATAGATGTCAAAGCTAAGACGACAGATATTAGAATTAACTAGAGATGATTTTAAAATAGCCGTGATAAAAATGCTTCAGTAATAAACTACAAATACTCTTAAAACAAATGAAAAATACAAAGTCTCAGCAAAGAAATATAAGATACATGTTTAAGGACCAATTAGAATTTTTAGAAATTAAAAATACAATAACTAAAATTCTAAAAAATATCAACATGTGGGCTCTAAAATATAATGAAGAGGACTAAGGAAAGAATTAGCTAACTTGAAGACCAAATGATAGAAATTATGCAATCTGAACAAAGAAACTCAAATTGAAAAATAATGAACAGGGTCTCTGTGGGACTATAAAGAAATATCTAACTTTCCTGTCATTAGAGGAGGCCTGGAACAACAGGATAAAGAAGGCAGGACAGAAAAAGTATTCAAATAAATAATGGCTGAAAACTTTCCAAACTTGGCAAAAGACATAAACCTACAGATTCAGGAAGCTAAGAGTATATGCAGTGAAAATATCCTTCAGGAACACACGGGAAACCAAGAAATCTAAGATGAAGGAAACCAAGAGAATGTGTTGCTAACAAACCTGCACTAAAAGAATGACTAAAGGAAGGTCTCTAAACAGAAAGAAAAATATAAAGAAAGAATCTTGAAACCTCAAGAAGGAAGATAGGACAACAGAAAGAGTAAAAGTAAGAGTAAATACAATTGACTGCTTCTCCTGTTGAGTTCTCACAATTATGTTTGACAGTTGAAGCAAAAATCATGACACTGTCTGATGTAGTTCTAAATATATATAAAGGAAATATCTAGGACTATAATATTATCAGTGAGGGAGGATACAGGACTTAAAGAGAGGTAAGGTTTATTTAAGCAGGTAAAATGTTGATACTAGTAGACCGTGATAAGTTAGGTAATGGAATTCTGGAAAACAGTTTTGCAGTTTCTTAAAAAACTAAACATACACTTACCATATGACCTAGTAATCATACCCTTGGGCATTTTCCCCAGAGAAGTGGAAACATGTTCATACAAAAAACTTTACACTAACCTGTACAGCTTTCTTTGTAATAGCCCAAAACTGGACACAACCAAAATGTTCCTCAGGTAAATGATTAAACAAACAGGTTTCAAGGTAGCTCAGTGGTAAAGAATCCACCTGCCAATACAGGAAACAAAAGAGACCCAGATTTGATCCCTGGGTCAGGAAGATCCCTTGGAGAAGGAAATGGCAACTCACTCCAGTATTTACCAGTATTTATGCATGAAGAATCCCATGGACAGAGAGACTGGTGGGCTGTAGTCTATCGGGTCACAAAGAGTTGGAAACAACTGAGTGACTGAGTACACATACATGCAACCTGTACAGCTTTCTTTGCAATAGCCAAAAACTGGACACAACCAAAATGTTCCTAACAGGTAAACGGTTAAACAAACAGCAATATATACATACCATGGAATACTGCTCAACAGTATAAACAAATGTACCATTTATATGCAAGACAACTTAGATCTCAAGGGCATTATACTGAGTGAAAAAAGCGAACCTGAAAAGGTCACATACTCCATGACTCTATCATTTTTGAAATGGCATAACTATAGATTCATTTTTTAAAAAATATTAGTGACTGCCAGGGTTTGGGGATAGAGGGCATGAGGGGGTGAATGTGACTGTTAAAAAAAAATAGGTAGCACAAGACAGATCTTTTTTGGTGATGGAACAGTACTTTATATTGATGATGTTAGTGGTACACAAATCTACACGTGATAAAATGACATAGAACTAAACAAACCTGTTGTTCTAACATCAAGTTCAAGGTTTGGTCTTAAACTATAGTTAGGTAAGATTTAACTATTGGTGGAACTAGGTGAAAGGTACATAGGACCTCTCTGTCCTTGAAACTTCCTGTGAATCTATTATTTCAAAATGGAAAGAAAAAAAATCAAGTCACTGTCACTACTATAACCTGTGAATATACCAGGTTATATGGCACAGGGGAATTAAGGTTGCAGGTGGAATTAAGTTTGCAAATCAACTAACCTTGAGATGGGGAAATAATTCTGTACTATTCATCCAAGTCGGAGAAGGCAATGGCAACCCACTCCAGTACTCTTGCCTGGAAAATCCCACGGATGGAGGAGCCTGGTAGGCTGCAGTCCAGGGGGTCGCACAGAGTCGCACACGACTGAGTGACTTCACTTTCACTTTTCACTTTCCTGCATTGGAGAAGGAAATGGCAACCCACTCTAGTATTCTTGCCTGGAGAATCCCAGGGATGGGGGAGCCTGGTGGGCTGCCGTCTATGGGGTCACACAGAGTCGGACATGACTGAAGTGACTTAGCAGCAGCAGCAGCATTCATCCAAGTAGACTCAATGTAATTACCAAGGTCTTTAAAAGTAGAAGAGGGAGGCAGGAGAGTGAGCTGTCAGAGAAGGAGACATGACAATGGAAGCAAGATTGAAGTGATGTAATGTAAGGAATCAATTCATTATTGCTGACTTTGAGAATGTAGGGAAGCCATGAAACAAGAAATGTAGGCACAATCTAGAAGCTGGAAGACAAGGAAATGGAGTCTCCCTTACAGCCTCCAGAAAGGAATACAGCCCTGCTCATACCTTAATTTTAGCCCAGTGAGACCTATTGCAGATTCGTGACCTCTAGAATTGTAAGATAATAAATTTATGTTGTTCTAAACCACTGAGCTTTTGGTAATTTGTTACAGTAGCTACAGAAAACTAATACAATCACCAACTAGGAGTTAAAAACTAACCCACTCAAAGATGGCTTTTTGCAGAGTACATTCAATTCATTAGTCAGAAGTTAATAACTAAGGACTGTAATCTTGAGTTATATATATTGTAATCTTGAGTTGTATATATTATATATATTGACCATGGCTATATACCATGGCTAATGCAATCTGCAATTCCACATCACCAATGATATCAATAATACAAATCTTGCCTCAGAATTGCAGGGAAAAGAAACATGTTACTCCTTATTAAGTGGGGCCTGCTAAGCCAATGCAAACATAAGAATAGAAGTATTTGTGCCATGGAGGCTGGAAATCTTGTTTCAGTTTCAGTTCAGTTCAGGTCAGTTGCTCAGTTGTGTCTGACTCTTTGTGACCCCATGAATCACAGCACGCCAGGCCTCCCAGTCCAGCACCAACTCCCGGAGTTCACCCAAACTCATGTCCATCGAGTCGGTGATGCCATCCAGTCATCTCATCCTCTGTCATCCCCTTCTCCTCCTGCCCTCAATCCCTCCCAGAATCAGGGTCTTTTCCAGTGAGTCAACTCTTCGCGTGAAGTGACCAAAGTATTGGAGTTTCAGCTTCAGCATCAGTCCTTCCAATGAACACCCAGGACTGATCTCCTTTAGCATGGACTGGTTGGACCTTCTTGCAGTCCAAGGGACTCCCAAGAGTCTTCTCCAACACACAGTTCAAAAGCATCAATTCTTCTATGCTCAGCTTTCTTCACAGTCCAACTCTCACATCCATACATGACCACTGGAAAAACCATAGCCTTGACTAGACGGACCTTTGTTGGCAAAGTTAATATTTCTGCTTTTCAATATACTATCTAGGTTGGTCATAACTTTCCTTCCAAGGAGTAAGCATCTTTTAATTTCATGGCTGCAATCACCATCTGCAGTGATTTTGGAGCCTCAAAAAATAAAGTCTGACACTGTTTCTGCTGTTTCCCCATCTATTTCCCATGAAGTGGTGGGACCAGATGCCATGATCTTCGTTTTATGAATGTTGAGCTTTAAGCCAACTTTTTCACTCTCCTCTTTCACTTCCAACAAAAGGCTTTTTAGTTCCTCTTCACTTTCTGCCGTAAGGGTGGTGTCATCTGCATATCTGAGGTTATTGATATTTCTCCCAGCAATCTTGATTCCAGCTTGTGCTTCTTCCAGCCCAGCATTTCTCATGATGTACTCTGCATATAAGTTAAATAAGCAGGGTGACAATATACAGCCTTGATGTACTCCTTTTCCTATTTGGAACCAGTCTGTTGTTCCATGTCCAGTTCTAACTGTTGCTTCCTGACCTGCATTTAGGTTTCTCAAGGGGCAGGTCAGGTGATCTGGTATTCCCATCTCTTTCAGACTGTTCCACAGTTTCTTGTGATCCACACAGTCAAAGGCTTTGGCATAGTCAATAAAGCAGAAATAGATGTTTTTCTGGAACTCTCTTGCTTTTTCGATGATCCAGCAGATATTGGCAATTAGCTAGAGGTTAACTATTTGTCAGAGAATTTTCTCTTGTGTTAGTAAAGAGGGCATTTATACTTATTTTCTAACAGGGGGAATATAGAAATCATAGAAAAAATGCATTAAATTAGAAAAAGGATGGGGTTAATAAAGTTGGTAAAAAAAAAAAAAACCTCAGCAGAATCAAAGCTAATTTTTTATATGACAGGAGAATCTGTTTCATTCTTTTCTCTTCCTCAGTATCCTAGTGCTTAGCATGTAGTAGATGCTCAATAAATGTTTGCTGAATTGAATTAGAAATGATCATTAATGGATCCTTTCAGATTTAGAATTCCATTAGTCTTCATACTCTGCCATACTCCAAACTGCTAAGAATAGAAACAAAGGGACAGGCAAGAAACATTTATTCATAGATAGGAATACCACGTATTCTTACCCTTGCATTTGCATAGCACATATGTGGCATGCTTGCAGAGGTTAAGGAGCATTGCCTTTAATATATAACATTAGATTTCCAGGATGGCTAACATTGCAAAAGGCCCATGAGTCCCGATGGTCCTTATGAAGATATCTGGACACCACCTCCTTGTCTGGCTCCATCAACACACTTAACGATCAGTGCTAGCAAGAGTTTCCTATTTTTGTCAAGATAAAACTTCTCTTTGGCTAAGAGAAATATATAGAGATAGAGAACTGAAGAGAGAGCAATGAAGGCAAGTAAGTGTGAATGAGCTTTTATGTAATGTATTTTATATATTAATAATGAACTTGCAGAGGTTGAGTGTTGAACAAAATCTGAAAGTTAAAAAGTCAAAGATTTGGAGAAACTAACCCTGACTTGCCTTTGGTGAGAACAGTAATGGCAGAATGAGTAATAAGTGACTCTTTTTCATAATAAAAAAATGCCTGTGAAGGCTAATCAGAAAAATGCTTATAACGGTAGCTGAGAGCTGTGAACCACAAGTATACTAATAACAGGCTTTTTTGAAAAAGTCGTCTTCATGTCTCCCCTTTCAAGTTACCTTGACAATGACAGTCATGCAACAGGAATTCATGTAACAACAGGGCAAAGGCTAGTGCAAAGGTTTTTAACTCACAATGTATGGTTGGACTCCCTGAAAACACTTGAAAGTGTCATACTTTTAAATTAGCACAATTCTGAAGAGTGTATCCTTGACATTCATCAAATTTTCAAAAGGGTTCATGCCAAAAAAAAGGTTAGGAACCACTGAGCTAGACAGTAATGGCCCATTTTTTCTACTCCCCTACTTAGTAAAACTCTTCTTTAGAATGTGTTCTAGTAACTTAGTAAATAAAGAGACAGAGGGTCTCTGTTCAAGCAAGTTGCAGAGACCTGGTCTCTGGGTGAATAAATCACATGGATGCCTAGAATGACGTGGAAAATATTGGAAAGGACGATGGGAAGAATTCATTAGCACCACAAAATTTAAGTTACTGCAATAGGCAGGAGAGAAAAGATCATTATTGACATTTCAACTCAAATTCACATGTGGATTTCACCTTTGGGATCATCCTCCTGCCACCTCACCAGGTTCTGGACAGTCTCCCAAGCCCTAGATATCAGCTGATAGGTATGTGTTCAGGAAATGTGGACTCATTTTGACAGTGGCCTAGGTAATGCTCAATTATGAAGGGAAAGCTTGTAAACATTTGCAAAAGCAACTCTAAATGGCTTCACATTTTCTTCTTGTCTACATTATTTCTTTTTCCATAGCAAGCCAGATTTGGCCTGTGGGCTATAGTCTCTTTTGACTCTGGCCCTAGATCAATGAAAACCAATCATAGATACTTAAGACTGGAAGGCAGTTTAAAAAGTCATCTTGTCCATTACAGAAAAAACAAATGGAAATATACATAATATATGTAATATATATATATATATTTCATTCATATATTTGTATATTTGGCAAGACCAATATTTGGCAAACTATTCTGGACACAGAAGTACCTGTGAACTTCTCAAAACATGTTTTAAAAAGAAACTAACACAACACTGTAAATCAACTATACTCCAATTCAAAAAAATTTTTTTAAAAAAGAAAAATTCAGGAAATTTCATGATTTCACTGCAGGGCCCTGGTTTCGATCCCTGGTCAGGGAACTAAGATGCTACATGCTACAGGGAGGGCTAAATAAATATTTAGAAAAGAAGAATTCACACCTCAGTTGCTACCACCCTTTTTTGTTTTGCAACTATTCATACTATGGTCAGGATGATCTTTCTAAACCTAAATGCCTTCTGATATGCTTTAAGCCTGTAAACTATTACCAGTCTTTCATGAAAGAACAGCCACTCTCCAGTGAGCAGACACCTGTTTGTGTGTGCATGTGTGTGTGTGTACATTCACAAATGCATTTTGGAGGGATATCTTTAGACCCAATAATCTAATTCCATCAAGCCCAAAGTTTGAATTATTTCTTGTATTCTTATCCTCCAGACAGACTTCTTAGCTAGGAAAAAGACAGACTGAACTAGTTAAGGGATTATGACATTTTCAAAGCTCATTCAGATTTTACAAATATAACCACCTCCCTAAATCAAGAAGCATATTTGATTTAAAAGTGACCTACAGTTAGGGTGACCATAGAAACTTTTTGTCCAAAATGGGACACTTGAGAGTAAAATAAGTATGCTGGGACAACCAGGTATAATCAACAACATATGGCCACCCTACTTCCAGTCTTCCATAGAGGAAACGCTTTAACTTACCCTCAACAAAATGAATCTCTATTCCTTGTTGTCAATGGAGGATGGCTTAACACTACTCTAGTAGTCATGTCCACAGTATAATCTTGTTCTCTAACCTCTAAACCTCCCCAGGTTAAACATTAGGAGCAACTTCTTGCTTAGGCTAGCCACATAAAACTTAAGATAGGCTACTGAGGGAGAGAGGTATAACTTTTAAATGGGATTTTGAGAAAATTGTAAATAATTAACTATATCAAAATCACCCTACTGAAGATGGAGAAATGACTTATTGAAATTCCTTTTAGAAAAATTAAAATTATGTTCATAGTAGGATCCTGAAGACATCAGTCCTTTTTCTACAGGAGAACAAGAGAGGGAAAGACATTGAGCCACAGTGCTTATCTACAGAAAATGAGACCAAAAGGAACACATTCCTTAGCAGAGGCCTGCAAACCACAGTAGGCAATGAGGGACTGGCCTCACCCTCAACTGTAGCTGGCCCAGAAAAGGTCTTACCATCAGTAAAAGGCAGCTTCCTCCCACACTCCACTTTCCTGGTTGACCCCACCCCAGACCACATTTCCCAACATTTAATGTGCTACTGTGACACAAGGACAGTGTTGTTTGAGAAGAGAGGAAAGTTCACCTCCGTCTAAAATGAAATTTTCTGGGAGAGAGAAGAGGTCTGAGGTTAAAGGTAGCCTCGAGTGATACTGTTTTGTCCAGTCCCCTTTGTTTTGTTTCCAAGCAGCCTTGGAGAAGTGGCATGAAGAACCCAACCAAGTTCTTTGTGTCTAACCATATGACATTGGGTTTGAAAAGGTGTTTTCTGGTTGAGAAACTGTCAATTAGGGAGCTAGCTGATGGGCAACTTTTCAGAGGAGGCAATGGGGGAAAAAAAAAGAAAATGTCCAACTCTGAAGTTTTTATGATAGGAAAAGTAGGAAAGCCAGATGACCTATTCCTTAGTATATCATTTCCCTTCACTATCATCTACTTTGGTTCTTCTCTCCTTTTGCTTACTGCAAGAAGGAACACCTAAACCATATATGTGCCACCAGATAAATAAGTTTAAAGATAATATAACAGAATCAAAGGCCAGTTAGAATCTCCTTTTATCCCTTTACTAAGGGTTTGGAGAAAAACAAAGTATTCACTAGAACTGGACTTAGGAACACAGAAACTGCAATCAATGGTTCTTTGGTTAGGCTGGTACCTCTCCTAAGCAAATTCTTCTGTGCAACTGGGATCTCTACCAGTGATTGTGTCAGAAAGTCATGAGCATGTATGTTTAAAACCCAGCCCTTATCACTTTTTTCATCTCTCTTCTCTCACCTCCTAAACACAGGCAACACCACCACATCTTTAGCTGTCTCTGTTCACTGAGTAGTTTACAGGTAATCAGACAATTGTGAAAAAAAAGAAAAAGGGAAGAGAGTCAGACTGAATAAAACGGAGAGAAAGCAGCAGTGTGCTGTACTTGTTTGACTTTGGCAACAGGGTGTAATAGGTTTGCTTGTGTGTGTGTGTTTGTGTGTGTGTGTGTGTGTGTGTGTGTTTCAAAAAGCATTGATGCATCGAATATTTATTCACTGAACAGGTTGATTTATTTAACAGACTTGATATATGTCAGATTCTACCATGTGCTTACATAATTGTTACCCATTTATCAGAGCTGTTATTTAGCCAAATATTTGTTTTAAAAGCATTTTCCTTTAAATGACTTTCTCTAGCCCACTGCACAATCAATCCATGGTTCATTTTAATTATGTAATGTTATGTTACATTATGTTAACAACAGCTATTTGGTGGAGGTCTCTGAAATTTCATCTTCTAGGGCCATTTCATCTCCACCCAAAATCTATTTCTTTTTCCCCTTGTAATAAATTGCTGGTTAAAATCACATCATAGGGAACATTTAAAAACTATGTATAATGCTTTTTCATGTTATGCTATTTTACACTTTTGATTTCCAGAAAAAATGCAGTTTCTCAACATTCTGCTAAAATCACAGATCTGAATATTAATAACCTAAAAAACTGGCTATAAGGACAAAAAGTATGATTGTGTGTGTGTTGAGGATGTGTGTCTGTGGGGTGTGGAAAAGCAGTTGGAACAGCAATGGGAGAGCTAGGTGGGTAATTAAAATAAGAGAAAGTAAATGGAATCAAATTTCAAAACAAATTTGTTGAATCACCCTTCTCCATCTGAATACATGTGCAGAAAGAATTATATTTTTTCAACTCAAATGCATTCAGTTTATCTAGGTTCTGTGGGAGGTAAAATATTAGAAGGTATTTCCAAGAAACAAAAATGTTTAATCACTAGCTGCCATGCCTAGTTTGAGTTCCTCTACTGTAAATATGCCAACTGCAAAGGCAAGAGGCTTGTTTTGACCTCCCAGGTCAAGAAGCGTGGGGACTAGTAAAGATGAGGTGTGGGAGGGAGGAAGGGAAATCCCACCATCACACAAGTGAATCTCTGACCTAGTAAGCAAATACGTTTGTGTTGTTACTGTTGGGTAAAATGTACAAGTCTTCCAGAAATTAGACACTGTAATAAAAATGTACCAGCCCAAATTTAAATTGCTCACTAGACAGATGGTTAATTATATTCACAGCCACATATTTCACTGGGATAGAGTTTCAGACACTCAGCCAGTTTTATTTGATTAGCCGGTTTCCCAGTTAATATGTAAAATGACAGTTACTTAGGGCTTTTTTGTTACCTTCTAAAAATATATTTTAAATAAGTATAAATTCTCCTCAGCCATGAGAATTTCATGGCTGTAAGTAAAACGTTTGGTCATGTTAACCTATGTGTAAAAGATGTAAGAGAGATTCATCCCTCGAAACCCGAATGGTCTCTATAGTTCAGAGAAGACCATTGGAGCACATTCTCTCACCAAGCAAAATATCTCAGCAACTATCAGCACACTCTTCTCCACGATCAAAAACAACAGAAGAGATATTCAAATCCCAGGGTAAAGTGTTTTAGATGCTTTTTAAAAACAGCCCTGGGAGGCCTACACACAAATCATGTCTTTGCAGATAACAGTGTAGAAAATGGAACGCTAGGAAAAGGCCACAGAGCTAAGTATATTGCTGTGCACAGAATTCAACAATATGCTGGGAGCCGAAACCCAGAAGCAAAATACCAAACCCACTTACTCCAAAATGCAAACAGAAGCTCGAAGAAAATCAAATGTGTTGGTGTAGAAATGGGGATGCCATTTTTTTTTCCTCTTAGAAAAAAGACAGAAAACCTTGGGCGGGTTATTCGATCCCTCATGGATCAGACAGAAGCAGTCATGCTGAAACCATTGGATTCCTCAGCAGAACGGCGCCAACTCAGCGGCGCGTTTTCCACACTTTCCCAGAGCCTGGCCCGGCTCCCCGTGTGGGCTCGAGGCCTCCCCGCCCCACCGGGTGTGAGAGAGCGGAG
Organism: Bos mutus; assembly: GCF_027580195.1. Taxonomy (NCBI): domain Eukaryota; kingdom Metazoa; phylum Chordata; class Mammalia; order Artiodactyla; family Bovidae; genus Bos; species Bos mutus. The sequence goes on along the minus strand of NC_091646.1, from coordinate 67,167,885 downwards.
CGGCGGTGTGCTGCCGGGAGCGGCAGAGTGAAACGCCAGAAGCCACGCAGGAAAGCGTCGATTCGACTGCCACCGAGAGCGGGAAGGGGCAATGGGCCAATTACGCAAAGGTGACATGCCGCGTGGGGCTCTATAGGGCTCCCAACTTAGACCTGCCCATGGCACTGGTCCGGTGGCGAGTGTTCAGTGGCGCTCTGTGGTCGCCAGTGCAGCCCAGCGGGCATGGAAGGTGTCGGCGACGGCGCTTCTCACCTTTGGCCCTGACTCTTGGTCGCGGCCGCCTCGTGGGTTTGCCCGCTGACACCGGAGAGTGCAGTGTTACTGCCCGTTCCCCAGCCAGGATCTTCCCGGCGCCGGCCCGCAAGGAGGCGGCACTCAGCTGGTCCCCGCCGCCCCGCTCTGAGCGCTGTGGCTCCGGCCCGCTCGCTTCCCCTCCCCCTCGCCGCCACCCCCTCCCCCGGCGCAAGCACACAGGCCTTTCCTAGATTACAGTGCCTGTCGGGGCTAACCGGGATCTCTCGCCCTCGCGGCCTCACTCCCTCATATACAGACAGACACACGCACGCCATTCTCACACAGACGTCCTCCCTTCTGTTTCCCCTTCTTCCTCTTCTCGCTCGGCTTCCCCCAACGCGTTCCACCCCCTGCCGCCGCCACCCCGCGTCAACCGGGAAGCCGGCGAGAAAGGCCAGGGGCTGGATGGCAGCGCTTGTACTCACCTCCCAGGCCGACTCCGGAGACACGCGTCGCCGGCGGACTCAGGCAGCTGGCGCTGGGGCTAGCGCGGCCGCAGTCAAGGCTGGGCTGCTGCCGTCGCCGCAGCTGCTCAAGCTGTCCCCGCCGCCGCTGTTGCTACTGCTGCCGCCGCCGCCGCCGCCTCTGCCTCAGCTCCATGCGCCGGGCCCGCCAGGTGGACGCGCCTCTCTCCCTCAGGCGCCGCCGCCGCGGCGGTGCTGGATGGTTTCAGGGCTGTCTGGTTATGGCCCTAAAACTCAGCGCCTCGGTGGCCGCCGGCTGCTCCTGAGGTCCGCTCTTGTAGTGCACCGCCGCCTGCTCCGGCCCGGGCTATCTCACCAGTGGGCTGCGCGCACGGCGCTGGAGCCTGCTGAGTACCGTGGCTGCGGCCGTCCGCAGGAGGGAGAGAGGAGGGCGGCTGCTACTGCCGCTATCGCTGTTAAAGCTATTGCTAAATGCTGCTACTGTCGCTACTGCCACTGCTGTGGCGGCGGCTGCTGCTGCTGCTGCTGCTGATGCTACTGGTTTTCCTTCCCGGGTTCTCCCCCTGCCTCTTCCCCACTCCTCCCCCCCCCCCCACCCCGCTCACTTTCTCCACCTCCTCCTCCTCCCCCTTCTCCTCCCTCGCCGCTTTTCTCAGAGCCTCTGCGGGCGCTGCCTGGTCTCCTCTTCTCCGTGAGCTGCCTCTGCCCATTCAGAAAGGTGCCCAGAGTGGGATTGCCTCGGCTGCCACCATCGCTATTGCCCCTGCCATTGTTTCCTCCAACACCGCTGTTCTTGCTGGACCCGTTCCCCCCTCTACCTCCCTTGCCTACCACAGCCCTCCTTTTTCCTCCCGCGCTCTCTTTACCCTCTTTACAGTCCCTTCCCATGTGCCCCCTCCCACTTTGTCCGTCTGTCCCTCCCTCCCCTCAGGCACCCGGGAGCGCGCACTGCGCGGCCACCTGTCATAAAGGGCGCGCACCTTCCCCACCCCCACCCCGCCCCCCACTTTTATTCTCGCAGCCAGTCCAGTCCACCGCGCTAGTGGCGCGTTCTTCCCTGGCAGACACACAGCTGGACATCACTCTTCCATGCCTTTTAGGGTAGTTATGTGTACAGAGAGGGCGCTCTGAAGTTTGGGGAAGAATATTTCAATGTTCAAAGGAGACGCTTCTCCCACCAAGCGTCTAACCATTCAACCTCTACCTACCCTTAACTTCAGAGTCTAGGCCCTCAGGAGGGTGGGTTGTGTTGGAAGGGCTGGATGGAGGGCCATTTTCCAGAGAACTGGAGATGGCTGGGGTTTTTTGTGGTTTTTTTGTTGTTTTTTTTTTTTTTTTTTGTAATAAAGAAGAAGAGAAGGAGGGAACATGAATATGCCTGGAAGGAAATGGGATGTACCTGACTGCTGTCCTAGAGAAATCCCTTAGGTGGTCATTTACCATCGGAATTCATGGGAACCCAACAGGAAAAGCCAGCGGTTCGAGAGCAACTTAGAAGGGGCCATTCAGCACTCCTGGAACCCTGAGTGTAAGGTTGGGGCCTAAGCCCCTGAGTCATCATCACTAAGAACCAGGGCAAATGATGGAAAGGTTACGTTCTAGAACAGAAGGTACAAAACTAAGCTACTTTCTGTGCACTTATTCTAGCAAGCCTTTACCAAAGCACAGTTTCTCCTATCTGGCAGGGCCCAATTTCAGATGCATTTGCTGCCACAGCTGCAACCTCATTTTGCTGCCAAGGTTCAGGCTTTGAGACCTTATATATGCAACTCTCACTATCACCGTCAGTAGAACCTCTATGACCTGTCACACAACCCTTCCTCAGAAAAGCACAGATTGGGAGGGTCTGTTTCCCTTTCCCTGGCAAAGCAGGAAAGACAAATGTTCTAGATATCCCATTGCCAACAAGGTCTGGGTTACCTTTTCTAGTCTGGGGCACTCTCCATGAGTCTTTCTTCACTGAGAAGTAAAGAGTCTGAGCACAGGGAGTGCTTTTACAGTTCCTCATCTCCATGCCTTGGGTTCTGCCATTCCACCTGCTTGGAACACTCTTGTCCTTTCTCCCTATCATTTTATATCTGTTAAAATCATCCATAAATAATAGCTTATCTACAAATAATTGATAATTATTGAGCTCCTAATATGTGCCAAATTCTATGCTAAGCAATTTACACGAATTATTTTATTTAAGCCTCACAACAAACACAATTTTATTATTCCCATTTTACAGATGAGAAAATTGAGTCACAAAGAAGGTACATATATACGTATCTTGAGAATAAAAAGAATATCTTCTTTATCTTACATTTGCCATGCACTGTGAGAATATATTTGCATCTTTCAGGCACCGGGGTAAATGTGAAGAAAAATAAGATTTGGCCTCTTCCCTCAAAAGCAAACAAAAAGGTTAAACATGTGAAATGCCGCCTGTCTATTGGCTGGATCTCAGTGGCCACAATGGATTGCTATTTTCCCATTGTTGGAAAGCACGTTGTTTTCACCTGTATTAACCACATATGCTAGTTTTCCTTTTAGAATTAGTCACTTTTTAGTTACCAGTTCTAATTTGCGTCACTGACTTTCACCTAGAGAGTACCAGGAACACACCCAAAGTTGAACAAGTTAGGTTTACTACTTGTTATGGTGAGGGAGAATGCACACCATAGATGTTATGGGCTGAAGTGTTTCCCCTTCCAAATTCATATGTTGAGCCCTAACTCCCAAATACCTCAGAATGTATTTGGAGTTGGATCTTCAAAGAGGTGATTAAGCTAAAATGAAGTGGCTAGGGTGAGCCCAAATCCAATATGACTGGTGCCCTTATAAGAGGAGAAAATTTGGACATACAAAGAGACACTAGGGGCACGTGAGTACAGAGAAAAGATCGTGTGCAGACACAACAAGAAGGCAGCCATCTGCAAGGCAAAGAAAGAAGCCTCAGGAAAAACCAAATATGCCAGCACCTTGATCTTGGACTTCTAGCCACCATAGAACTGTGATAAAAAATTTAAACCACTTTGTCTATGGTATTTTGTTATGACTGTCCTAGCAGACTAATACGATATGAAACTACGAGACATCTTTGTAAAGCAGTGGTAGAAAGGACTTATTACAGGATTTGGGCTTTGGTTGGGTGATTTGGGAGTCTAAGAAAGTAGGGGTTCATTCTATATTGAATGCTATAAGAAAGCAAGGGCAATTCTATGATTGTGCATCTTAATATATCTTATCTATAGGGAAGGTGATTATAGTGAGATGAAAGTGAGAACTAATCTTTTGTGGGTGGCACAGTGACCTTGTCTTTGTCTGTGCTTAGACTAAATGATGAAGCAGATTTGCTTTCTTTCATTGTATCATGTTCTCAGGGTAACACTGTCTGATGTGGGTATTTTGTGAGATTGTTTACATCCAGCAGGAGAACAACATGGCCTACCTGTGCCTACCTGTGAGTGCTAGGCCAGCTTTCAGACGTCAAGAGCTGCTTTTTTTCCTTTCTCACATGTGACTACTTAACACCATTCATTAGTTGTAACTAACTTGGCCTTAGGCAAGTTACTTCTCTGTGCCTCAGTTGTCTTACCTATACTTGAAGGAAATTAAACATAGAATAGTTGTGGGAACTATAAACAGAGGAATATACATAATGTTCTTAGAACAGGGCTTGCAACACAAGCAGCATTCATTGAATATGGGCTATTATCCATTTATTTCTTCTCCAACATACCATTTAGCATGAATTACATGTAGTTAGGTGTTGATACCGGAGAAGGCAATGGCACCCCACTCCAGTACTCTTGCCTGGAAAATCCCATGGGTGGAGGAGCCTGGTAGGCTGCAGTCCATGGGGTCACGAAGAGTCAGACACGACTGAGCGACTTCACTTTCACTTTTCACTTTCATGCACTGGAGAAGGAAATGGCAACCCACTCCAGTGTTCTTGCCTGGAGAATCCCAGGATGGGGGAGCCTGGTGGGCTGCCACCTATGGGGTTGCACAGAGTCAGACACGACTGAAGTGACTTAGCAGCAGCAGGTGTTGATACACTCTCTCTTACTGGACTATAACTTCCCTGAGGACAGGGATACTGTCTATTGCCATAGTAATAACAGATAACTTTCATTGAGTGCTTTCAGTGGGCCAGGCACTATTGTTAGCTGTAGTCACTCCAAAAAAAAACTTCAGAGGCCCCGTTCTTACCTGTAGGCTAGCCTGGGTGTCCTCCTCTATGCTCCTACAGCGCCTATGTTTACCTTAATCACTATACTCAAAGTACGATACTGATGCTATCTGCTTATGTGTCTTCTTCCCTTTATATACTGTTCAGTTATAAAGGGGAGAGTAGGTACTTTTAAAATTTACAAATAAAAATTCTATATATTTAAGTGTACAATGTTATATTTTGATACATGTATATATTTTGAAATGATTACCACAATCAAGCTAATTAACACATCCATTAACCAGTCAATGATCATACCAGTCAATCCTAAAGGAAGTCAGTCCTGAATATTCATTGGAAGGACTGATGCTGAAGCTGAAACTTCAATACTTTGGCCACCTGATGCGAAGAACTGACTCATTGGAAAAGAGCCTGATGCTGGGAAAGATTGAGGGCAGGAGGAGAAGGGGATGACAGAGGACAAAATGGTTGGATGGCATCACCTACTCGATGGACATGAGTCTGAGCATGCTCTGGGAGTTGGTGATGGACAGGGAAGCCTGGCATGCTGAAGTCTATGCTGTTGCAAAGAGTCAGACATGACTGAGCGACTGAACTGAGTGAACACATCCATTACCTCACATAGTTATGATTTTTTTTTTGATACAGTGAGAACACAATATCAAGTCTCTTAACAAAGTTCAAGTATAAAATACAGTATTATTAACTACAGTTACTGTGCTGTACATTAGATTTTAAGAACTTATTCATCCTGCATAACAAACTTTATACCCTTTAATCAACAGCTCCCCATTTCCACCATACTCAGCCCCTACCAAACACATTTTTGAGTTCAATGTTTTTAGATTCCACATATAAATGAGATCATGGAGTATTTGTCTTTCAGTTTCTGGCTTATTTCACTTAGAATAACGTCCTCTAGGTTTATCCATGTTGTCACAAGTGGCAGGATTTCTTTCTTTTGTAAGGTTAAATAATATTCCATTGTGAATATGTGTGTGTGTGTGTGATATTTTATTTATCCAATCATCCATTGACAGATATTTAGGCTGTTTCTTTGAAATGAACATGGATATCTTCAAGATACTAATTTCACTTGAAATCAGATACTTGTAACTTTGGTGCCCATGTCTTATCACAGTGCCCAGCACAATAGAAGTTCTGCATATAAAGGTATTCATTGGATTTTCAGTGCATGCTTTGCTTTGTCTGGAGTGGAACTCAGGTCAAAGTAGCTATCTTGTCTTAGCTCACATTGCCCCTTTCTCTGGGGTTTTATTTACTGAAAAAAGTAACAAAAGATCTCTTACATAGTGTTCTCCCTGTGTGGTAGATCTAAAAGAATCACCATAAGACTTCAATGCAGGAAGGTGCCATTTGGGAACAACTAGCCTCTGCCATTTAACAGTCAATTGTAACATTTCCATTGGGACAAAGTGGAGTAATGAAGGAAACTAGGACCTAGACCTTAGGTTTTGACCTTAATTTTGCTGTTGACAGACCGTGGTATTCAGCAAGTCACTGAACCTCTCTGACCTTCAATTTCTCCATGGGGGAAATATATAGAGCGTAATCTCTTTATTCACCAGCTAATAGAGCTTGATAACAAAAATTAAAGAGTATTTACTGGAGTTTCTCTTTAGGAAAAATATTTACTTCTTCCATTATTTCCATGTTGCATGCTTGGATGACTCTTAACCTCTGGAACTGGTGTTCCAAAATGGCCACAGCCCTTCCAATGCCAAGCAAGTGCCATGAGTATTAAGGTTTTTCAGCTTGCCATACTCCCTAAAAGTTCCACAATTCAACCTATTCCCAGTGAAGCAGTGAAGGGAACTATAGTGCCTGGAAACTTTGAAGACATAAGAGGGGTTTCTATACTGGAGTTGGACCCAGAAAGTTTCTTTCCATCATGCTGAGGAAAGACATAGGATGTTTTTCAACTCAAATTTGTGTTCTACCATAGGGATAAAATAAGGTGAATGACAGAATAACATTATCATAGTATCACATGCATATACAAGGGCAGAAAATACCTTATAACTTTGCATATAATGTATCACCATTGTGCCCAGAGACTATGTAACAATCATAATAACAGACTCCGGCTGGGACTCTATGGCACCTTTCCCTGACGAATTCCAAAGAATGGCCTAAAGGAACTCAGGAGGTCCAAATTTGAGAGAGCAGTGAGTTAAAACCAACATTAGCTGTTCCTCTTGTTTGAGGGGCAGCACCCAGCACATTAAGGGCTCCCATTAAATATAATGGAACTGACAAATTTCCTCAGTACTTCCTTCCTTTGTCCTAAACAGCTTTAAGAAATGATAGCTTTCTCCATCCTGACAATAGACAGATGTGTCCCTTTTTTCCCTTTCCCTAGAAGGGTTCTTGAGAGTCCCTTGGACTGCAAGCAGATCAAAACCAGTCAATCCTAAAGGAAATCAATCATGAATATTCATTAGAAAGACTGATGCTGAAGCTGAAGCTCCAATACTTTGGCCACCTGATGCGAAGAACTGACTCATTGCCCTGATGCTGGGAAAGATTGAAGGGAGGAGGAGAAAGCAACAACAGAGGACAAGATGGTTAGATGGCATCACTGACTCAATGGACATGAGTTTGAGCAAGCTCTGGGAAACGGTGAAGGACAAGAAAGCCTGGCATGCTGCAGTCCATGGGGTCGCAAAGAGTCAGACACTACTGAGCGACTGAACAACAAAGGTTTGTCATAACTTTCCTTCCAAGGAGCGAGTGTCTTTTAGTTTCATGGCTGCAGTCACTGTCTGCAGTGATTTTGGAGCCCAAGAAAATAAAATCGGCCACTGCTGCCACTTTCCCCCCTTCTATTTGCCATGAAGTGATGGGATTGAATCCCATGATCTTAGTTTTTTTAATGTTGAGTTTCAAGCCAGCTCTTTCATGCTCCTCTTTCACTTTCATTAAGAGGTTCTTTAACTCCTCTTCACTTTCTGCCATTAGAGTAGTATCATCTACATATCTGAGGTTGTTATCTCTTTGGGCAATCTTGATTCCAGTTTGTGCTTCATCCAGCCCAGACAATGCAGAATGAGGGCTGAGAGAGAGATGAGAATAAGTCAGGGCCTTTTTGGTCATGAGACCAAAGAGGTTTGAAGGTCCCTGGGCATGTGCCAGGTAGGGGTGGCCCTGAGAGAGAAGAAGGACTGTGCTAGGCAGTGAGGAGAAGAGCATGAGGAAGTGCCAAGGAGGAATGGTCAACAGCGTATTTGGGAGCCAGCAACATGTCCATCATGGACAGGGATTGTTCTAAGGAGGAAGCCAAATTTGGATGTGTTGAATGGGTCCAAATTGGGGAGGCTTTGGAACTGTACAGCATTTTACCCTTGAATTCTTGTTCTCTACTTTATACTGAATAAATGTGGAAAATAAAGATCATGGTCACACATTAGGTAGCTAGATGAGGCACTGAACCTTAGTGTTCAGATTATAGCAATGGTAAACATTTGTGATTTATGATGGACTTTCATCATAATGACATATATCATGTCATTCTTTCATGAAAATCTATTAAAAAAAACAGTGCCCCACTGTGGACATTCCCCTCTTTGAAGCCTTAAAATGAACAAACAAAACCTGTTGATTGAGTTCATTGTTCTTCAAAGGCAGAGCTGGGTTGTAACATCTGGGCTCACAGATCAGAGCCAAATGAGTGAAGTACTGATTCCAATCAAGTGTATCTAGGGTGTCCTGTCCCACTTTCCCAGCATGCTCAGATGCCTTGGCTGTTGTATTCAAAGCCAGCCTAAGCAATGACAACTTCTCCCACTGAGCGCTTTCTCAGGATAAGCCTTTGAAATATGCTAAGACAGGCTGAGTGACTTAACGTTAGAGAACTGAGGTTTGTAGAAAACCATTTCCATCTTCAGTTGCCATGGGCCATTGGAGAAGCCCTAGATGAAACCATAGGCCCTAAGTAAGGTGGGGGCTTCCCAGGTGATGCTAGTGGTAAAGAAACCTGTCAATGCAGGAGACGAAAGAGACAGGTCTAATCCCTGGGTTGGGAAGATCTCCTGGAGGAGGGAATGGCAACCCACTCCAGTATTCTCACCTGGAGAATCTCACAGACAGAGGAGCCTGGCAGGCTACTGTCCATAGCGTCACAAAGAGTCGGACACGACTGAAACAACTTAGCACAGCACAGCACAGCACAGCACAGGGGTATGGGTGAGTGGTGAGGAAGTGTCCAGACTTAGAACAGGACCATGGACAGAGATCAGCAGGCATCTTTAACCAGATCCCACAGTGAAATGCAGCCCTCCGTCATGTGGCTGTACATTCTGTGTTCTGTGGATAATGTTTGGAATGTGTGATGTGGGTTTTGGGCTTCCTTGAGTTGGGCACAATCGGAGTGCCCTGTACAGTGTGATCTCCCTCTCAGGACAGGCTCACAGGCCTTATTTAGTGTGGGAGGTATTAGTAGTGTCAACTTGTACACTGTTGGAAACTTCAGTGTAGTCTTCTGGTTTGAACAGTAGTCCTAGAATAAGGAGAAGAGCCAGACTGAGCTCAAGAAACCCTAGAAACATCTGATTCAGGGCTTCTTGGACATGGTTCCCTCTTCTCCTTTAAAGAAAGGAACCGGAAGGACTCCTCTTCATATAAAATCCAGTACTCCAGAGTTTGCCTCATTCCCCAACTGCCACCAACCCAGGAAGAAGAAAGCAAAGTGAGCTGTGTTATAGTAGAAAAACACTAAACTTGAAACAAATGACCTCGAGTTCTGACCCTTACTAATATAATCCTGGACAGTTTACAGAATCTTCTCAAAGCCACAATCTCTTCATTTGTAAAAAGGAGATAACAATTATAATCTCTACCTCACAGAAAGAAGTTTATGAGTAAGGCTTGGCATATACAAGTATAAAATAAATGTGTCTGCTTGTGCATGTATTCTAGAAGTTCCTGAAATCTCCCTTTCTGCAGTAAATCTTTCCTAGGTCATTGATGAAGTTGTGAGTTTCCTTCTGTCTACACTAGTAGTTCCTATTGTATCTTCCTTTTACTCTGTTATTAGCTGATACTCTTGTTGTTGATGTTGATAATGGTGGTGATGATGGTGAGATAATGATGGTGATAGTACAATGTGGTAAATAATGACTGCCTCAGATCATGGGACAAATGATACAGATAAAGGGAGAGTGAGAGAAGCTAGGAAGGAAACTAGCTCTGGTTGAGATTGAGCCCTGACCTTCCCTGAACTAACCTATCCAGGTCCATCCATATAGGCAATCATGTCAAATCCCCAAGGACATTGCACTGGGGATTATGCAGCAAAATGTGTTGTCTAAGTAGATCCTGCCCAGAATGGAAGATGTGTTTCAAAAGGGTAAGTGCAGAATAATGCAAGAAAAGAGATGTTCCCACCCATCTAACACAAATGCTCCCTGAGCACTCTTTTTGGCTAAATACAAACCAATCAATTGGCATCTAGGAAATATGGAGTCAATACGCACCCAGAGCAGTCAGTGAGTGTCCTCACCTTTGTTTAAAAAAAAAAAAAAAGGTATTCTCTCTTGTTACTTCAAACCTTCAAAATCTTCAATTGCTTCCTAAAGTTTGAATAATAAAATGTCAAAATCCCTAGGCTGATAGCCATGAAACAGTTCCAATATCTTTCCAGTTCTATGTAGCTGGTGCTGCAATCACAAGAACATCTTCCATTTAATATGTCCATATCTTTGTTCATACTTTTCTCTCAGCCTTGAATGCCCTTTCTGCACTTCTGCACATCAAAATCCTTCTCTTCCTTTAGGGTCCTTGAAGTGTCATGTCCTATCTAATGTCTTTCTTAAATCCCCTTGTATTATTTTCCTAGGACTGCTGCAACACATTACCACAAATTTGGTGGTATAAAATGACATAAATTCATTGTTTCACAGTAGAGGCCAGAATTCCAAAATCAAGTTGTCTGCAGGGCCATGCTCCCTCCAAAGGTCTAAGGGAGTATCTTTTCTTGCTTCTTCCAATTTCTGGCATTCCTGGTATTCCTTCATTTGTGGCAGCATGACCATAATTTCTGCCTTCATCTTCATGTGACCTTCTTACCTGTATCTCTGTATTGCTCATCTTCTTATATGGACACCTGTCATTGGATTTAGATCCTATCTAGTCAATCCAGGATGATGTCATTGAGAGATATGTCATCACTTAAGACCCTTTTCCACATAAATTCACATATACGGGTTTGAGGGGGTTATGACTTGGGTATGTCTTTTTGAGGAGGTCACCATTCAACCAACTACATCCTCCAAGACTAAATCAATATACCTTTCTTTTGACCTTATACATCATATTCTGTAATATATATTAGAGGTTTGTGAATAGAATTCTGTCTCTCTGACCTGGGGGCAAATTTTGCAATGCCAGGGACTATGTCTTATTCATCTCTGTGTAAGTCATCACTTATCCCAATGCCTGACATATAGTTGATGTTCAGTTGGTTATTGTCAACATTTTTAAATGGTCAACATTTTACTTCCGGAATAGAGGGAAGCAGCTGTGGAAGGCAGGCTGGAGCAATAAAGTACTATTTATCAGAGTTATGATGTAGAGTAAGTGCCTCTAGAAAAGTATTGGCTCCCCCATCTCCAGGAGGCAGTTGTTATTCCTTGCAGTATTATAATCCAAGCAGCAAGAATTTCTTTAGAATTACCAATTCAAACTATACTTTCTCCTTTAGCATATTTAACTGACTGACTATGTGCCAACTGTTATGCTAGGCATGACACAGAGATACATAAATCCACAAGATATACATATTTCCCTTTATGAGCTTAGTGTCTATCCAGAAAGGAAACATATACACATATGACATTTATGAGGTCATATACAAGCATCTGCAGATAGGTGTGACTGAGGGACTACTGTCAAAGATAAGTGAGAAGTCATTTTGTTGTTGTTGTTGTTCAGTTGCTCAGTTGTACCCAACTCCTTGAACCCCCATGGACTGCAGCATATCAGGTTTCCCTGTCCTTCACTATCTCCCGGAGTTTGCTCAAATTCATGCCCATTAAAAGCAAGAGCGGAGAAGGCAATGGCACCCTACTCCAGTACTCTTGCCTGGCAAATCCCATGGACAGAGGAGCCTGGTAGGCTGCAGTCCATGGGGTCGCTAAGAGTTGGATACGACTGAGCAGACTTCACTTTCACTTTTCACTTTCATGTATTGGAGAAGGAAATGGCAACTCACTCCAGTATTCTTGCCTGGAGAATCCCAGGGACGGGGGAGCCTGGTGGGCTGCCGTCTCTGGGGTCGCACAGAGTCGGACACGACTGAAGCGACTTAGCAGCAGCAGCAGAAAAGCAAAAGAGTTCCAGAAAAACATCTATTTCTGCTTTATCAACTATGCCAAAGCCTTTGACTGTGTGGATCACAATAAACTGTGGAAAATTCTGAAAGAGATGGGAATACCAGACCACCTGACCTGCCTCTTGAGAAACTTGTATGCAGGTCAGGAAGCAACAGTTAGAACTGGACATGGAATAACAGACTGGTTCCCAATAGGAAAAGCAGTACGTCAAGGCTGTATATTGTTACCCTGCTTATTTAACTTATATGCAGAGTACATCATGAGAAACACTGGGCTGGAAGCACAAGCTGGAATCAAGATTGCCAGGAGAAATATCAATAACCTCAGATGTGCAGATGACACCACTCTTATGGAAGACAGTGAAGAAGAACTAATGAACCTCTTGATGAAAGTGAAAGAGGAGAGTGAAAAAGTTGGCTTAAAGCTCAACATTCAGAAAACTAAGATCATGGCATCTGGTCCCATCACCTCATGGCAAATAGATAGGGAAACAGTGGAAACAGTGGCTGACTTTCTTTTTGGGGCTCCAAAATCACTACAGATTGTGATAGCAGCCATGAAATTAAAAGATGCTTACTTCTTGGAAGGAAAGTCATGACCAACCTAGACAGCATATTAAAAAGCAGAGACATTACTGTGTCAACAAAGGTCTGTCTAGTCAAGGCTATGGTTTTTCCAGTAGTCATGTATATATGTGAGAGTTGGACTATAAAGAAAGCTGAGCACTGAAGAATTTATGCTTTTGAACTGTGGTGTTGGAGAAGACTCTTGAGATCTGCAAGGAGATCCAACCAGTCCAGGACTGATCTAAAGGAGATCAGTCCTGGGTGTTCATTGGAAGGACTGATGCTGAAGCTGAAACTCCAATACTTTGGCCACTTGATGTGAAGAGCTGACTCATTTGAAAAGACCCTGATGCTGGGAAACGTTGAGAGCAGGACGAGAAGGGGACGACAGAGGATGAGATGGTTGGATGGCATCACCGACTCAATGGACATGAGTTTGGGTGGACTCCGGGAGTTGGTGATGGATATCAGGAGTTGGTTCATGGGATCACAAAGGGTCGGACACAACTGAGTGACTGACCTGAACTGAAGTCAGTGATGCCATCCAGCCATCTCACTGTCTGTCTCTCTGTTCTCCCCATGCCCTCAATCTTTCCCAGTATCAAGGTCTTTTACAGGGATTTGGCTCTTTGCATCAGATGGCCAAAGTATTGGAGCTTCAGCATCAGTCCTTCCAGTGAATATTCAGGGTCGATTTCCTTTAGGATTGACTAATTTGATCTCCTTGCTGTCCAAGGGACTCTCAAGAGTCTTCTCTAGCACCACAGTTTGAAGGCACCAATTCTTTGGATCTCAATGGTCTTTATGACCCAAATCTCACATCTGTACATGACTACTGAAAAAACCATAGCTTTGACCATACGGACTTTTGTCAGCAAAGTGATGTCTCTGCTTTTTAATACGCTGTCTAGGTTTGTCATAGCTTTTCTTCCAAGGAGCAAGTATTTTTTAATTTCATGGCTGCAGTCAACATCTGCAGTGATTTTGGAGTCCAAGAAAATAAAATCTGTCACTGTTTCCACTTTTCTGCCATCTGTTTGCCATGAGTTGATGGGACTGAATGCCATATCTTCATTTTTTTGAATGTTGAGTTTCAAGCCAGCTTTTTCACTCTTCTTTTTCACCCTTATCAAGAGTCTCTTTAGTTCCTCTTTGCTTTCTACCATTAAGGTGGTGTCATCTGCATATCTGAGGTTGTTGATATTTCTTCCAGCAATCTTGATTCCAGCTTGTGATTCATCCAGCCTGGCATTCTGCATTATGTACTCTGCATATACGTTAAATTACCAGGGTGACAATATACAGCCTTGACATACACCTTTCCCGACTGTGAGCCAGTTCATTGTCCCATGTCCAGTTCTAACTGTTGCTTCTTGGCCTGCATATGGGTTTCTCAGGAGACAGGTAAGATGGTCTGGTATTCCCATCTCTTTAAGAATTTTTCACAGTTTGTTGTGATCCACACAGTCAAAGGCTTAAGTGTAGTCAATGAAGCAGACGTAAATGTTTTTCTGGAATTTCCCTGCTTTTTCTATGATACAACAGATGTTGGCAATTTGATCTCTGGTTTCTCTGTCTTTTCTAAATCCAGCTTGTACATCTGGAAGTTCTCAGTTCATGTACTGTTGAAGCCTAGCTTGAAGGATTTGGAGCATTACCTTGCTACCATGCAAAATGTGTATTACAAATATTTGGGCATGTGTCCACTCTCACACTGAACTGAGAATTCCTATCTCCTTAAGGGCAGGAAACTTGCTTCCTTCTCTTTGTCTCTCCATTCTTCAGGCATATATTTGTGGAATAAAATGTTTAAATTAGTGAATGAGCTGAAGACTTTATGCATACTTTTATACCAACCATGGCCACACAGATGAGCGCTCCTAATGGATTTTTCCAAAGAACAGTTGATTCTTTTTTGAGCCTAGTTTGGTAAACATGTATATCAACAATCAGATAAGGCTGGGCTAATTGCTGGCTCCTCATTCAATATGAGGTCACCCTGACCAGGACCACTGTCTCTACAAGAGGTAAAGTTCCAGGGTTGGTGTGACCCTAAAGATAACCCATCCCAAAGAAGATGCCCTCATGTCTCCTTTCCTGAAGTCAAATGGCCATAGAGAGGGAGGGGAGATTAGAAGAGGAAATAGGAAGAGCAAAAAGGACAGTAGGGAAGGAAAGAGAAAGAAGACAAGGAGGGAAAGATGGGGTGGGGGGAGAAAGAGCTAGGAAGGAGGGGTAACAGAAATAAGCAGATGTGCCACCTTAAATCAGATGATGGATGTTTTAGGTATTAGCTAATTGTGCCATCCTAATGTAAAATGATATCCATTGAATTCTAGTCATGCACTCTGACTAACAATGAGCACCTGTGCCCTTTACACTTTGCAAGAATAGTAGCAAGGTACAGTTGACATAGCCTCTTGGTGTGAGGCAAATATATATTCAAGTCCTGAGATGTGTGACTTTGGGCATAGAACAACTCTCTGAGGCTCATTTTCCTCATGTTTAAGATGAGAATGATATCTACTTTGAAAGATTATTTACCTTACAAAGATTAGTGGTGCTATATATAAAGTGCTTGGTAAATAGGAGGTCAACAAATGATAGCTACTATTATTATGTGCTTTCAGGAGGCTGCATAGTGAAAAAACACAGACATCAGAGACAAATCAAGGTTTGAACCCTAGTTCTGCCATTACCAGCTGGATTTTACATCCTCTTTCTGAGAATTAACTCTGTCACCCTTTGAAGTGCTACCTAGGAAGTACAATATAAGAAGTAGAAGCATGGTCTCTGGAATTTTAAACCTGGTTTATTGTGTAACCTAACATTTCAGAGCCCTAGTTTCCCCATTTCAAAAGTGGGAGGAATAAAAATAGTACCAATGTCCTAGGGTTATTGTGAGGATTAATTGAGTTAATTTATGTCAAATGCTTAAAATTGTTTCTGGTAGATACTAAGATCTCAAAAAAATTACCTATTGTTATCCTAAAATACTTTCTACACTTACCATCTCATTTATTTTTCACAGCATCTTGTGAAACGTGTATTCCATTCTCATTTTACAGTTAAGAAAACTGAGGCTCAGGCCTTTTTAGACTCCTATAGGTAGTAAATGACAGAGCCCAGACTAAAAGGTGTTTTCTCAGTAGCTTCAATGTGTCCCTCTTCTCCTCCACTTTAAACCCTAATACCTGCACTGTTTCTCAGTGCTTTTCATTGAATGCCATGCAATAGTCAGGTGTGCCAGAAACTCATTCTGGAAATGCAATATAGACTCATTCTCTACAGATATGCTGATGGATTTTGAGCCTACTTGTTAGAGGAGACATGACTCTGAACATTCACCTACATATCTATCACCTTCTATGAAAGCTAGATCTACCACTTCCTGCTTTGCAGAAGTCATCGAATATTGTCTTCCTCCAGAAATCAGAAGTCTCTTTCTTTGCACATTTGGTCATCCTGCCAACATGCTTTCACTTTTGTCTGGCCTAATCAGCTATAATCTAAAGCTCTAAAATATTAATTTCCACAAACACACTTATAACCCAGCAAAGTTGGTTAAAAACACATTTATGTAAAGAAAATTCTAATTCTCTATTGACTTCCATTATAAAGTTAACAGCATGTTTCCATGGAAACTGTCCCCACAACACACTGAATCAAAGCTCTTGGTGAAGAAGGGTCAACTGTGCTGTGTTACCTAGGACTGGGCAAGACTGGGCAGTATGTGAAATGATGTACATGAAAACAAAGTGATATATAAATAGAAGATAGTAGTAAGAGCAGTAGAAGCATCCACTCTTGGCCTCACAGCCATTCTTGCCTACTTTCAGTTTCTGTAGGGGCTTCCCTACCTTTGATCTTTGTAAGCTGTACTCTGCCCTCCACCCCAATACCTATCATGAGCACTCCTTATCATGCCTTGTTGTTTTTTGACCTCCATAGCACTTACTAATACTAATTGTTTTACATGTTTATGGGGTTTTTTGGTCCCTCTCTCTTTAGAATGTAAGCAATATGAGAATGAAGTTTGTTTGTTTGATTTCACTGTTGTATCCCAGCACCTGGAACATCTTGCCCGATATATATAGGTGTTCAATAACTATTTTTTTGTGTATGATGGTTACCTTTACTTATTTGTTTTTTATTGACACATAGTTGATTTATAATGCTGTATTAGTTTCTGCTGTACAGCAAAGTGATTCAGTTTATGTATACATTCTTTTCCGTTATGGCTTATCATACAATATTGAATATAGTTCCCTCTGCTATACAGTAGGACCTTGTTTATCCATCCTGTGAAAAATAGTTTTTATCTTCTAACCCCAAACTCCCAATCCATCCTTCCCCCACCCCCTTTAGCAACCACAAGTCTGTCCTCTATGTCTGTGAGTCTGCAATAATTATTTATTGAACAAAGGAAGGGATGAATGAATGATTGAATGATGACTGTTGCTCTCTCTGTATGAAAAATCTCATCTATATGTCTCAACCTCCTCCACAACCTCTAGAATGCAGCAGAAGTATCACTTCCTCAAGTAAGATTTCCTGCTGCCTTAATGTTGGTTGTATCACCCTATCAAATCTTGTTACTACAGCCTATGCTTTTCCTATAGAACACACTTGCAATTAACTAAATAACAAATTCTATCTTATTTGTTGTCTGTCCCTCTCAAGACAGACACTCCATGTCAGCAAAGATTACACTGTGTTCACCTCTATATCCTTAGTATCTATAGTAGAGCCTGACACATAAAAGGAGCTTAGTAAATAAGGTATGAATGACTGAATGGAAGTTGTGTCAGTTATGGAATGGAACAAAGGGTCTCAATTTTAGCATTTACTGTTTAGCATAGAATTCAGACATGTCTAGAAGAGTGGTGGATTAGTGTTTTTAGACTAAAACTAAATAATAAATAAATAAATAGTGATCTATTTAGATGAGGGATTGAGACTTCTGGGAAATAATTCAGCCTAAGGAAAAACAGAATGGAAGCTGACAAGGTTGGACAGATAGCATGAGAAAGGTAAAACTGAATAGAACATTAGTTGCAGTGTCTACCACTTAGTTTGCTCTTTGTCCCAGGTCTTGGGACACTCAAGCCTGAGTTTTAAAAAGTGTGTGATGGGAGGAAAACCAGTGACAGCTCTTTTGCCAAAACAGCAGATTTTAAAAACATGGTGAGGCCCTGCTTTGGGAGCTTTCTTATTAAATACAGCCTAAACATGGAGCTACAGGAAGACCCATGGTGGCTTCCAGTTCAAGATGGCAGAGTAGAAGGAAATGAACTCATATCCTCCTGCAAGAGCATCAAAATTGTAACTAGCTATTGAATGACCATCAACAAGAGGATGCTGGAACCCACAAAAAAAAGATACCCTATGTCCAAAAACAAAGAAGAAGCCACAGTAAGATGGTAAGAGGGGCACAATCATGATAAAATCAAATCCCATACCCGCCTGGTGGGTGACCCACAGACTGGAGAACAATAATACCAAAAAAGTTCTCCCACTGTTGTGAAGATTCTGAACCCCATGCAAGGCTTCCCAGCCTGGAAATCCGACAAATGGACTGGGAATCACCAGGGAATCTGACCTTGAAGGCCAGTGGGATTTGATTATAAGTCTTCCAAAGGACTGAGGGAAACAGAGATTCCAGGCTTGGAGGGCACAAACAGAATTTTGTATGCACCAAGGCCCAGAGGAGAGGAGCAGTGGCACCACAGGAGACTGAACCAAAACTACCTGCTAGTGTTGGAGGGCCTCCTGTGGAGGAGTGGGTTGGCAGGGGCTCACCACAGGGATGGGGGCACTGGAAGGTCCCCTTTGGCGTAAACCCTCTTGGAGTTTGCCATTAACCTGTAGAACCTGTAGACTCCCCAGGGCTGGGTTGCCTCAGGCCAAACAACTACCAGAGAGAGAATGAAACCCCACTCATCAGCAGATAATTGGATTAAAGCTTTACTGAGCAAGGCCTTGCTCACCAGAGCAAGACCCAGTTTTTCCCATCACCAGTCTCTCCCATCAAGAAGCTTACACAAGCTTCTTAGCCTCATCCATCAGAGGGCAGACAGAATAAGCAAGAAGTACTGTCTCACCGCAGCTAAAACAAAAACCAAAGTAGAGAAAGTTAATCATGATGAAAAAGCAGATAATTATGTCCCAGATGAAGGGACAAGATAAAATCCCAGAAAAAAACAAACAAACAAACAAACATAAATGGAGAGAAGATAGGCAACCTTCCAGAAAAAGAATTCAGAATAATGATAGTGAAGATGATCCAGGATCTCAGGAAAACAATGGAGGCAAGATTGAGAAAATGCAAGAAATGTTTACAAAGACCTAGAAAAACTAAAGAACAAACAAACAGAGGTGAATAATACACTAGAAGGAATCAAGAATAGAATAACTGAGGCAGAAGAATGATTAAATGACCTGGATGACAGAATGGTGGAAGTCACTGCCATAAAACAGAATATAGAAAAAAGAATGAAAAGAAATGAAGACAGCCTAAGAGACCTCTGGGACAACATTAAACACACCAACATTCGCATTATAGGGGTCCCAGAAGGAGAAGAAAGGGAGAAAGGACCTGAGAAAATATTTGAATAGCTGAAAACTTCCCAAACATGGGAAAGAAAATAGTTAATCAAGTCCTAGAAGCACAGAGAGTCCCAGGAAGGATAAACCCAAGAAGGAACACACTGAGACACATAGTAATCAAACTGATGAAAATTAAAGACAGAGATAAAATATTAAAAGCAACGAGGGAAAAACAACAAATAACACACAAGGGAACTCCCATCAGGCTATCAGCTGATTTCTCAACAGAAACTCTGCAAGCCAGAATGGAATGGCATGATATATTTAAAGTGATGAAAGGTAAGAACTTACTACCAAGAATATTCTACACAGCAAGACTCTCCCTCAGATTTGATGGAGAAATCAAAAGTTTTTCAGACAAGCAAAGGTTAAGAGAATTCAACACCACCAAACTAGCTTTACAACAAATGCTAAAGGCACTTCTCTAGGCAGGGAACACAAAAGAAGGGAAAGACCTACAGAAAATAAACCCAAAACATTAAGAAAACGGTAATAGGATCATACATATCGATAATTACCTTAAATGTAAGTGGATTAGACTGACTGGGTGGATGAAAACATGTGCATGTATGAACTTCCACTTACCATATCACTCTGCTTTACCCACCCCCACAAATTGTATGTTATTGTTTTATATTGTTAAGTTAATCATGTTCCCATAATGGCTTGCAATTGCAGTTATCTGTCTTTTTTTCCTGGCTATTGATTGTGAAAACTGATAAACATCTTTTACTATTGTGATTATGTAACTATTACTCACTTAATACCATTGTATCACAATTCATCAACAGAAAAATAATAGAACTTTATATCACCAAAATTAGGATCTAATAGAAAAACCTGTAATCACTTTTTAAAATCCAGATGCATATTAGTTGAACAATACAAATGCTCAGGTATTGCTTTTTTTCTCCAAAGCTCCAGATATGTTTCTAATTAGCAGTCATGTTTTAAAAAACTGGACTATATGATGATTGTTTACTTTTATATCTAGCTTGTTTCACTTTTTCTATTTTCTATTCAGTGCTCCCATTTAATTTGGTTTATGTTCTCCAATGTCTAAATCTCTTCTTTTTTTTTGATGTTCTTTCTCAAGCCTTTATCAGGTGTAATAGAAAAGCTTTTGTATACATATATATACATATATATATGTATATATATTTTAGAAAAAACTTATGAATTTTTGCCTAACTAAAAAATTGACATTTTTGAGTCCACTTGTTTGACTTAGTATGAATAGAATGTTAGATTTCTAATTAAAAATAGATATGCAACAAGCAACAAAGATTTTCTGTATAGCATAGGGAACTATAGTCAATATCTTGTAATAGCTATGATAGAAAATGATTTCAAAATAATATATTTATCTTTGTATAACTGAATCACCTTGCTGTGCACCTGAAACATTGTAAGTCAACTATACTTAAATAAAATATATATATTAAAAAAAAAAAAAAAGAAGACTCATGGTGCAGAAAATAAGGTCCTTAACATCAGCTCCTGGTGGCAGCACCATCTTTGGCAGACATTGGCTGTGGTGACAGGGATGCCAGCAGTGGCTGCAGCAGCTCTGGAATATAAGATGCCTGCAGTTTAAGTCCCCTGAGGAAGAAGAAAATGATGGAGATAAGTTTCAACTGAAAGGATGGTGTTTGTGAGCACATTTCTTGGCAACATCTAAACACAATTAGGTTACAATATTCTAATCCCTATCTAGTAATTTAGTTTGTAGAATTTATTTTGCCAAGTCTAGGATGTTCTGTTTCTTTTGGTAATAACCAGGGACAATTTGCCTCAGTTGCCCCAGTCATGCCAGCAATTTTCAGCAACATTCACATCTCTCTCCTTCCATTCTTTCAACTGATTGTGTTTTTTTTTTAATTTAATTTTTTATTGAAGGATAATTGCTTTACAGAATTTTGCTGTTTTCTGTCAAACCTCAACAGGAATCAGCCATAGCTATACATATATACCCTCCCTTTTAAACCTCCCTCCCATCTCCCACCCCATCCCACCCCTCTGCCCCTGTTGAGTTTCCTGAGCCATACAGCAAATTCCCGTTGGCTATCTATTTTACTTATGGTAATGTAAGTTCCCATGTTACTCTCTCCATACATCTCACCCTCTCCTCCCCTCTACCCATGTCCGTAAGTCTATTCTCTATGTCCGTTTCTCTATTGTTTACCTGTAAATAAATTCTTCAGTACCATTTCTAGATTTCATATATATGTGTTAGGATACAATATTTATCTCTTTCTGACTCGCTTCACTCTGTATAATAGATTTTAGGTTCATCCACCTCATCAGAACGGACTCAAAAGTGTTCGTTTTACGGCTGGGTAATATTCCATTGTGTATATGTACCACAGCTTCTTTATCCATTCATCTGTCGATGTACATCTAGATTGCTTCCGTGTTCTAGCTATTGTAAAGAGTGCTGCAATGAACAATGGGATACATGTTTGTTTGTTGTTTTTTTTTAATTTTGGTTTCCTCAGGGTATATGCCTAGAAGTGGGATTGCTGGGTCATATGGTGGTTTTATTCCTAGTTTTTTTAAGGAATCTTCATACTGTCTTCCATAGTGGCTGTATCAATTTGCATTCCCACCAACAGTGCAAGAATGTTCCCTTTTTTTCACACCCTCTCCAGCATTTATTGTTTGTAGACTTTTTGATGATGGCCATTCTGACTGGTGTGAGGTGATATCTCATTGTGGTTTTCATTTGCATTTCTCTAATGACGAGCTCGGAGAAGGCAATGGCACCCCACTCCAGTACTCTTGCCTGGAAAATCCCATGGATGGAGGAGCCTGGTAGGCTGTAGTCCATGGGGTCGCTAAGAGTCGAACACGACTGAGCGACTTCCTTTCACTTTTCACTTTCATGCATTGGAGAAGGAAATGGCAACCCACTCCAGTGTTCTTGCCTGGAGAATACCAGGGACGGGGGAGACTGGTGGGCTTCCGTCTATGGGGTCACACAGAGTCGGACACAACTGAAGCGATTTAGCAGCATCAGCAATGATGAGTTATGTTGAGCATCTTTTCATTTGTTTGTTAGCCATCTGTATATCTTCTTTGGAGAAATGTCTTCAACCGGTTATTAGCTTTATTGAGATATAAGTAACATAACAATTTATCATTTTGTTTTCGGCCGCACCACACAACATGTCAGATCTTACTTTCCCAACCAGGGATCAAACCTGCATCCCCTGCAGGGGGCACAAGGAGTCTTAACCATTGGACTTCCAGGAAGTCCCTCAACAATTCATCATTTCAAAGTGTACAACTGAGTGGTTTTAGTATATTCACAGAGATGTAAATCACTTTTAGAACATTATCATTGCCCACAGAAGAAACAAGAAATTCTGTACCCATCAGCAGTAATGTTCCATTTCCCCCTATCTCCCCCTGAGCCTACACAACCACTCATCTATTTTGTCACTATAGATTTGCTTATTCTGAACATTTCATATAACTAAATGGGTCATACAATGTGTGACTGCCTTCTTTCACTTACTATAATGTTTTCAAAATTCATTCATGCTGTACCATGTATCAGAGCTTCATTCCTTTTAGTTGATAAATAATATTCCATTGTATAGATATTTATCTTTATTTATCCATTCATCAATTGATGGACATTTAGGTTTTTCCATTTTGGGGCTGCTATGAATAATACTGCTATAAACATTCAGACTAGTTTTTGTTTTTATTTATCTTATGTATATATCTGGAAGAACAGTTTCTGGGTTATATATGGTTATATTACATCTTTGGAGTAGCCACCAGACTGTTTTCCAAAGAAGCTGTACCATTTTACATTACCACCAGGAATATATGAAGGGTCTAATTTCTCCACATTCTCACCAACATTTGTTATTTGTCTTTTTGATTATAGCCATGCTGTGCTGTGCTGTGCTAAGTTGCTTCTATCGTGTCCGACTCTTTGTGACCCTACAGGCTGCAGCCCACAAGGCTCCTCTGTCCATGGGATTCTCTAGGCAAGAATACTAGAGTAGGTTGCCATGCCCTCCTCCAGGGGATCTTCCCAACCCAAGGACTGAACCTACATCTCTTATGTCTCCTTCATTGGCAGACGGGTTCTTTACCACCAGCACCACCTGGGAAGCCAGTAGCCATCCTAGAGACTGAAATGGTATATCACTGTAGTTGTCATTTCATTTCCCTAGTGGCTAATGACATTGAACATCTTTTAATGAACTTATTGGTAACTTGTGTATTTTCTCTGGAAAAAACTTTATTCCAATCCTTTACCCATTTTTAATTGAGTTATATGATTTTATAATTGTGTTGTAAGATTTCTCTATGTAAAATGTGGTTTGCAAGTATTTTCTCATTCTTTTGGTTTTCATTTCAGTTTCTTAATGATGTCCTTTGAAACACGAAAGATTTTAATTTTGATGAAGTTCAATTTATCTATTTTTTCCATCATCACTTGTGCTTTTGATGTCTTATCTCAGAAACTACTGTCTAATTTAAGGTCATGAAGATTTATTCATATTTTCTTCTAAGGGTTTTATAGTTTTAGCACCTACTTTTAGATCTCTGCTCAATTTTAAGTTAATGTTTTTATATGGTGTGAGGTGAGTTCCAGCCTCATTCTTTTGTAGGAGGATACCCAAGGTGTTTGTCCCAATACCATGTACTGAAAACACCATTATTCCCCACCCCATTCAATTGTCTTGGTACCCTTATTGAAAGTCAGGTGAGTGTAAATGTGTTTGTTTCTGGGCTTTCAAATGAATTCCACAGATCTACATTTCTTTCTTTAAGCCAGTACCTCATTGTCTTGAATACTGTATCTTTGTACTAAGTTTTTAAATTGCAAAGTGTGAATCCTCCAACTTTTGCTCTTTCTCAAGAATGTTTTGGCTATTCTTGGTTCATTGAATTTACATGTGAATTTTAGGATCAGCTTGTCAATTTTTCTAAAGAATCCAGCTTGGATTTTCATAGAGACCTGTAGAACAAATTTGGGTTGTGTGTGCATGTGGGCACCCAGTCGTGTCTGACTCTTGGCAACCCTGTGGACTTTAGCCCACCAGGCCCCTCTGTCCATGGGATTTCTCAGGCACGAACACTGCAGCAGGTTGCCATTTCCTTCTCCAGGGCATCTTCCCCACCCACAAATCGAACCCACATCTCTTGTGGCTCCTGCACTAGCAGGCAGGTTCTTTACCAGTTGAGCCGGAGTAAAACAGTTTAGAAAAGTTTTCTCAGCAAATCAATAGGTCTCAAAAGTTTACAAAGAACTTTCATACTAGAGCATGTGGCTCTATCTCTCAGAATTTTCAGTAGTTGGTCCTAGCCAAAACTGAAAGAGAGACTCTGACATAAATGTCTAGCAAGTATCCTGCCATAAGACTATCTGGAATATATCTCTGAACTGCATAAATGTGCCAACATGCCCTCTCTACCTAGCTATCTTACAGGTACTTCAAAATGAATTTGTTACTTTCTCTACAATTCTACCCTGTCCCCTAGAAACATCAGAGTCATCCTTGTCTTCCTTTTTGCCTTCATCCAAATCTATTCTACCTCAGCAGTCTCTATTGAATATGCTCCCTGCCCCACACCTCCCACCTTCTTTTTGTTCCTACAGCCACTGCCCTAGGTCAGACCTTGATTCTAGACTATTATAGAAACCTCATCAGTTTTGCTATTTTGCTTTTGTTGACCTTATGTGATTTTCCATATCACAGCTGGCATGGTATTTTTAAAAATGTAAAACTCATCCTATCATTCCCTTGTTTAAAAACCATTAATGGCATTTCAATGCTGACAGTAAAAGCATCCTTACATCTTTAGCATACAAAGCTTTACATGACCTATATCCTAGCTATCTTTTCAGCACCTCTTCTCCTTACCACTTAATTCCCACATGTATACCCTCCAGTCATATCAACTGTATTGCTGATCATCCTGTTTGTGATGCCAATTGTCTTGCTGTTCACACTGTCCACAGTGTTAGCTGAACCCGCGGTAGGCAAGGCATGAGCTAAGAGGCTGGAAGAAGGCTGGAGGAGCCATAGAACTGCAGACACGTTTATTCTCTCCTGGCTGAGGCAGCAGCAGTAGCAGCAGCCATAGCATAACCTAACAGAACACAACCTCTCCCTGGCTGACACAGCAGCCATAACAGTATTCTCTCCTGGCTGATGTAGCAGCTGTAGCAGTAGACACACTATAATCTCTTCTCTTGTGGCTGACCCAATGGACACAACCGTGACGCAGCAGTAATGTCGCCGATTTATGGCTGGAGCTCACATATCCCTACAGAACAAAGTAGCTCGTGACCAAGCTTGAGTACCTCATTACACACATGTGCAGTGCTACAGATGATCTCAGTTGTTAGTCACTATTTACAAAACGTGGGGCGAACGAGCCTGAACACACCATCTTGGCTAATTTGCTCTCTCCCCACACCAACCTTCTTAAATTTTCCTAATATGCTATGCTTATTCATACCCCATGCCTTTGTACATCTTATTTCATCTCCTTCCCATGGTCTCTGCCTGGTGAACTCATATTTATCTATCATTCTAGTTCACAAGTCACTTCTTTTGTGAGGACTTTTCAAGCCTGAGGTAATCAGTTAGTTCTCTATGTCATGTACAATTCACTGTTATAAGCACATGGTGTTATAATTGCTTTTCTAACATCTCTGACTCTCCACTAAACTCAGTGGTGGAAATTGGGTGTATATTGGAATCATCTTTACATCCCCAGCCTCTAGCACAGCACTTGGTACAAAGCAGACATTAAGAAAATCTTTGTCAACAATCAATCCTTCAACAAACAGTATGGTCTTATTATTGGGGCTTTCAGCAAAGTCACATTAGCAAATAGATAGAAACCTCATGAACACCTGGATTCAGATGCTCACAGTGATAGATCTAGATTTTAGTACCAGAAAGCTTCTTCTACAGATAAAAAGGGATTTTCTCCCACTAGACAAATTCATTTTTGAGA
Organism: Bos mutus; assembly: GCF_027580195.1. Lineage (NCBI taxonomy): Eukaryota > Metazoa > Chordata > Mammalia > Artiodactyla > Bovidae > Bos > Bos mutus. The sequence goes on along the minus strand of NC_091646.1, from coordinate 67,141,463 downwards.
AGAATTTTTAAAAATATTTAAAAAGAATATTAGGATTTCACATGTATGAACAAATAGGAAGCTAAAGATGAAAACTGTATTCATTTCAGAAAATACTTTCAGTCTTTTGAATGGAAAGGGACTTTATTTAAAATTATGTTTGGAAGCAACCTAGATGTTCATTGGCAGACAAATGGATGAGAAAGCTGTAGTACATATACACAATGGAATATTACTCAGCTATTAAAAAGAAGGCATTTGAATCAGTTCTAATGAGGTGGATGAAACTGGAGCCTATTATACAGAGTGAAGTAAGTCAGAAAGAAAAACACCAATACAGTATATTAACACATATATATGGAATTTAGAAAGATGGTAACAATAACTCTATATGAGCGACAACAAAAGAGACACAGATGTAAAGAACAGACTTTTGGACTCTGTGAGAGAAGGTGAGGGTGGGATGATTTGCGAAAATAGCATTGACACATGTATATTACCACATGTGAAACAGATCACCAGTCCAGGTTCCATGTGTAAGATAGGGTGCTCAGGGGTGGTGCACTGGGATGACCCTGAGGGATGGTATGGGGAGGGAGGTGGGAGGGGGTTCAGGATGGGGGACACATGTACACCCATGGCTGATTCATGTCAGTGTATGGCAAAAACCACTACAATATTGTAAAGTAATTAGCCTCCAATTAAAATAATTTCACAATTTGTATGGAAATACAAAAAAACCTCGAATAGCCAAAGCAATCTTAAGAAAGAAGAATGGAACTGGAGGAATCAAGTTGCTTGACTTCAGGCTCTACTACAAAGCCACAGTAGTCAAGACAGTATGGTACTGGCACAAAGACAGAAATATAGATCAATGGAACAAAATAGGAAGCCCAGAGATAAATCCATGCACCTATGGACACTTTATCTTTGACAAAGGAGGCAAGAATATACAATGGAGAAAAGACAAACTCTTTAACAAGTGGTGCTGGGAAAACTGGTCAACCATTTGTAAAAGAATGAAACTAGAACACTTTCTAACACCATACACAAAAATTAACTCATAAATGGATTAAAGATCTAAACTTAAGACCAGAAACTATAAAACTCCTAGAGGAGAACATAGGCAAAACACTCTCTGACATAAATCACAGCAGGATCCTCTATGACCCACCTCCCAGAATATTGGAAATAAAATAAAAAATAAACAAATGGGACCTAATTAAAACTAAAAAGCTTCTGCACAACAAAGGAAACTATAAGCAAGGTGAAAAGACAGCCTTCAGAATGGGAGAAAATAATAGCAAATGAAGCAACTGACAAACAACTAATCTCAAAAATATACAAGCAACTCCTAGAGCTCAATTCCAGAAAAATAAATGACCCAATCAAAAATGGGCCAAAGAACTAAATAGACATTTCTCCAAAGAAGACATACAGATGGCTAACAAACACATGAAAAGATGCTCAACATCACTCATTATCAGAGAAATGCAAATCAAAACCACAATGAGGTACCATTTCATGCCAGTCAGAATGGCTGCGATCCAAAAGTCTACAAGCAATAAATGCTGGAGAGGATGTGGAGAAAAGGGAACCCTCTTACACTGTTGGTGGGAATGCAAACTAGTACAGCCACTATGGAGAACAGTGTGGAGATTCCTTAAAAAACTGGAAATAGAACTGCCTTATGATCCAGCAATCCCACTGCTGGGCATACACACCGAGGAAACCAGAATTGAAAGAGACACGTGTACCCTAGTGTTCATCGCAGCACTGTTTATAATAGCCAGGACATGGAAGCAACCTAGATGTCCATCAGCAGATGAATGGATAAGAAAGCTGTGGTACATATGCACAATGGAATATTACTCAGCCATTAAAAAGAATACTTTTGAATCAGTTCTAATGACGTGGATGAAACTGGGGCCTATTATACAGAGTGAAATAAGCCAGAAAGAAAAATACCAATACAGTATACTAACACATATATATGGAATTTAGACAGATGGTAACGATAACTCTGTATGTGAGAGAGCAAATGAGACACAGATGTATAGAACAGTCTTTTGGACTCTGTGGGAGAGGGAGAGGGTGGGATGATTTGGGAGAATGGCATTGAAACATGTATAATATCACATATGAAACGAGTCACCAGTCCAGGTTCGATGTAGGATACAGGATGCTTGGGGCTGGTGCACTGGGATGACCCAGAGGGATGGGATGGGGAGGGAGGTGGGAGGGGGCTTCAGGATGGGGAACATGTGTACACCCGTGGCAGATTCATGTTGATGTATGGCAAAACCAATACAATACTGTAAGTAAAATAATAATAATAAATAAATGATAAATCGGAAAATAAATAAAAATAAAAAATAAAATAAGTTAATTTTAAAAATGGAATTGAAAATATAAAAATGCAAAAAAATATAAAATTTTGCTTAATTACACACACACACACACACACTAATCATTAAATAAGCAATTTGAGAGTTCATATTCACATTGTATTAAAATAATTATATGTGTTTTAGCAAAGGGAAAAAAATATGGTTGTTTTTGTTGAAATAAAACACCTTAATTCTCTTTTTTAATACAGTCTGGCAAAAAATAACACCAATATTCATGATTAACCTGTTGAATAGTAGATGACTTGTCTCCTAGTGACCTCACAAGTACCTGCTTCAATTAGCCATAGCAAATAAAAAAAATTTCATCACATAGTTTGCATATGTAGGTGCAAAATCAATCTGAAAAGAGGAAAAATATGTCATTACTTCAGAGTGTCTTGGTGTGTACCTTATAAAATGAAGCCTACATCTACTGCTGAGTTGCAGAACCTGTGTTAATACTATAGCAAACAACAAGAAAACATTTTTCCATGAAAAATGTCATGATGTTGTAGTTAATAATCTGATTCATGAATCAGACAGATAGAGGGTTGGTCTCAATGACCTCTTATTTCCCTTCCATTCCCTTCCCTTATTTCCTTCCATTGCCAATATTTTATAGTTCCATGAAACAAAGTCTTCCTAGCCTGTGATTTAAATATATTTATTTTAAATAAAAACTGCTTTACTACAAAGCACATTCGTATGTCTTTCATTACAAAACCAGAGATGGACTTTCATAATAGGGAAAATTGGGACCAAATGATAATTTTAAAAACACACACTCAAGAATGCAAGAAGTCTTTTCAAGTGACAGTTAAAGGGGGGAGGGAAAGGTCATTTTCTGATAAAGTATTAATAGTACTACTCAGTACAAATCAAACAGTACAAATAGTATCTTGCATTAGAAAAATTAGCATAAGGTCAGAAACTACCTACCTCTAGTAAATCCTTTTAAAATAGCAAACTATTGAACTATTTTTTATTTAATTAATATTTTTGAGCTGCTTATAATTTAAAGTTACAAACTTTTTGATACACAGGATATATTCATCTTTTAAAACAATTATCTTGTGATTTCTTTTAGGGTTAATTTTCCCACCTGATGGCTTTCCTCTAGATGTAGAAAACCTCCAGCAAGGCTTTGAGAGGAATATAGCATAGTCAAGGTCACTGGTTCTGGTATCAGTCTTGGAGATTCAGATCTCTTATAACCTTAGGTTAGCTCCTTATGAACTGAAGTAAAGTTTTACTAGTTATAAAATGGGTTGTAATAAGGATTAGGTGAGATAACTTTCTTCCAATAATAAATGATCAATAATGGTTGGTATTATTAGGGTGCAGCTCTCAAATGATCATTGTCATTTAGAGCTGCTTGAGTCTTCACTTTGTAGGGCTTTCTCAATTAAACATATCTTCCTTTTTGTTGTTGTTTTTACCTTTTCATAAAACTTTGTTTTATTTTTCTTACATAAAGAGAGAAACAAAAAAGGGGCCGGAACTTTTAAAGACAACAAATGTGAGCCTGTGAGGGTGGCTAGAGATTTTAGCTGTTCACTTGGATTTATAAGGGGCTTCCCAGGTGGCACAGTGGTAAAGAACCTGCCTGCCAACGCAGGAGACACAAGAGATGCAGGTTCGATCCCTTGGTTGGGAAGATCTCCTGGAGTAGGAAATGGCAACCAACTCCAGTATTCTTGCTTGGAAAAATCCCATTGACAGAGGAGCCTGCAGGCTACAGGCCATGGGGTTGCAAAGAGTCAGGCGTGACTGAGCACACATGCAAGTGGAGTTACAAACAATTTCACTCAATGATTTTTTTCACTGTGGAAGGGAACAAGATGGCCTTTCATTTCACTTCACAAAAATAGGAAACAGGATGAAAATCACTGACTTAAGTTGTAGCCAACAAAAAGAGCAGACTGATTTGTTGAATAAGTAATTACTTATCTAGTGTCTCTAATGTGCAAAGTTCAAGGCAAATTCCCACTATAGGGAACCCAGATGAGGAAGATGCCCTCTTTGCTTTTGGGGAGCTTATAGTTCTGTGGATGAGGTAAGAAAACATAACTGTTTTAAAATGAAGTATTGTTGGCCTTTGCAAGTGGCAGTATTGGTAAAGAACCCATCTGCCAAGGCAGGAGACATAAGAGACATAAGAGACGCAGGTTTGATCCCTGAGTTGGGAAGATCCCCTGGAGAAGGGAGTGACTACCCACTCCAGTATTCTTGTCTGGAGAATCCAACTGACAGAGGAGCCTGGCAGGCTACAGTCCATAGGGTTGCAAAGAGTAGGAGATGACTGAAGTGACTTAGCATGCATAGTTGATTTACAATGTACGTTAATTTCTGCTGTACAACAAAGTGACTAAGTTATATATGAGTGTGTGTGTGTGTGTGTGTGTATATATATATATATATATATACACACACATTCTTTTTCATATTTTTTTCCATTATGGTTTATCATAGAATATTGAATATAGTTCTCTGTGCTATACAGTAAAACTTTGTTGCTTATCCATCCTATATGTAATAGTTTGCCTCTACTAACTCCAAACTCCCAGTCCATCCTTTCCCCACCCCCGCCCTACCCCCACCTTGGCAACCACAAGTCTGTTCTCTGTGAGTCTGTTTCTGCTTCATAGATTAGATTAATTTGTGTCACATTTCAGATTACACATATAAGTGATATTATATTGTATTTGTTTTTCTTTCTGTCTTATTTCACTTAATATGATAATCTCTAGCTGCATCCATGTTGCTACAAATGTCATTATTTCATTATTTTTATGGCTGAGTAGTATTCCATTGTAACATATATATATATATATATATATATATATATATATATATATGACATCTTCTTTATCCAATTCATCTGTGAATGGACATTTAGGTTGTTTCCATGTGTTGGCTGGAGGAGAAAATGGCAAGCCACTCCAGTATTCTTGCCTGGAGAATCCCATGGACAGAGGAGCCTGGCAGGCTACAGTACATGGGGTTGCACAGAGTCAGACATGACTGCAATGACTTAGTATGGACGCATGTCTTGGCTATTGTGAATAGTGCTGCTATGAGCCTAGAGGTGTGTGTATAGTTTGAGTCATAGCTTCGTTCAGATATATGCCCAGGAGTGCAATTGCTGGATCATATGGTAACTCTATTTTTAGTTTTCTGAGAAGTCTCCATACTGTTTTCCATAGTGGCTACATCAACTTACAATCCCACCAACAGTGTAGGAAGGTTTCCTTTTCCCTATACCCTCTCCAGCTGTTATTTGTAGACTTTTTAATGATGGCCATTCTGACTTGTGTGAGGTGTTACCTCATTGTACTTTTCACTTGCATTTCCTTAATAATTAGTGATGTTGAGCATCTTTCCATATGCCTATTAGCCATCTGTATATCTTCTTTGTAAAAATGTCTATTTAGATCTTCTGCTCATTTTTCAGTTTTTTTTTTTTATTGTTGTTGAGTCATATGAGCCATTTGTTTATTTTGGAAAATAAGCCCTTGTCAGCCACATTGTTTGCAAATATTTTCTCCCATTCTGTAGATTATCTTTTCATTTTGTTTACAGTTTGCTCTGCAAAAAGCATGTAAGTTTGATTAGTTCCATTTGTTTATTTTTGTTTTCATTTCTACCTCATTGGGAGATTGAGTTAAGAAAACATTGGTAAGGTTTCTGTCAGAGAATGTTTTGCCTAGGATCTCTTCTAGCAGTTTAATGGTGTCATGTCTTATGTGTAAGTCTTTACACCATTTTGAGTGTATTGTTGTACATGGTGTGAGGGTGTGTTCTAACTTCATTGATTTACAGGCAGCTGTCCAACTTTCCCAGCATCCCTTGCTGAAGAGGCTTTTCCCCATTTTATATTCTTGCCTCCTTTGTCAAAGATTGACCATAGATATGTGAGTTTATTTCTGGGCTCTCTGTTCTTTTCCATTAATCTGTATGTCTGTTTTTGTGCCAGTACCACACTGTTTTGATTACTGTAACTTTGTAGTATTGTCTGAAGTCCAGGAGGGTTCTGCCTCCTGCTTTGTTCTTTTTTCCTTTTATGGTTTCATATGAATTTTAGGATTATTTGTTTTAGTTCTGTGAAAAGTGTCATGGGTAATTTGATAGAGTTAAATCTGTACATTGCTTTGGGTAGTATGTTCATCTTTTTTTCTAAATTACTTTTTAATTGCAGGAAAATTGCTTTACAATGTTGTGTTGGTTTCTACCATACAACATCATGAATCAGCCATAATTATACATACATCCCCTCCCTTTTGAGCCTCCCTCCCATCTCCTATCCCACCACTCTAGCTCATCACAGAGCACCAAGTTGGGCTCCCTGTAATATATAACTTCTTACCAGGCCATCTTAATAATATTAATCATCCTAATCCAAGAGCATAGGATATCTTTCTATTTCTTTGAATAATCTTTAATTTCCTTTATTAATGTTTTACAGTTCTTGGCATATAAATCTTTGTCCACCTTGGTCAGGTTTATTCCTAGATATTTTTTCATGTGATTTTAAAAGATATATATATATATATATATATATTTTATATATATATAAATAAATATAAATAACATTCTTTTTCTGATATTTAATTATTAGTATAAAGAAATGCAACTGCTTTCTGTATTTAATCTTGTATCCTGCTACCTTGTTGAATTCATTTATCAGTTCTAATAGTTTTTGTGTGAAGTCTTTAGGTTTTTTTCATAAATAGTATCATGTCATCTGGATATAATGACAGTTTTACCTTTTTTCTTCCAATTTGGATACGATTTATTTCTTTTTCCTATCTGATTACTGTGACTAAGACTTCTAATACTATATTGAAGAGAAGTGGTAAGTGGGAATCCTTGTCCAGATTTTAGCAAGAAGGCTTTGAACTTTTCATGGTTGAGTATTCTATTGGCTGTGGGTTTGTCATAAATAGCTTTTATTGTGTTATGTTCCCTCTATATCCACTTTGGTAAGAGGGTTTCTTTTTAATATAATGAATGTATGTTCAATTTTGTCAAGTACTTTTTCTGCATCTGTTGAGATGATCATATGGTTTTACTTCTTTTGATGTGGTATATCACATTGATTGATTTGTGTATATTGAACCATCCTTGTGAACTTGGGATGAATCTCACTTGCTCATAGTGTATGATCTTTTTTATGTGTTGCTTGATTTAGTTTGATAATGTTTTGTTGAGAATTTTTGCATCTATATTCATTAAAAACATTGGCCTATACGTAGAAAACATTAAGTTTAAAAGCAAGATTCAGTGTGCTGAATGCAAATAGATTAGCACAAAGGGTGGTCAATTTCTCCTAATACCTTGAAACATTATCTCTTGACATAGCAAGTATTCTTTATTCATTTAAAATATTAATCCATGCATTTTAACTGAAGACCCAGAATCTTGCTTCTATCTACTTGTTCTCAACACAAACAGAGCTTGGGTCCACCTTCAATTTTCCAAGCAAATTGAGAAGGGCAGAAACTTCCCACATTAGCAAAAGATCTCACTTTTTTGGTAATTGTTGCAACTGCTTTCTCACAAAGCTCTGTTGTCACTATCATTATTGGTATAATTACAGAGAGCCAAATGGGCTGCCATTTCTCTGGCAGGTACCATCTGCCTCTTCAAATTAAATTGAGCAAATTAATTGGTTGCTAGATCTCTTATTGATGTAGTGGACATAGTGATCTGTGGTGGTAAGAATAGTAGAGAGCCAGGTTTGAGTACTAACTCTACTACTAACCAGCTGTGTGACCTTGTAAAAATCATTTTCCTCTCTATGTCTTCATTTCTTCATCTGTAAAAATGGGGCTAGTAACAATAATCTCACAGAGTTGGTGTGAGACTGAAATGTGAAAGTGTTTCATAATCTACACAATTGTGTGCATGTGGTTTGGGGAGTCATTTTGTTTTTGAAAGCAAGTTGGTCTTCCTCCAGTCCAGAGCATCTTTACAATTATTGGGATTTCTCATCTAAATTGATTTCTTTTTATCACAATGGGGTTGTGAATATCTAAAGAAAGCTTGCAGGTTCTCATTTAAACACTTGCAGTTTACTCATCTGGATGAAATATTTTAGGACCTGGTGATCACTTTTTCTGATTTCTCTCTTTATAAAAAGCCAAAATTCCCACCATCTCAGAGGTGGGTTTTTTTGTTAGCATAGTACAGGAGGGGGGCAAGAAGATGATGATGATAAATAGTGTTGAAGATGTGAAGGGCTTTAGAAATAGTCCAACTTACTCATTTTATGCTTCCCTGGTGACTCAGCTAGTAAAGAATCTGTCTGCAATGTGGGAGACCTGGGTTTGATCCCCGGGTTGAGAAGATCTCCTGGAGAAGGGAATGGCTACCCACTCCAGTATTCTTTCTTGGGAAGTCCCATGGACAGAGGAACCTGGTGGGCTACAGTCCATGGGGGTCCCCAAAGAGTCTAACGTGACTTAGCAACTAAACAACATGAGTCCTGTCTGCCTTTCAAGCTTATCATAAGGACGTAATGAAGCAATGGATGTGAATGGGCCTTTTGAAACATTAGGTACATTTTTGTTTTAATATTGTTTATTAACACAACATAGAACCAATCCACTGAGCAACTCCTACTCCATGCACAGACTAAGATATTTTACTACAGGTTTTCACAAGGTTATCATTGCATTTTGGGTATCCCTTTACTGTCCAGATTTGGGGAAGCAGAGCCTTCCTGTTTTTAGGAGGGCAAGTTTCCATTTCTGATCCATATGAAAGAAAATTGAAAATGTCAGAATTGAATAAGCAGAAGGGAAGGAATAGCCAATGTGGACAAATAAAAATATTGACTTTTATTAGGTGATGAGAAAGTAGGCAATTATGGTCTCAGATTTCTGCTGTTATTACAATAGAAAACTATAAAAATGAGAAAAGTAAAGATAGTTGCTTGGAATTAGTTGCGTATGTTCATAGCTTTTGTTTGAGTTGCAACATTTCTATTCATTTAAAAGCCAGAAGAGAAGGAGAGGGCTTTCACTTTTTTCTGATAGAGTGATGGGACCACAGTAAAATAAAATAAAGGGTAGCTACAGGCCTAAGCTTTATTTATGTGTATGTGTACACATATAAAACCACCTCTTGCTAAAGGATGATGACACTCAAAAGCCTTCAGAGACAGTGTGACATCTGCTCTGGGGGAGTCGCACTTGGGACAACTTGATTGACCATTTTTGGCACATTCTGATCTAAACTGGATTGTCTATTGGCTAACCATCTTTTTTTTAATTAGGTCCAACTCTCAGCAGGCACATATTTCCATCTGGTTAAGTTTAGAATGCAAGCTGTTTTTTTTTTTAAACTACCTTAAACCAATACTAGTCTAAGCAAAGGGGTGATATTATATCACTGCTGTCTTCCTTTAAAATGCATTTTCTTTTCCCTTTGTTTTGAATCAGGGGTGAATGTCATAGTTTTGAGGGATCTTCAAGCCTGGATTTAAAGAAGAGCAAGGATAAATATTTTTTAAAGATATAAAAAGAAATGGAGAGAAAGAAAATGCAGACATCTACAAAAACTGGTTCACTTGGATGGTAAAACAAGAAGCTAATGTGTTAGGTGCCTGCATTCTCTCAGTGGAGGGAGGTAGCCATGATGAACAGGTGCTTAGTGCATAGAAAGCTTTCTGCTACTTGGGTCTCTCAATGTTTCTATGTCAAGTATTAGCTTTTGAGACAGTGCATCATATTATCGAGTCACATAGAGATACAAGAGAAATGACAATAAGCAAAGCAATTTGGTGTACAACATACTAGTGCAGGACAGTAAATCAGAGGCCTGAGGGCTTTGCTTGAAATCAGGTCAATAACGGTGTTGTTGGCCTTTGCTTAACCTCCTCTGCCCTTCATTTTTGGTATTAATTCCCATAGGAGAATTGGCTTGTTTAGGGATGGAAGGTGAAGGGCAAGTCAGACAATTGAGAAACATGGTTATTATTTCTTTAGAATGTGTTCATAGCCCTGATATTGACAGAGCAGTCTTAGGCAGAGTCTCTTACATCCAGGTGCTTTGTGATTCTGTCATAAGCTGGGGTTTAGTGGGTGTCACATGGTTGTTAGAATTTTTTAAAAACACTATTCATTTGACTAATAGTCTGGATCAGGCTAGCAATGTCAGGAAGCAAGTTCTGGCTGGTGTCAGAAATCCAAGGGTGGTTTTTTTCAATTAAACATTTTAAATTTTGAAATATGTAGGCTTATAAGAAATTGCAAAAATATAGAGTTCCCATGTACTCTACATCCAGCTTTCCCCAATGATAACATACTATATAACCATAGTACATTATCAAAACTAGAAAAATGACATTGGCACAATATTATAAACTACATACATGCTTTATTCAGATTTTATCAAATTTTACATGCATTCATTTATTTGGATATTTTTAAGTGAAATCTTATGCATGAAAATTACCACTACCATCAGGATACAAAAACCTTCCATCACCAGAAATAAGTTCCCTTATGCTACCCTTTTATAGTCAGTCACACCAGAAGTGTTCAGTTTTAACTAAATTTTAACCTCTCTGAAGTGGCCTCTGTTAGGAAATACTCTCTTGAAATCCCTCTTCCAGATCAAACTGCCATGTCTGACCTCCAGAGGAACACTGTTTTCTCATTAGTCTCTGGTACAAGTGTGAAAATTTTTCTCTTTGGTTGGTTTCTCTTAGCACAGCTATAAAAGGCTGAAATTTTTAAAAGACAAAAAAAAAAAAAATGAAGGGAGAACACAAGGAAAATAAAGAAGCACAAAACATACACACAAAAAAATCAAGCTTCCAAAAAACTTGTTTTTAAATCCACCCACTCGAAGGACATGAATTTGAATAAGCTCCGGGAGTTGGTGATGGACAGGGAAGCCTGGCATGCTGCAGTCCATGGGGTCACAAAAAGTTGGACATGACTGAGTGACTGAACTGAACTGACTTAACTTGCTTACAAGGCTCTTAAGCCATATCCCATGCTTTATTCTGTCTCCTTAGCTACTTGTGCTTAAGCGTCTAGACAGTGGTTACCACAATTCCTAGATACCTTGACTATTTACTCACCCTCCAAATCTCCATATGGCAAGTGTCACTATATTTCCTGCTACCTATTCCTTTCCTTTCTTCCATCAAGTACTCCACACCCTCAAGCCTATATGGCCTCAGTTATAGTTTCCCATCTAACGTTATACCCACAACTTATTGGTGACTAAAACAACTAGTATTCTCATCCTTCAGTTGAGACCCTGAACAATAATACATAAGCACACCTCACTGAGAGTCAGTTTCTAGGTAGGTTGATAAGAAGTCCAGGGTCCCTGAGGAGAGAGGGGTCTGGGGCTCTCGAAGAGGAGATAGGGGTCTGGAATTCTCAAGAAGGAGAAAGGGACAAACTTCCCCCCATAGTCCTTTGTCTTAGTCACATAAAATTTTTTTTTCTTTAACACAACAAAATAACTGTTTAAACTCTGTACTACGGATTATATAACAACAATGTATCCTGCTTGAGGACTGTTTCTCCTTTTTGAAAGCCTTCTGACTAATCCTTTTATCTTAAAATGTATATTATGGGAATGGGTCTGGTAAGATCTTTGTAGTTAGTTCTAATCCTGTCATCTTAAAATGTAAATTGTGGGAGTGGGTCTGGCAAAATTTTTACAACCTTGAGACATTCTTTTGATTTATTGTAATAATCAATTAGAAAACCATATAACTTCCCTTCTAAGACTAGCAAGTGGGGTACTCTCCATCCCCCTTATGCTATGTCAGAAGCTTTCTCTGACCCTTTTCACTTTAATAGAACTCTGCTACACAGGGTCAGCTGGTAAAGAATCTGCCTGCAATGTGGGAGACCTGGGTTCAAACCATGGGTTGGGAAGATACCCTGGAGAAGGGAAAGGCTACCCACTCCTGATTTCTGGCCTGGAGAATTCCATTGACTCTATAGCCCATGGGGTTGCAAAGAGTCTGACACGACTGAGTGACTTTCACTTTCACACAAAAGCTCTTGAGTGATCAAGCCTGGTCCCTGGTCCTGAAGCTAAATCTTCAGAGATCATGAATCCGACATCGTTCACCGTAAGCTGTCATCATTTTATTACACTTTGCTTTATTGCTTTGCAGATATCAGTTTTTACAAACGAAAGGTTTTGCCATTCCTGCATTGTCAGATGATGGTTAGCATTTTTTAAGCAATTAAACATTTTAAAAATTAAGGTATGCACATTGCTTTTTAGACATACTGTTTTGCACACTTAATGAGCTATGGTATAGGGTAAACATAACTTCTATATGCCCTGGAAAACAAAAAATTGGTGTGACACACCTTATTGCGATAATCACTTTTCTGCTGTCATCTGGAATGGAACCTACAATATCTCCAAGGTATGCTTGTGGCAGTACCATAAAGCCTTAAGATCTCTTGCTACAGAATCCCACAAAGTAACCATAACATCACTTAGAGTTATACGGCATGTTCTCACGTATTTGTCTGTAACAGGGTCTTCTCTTACAGACAAAAGTGTGAACTCGGGGGAAAGGACTATATGATTTTTCTATGGCTGTGTAACAAATTACCACAAACTTAGGTACTTAAAGAAACATTCATTTATTACCTCACAATTCTATAGAAGTCCACACATAGTGTGGCAGTGTTCTCTGCTCAAAGGCTCAAATTATGATCTTGGCAGGAGACTTGAGCAAAGAATTTGCTTCCAAACTCATTCAGGTTGTTGGAGAATTTATTTCCTTGAAGCTATAGGATAGAAGTCCCTATTTTCCTCCTAGCTATTGGCTGGGGAATCCTTTTAGCTACTAGAAGCTGCCCCTCTCCATTGGCAGTTCACAACATGGATGTTTGCTTTATTCCAGACAAGTTGGAGTTCACTCTCTGACTTCTTCCTTGGAGAAAACTTTCTACTTTTAAAAGTGCTCGTGTGATTAGGACAGGCCCACTATATAATCTCCGTATTTAAGATCAAGTATGCCATAGGATATAACCTAATCATAGGCATAAAATGCATCATTTTCACAGTCCTTGGGACTATTCAGGACATTAACACCAGGGAGAGGGAAATCTTAAGGGATATTTTATAATCCCACCTACAACAGGACACACTTTTTCTTTCTAATTTCCCTTGAATGCCTTATTCTCCATCCAGAATGAAGGCTGAAGTATTAATATATCATAACTTCTCAATTGATATGGCATGAACAGGTAATATGTAAGGTCAGATATTGATTCCTTCAATCTTTGGCAAGATAAATCAGAGTCTGGGGTGAATGAGCCCCTAAGCTTAGTGGACTCAAGCTATGAGCTGTCTTGGTCACATATCTTAGGAAGCTGTGAAAATATTAGAATTTTTCTATGTGTGCTTGACACAAAAGAGATCAGAAACAACTGTAATCGTTTTGGAAGATCTAAACAAGCTATTCAGATCAGTATGAAATGTGTTAAGAACTTAGATTTGACAAATGTTCTAGACAGGGACACTGTGATACTTGACAATGACTTGAATGTGCAAGGTACTATTTAGAATACAGACATGCTACCCAAGAATTGTGTGTGTTATGAACATTAAAATTCAAACTGAATTTTCCCCATTATATGATTAAATAGGAAAATGTATGAAGCAATAACTATAAATCTATGTTAATAGGCAAACACAATGTGCTGTGTGCTTAGTCGCTCAGTTGTGTCCAACTCTTTACAATCCCATGGACCATAGCCCACCGGGCTCCTCTGTTTATGGGGATTTTCCTTGCAAGAATACTAGAGTGGGTTGCCATGCCCTCCTCCAGAGGATCTTCCCAACCGAGGGATCAAACCCAGGTCTCCTGCATTGCAGGTGGATTATTTACCATCAGAGCCACCAGGGAAGCCCCAGTTTGTGACAATAACAACATAAATGTGGATGGAAGAAGTGGTATAGGAGGAGAATTTTGTGTAGGACTGAAGCAAAGTTTGTATTAACTAAAACTAGATTGTGATAAATTTAAGAAATTGATTGTAATCTTCAGGGTAATAATTAAGAAAATAACTAAAAACACATGAAAGGAAAAGAGAAGGGAATCAAAGTTTCAATACAAAACAAAAATCAGTTAAATACAGAAGACAGTGTTGAAGTCAATGAATTAAAAAAAAGGCATAAGACACAGAAAACAAAGAGCAAAATGGCGGAAGTAAGTCCTTCCTTATCAGTAGTTACTTTAAATGTAAATAAATTAATCTTTCCAGTTAAAAAGGAAGAAACATGAGCCAACTAACTATACACTGCCTACAAGAAACTCACTTAAATTCAAAAACATAAATAGGTTGAAAGTGAAAAATTGGAAAAAGATATCTGACGCAAACAGTAACCAAAAGAGGGTTGGCGTGGCCATAGCAAAGTCAGAAAAAATAGACTTTAAGTGAAAATTTGTTATAAGAGAGAAAGAAGGACATTATATGTTGATGAAAGGATAAATCAATAAAGAAAGTATAACAATTATAAATATACACATAGCTAACAAGAGAGACCTCAAATATATGAAACTAAAATTGACAAACAATGGGAACCCTCTTACACTGTTGGTGGGAATGCAAACTAGTACAGCCACTATGGAGAACAGTGTGGAGATTCCTTAAAAAACTGGAAATAGAACTGCCATGCTGCTGCTGCTGCTGCTGTCGCTTCAGTCATGTCCGACTCTGTGCGACCCCATAGACGGCAGCCCATCAGGCTCCCCCATCCCTGGGATTCTTCCAGGCAAGAACACTGGAGTGGGTTGCCATTTCCTTCTCCAATGTAGGAAAGTGAAAAGTGAAAGCGAAGCCACTCAGTCGTGTCCAACTCTTCGCGACCCCATGGACTGCAGCCCACCAGGCTCTTCCATCCATGGGATTTTCCAGGCAAGAGTACTGGAGTGGGGTGCCATCGCCTTACGACCCAGCAATCCCACTGCTGGGAATACACACCAAGGAAACCAGAATTGAAAGAGACACGTGTACCCCAATGTTCATCGCAGCACTGTTTATAATAGCCAGGACATGGAAGCAACCTAGATGTCTATCAGCAGATGAATGGATAAGAAAGCTGTGGTACATATACACAGTGGAGTATTACTCAGCCATTAAAAAAGAATACATTTGAATCAGTTCTAATGAGGTGGATGAAACTGGGGCCTATTATACAGAGTGAAGTAAGCCAGAAAGAAAAACACCAATACAGTATACTAACGCATATATATGGAATTTAGAAAGATGGTAACAACAACCCTGTATGAGAGACAGCAAAAGAGACACAGGTGTATAGAATAGTCTTTTGGACTCTGTGGGAGAGGGAGGGGGGATGATTTGGGAGAATGGCATTAAAACATGTATAATATCATATAAGAAACAAATCGCCAGTCCAGGTTTGATGCAGGATACAGGAAGCTTGGGGCTGGTGCACTGGGATGACCCAGAGGGATGGGATGGGAGGGAGGTGGGAGGGGTTCAGGGTGGGGAACACGTGTGTGCCCGTGGCGGATGCATGTTGATGTATGGCAAAACCAATACAATATTGTAAAGTAAAAAAATAATAATAATAATAAAAATTAAAAAATAAAATAAAATTGACAAAATTGAAGGGCAAAATAGACATTTCTACAATAGTATTTGAAGACTTCAATAATCCATTTTCAGTAATGGATAGAAAAACTAGACATACGATAATAAGTAAATAATGGACTTAAGCAACACTATAAGTCAACCTAATAGACATGGACAAATACAGAATATTCTAAACAACAGCAGAATACATGTTTATTCTCAAGTGTAAATGAAAATTCCTCTGGGTAGACCATACTTACAAAATAAGTCTGAATAAATTTCAAAAGACTGAAACCACACAAAGTATGTGCTCCAACAACAATGGAATTAAACTAGAAATCAATAACAGAAATAAAACTGGAAAATTTACAGGTATGTGTATACTAAACAGCACATTCTTAATCAATGGGTTAAAGAATAAATAACAAAGGAAACTAGAAAATGTATTTTAGTGAATGAAAACAAAAACACAACATACCCATACTTAGAGGATGCTGAAAAAGCAGTACTCCAAGCGAAATCTATTGCTGCAAATCCCTGCATTAATAACAGATCTCAGGCAATTCCCTGGTGGCCTAATGGTTAGGATCCCAGGCTTTCACTCTCAAGGGTGTGGATTCAGTCCCTGGTTGGGGAACTGAGATCCAGCAAGCCTTGAGGCACAAACAAAACAAAAACAAATAGCCCGTGTCTTAAAAAAAAACTAAAAGTAATATGTAAATTTACACCTTAAAGTACTAGAAAAAGAAGAGGAAATTAAACACAAAGCTAGCATAAGAAAAGCAATAATAAAGATTAGAGATAACTGAAACAGAATAGAAAAACAATAGAGAAAATAAAACCAAAAGTTGGTTATTTAAAAAGATCCAAAATACTGACAACACTTTAGATAGACTAAGGAAAAAAAGAGAGAAGACTCAAGTTACTATAATCAGGAATGAAAGGGGAAAACTGCTATCTATCTCACTGAAAAAAAAAAAAAAAAAAGATTATGAGAATACTATGAATACCTGGAGAGGGACATGGCAACCCACTCCAGTATTCTTGCCTAGAGAATCCCATGGACAGAGGAGCCTGGTGGGCTGTTGTCCATGGGGTCACACAGAGTCGGACATGACTGAAGTGACTTAGCAGCAGCAGTAGCAGCAGCAAGTGACACAGTGGTAAAGAATCTGCCTGCCAATGCAGGAGACACAAGAGACACAGGTTCAATCCCTGGGTTGGGAAGATCCCCTGGAGTAGGAAATGGCAACCCACTCCAGTAGTCTTGCTTGAAAAAGTCCCATGGAGAGAGGAGCCTGCATGCTACAGTCCAGAGGGTTGCAAAGAGTCAGACATGACTGAGCACACATGCAACTATATTTTGTTTATGACATTTTTGCTCATTCTAAATCTTAGTCCCTGTAAATATATTAAAAACATTACTCAGCCATTAAAAAGAATACATTTGAATCAGTTCTAATGAGATGGATGAAACTGGAACCTATTATACAGAGTGAAGTAAGCCAGAAAGAAAAACACCAATACAGTATACTAACGCATATATATGGAATTTAGAAAGATGGTAACAATAACCCTGTGTACGAGACAGCAAAAGAGACACTGATATATAGATCAGTCTTTTGGACTCTGTGGGAGAGGGAGAGGGTGGGGAGATTTGGGAGAATGGCATTGAAACATGTATAATATCATGTATGAAATGAGTCGCCAGTCCAGGTTCGATGCACGATACTGGATGCTTGGGGCTGGTGCACTGGGATGACCCAGAGGGAGGGTATGGGGAGGGAGGAGGGAGGAGGGTTCAGGATGGGGAACACAGGTATACCTGTGGTGGATTCATTTCGATATTTGGCAAAACTAATATAATATTGTAAAGTTTAAAAATAAAATAAAATTAAAAAAAAAAACATTGCACTGGAATTTATTGGAGATGGATTTTTAAGTCTAGGCAGACTTGGAAGTGTCTGTAGACTGAATTCCCAATAAACCCCACCATTACTAGGGACTTTATAAGCCTGAGGTGTGTGATATTCCCTGTGAATTCACCAAAGAGAAGGGCAAAAACTGAGCTTGGCAGCTGCTTTTCCTTAAAAACCGGAGCCCACTTTGATATGGTAATTACTACTTCCCAGATGCCTGTTTAAATCATATCCCTATAAGATTAGTCAGTCAACACACTGAGTTTCCTATTATGTGCTAGGCATGACATAAATTAGAATTTCACAATTTACCAAGTCAGGACACCTGTAAACAAAGAGAAATTGGAAATCTAGATCTGGTTACCAAACAGTTCTTCTTTCTTTAGACTGTAAGTTCTTGAATGTGGTGTGTGGATGGTTACAATTTGTGTGTGTGTGTGTGTGTGTGTGTGTGTGTGTGTATACACACTATGAATATACACACACACATATGTGAAAGTGAAAGTGGTCGTTGTTCAGTCGTGTCCAACTCTTGGCGATCCCATGGACCCGCCAGGCTCCTCTGTCCATGGAATTCTCCAGGCAGGAATATTGGAGTGGTTAGCCATTCCCTTCTCCAGGGGATCTTCCCAACCTGGGATTGAACCTGGGTCTCTTGCATTGCAGGCAAATTCTTTACTGTCTGAGCCACCAGGAAATACATATACATACACCAGTAGGGTTTCCAGGAGGATAAAATACAAATTCTCCTATTCATAAAAGTTGTGGGGGTATACTCCATATCTTGATTGAGATAAAAGTCTAGAAAGAGTCTTAAATTGCCAAAAAGTTCTTTGCTATGAATAATCTAAGTCGTTCCTGCAGTAATAGACATTAACTCTTGTTCTGAATAATATTATGCAGGGCTATGCAAAAGTTTCAGAGGTTAAAGCATCTGCCTGCAATGCGGGAGACCCGGGATTGATCCCTGGGTCAGGAAGATCCCCTGGAGAAGGAAATGGCAACCCACTCCAGTATTCTTGCCTGGAGAATCCCATAGACGGAGGAGCCTTGTGGGCTACAGTCCACAGAGTTGCAAAGAGTCGGACACGACTGAGCTACTTCACTTCACTTCACTTCATGCAAAATTTAGAAAAGGAGGAACTCATGATGAGTCCTGGCCTTTACAGGCTTTGCCATTTATTCATTCATTCATTCAATAATTCATTCATTCAGATATGCATACAGCAAATATATATTGAGTGTCTAAGTGAAAGTGAAAGTCGCTCAGTCATGTTTGACTCTTTGTGACTCCATGGACTATACAGTCCATGGAATTCTCCAGGCCAGAATACAGGAGTGGGTAGCCTTTCCCTTCTCCAGGGGATCTTCCCAACCCAGGGATCAAACCCAGGTCTCCCACGGTGCAGGTGGATTCTTTCCCAGCTCAGCCACAGGGAAGCCCAAGAATACTGGAGTGGGTAGCCTATCCCTTCTCCAGCAGATCTGCCTGATCTAGGAATCGAACTGGGGTCTCCTGCATTGCAGGCAGATTCTTTACCAACTGAGCTATCAGGGAAGCCCATGTTGAGTGTCTACACTGTGCTAGTTATTGGGGATACAATGGTGAACAAACATTATTGTGTGACTTGAGGTAAATCACCTCTCTTCTTGGGCCTGAGTTTTTTCATCTATAAAAATGAAAGTCTGGGATTTGATCTTAAAAACACTTTTAATCTTGAAGGAAAGATATGAGGGTGAAAATGCCTTGCTAATGATAAAACACTAAAAAATGTTGAGTATATGCTTTGTCCAAAGACAGCACATGCCACAAATTTGTTTTCCCACACTTATTTTCAAGGATTAACTTATTTTGCACAGAGTTCATATAGCTCACTCCAAGTGACTGTTGAGACCATGACTCCGTCTCTGTCTAGAAACCAATTTCCTTGACAAGAGATCACATTTCTAATAATGCTTGGAGCTTCAAGTCATAAATCAAAATTCTATATGTAGAACACTTCTCAAATATTTTGGTCTCGGTACCACTTTAGAACTCAAAAGTACAGAGGACTCCAAATAGCTTTTGTTCATATTGGTTATATTTATCAATATTTACTGTATTGGAAATTAAATCTGAGAAAAATGCAATATATCTGTTTATTAATTTATTTTAAAATGATAAACTTATCACATGACAGAAATAATATAACATTGTAGTGAAAAATATAGTTTACAACAAATTAGTGAGAAGGGTGGCACAGTTTTACAGCTTTGCAAATTTCTTTAACGTCTGGCTTAACAGAACACAGCTGTATTCTCCTATCTGCTCTGTATTCAATCTACTGTGATATGCTGTTTTGAAGAAAATTCAGCCTTACTCAGAGGAAAAGGGGTAGTATTTTAACAGCTTTTTCAGATAATTGTGGATATTCTCTTTTGATTCTACAACAAAATTTGACCAGTGGTAGTTTCTTTTTTAAAAAATAATTTTATTTTTGGCTGTGATGTGATTTCATTGCTGTGTGGGCTTTTGTCTAGTTGCAGTGAGTGGGGGCTTCTCTCTAGTTGCTGTGCATGGGCTTATTGTGGTGGCTTCTCTTATTGTGGAGTATGGGCTCTAGGGTGTGTGTGCTTCAATAGTTGTGCGTGAGCTCAGTAGTTGTGGCTCAAGGGCACTACAGCACAGGCTCAATAGTGGCGGTACATGGGCTTAGTTGCTCTGTAGCACATGGGATCTTTTTGGACCAGGGATCAAACCCATGTCTCCTGCATTGGCGAGCAGATTCTTTACCACTAAGCCACCAGGGAAGCCCAGAAGTTTCTTAGAGTTGACACATTGTAGAATCTCAAACCATATAGATGAATTTAGACTCAGTTACACTGAAATCCATTGGTCTATCTTGCCCTTTGAATGTATCTTTTTCCTATGTGTGATTTTGTTATATCACTCATACGGAAAATATTAATTATCAGTTCACTGAATTATGCATGTATTCCAAACATTGATACATTCCATTAAAAAACATCCAAAATATCACATTTGTTAGTATCACCATTGATCTCATCAAAAAAGTCACTAAGTATTGGGAAGCTGTCAGGTTTAGAGTGGTAGATATAATTTTTTTAAATTCTAATTTTTTCCTGAAAACTCAAAATTTATCACTGGTAATAAATATGGTTCACTGCTTTCCTTGATCACTTTATTAATTTTCAAGAAAACATCTGTCAAATGTTCAAATCTGAATAACCATAGTTCTACCAGTCCTTCTTTCAAGTAAACGTGGTGTTCCATGGGAAAAAAGTGGCTAATTTGTCTCTCAGTTCAAATAAGTGTAAAAGTGCTTTTCTTGGAGACAACTATCACAGTCCAGTGTACACTGAAAGTGCTTTGTGTATACTCTCCATTTCATCCTAAAGAATATTTTTAAAACTTGTGCTCAAGGGTTGAGTTAATAAACTGACCTTTACTACTTTATTAAGGATATTCTGAAATGAAACTAGCACATTTATTTCCGCACATGATGAAGAATACAATGTCTAGGTATAGTTTGGTGCCACTGTCTTGATTCATGCTGAGGGACTGGCAGTTTTACCTCCTAATGCTGTTGCACCATCAGGACAAATGTCAACATGGTTGTTCTAGGATAAACCATGAGACTCAAAAAGGTTTTGCAAAAAAAAAAAAAAAAAAAAGTCATGCAGCACTTCCATATTATTAATACTTGTATGTGTTTCCATGAATTTTCATCAACTTCAGCCACATTTAGATTCAGGCATTTTTAAGGCAATAAATAAGGAGGCTTACTGTATCATTGGAAAGTGTCTGTACCACTATTTCTTTTACTGACTTTTCATTTAGTAGGCATTCATTAAGCAATGTCAACCGTACAAGGCTTAATTAGTCTCTTAGTTACTGTGTGTGTTTTGCTAGTCAATTTATGATAACTGCAAGGAGATCAAACCAGTCAATCCCAAAGGAAATCAGTCCTGAATATTCATTGGAAGGACTGATATTGAAGCTGAAACTCTAATACTTTGGCCACCTGATGCGAAGAACTGACTCATTGGAAAAGACGCTGATGCTGGGAAAGATTGAAGGCGGGAGAAGAAGGGGACGACAGATGAGATAGTTGGATGGCATGACCAACATGATGGACATGAGTTTGAGTAGGCTCCAGGAGTTGGTGATGCACAGGGAGGCCTGGCGTGCTGCATTTCATGGGGTCGCAAAGAGTCAGACACGACTGAACGACTGAACTGAACTGAACTGAACTGATGCCAAGAGAAACAGTTTTCATCATATTTAATTTACAGTTTCACCTAGTTTCTTTGGAGTATAGTCCTCACTTCCTTGACTCAAAAAACTCTATAACTCAATTGTGATGTCAGTTTCAAGATAAAAATATTTTCAATATCTCTAGAAATTGTTGGAGCAGCTATAGGTTGAGAAAGTGATTTCACTAGGCTCCTTATTATAAGTCAATGATCCATCACTAAGAAAAATATAAATATGACTTTCTAATAGTATGCTGCTGCTAAGTTGCTTCAGTCGTGTCGGACTCTGTGCGACCCCATAGACGGCAGCAGCCCGCTAGGCTGCCCCGTCCCTGGGATTCTCCAGGTAAGAACACTGGAGTGGGTTGCCATTTCCTTCTCCAATGCATGAAAGTGAAAAGTGAAAGTGAAGTTGCTCAGTCGTTTCCGACTCTTAGTGACCCCATGGACTGCAGCCTACCAGGCTCCTCTGTCCATGGGATTTTCCAGGCAAGAGTACTGGAGTGGGGTGCCATTGCCTTCTCCAATAGTATAAATATTATTACATTCTATAATAAGCTTTAGATAAAATGTAAAAATTTAGAAGGTTTTGAAAGTTTAAAAAAATTTAATTGCACAAAAGAAAGTGTACTTCCTTCTTGTGCTTCCACATAGGTATTGGGGAATCTTTAGAATTTTTAAATTACTATTTGGTGGATAATAAGGAGATGACAGAGATTATTGAAGGTATAACCATAGTTGGGCTTCCCAGGTGGCAATAGGGCTAAAGAATCCACCTGCCAATACAGGAGATACGAGAGATGCAGGTTTGATTCCTGGGTTGGGAAGATCCCCTTCAGTAGGAAATGGAACCTCATTCCAGTATTCTTGTCTGGAAAATTCCATGGGCAGAGGAGCTTGGTGGGCTATAGTCCATAGGTCCATGGGGCAACAAAGAGTTGGACACAACTGAGCACTGAGCACATAACCACAGATGGCCAGTAAGAAACAGTATAAGGAATGAGAACAAATGGAATTATTTGTAACAGACTGATACACTCTTCTCACATTCTAGTAAAGTAATGCTCAAAATTCTCCAAGCCAGGCTTCAGCAATACATGAACCGTGAACTTCCAGATGTTCAAGCTGGTTTTAGAAAAGGCAGAGGAACCAGAGATCAAATTGTCAACATCTGCTGGATCATCGAAAAAGCAAGAGAGTTCCAGGAAAACATCTATTTCTGCTTTATTGACTATGCCAAAGCCTTTGACTGTGTGGATCACAATCAAAGGTGGAAAATTCTGAAAGAGATGGGAATACCAGATCACCTGACCTGCCTCTTGAGAAACCTATATGCAGGTCAGGAAGCAACAGTTAGAACTGGACATGGAACAACAGACTGGTTCCAAATAGGAAAAGGAGGACATCAAGGCTGTATATTGTCACCCTGCTTATTTAACTTATACGCAGAGTACATCATGAGAAACGCTGGACTGGAAGAAACACAAGCTGGAATCAAGACTGCTGGGAGAAATATCAATAACCTCAGATATGCAGATGACACCACCCTTATGGCAGAAAGTGAAGAAGAACTAAAGAGCTTCTTGATGAAAGTGAAAGAGGAGAGTGAAAACGTTGGCTTAAAGCTCAACATTCAGAAAATGAAGATCATGGCATCTGGTCCCATCACTTCATGGGAAATAGAAGGGGAAACAGTGGAAACAGTGTCAGACTTTATTTTTGGGGGCTCCAAAATCACTGCAGATGGTGACTGCAGCCATGAAATTAAAAGATGCTTACTCCTTGGAAGGAAAGTTATGACCAACCTAGATAGCATATTCAAAAGCAGAGATATTACTTTGCCAACAAGGTCCGTCTAGTCAAGGCTATGGTTTTTCCAGTGCTCATGTATGGATGTGAAAGTTGGACTGTGAAGAAAGCTGAGCACCGAAGAATTGATGCTTTTGAACTGTGGTGTTGGAGAAGACTTGAGAGTCCCTTGGACTGCAAGGATATCCAACCAGTCCATACTAAAGGAGATCAGTCCTGGGTGTTCATTGGAAGGACTGATGCTGAAGCTGAAACTCCAATACTTTGCCCACCTCATGCGAAGAATTGACTCATTGGAAAAGACCCTGATGCTTGGAGGGATTGGGGGCAGAAGGAGAAGGGGACGACAGAGGATGAGATGGCTGGATGGCATCACCGACTCGATGGGCGTGAGTTTGAGTGAACTCCAGGAGTTGGTGATGGACAGGGAGGCCTGGCGTGCTGTGATTCACAGGGTCACAAAGAGTTGGACACGACTGAGTGACTGAACTGAACTGAACTGATTCCAAATAGGAAAAGGAGTACATCAGGGCTGTATATTGTCACCATGCTTATTTAACTTATATGCAAGATGGTAACAATAAACTGGTGTACGAGACAGCAAAAGAGACACTGATGTATAGAACAGTCTTATGGACTCTGTGGGAGAGGGAGAGGGTGGGAAGATTTGGGAGAGTGACATTGAAACATGTAGAATATCATGTAAGAAACGAGTTGCCAGTCCAGGTTCGATGCGCGATACTGGATGCTTGGGGCTGGTGCACTGGGACAACCCAGAGGGATGGTGTGGGGAGGGAGGAGGGAGGAGGGTTCAGGATAGGGAACACATGTATGCCTGTGGTGGATTCATTTTGATATTTGGCAAAACTAATACAATTATGTAAAGTTTAAAAATAAAATAAAATTAAAAAAAAAAAAACTTATATGCAGAGTACATCATGAGAAACACTGGGCTGCATGAAGCACAAGGTGGAATCAAGACTGCCGGGAGAAATATCAATAACCTCAGATATGCAGATGACACCACCCTTATGGCAGAAAGTGAAGAGGAACTAAAAAGCCTTTTGATGAAAGTGAAAGAGGAGAGTGAAAAAGTTGGCTTAAAGCTCAACATTCAGAAAACTAAGATCATGGCATCTGGTCCCATCACTTCATGGGAAATAGATGGGGAAAGAGTGGAAACAGTGTCAGATTTTATTTTGGGGGGCTCCAAAATCACTGCAATGGTGATTGCTGCCATGAAATTAAAAGATGCTTACTCCTTGGAAGGAAAGTCATGACCAACCTAGACAGCATATTAAAAAGCAGAGAGATTACTTTGTTAACAAAGGTCCATCTAGTCAAGGCTATGGTTTTTCCAGTGGTCATGTACAGATGTGAGAGTTGGACTGTGAAGAAAGCTGAGCACCGAAGAATTGATGCTTGAATTGTGGTGTTGGAGAAGACTCTTCAGAGTCCCTTGGACTGCAAGGAGGTTCAACCAGTCCATCCTAAAGGAGATCAGTCCTGGGTGTTCACTGGAAGGACTGATGCTGAAGCTGAAACTCCAATATTTTGGTCACCTGATGCAAAGAGCTGACTCATTGGAAAAGACCCTGATGCTGGGGAAGATTGAAGGCAGGAGGAGAAGGGGATGGCAGAGGATGAGATGGTTGGATGGCATCACCAACTCAATGGACATGAGTTTGGGTAAACTCCGGGAGTTGGTGATGGACAGGGAGGCTTGGCGTGCTGTGGTTCATGGGGTCACAAAGAGTTGGACATGACTGAGCGACTGAACTGACTGATAAACATAAATACCAAATAATACCAACATAAATACCAAATCAACATAACCATATTTGTATCCTAAACCTACTACCTTAGAAAATTCTAGAAAACACAATAAAATACACATTAACTATCTGAACAATTATGTCATTGTATATCATGTACACTCTGGAAAACACTATACTTAGGAGAGGATGAAAATGAAAAAGGCAAATAATGTCTGAGTGAGGTAAACTAGGACCTGGCATACTTTGCTGCAGTGCTGCAATGCCTGCACCTGGACATAACTCTCCTGGAGCAACAAAATAAAAAGAAACTATATGGGACTAAAAATAATGTCATGTATGTGCAACGAGACCAAAAAAGCCTATTGCCACTTCTGAAGAGCCTGGTGCTAAAACAGGGTATTTGAGTAAAATCAAGGTATTGAGCATGACCCCTGTATTCAACCCACCCGAGGGGTGAGCAAACCACCTAAGCCATTCCTCTAGCCTGACCCCTGGAGACACCCCTACCTTCTTCCCACATAAGGAACAAGCACATACTCCCCATTAGCAAGTGAGCAAGGGAAACTGTTACTTGTTCTTACTCCCTACTGCTTCAGCAGGGACCTCAATAAAACCTTGCCTGAATTTCTTGTCTGGCCTCTAGTTGATTTCTATTGATTGGGGACAGCCAAAAACCCTGGCCAATATCTGATTTATGGCACCCACCATGAGGCAGGTGTCCCCTTCTGGGGAAAGAATTTAGCCACCTCCAGCAGCACTGAATGCAGCTTCCCCATGGTGACATCTGAACCCCTTGTTTCAACATCACCACATTTGATAAGTCTACTTTCTTGGCTCCTGGTGGCCTCAGTACCCTCATTTAGGCAATACTTCTCCCTCCTCCTGTCCTTTGCCCTCTGCTGAAATCTGCTTCTTCTCTATCTTCTCCTCTTTCTGTCCTGGTTTCTTTCTTTTATGTAGTTTTGTCTGTCCAACTGCTCCTGAAAATCTCTGCCACAGTTGTGGGCATAGTGGAGCATTTAAACCTTGAAATACAAAAGCACTCCACATTGCCTGAGATTCTAGCCTTGGGTTGCTTGGTAGGATTTTAAAGAATAAATAGAAAAGAAAGAGCTTGCATTTTTCCCTCTTCGGCTTTTACAATGTATTAATAACTGTTCTACCTGGGCTCCAGGAGCTTGTATCTCTCTCTTCTGCTTCTGCAGTGTAACTATTCTGCCTGGGCTCTCAGGAACTACCTAATTCATCTGTGGTCCCCAGATTGAGGAGGGGAAAAGGGTCGTTTCAAATTCAAGTGGGATAACTATGAGATCGCTGATTCTTTCTGTCCTTATGTAAAAATTAACTTGTAAATGACAGTATTTAACTGGAAAGGAAATGAGTGTTTATATACATTTTCAGAAATATAAAGGAGGCTCACCAGAATATATTCTGTGTTCATGTGAACTGGTAAATATTCAATATTTAATAAATATCTGGTATTAGAGCTAGCTTAAGCTTGTGGGTTTAATACAGGCCTGTCTTAAGAGTCATCAACATTAAGTATAATACTTTTATTATACCTATGATTACTGAAAGTCAGTAAGTGCACATTATTTTTGTTATGAAATTTGTCAACAGGGAAAATAACCTGATATTAAATTTTTTTAAATTTTATTTTAACTTTACAATATTATATTGGTTTTGCCATATATCAAAATGAATCTGCCACAGGTATACATGTGTTCCCCATCCTGAACCCTCCTCCTCCTCCCTCCCCATACCAATCCCTCTGGATCGTCCCAGTGCTCTAGCCCCAAGCATCCAGTATCATGCATCGAACCTGGACTGGCAGTAAATGTAACTAGGATAAGAACTTTTTGGTAAACTCTAGAGCAATAATTAGGTTTTGGAACTGCCCATCTAAAACAGTCTCTCCAAATCTTGGTAAATCGAAGCTAAGTTAAAATGATAGTAATGCATTAAATATCCAGGCCATTTCAATAAGATAAAATACTGGAACTTTAATTATTAACAGGTCTAAATTTACCTACTTTTGTCTTCTTGTGAGAGAGAAATTAAGCTGTTTTGTGCCACCTTGAGATGTTCTCCACCAATCTATAGGATGCTAATGAAAAAGATAGTTCATAGTTGCTTAAGAAAAGTAGAATTGTGTTTTCAGAAAGGAGGAATGGAAAAGTATTTTGTTAAAGGGAAAAAAAGGGTGATTTTTGTCCTAAAGCCAGTTATTTCTAAGTGGAAAGAATAAGGGACAAAGTATGGCTTCAAAGTTGCAGATGGTTTGTGGAAGAGAAACACTGAGAAAAGAGTTAGGTATATGGTCAGGATTTTCTAAGGTTGGATTATATTTAATTAGGTAAATGGATTTATCTGTTACTCCAGAAGGGAGGGACTAGTTCCTCCAGGGTTAACTCTTAGCAGAACTTCCTGTCACCCAGGATCAGGAAAAGTATGCTATCTTAAGGAAGTGGCAAATGGAAAAGGGACAATCAGAGTATGTTCATATGCCCTTCCTTTTAATTGATTTAGCCCAATGCAAACAGAGTCTGGGCAAGTTTTCTGAAGAGCCTTGTAAGTTTGCTGAAGGGTTTCAGATCCTAACTCTGGCCTTTGATTTAAATTGAAAGGATATCCAAATAGTGCCATCTACTTGCTGTACTCTGAGGAAAAACAGAGAATTTTGGCCGCAGCCCAGGAGTACGCTGACCAACTCACCAAGGACTAATCCAAATATTGCTTTATGGGTAGAGATACAATCCCACTTCAGGAGCCTAATTGGAATTATAATTCCTGGGAGAGAACAGAAGCCAGGAAGCACATGATCCAATATGTATTAGAAGGGACAAGAAAGTATATAAAAAAGCCAGTTAACTATAAGGTTAAAGGAGTGACCCAAGAAGAAAAAGAAAATTTAGCCATCTTTTAGGGACAATTTGTGGAAGTTTTTAGAAAATTTACTAACATTGACCAGTCCATTCCCAAGGATCAATCCATGCTGGGACAACATTTTGTCAGCCACTCTGCCCCTGATATTAGCTGGAAACTCCAAAAGTTACAATCAGGCCCACAAACCCCAATGCCCCAACTCCTAGAGGTAGCCTTTGGGGTATTTAATAATTGAGATCAAGCTGAGGAGGAAGAGAGAAACTGACATGAAAACAGGCAGGCCAGGGCTTAAGCTAAACTGATGGCCATAGCTGTCATCCATGCCTTGCAACCTCAGGACAACCCAGGGAGGCCAGGGAAGTTTTAACCATTTGCTTGGAGATAAACCAGAAAAGGGGAATGCTTCAAATGTACATCAACTGGCCACTGGGGATGAAAATGCCAGAAAGAGACTCCTGTCCATGCCCACTCTACCAACAAACAGGTCAATGGAAGTGGAAAATGTCCTCAGTCCCAAAGGGAAGGGGGGCTTCCACTCCTAAGATAGCCATGCTGGATGACTGAGGTGGCCAAGGGATTCTGGTGGCTCCCACCAATGGGATGTCTATCTCCACTGAGGAGCTCCAGGTGGTCCTGGATGTGGCTGGTAAGAAAATCAGCTTTTCTAATTGATACAGGAGTTACCTATTCTGTCCTGATCTTTCTCACTGAGCCTCTTTCCTCCAAAAGTTGTACTGTGACAGGTGTTGACAGAAAGCCTCACATTCATTTCTTCACTGGGCCTCTCACTTGCGAGTTTAAAGAGTGTTTGATCTCACATGTCTTTTTAGTTGTGCCTGAATGTCCTACCCCACTAGTGGGGAGAGACCTTCTGGACTCCCTCAGAGCCATATTATAATTAGGAAGCTCCAAAGCAGCCCCTTTTCTTTACTCTAAGATAAATAATCTACAAGAGCAAGGTTTTATTCCTAGTCATATTCTATACCCAGTAAACCCTGCAGTTTGGGACAAAAGAATTCCCAGAAGGGCCATAAGTGCCCAATCTGTAAAAATTAACCTTAAGGCAGAACTTGCTTGTCCTAACAAGAGACAGTACCCCATAAAGTTGGAATCAAACAAAGGTTTGAAAACCCTCATAGAAAAATACTTACAACATGTTCTTTTAGTGCCTTGTCAGTCTCCATGCCAGAGAAAGCAATGGCAACCCACTCCAGTACTCTTGCCTGGAAAATCCCATGGACAGAGGAGACTGGTAGGCTGTAGACCATGGGGTCGCGAAGAGTCGGACATGACTGAGCAACTTTACTTTCACTTTTCACTTTCATGCATTGGAGAAGGAAATGGCAACCCACTCCAGTGTTCTTGCCTGGAGAATCCCAGGGATGGCAGGGCCTGGTGGGCTGCCGTCTATGGGGTCGCACAGAGTCGGACACGACTGAAGCGACTTAGCAACAGCAGCAGCAGCAGCAGCAGTCTCCATGCAATACCCCTATTCTACCAGTTGTTAAACCAAATATAGAATATCAAATGGTATAAGACCTTAGAGCAGTAAATGAAGCAGTGGTCCCTATACATCCTGTTATGGCTAACACTTATATTAGTCCAGATTCCTGGAGATGCCAAATGCTTTAACTGTGCTTGACCTCAAGGGTGCCTTCTTTTGCATACCAGTTTATCCCTCATCTCAGTATCTGTTTGCCTTTGAGTGGACTAACCCTGACTCAGGCCAAATGCAACAATATACCTGGATAGTATTATTGTTTCAAGAGTTTCAGGACAGCCCACACTTGTTTGTCTAGGCCCTAAGAAAAGGACTCAAATAAAAGAAAGGGTATGTAGGTGTACATAGTACAGAGATAACATATTATTATGTAGTCCCACCATGGAGGCCTCAGATCAGAATACCATTCAAGTTCTTAATATCCTTGAGGCCCAGGGCTATAGGATCTCCCAGAAAAAAAAGCACAAGATCTCAAAGCCACAAGTTAAATATCTGGGATATATTATAAACCCTGACAGTCATCTTCAGATAGAAAACAAGCTATATTAGGCCCAAGTGCCCTATAGACCTAAAAAAAAATACCCTTCATACTTTCTTAGGCATGGCAGGATTTTGCAGAATTTGGATTCCAGGATTCAGACTAATGGCTAAGCTTCTATATGAATCCACTTAACGCCTAGATACAGAACCATTACTTTGGACTGGAGAACAAGAAAAGGCTTTAAATAATATCAAACAAGCCCTCACCAGAGCTCCTGTTCTGGGTCTCCCCAATTTAAAATAATTTATTTGGTATATGGCTGAAAACTTGGGACAGTCTTAGGGATCATTGTACAAAAGCTACTAGAAGTTCCTCAGTCTATAGGCTATTTTTCCAAACAGCTAGATTCCATGGTCCAAGGCTGGTCTGGTTGTCTCCAGGCAGTAGCTGGCATTGCTTTTTATTAGTGGAAGAAGCTAACAAGCTTACCTTTGGACAGCCACTGGAAGTCCAGACTTCCAAAGGATTCTGGAGATTAAAGGCCACCACGGGCTAACTGGAGACTGACTTAATAAGTATCAGGCTTTACTTCTTGAATCCTCAGAGGTAACCCTCAAAACTTGCCACACCCTCAACCCAGCTAAACTAATGCCTCTGGAAAGCCCAGAACTAACACATTCCTTGAAATCCTAGACGAGCTTGAAGCCTAGAGGCCTGACATAACAGATCAGGCCATAGAAAAGCCTGAGGAAGAATGGTTTACTAATGGCAGTAGTTTCATTAAAGATGGAGTCAGAAGGGCAAGGTATGCTATTCTGAGTGCTTATAGCATTACAGTAGCAAAACTTTTGCCACGTAACTCTTCAGACCAGAGTACTGAGCTAATAGCTGTAACTTGAGCTTTAACCTTGGAGGAAGAGAAAATTATAAACATATATATACAGACTCAAAATACGCCTTCTTTGTTTTACATGCCTATGAAGATATCCGGAAAGAGAGAGGACTTTTAAATACAAAAAAATTCGGGGAGGAGCCAAGATGGCAGAGGAGTAGGACGGGGAGAACACTTTCTCCCCCACAAATTCATCAAAAGAGCATTTAAACGTTGAGTAAAATCCACAAAACAACTTCTGAATGCCGGCAGAGGACATGAGGCACCCAGAAAAGCAACCCAACTCTTCGAAAGGAGAGAGAAGAAATACAGCTCCACCCACCAGAACACCGACACAAGCTTCCCTAACCAGGAAACCTTGACAAGCCACCTGTACAAACCCACACACAGTGAGGAAATGCCACAATAAAGAGAACTCCACAAACTGCCAGAATACAGAAAGGACACCCCAAACTCAGCAATTTAAACAAGATGAAGAGACAGAGGAATACTCAGCAGATAAAGGAACAGGATAAATGCCCACCAAACCAAACAAAAGAGGAAGAGATAGGGAATCTACCTGATAAAGAATTCCGAATAATGATAGTGAAATTGATCCAAAATCTTGAAATTAAAATGGAATCACAGATAAATAGCCTGGAGACAAGGATTGAGAAGATGCAAGAAAGGTTTAACAAGGACCTAGAAGAAATAAAAAAGAGTCAATATATAATGAATAATGCAATAAATGAAATTAAAAACACTCTGGAGGCAACAAATAGTAGAATAACAGAGGCAGGAGATAGGATTAGTGAATTAGAAGATAGAATGGTAGAAATAAATGAATCAGAGAGGAAAAAAGAAAAACGAATTAAAAGAAATGAGGACAATCTCAGAGACCTCCAGGACAGTGTTAAATGTCCCAACATTTGAATCATAGGGGTTCCAGAAGAAGAAGACAAAAAGAAAGACCATGAGAAAATACTTGAGGAGATAATAGTGGAAAACTTCCCTAAAATGGGGAAGGAAATAATCACCCAAGTCCAAGAAACCCAGAGAGTCCCAAACAGGATAAACCCAAGGAGAAACACCCCAAGACACATATTAATCAAATTAACAAAGATCAAACACAAAGAACAAATATTAAAAGCAGCAAGGGAAAAACAACAAATAACACACAAGGGAATTCCCATAAGGATAACAGCTGATCTTTCAATAGAAACTCTTCAAGCCAGGAGGGAATGGCAAGACATACTTAAAATGATGAAAGAAAATAACCTACAGCCCAGATTATTGTACCCAGCAAGGATCTCATTCAAGTATGAAGGAGAAATCAAAAGCTTTTCAGACAAGCAAAAGTTGAGAGAATTCAGCAGCACCAAACCAGCTCTCCAACAAATACTAAAGGATATTCTCTAGACAGGAAACACAAAAACAGTGTATAAACTCGAACCCAAAACAATAAAGTAAATGGCAACGGGATCATACTTATCAGTAATTACCTTAAACGTAAATGGGTTGAATGCCCCAACCAAAAGACAAAGACTGGCTGAATGGATACAAAAACAAGACCCCTACATATGTTGTCTACAAGAGACCCACCTCAAAACAGGGGACACATACAGACTGAAAGTGAAGGGCTGGAAAAAGATTTTTCCATGCAAATAGGGACCAAAAGAAAGCAGGAGTAGCAATACTCATATCAGATAAAATAGACTTTAAAACAAAGGCTGTGAAAAGAGACAAAGAAGGTCACTACATAATGATCAAAGGATCAATCCAAGAAGAAGATATAACAATTATAAATATATATGCACCCAACACGGGAGCACCACAGTACATAAGACAAATGCTAACAAGTATGAAAGGAGAAATTAACAATAACACAATAATAGTGGGAGACTTTAATACCCCACTTACACCTATGGATAGATCAACTAAACAGAAAATTAACAAGGAAACACAAACTTTAAATGATACAATAGACCAGTTAGACCTAATTGATATCTATAGGACATTTCATCCCAAAACAATGAATTTCACCTTTTTCTCAAGCACACATGGAACCTTCTCCAGGATAGATCACATCCTGGGCCATAAAGCTAGCCTTGGTAAATTCAAAAAAATAGAAATCATTCCAAGCATTTTTTCTGACCACAATGCAGTAAGATTAGATCTCAATTACAGGAGAAAAACTGTTAAAAATTCCAACATATGGAGGCTGAACAACACGCTGCTGAATAACCAACAAATCACAGAAGAAATCAAAAAGAAATCAAAATTTTATAGAAACGAATGAAAATGAAAACACAACAACCCAAAACCTGTGGGACACGGGTAAAAGCAGTCCTAAGGGGAAAGTTCATAGCAATACAGGCACACCTCAAGAAACAAGAAAAAGTCAAATAAATAACCTAACTCTACACCTAAAGCAACTAGAAAAGGAAGAAATGAAGAACCCCAGGGTTAGTAGAAGGAAAGAAATCTTAAAAATTAGAGCAGAAATAAATGCAAAAGAAACAAAAGAGACCATAGCAAAAATCAACAAAACCAAAAGGTGGTTCTTTGAAAGGATAAATAAAATTGACAAACCATTAGCCAGACTCATCAAGAAACAAAGGGAGAAAAATCAAATCAATAAAATTAGAAATGAAACTGGAGAGATCACAACAGACAACACAGAAATACAAAGGATCATAAGAGACTACTATCAACAATTATATGCCAATAAAATGGACAACGTGGAAGAAATGGACAAATTCTTAGAAAAGTACAACTTTCCAAAACTCGACCAGGAAGAAATAGAAAATCTTAACAGACCCATCACAAGCATGGAAATTGAAACTGTAATCAAAAATCTTCCAGCAAACAAAAGCCCGGTCCAGATGGTTTTTACAGCTGAATTCTACCAAAAATTTAGAGAAGAGCTAACACCTATCCTGCTCAAACTCTTCCAAAAAATTCCAGAGGAAGGTAAACTTCCAAACTCATTCTATGAGGCCACCATCACCCTAATACCAAAACCTGACAAAGATCCCACAAAAAAAGAAAACTACAGGCCAATACCACTGATGAACATAGATGCAAAAATCCTTAAAAAAATTCTAGCAATCAGAATCCAACAACACATTAAAAAGATCATACACCATGATCAAGTGGGCTTTATCCCAGGGATGCAAGGATTCTTCAATATCCGCAAATCAATCAATGTAATACACCACATTAACAAACTGAAAAATAAAAACCATATGATTATCTCAATAGATGCAGAGAAAGCCTTTGACAAAATTCAACATCCATTTATGATAAAAACTCTCCAGAAAGCAGGAATAGAAGGAACATACTTCAACATAATAAAAGCTATATATGACAAACCCACAGCAAACATTATCCTCAATGGTGAAAAATTGAAAGCATTTCTCTAAAGTCAGGAACAAGACAAGGGTGCCCACTTTCACCATTACTATTCAACATAGTTTTGGAAGTTTTGGCCACAGCAATCAGAGCAGAAAAAGAAATAAAAGCAATCCAAATTGGAAAAGAAGAAGTAAACTCTCACTATTTGCAGATGACATGATCCTCTACATAGAAAACCCTAAAGATTCCACCAGAAAATTACTAGAAATAATCAATGACTATAGTAAAGTTGCAGGATATAAAATCAACACACAGAAATCCCTTGCATTCCTATACACTAATAATGAGAAAACAGAAAGAGAAATTAAGGAAACAATTCCATTCACCATTGCAACGGAAAGAATAAAATACTTAGGAATATATCTACCTAAAGAAACTAAAGACCTATGTATAGAAAACTATAAAACACTGGTGAAAGAAATCAAAGAGGACACTAATAGATGGAGAAATATACCATGTTCATGGATTGGAAGAATCAATAGAGTGAAAATGAGTATACTACCCAAAGCAATTTATAGATTCAATGCAATCCCTATCAAGCTACCAACAGTATTCTTCACAGAGCTAGAACAAATAATTTCACAATTTGTATGGAAATACAAAAATCCTCGAATAGCCAAAGCGATCTTGAGAAAGAAGAATGGAACTGGAGGAATCAACCTACCTGACTTCAGGCTCTACTACAAAGCCACAGTTATCAAGACAGTATGGTACTGGCACAAAGACAGAAATATAGATCAATGGAATAAAATAGAAAGCCCAGAGGTAAATCCACGCACATATGGACACCTTATCTTTTACAAAGGAGGCAAGAATATACAATGGATTAAAGACAATCTCTTTAACAAGTGGTGCTGGGAAATCTGGTCAACCACTTGTAAAAGAATGAAACTAGACCACTTTCTAACACCATACACCAAAATAAACTCAAAATGGATTAAAGATCTCAACGTAAGACCAGAAACTACAAAACTCCTAGAGGAGAACATAAGCAAAACACTCTGCGACATACATCACAGCAGGATCCTCTATGACCCACCTCCCAGAATATTGGAAATAAAATAAAAAATAAACAAATGGGACCTAATTAACCTTAAAAGCTTCTGAACATCAAAGGAAACTATTAGCAAGGTGAAAAGACAGCCTTCAGAATGGGAGAAAATAATAGCAAATGAAGCAACTGACAAACAACTAATCTCAAAAATATACAAGCAACTCCTACAGCTCAACTCCAGAAAAATAAATGACCCAATCAAAAAATGGGCCAAAGAACTAAATAGACATTTCTCCAAAGAAGACATACAGATGGCTAACAAACACATGAAAAGATGCTCAACATCACTCATTATCAGAGAAATGCAAATCAAAACCACTATGAGGTACCATTTCACACCAGCCAGAATGGCTGTGATCCAAAAGTCTACAAATAATAAATGCTGGAGAGGGTGTGGAGAAAAGGGAACCCTCTTACACTGTTGGTGGGAATGCAAACTAGTACAGCCACTATGGAGAACAGTGTGGAGATTCCTTAAAAAACTGGAAATAGAACTGCCTTATGATCCAGCAATCCCACTGCTGGGCATACACACTGAGGAAACCAGAAGGGAAAGAGACACGTGTACCCCAATGTTCATCGCAGCACTGTTTATAATAGCCAGGACATGGAAGCAACCTAGATGTCCATCAGCAGGTGAACGGATAAGAAAGCTGTGGTACATATACACAATGGAGTATTACTCAGCCATTAAAAAGAATACATTTGAATCAGTTCTAATGAGGTGGATGAAACTGGAGCCTATTATACAGAGTGAAGTAAGCCAGAAGGAAAAACATAAATACAGTATACTAACGCATATATATGGAATTTAGAAAGATGGTAACAATAACCCGTGTAATGAGACAGCAAAAGAAACACTGATGTATAGAACAGTCTTATGGACTCTGTGGGAGAGGGAGAGGGTGGGAAGATTTGGGAGAATGACATTGAAACATGTAAAATATCATGTAAGAAACGAGTTGCCAGTCCTGGTTCGATACACGATACTGGATGCTTGGGGCTAATGCACTGGGACGACCCAGAGGGATGGTATGGGGAGGGAGGAGGGAGGAGGGTTCAGGATGGGGAACACATGTATACCTGTGGCGGATTCATTTTGATATTTGGCAAAACTAATCCAATTATGTAAAGTTTAAAAATAAAATAAAATTTAAAAAAATAAATAAATACACAAAATTCCTCTGTATGGGGCTGAGATTTTACATCTCCCAGAAGCAGCTCAAAAAGCCAAAACTACTAGCAGTCATTCACTGCCGTGGGCACCAAAAAGAAAATTCTCAAATTACCCAAAGGAACAACAGGGCAGATTGGGAGGCAATATTGCCCATACCAGGTAGAAAACAACATGGATAAAATTCAACAATGAGCCACTTGGCTTCAGCAGACAATTAATCCTTAATTAACCAATCCTTACTATTCATTGATGTTAGTCACTCAGTCGTGTCTGACTCTTTGTGACCCCATGGACTGTAGCCCACCAGGCTACAAGGACTGATCATGCCCCCTACACAGGGATAAAAGAACTACAATACAATCAGAAAACAGTTAACAAAACAAAAGTAATAGTAATAGTAAATCCAATAGTAAATCCTTTCCTATCAATAAGTACTTTAAATGTAAACGGACTAAAATACCTAATAAAAAGATACAGAGTGATTACATGGACTAAAAAACCAAGATCTCACTGTATGTTGCTTACAAGAAACTTACTTTAGATTCAAGAACACACATAGGCTGAAAGTAAATGGAAGGAAAATTATATTCTTAGCAAATGGTAAGAAAAAGAGAGCAGGAGTGACTACAATTACAGCAGACAAAATATTTTAAGTCAAAAACTGTCTCTAGAGACAAAGGTCAATATATGATGATAAAAGGGTCAATTCAAAATGAAAATATTGCAAATATAAATATTTGCACCAAACATCAGAGCACCTAAGTATATATGGCAATATTGACAGATCTGAAAGGAGAAATTGACAGCAATGCAATTATAGTAGATTTCAATAACTCACTTTCAATAATGAATAGAATATCCAGACAGAAAATAAACAGTTTATCTAAACAACACTATAGACTAAATGGACATCACAGATGTATACAAAACTTTCTACTGAACAGCAGAATACATTCTTTTGAAGTGCACATGAAACATCTCCAGGACAGATCATGTTATGCCACAAAACAAGTCTTAATAAGTTTAAGAATATTGAAATCATACCAAGTATCTTTTCCAGCCACAGTAGAATGTAACTAGAAATCAGTAACAGTAAGAAATGGAAAAATTCATGAATATTTGGAAGCTAAATGACATACTCTTAAAGAACCACTGGGTCAAGTAGGAAATCAAAAGGGTAAAAATGATTTTGAGACAAAAATAAAAATGCAGGATACCAACATGTATCAGATGCAGCAAAAGCAGTACAAAGGGGGAATTTTATGGTGAAAAATGCCTACATTAAAAAAGAAGAAAGACTTCTCTAGTAGTCCAGTGGTTGGGACTTTGCCTTCCAAATGCAGGGACTGCAGGTTTGATCCTGAGTCAGGGAGCTAAGAACCCACTCGCTTTGCAGTAAAAAAAAAACTCAAAACACAGAGCAGAAGCAATATTGTAACAAATTCAATAATGACTTTAAAAATGGTGCACATTTAAAAAAATGAATGTAGATGTTAAAGTTCTCAATAAAATACTAGCAAACTAAATTCAATAGCACATAAAAAAAGACCAAGTAGGATTTAACTCTGAGATTCAAGGTTGGTTTAACACATGCAAATCAATCAATAAGATACATTACATTAGTGGAATCAAAACTACATGATCATCTCAATAGGTTCAGCAAAATTATTTGACACATTTCAACATCCATTCATGATAAAAGCTCACACAAAAAAATAGGTATGTAAGGAACTTACCTCAATACAATAAAAGCCATTTATGAAAACCTCACATCATAATTAGGGAAAATCAGAAAGTAAAGATGCCCAGTCTCCATTCAATATAGTACTGAAAGTACTAGCAGAGCAAGCAGACCAAAAAAAAAAAAAAAGAAATACAAGGCATCAAAATTGGAAAAGAAGAAGGAAAATTATCTGTTTGCAGATGACATAATCCTATATATATAGAAAACCCTAAAGACTCCACCAAAAACTCTTAAAACTAAGAAACCAACTTAGTAAAGTCATAGGATAAAAAGCCAACATATAAAAATCTGTTGGATTTCTTTAACCCAACAGTGATCAATCTGAAAAGGAAGAAAATCCCATTTAAATAGCATCCAAAAAAATAAACAAAAAGCTTAGGAATAAATTTAACTAAGGAGGTGAAATATCTGTTCACTCTCAACCAAAAAACATTGGTGACAAAACTGAAGAAGGCACAAATAAATGTAAAGGTATCTGTTTTCAGGCACTAGAAGAATTAATAGTTAAAATGTCCATACTACCCAAAGCAATCTACAGATTCAGTGTAATCCCTAACAAAGTCTTATAGCATTTTTCACAGAAATAGAACAATCCTAAAATTTGGGTCCACAAAAGACCCTGAATAGCAAAAACAATTGAGAAAGAATAAAGCTGGGAAAACTGGATAGCCACATGCAAAAAATCATTGCCAAGACCAATGTCAAGAAGATTTTTCCTTATGTTATCTTTTAAGAGTTTTATGATTTCAGGTCTTACACTTAAGTATTTGATCCATTTTGTAGTTATTATTGTGTATGGTGTAAGAATGGGTCTAATTTCACTCTTTTGCATGTGGCTATCCAGTTTTCCCAGCACCATTTATTAACATTAAAGGGAGTGTTCTTTCTTCATGGTGTATTCTTAGCATCCTTGTTGAAAATCAGTTGATCATATATGCTTGGGTATGTTTCTGGGCTCTGTATTCTGTTCCATTGGTCTACATGTTTGTTTTTATGCTATGCTAAGTCACTTCAGTCGTGTCCAACTCTGTGTGACCCCAGAGATGGCAGCACACCAGGCTCCCCCGTCCCTGGGATTCTCCAGGCAAGAACACTGGAGTGGGTTGCCATTTCCTTCTCCAGTGCATGAAAGTGAAAAGAGAAAATGAAGTCGCTCAGTCGTGTCCAACTCCTAGCGACTCCATGGACTGCAGCCCACCAGGCTCCTCCATCCATGGGATTTTCCAGGCAAGTGTACTGGAGTGGCGATTTAAAATCAGGAAAAGCCTTCAGTTTCATTCTTTCAAAATTGTTTTTGCTATTCAGGGTCTTTTGTGGACCCATACAAATTTTAGCATTGTTCTACTTCTGTGAAAAAACCTTAGTTAATTTTGCAGTATGATGCTTTCTGAATGTACTGAAAACAGAATTCCCCAGTGGTTTCTGCTCATATTTTGACGCTGTCCTTGGAAATTCTCACCTATTTGTCCTAGGTTCTTCAGATATGTATCCAGGATTGAAGGAGTTGAGAACCACTCCTTGACTCCAACATAATTGAATAGGCTTTGCGGATCATTTGATGTGGATTAGTTTGTCAACAAAGGTCCATCTAGTCAAGGCTATGGTTTTTCCAGTGGTCATGTATGGATGTGAGAGTTGGACTATAAAGAAAGCTGAGTGCTGAAGAATTGATGCTTTTGAACTGTGGTGTTGGAGAAGACTCGAGAGTCCCTTGGACTGCAAGGAGATCCAACCAGTCCATTCTAAAGGAGATCAGGCCTGGGTGTTCATTGGAGGGACTGATGCTGAAGCTGAAACTCCAATACTTTGGCCACCTGATGCGAAGAGCTGACTCATTTGAAGACCCTGATGCTGGGAAAGGTTGAAGGCAGGAGGAGAAGAGGATGGCAGAGGATGAGATGGTTGGATGGCATCATCGACTCAATAGACACAGGTTTTGGTAGACTCCGGCAGTTGGTGATGGATAGGGAGGCCTGGTGTGCTGCAGTTCATGGGGTCGCAACTGAGTGACTGAACTGAACTGAACTGATGTGGAGCAGATTCTAGCTCTGTTTGTTTTCAGTTGGCTAACTCTGGGCTTGTTGTTCAGTGATTCAAGATCTCAAATTCATCATAGTTCTGGAGGCTTGATGTCCAAAACCAAAGTGTTAGCAGTGTCATGGTCCTTCCCAAACCTCTGGGAGAGGATTCTGTCTTGCCTTTTCCAGTTTCTGGTAGCCTTGGGCATTCCTTGGCATGCAGGTGTCATCACTCTAATCTCTGTCTCTGTCATCAAATGGCTATGTTCTCCTTGTGTCTGTCCTCACGTTTTCACATTTTTCTGTCATATTTAATGAATGAGTGATATTCACACAAACCCTATTTACCAGGGCCTGAAAACTTTTCATTGTTAACCAGGAGGAGTTCATTAAAACACTTTACCACACTTGTGTTAGAGCTGGTTATGTTAATCATCTTAGAACATTAACTATAATTTTAAACATTAAATTAGGATGGCTACACAAATGGAGGCAGAGACCACACAAACAAGATGCATTCTGAGCTAGAGGTTAAATGATACACTAATAGATTTCATGTGATCTTAAAATATGAAGAATAGTGTTAATACCTCTGAGACCTTACAGAGGGCATAACCACTTGAAATTATTATGAAAGCTTCACTTGATATTATTACACTTTTCATTTCTTTTTTTTAAATGCAGATAGAAATGGCAGGACCTTCAGTTCAGTTCAGTCGCTCAGTTGTGTCTGACTGTTTGTGACCCCATGAATTGCAGCACGCCAAACCTCCCTGTCCATCACCAACTCCCAGAGTTCACTCAAACTCATGTCCATCGAGTTGGTGATGCCATCCAGCCATCTCATCCTCTGTCGTCCCCTTCTCCTCCTGCCCCCAATCCCTCCCAGCATCAGGGTCTTTTCCAGTGAGTCAGCTCTTCACATCAGGTGGCCAAAGTATTGGAGTTTCAGCTTCAGCATCAGTCCCTTCAATGAACACCCAGGCCTGATATCCTTTAGGATGGACTGGTTGGATCTCCTTGCAGTCCAAGGGATTCTCAAGAGTCTTCTCCAACACCACAGTTCAAAAGCATCAATTCTTTGGCGCTCAGTCTTCTTCACAGTCCAACTCTCACATCCATACATGACCACTGGAAAAACCATAGCCTTGACTAGACGGACCTTTGTTGGCAAAGTAATGTCTCTGCTTTTCAATATACTATCTAGGTTGGTCATAACTTTCCTTCCAAGGAGTAAGTGTCTTTTAATTTCATGGCTGCAATCACCATCTGCAGTGATTCTGGAGTCCCCAGAAATAAAGTTTGACACTGTTTCCACTGTTTCCCCATCTATCTGCCATGAAGTGATGGGACCAGATGCCATGATCTTAGTTTTCTGAATGTTGAGCTTTAAACCAACTTTTTCACTCTCCTCTTTCACTTTGATCAAGAGGCTCTTTAGTTCCTCTTCACTTTCTGCCATAAGGGTGGTGTCATCTGCATATCTGAGGTTATTGATATTTCTCCCGGCAATCTTGATTCCAGCTTGTGCTTCTTCCAGCCCAGCATTTCTCATGATGCACTCTGCATATAAGTTAAATAAGCAGGGTGACAATATACAGCCTTGATGTACTCCTTTTCCTATTTGGAACCAGTCTGTTGTTCCATGTCCAGTTCTAACCGTTGCTTCCTGACCTGCATATAGGTTTCTCAAGAGTCAGGTCAGGTGGTCTGGTATTCCCATGTCTTTCAGAATTTTCCACAGTTTCTTGTGATCCACACAGTCAAAGGCTTTGGCATAGTCAATAAAGCAGAAATAGATGTTTTTCTGGAAATCTCTTGCTTTTTCCTTAGGGAAACCAAAATCCTGTAGTGAAATATTATTTTTGAAAAGGACACTCAGCAACAAGTCTAGAAAGCTGTTCTTTTCATTGAGTGCTCTGCTTACAAAAGCCTTAACACCAGAGTTTTAACAGGAAGGGAAGTCAGTTGGGAGAAGAACTGGCTCAACTAAGTACTCAATTAGTTAATTCCTAATTATTCTATAGCTGAAAACTTTATTCTCAGATTATCAATGCCTAAACTTCTTCCTTTGTGTATTGACCTTTGGTCATTTTTCATCCCCCCCCCCCCCATTATCACTAGGCTAAAGTGAGATAAAAGAAAGGATAAGCAACTGATTTTCATATGTTAATAAATCTGGTGGTAGATAGGAAATTGAAATGGGACTTAAATTTTTTTATGAATTTCATGTATTTATGACAATTCCTGACCACCCTGAGGTTCACTGTTCTAGTGACAGTTATTTATTGTACAAATGAGTGATGTGTTGCATTAAAAGAAAAATAAACACAAGGTGGGAACATACAAGGCTAGAAAACCTATGAACTAAATTACGGGAGTCAAACATGGGAAAAACCAGAAAATTTCAGGAGTGTGGCATATTTAGATACTGCCTTTACAGGAAAAGTTTGTTGAACTCTGGACTAAACCACCTGAGATTTCATCAAATTCTGATCATCTATATAACTATGAGACTATTAATTTTGAAAGTATTAACTATAATTGCATCCTATTTTTAAACTTACAGCATCTAATTTATGTAGTGGCTTTTATTTATAGACAACCTGGCATATAATATTACTGGTGGGAGAAGGGTTTGTTTTTCATGTTTCATGAGTACTGTTAAAGGCAGCATCTGTAGAGGCTTTTTTTTTTTTTGAAATATTTTTGATGCTTTATTATTATTTTTTATTTTTTAACTTTTCAATATTGTATTGGTTTTGCCATATATCAACATGAATACGCCACAGGTATACACGTGTTCCCCATCCTGAACCCTCCTCCCTCCCCGTACCATTCCTCTGGGTCATCCCAGTGCACCAGCTGAAACATGTATAATATCATATATGAAACGAGTTGCCAGTCCAGGTTCGATGTACGATACTAGAGGTTTTTTTAAAAAATATATATCATCAATATTTTAAGTAGGTAAATGAACCTTTGGAAATAGCAGTTGAAGATTTGTATAACTGAGACCAGAAGAAAAACTGAGGCTACTGATTTCTTACTTCAATGCACCTCTTGAAATACAGAAGTAAAACACTAGCAACACACTACAGGGTCAGCATATGTACAAAACACATCTGTGTCATGAACCACACAACACAGGCTATAGTCAATACACTTATCCTGTATCCGTTATCAGCAACTTCCCATTTACACCCCCACCACACTATCTCTCAGATCAGATCAGTCACTCAGTCGTGTCCAACTCTCTGCGACCCCATGAATCGCAGCACGCCAGGCCTCCCTGTCCATCACCAACTCCTGGAGTTCACTCAGACTCACGTCCATCGAGTCAGTGATGCCATCTAGCCATCTCATCCTCTGTTGTCCCCTTCTCCTCCTGCCCCCAATCCCTCCCAGCATCAGAGTCGTTTCCAATGAGTCAACTCTTCACATGAGGTGGCCAAAGTACTGGAGTTTCAGCTTTAGCATCATCCCTTCCAAAGAAATCCCAGGGCTGATCTCCTGAATGGACTGGGTGGATCTCCTTGCAGTCCAGGGGACTCT
This sequence comes from Bos mutus, assembly GCF_027580195.1. Lineage (NCBI taxonomy): Eukaryota > Metazoa > Chordata > Mammalia > Artiodactyla > Bovidae > Bos > Bos mutus. The sequence goes on along the minus strand of NC_091646.1, from coordinate 67,097,026 downwards.
CAAGAGTCTTCTCCAACACCACAGTTCAAAAGCATCAATTCTTCGGTGCTCAGCCTTCTTCACAGTCCAACTCTCCTATCCATACATAACCACAGGAAAAACCATAGTCTTGACTAGACGAACCTTTGTTGGCAAAGTAATGTCTCTGCTTTTCAATATGCTATCTAGGTTGGTCATAACTTTCCTTCCAAGGAGTAAGAGTCTTTTAATTTCATGGCTGTAGTCACCATCTGTAGTGATTTTGGAGCCCAGAAAAATAAAGTCTGACACTGTTTCCACTGTTTCCCCATCTATTGCCCATGAAGTGGTGGGACCGGATGCCATGATCTTCGTTTTCTGAATGTTGAGCTTTAAGCCAACTTTTTCACTCTCCACTTTCACTTTCATCAAGAGGCTTTTGAGTTCCTCTTCACTTTCTGCCATAAGGGTGGTGTCATCTGCATATCTGAGGTGATTGATATTTCTCCTGGCAATCTTGATTCCAGCTTCTTCCAGTCCAGCGCTTCTTATGATGTACTCTGCATATAAGTTAAATAAACAGGGTGACGATATACAGCCTTGATGAACTCCTTTCCCTATTTGGAACCAGTCTGTTGTTCCATGTCCAGTTCTAACTGTTGCTTCCTGATCTGCATACAAATTTCTCAAGAGGCAGATCAGGTGTTCTGGTATTCCCATCTCTTTCAGAATTTTCCACAGTTGATTGTGATCCACACAGTCAAAGGCTTTGGCATAGTCAATAAAGCAGAAACAGATGCTTTTCTGGAACTCTCTTGCTTTTTCCATGATCCAGCGGATGTTGGCAATTTGATCTCTGGTTCCTCTGCCTTTTCTAAAACCAGCTTGAACAACTACTAATCTACCTTCTATTTTTATAGATTTGCATGTTCTAGAATGAAAGCATACAATATGTGGGAAGCATCCATAAGTAACACGGATTTGTTCTTTTTTATGACAATAAAAATATTCCATGGTTTGGGTAGAAAATATTATATTTACCATTCATCAATTGGTGTATATTTGAGTTGTTTACATTTTTTGTTGTTAGGAATGATGTTACTATGAATGCTCATGTATGAGTTTTTGTGTGAACATATATTCTCAATTCTCTTGGGTAATGTATCTAGAAGTAGAACTTCTGGGTCATACAGTAACTCTATTTAAGTTACTAAGGAACTGTCAGACTGTTTTCCATAGCAGCCACACCATTTTACATTCCTACTAGCAATGTATGAGAGTTTCAGTTTCTCCACATTTCTGCAACATTATTATTTTCTTTTTGATTATAGTCAGTGTGAAGTGGTATCTCTTTGTGGTTTTGATATGCATTTCTCTAATGACTATCTTTTCATGTTTTTATTAGACATTTGTATATCTTCTTAGGAAAATTTCTATCCAGCTCTTCTGCTCATTTTTAATTGGGTTATTGGATTTTTAAATTATTGAGTTGTAATTATATTCTTTATATATTCTGGATATAGCCGCTTATCAGATATGATTTGTAAACATTATGTCCCATTCTAACGGTCTGTTTCTTCATGGTATCATTTGAAGCAGAAAAGTTGAGTTGTTGAGTTGCTGATTTGATGATGTTCAATTCATCTGTTCTCTCTTATATTACTTGTGCTGTTTAGGTCTCATCTAAGAAACAATTGCTTAATCCAAGGTTATGAAGATATATTATGTTTTCTTCTAAGAGTTTTAGTTTTCTTACATTCAGGTTTATGAACTACTTTTGACTTAATTTTTATATATCTGTAAAGCAGTTTATGTTCATTGTTTTCCATGTGGATATCCAGTTGTTGAAGTCCCATTTGCTGAAGAGAATGTTCAGTCTTTATTGAATCATCTTGGCACCCTTTGTCAGAAATCAGTTGGCTGTAAATATAATGGTTTATTTCTGGACTCTCAGTTCTACTCCACTGATTTGTATTTCTAGCCTTAGGTCAGTACTATATACATCTTGATTACTGTAGCTTTGGAGTAAGTTTTACAGTTTGGAAGTTGAGTCCTCTAGCTTTGTTTTTATTACCTAATTGCCCTGACTAGAACCTCCAGTGCAACAGTGAATAGAAGTGGAAAGACCAAACATTCTTGTCTCATTCCTATTGTTAGGAGGACAGCATTCAGTCTTTCACTATTAAGTATAATGTTAGCTGTTTTTCATAGTTGATGAAGTTTCCTTGAATGTCTAGTTTATCAAGCATTTTTGTCATGAGAGGTTATTGGATTTTGTCAAATACTTTTTCTGCATCTAATGAGATGATCATATGGTTTTTGCTCTTTATTATGATGGTGTATTACATTGATTTGTGGGAGTTTTATTAATCTCGTATGCTTAGGGTAACTCCCACTTGGCTATGCTGTACAGTTGTTGGATTGTTTACCAGTATTTTTTGAGGATTTTAGTATCTATACACATAAGGGATATTGTTCTCTAGTTTTCTTGTGATGTCTTTTATTCCAGTATCAGGATGATATAAGTCTCACAGAATGAGTTCAAAATAATTCCCTCCTTTATTTTTTTTTTTGGGGGGGGGGAGGTTTGTGAGGTATTGGTATTAATCTTTTCTTAACTCTCTGGCAGAATTCAGTGATGAAGCAATCTGGGCCTAGGCTTTTTGATTAGTTTTGGATTAGTAATTTAATCTCTTTACTGCTTATAAATCTATTCAGCTTGGCTATTTCTTCTTCAGTTTAAGAATTTGCCCATTTCCTCTAAATTATCTACTTTGCTGTCATACAATTTTTCAGTCTTTTTTTTTATTTTATTTTTAAAATTTACATAATTGTATTAGTTTTGCCAAATATCAAAATGAATCCGCCACAGGTATACATGTGTTCCCCATCCTGAACCCCCTCCTCCCTCCTCCTCCCATACCATCCCTCTGGGGTCGTCCCAGTGCACTAGCCCCAAGCATCCAGTATCGTGCATCGAACCTGGACTGGCATCTCGTTTCATACATGGTATTTTACGTTTCAATGCCATTCTCCCAAATCTTCCCACCCTCTCCCTCTCCCACAGAGTCCATAAGACTGTTCTATACATCAGTGTCTCTTTTGCTGTCTCATACACAGGGTTATTGTTACCATCTTTCTAAATTCCATATATATGCGTTAGTATACTGTATTGGTGTTTTTCCTTCTGGCTTACTTCACTCTGTATAATACGCTCCAGTTTCATCCACCTCATTAGAACTGATTCAAATGTATTCTTTTTAATGGCTGAGTGTATATGTACCACAGCTTTCTTATCCGTTCACCTGCTGATGGGCATCTAGGTTGCTTCCATGTCCTGGCTATTATAAACAGTGCTGCGATGAACATTGGGGTACACGTGTCTCTTTCCCTTCTGGTTTCCTCAGTGTGTATGCCCAGCAATGGGATTGCTGGATCATAAGGCAGTTCTATTTCCAGTTTTTTAAGGAATCTCCACACTGTTCTCCATAGTGGCTGTACAATTTTTCATAGTCTTTTACAGTCTTTTTATGTCTGTAAGATTAGTAGTGATATCCACTCTTTCATTTTTTTACTATTATGAATCTTCAGTATTTCTTACTGGTCAGTCTAGTTAACAATTGTGTTGATCTTTCCAAAGAACAAGCTTGTGATTTTGTTAATTTTCCCTATTAATTTTGTATTATTTTTCATCTCCCTTTAGGTTGTTTGGTCTTCTTTTTCTAGTTTAAGGCAGAAGTTTATTGATTTGAGATGTTCCTTTTTTAAATATAGATATTTACAGCTATAAACTGATCTCTAACAAAAATTTTAGCTGCATCCCATGTTTTTGTTGTGTTTTCATTTTCATTCATCTCCAAGTATTTTCTAATTTCCCTTTTAATTTTTTGACCCATATTTAAAGTGATTGCCTTCTGATGCACCCAAGTGTTTTTTCCTTTATTACTGATTTCTAATATATAGTGGTCAGGGAACACTCTTTATATGATTTCAATCTTTTAAAACTTATTGAAGCTTGATTTATGGCACAGCATATGGTCTATGAAGACTGTTCCATGTACACTTCAGCAAATTGCATTCTTCACTTTTATTTCCTTTTTGATCTTCTCTCTAGTTGTTCTATCCATTATTAAGTAGGGTCTTGAAATCTTCCACTATAATTGTTGAAATGTCTGTTTCTCCTTCTAAGTCTGTCAAGCTTTTGTTTCATCTCTTTTGACAGGTTCTTAGGTGCATACATGTTAAAATTGTTATATCTTCCTGACAGATTGAATCTTTAATCATTGTGAAATATCCATTTTTATCTTACAGTTCAGTTCAGTCACTCAGTCATGTCCAACTCTTTGTGACCCCACGGACTGCAGCACACCAGGCTTCCCAGTCCATCACCAACTCCCGGAGTTTACTCAAACTCATGTCCATCATGTCAGTGATGCCATACAACCATCTCATCCTGTTGTCCCCTTCTCCTCCCATCTTCAATCTTTCCCAGCACCAGGGTCTTTTCCAATGAGTTGGTTCTTCACATTAGGTGGCCAAAGTATTTTTATCTTTAATAACATTTAGGGATTATTCCATCTGATATTAGTATAGACACTCTAAAAAGTTTATGGTTGGTGCTTGCATGGTATATATATATTTTTCCATCTTTTTATTTTTGGCTTGTTTGTATCTTTATGGAGTATTTCTCCTATAGACAGTATATTTGAACAAATTGGTTGGACTTATGGATGTGCTCTTGGAATGGAACTTGTTCATATGTAGGAGACATACTGCACTGGGCTCCTCTAGTAAATTTCTTATTTGTTGTACTTCTCAACTTCATAATTTCTAGTTTTTCCCCCTATTTCTTTATTGACAAATCTTTGCTACATCCACCATCTGGGTCCTTTCTAAGGCAACGTTTATTGCCTGCTCCCTGCCCCCTCCTCCCTTGTGCAAATGGGTGACTTTCTTGTTTTCTTTGCATAAAACTGGACATTTTATATAGTATCTTGTAATATCTGTGGATAATGATCCACCTCCTCTGGGGGACTATTATCTGCTTGGTTATTTTCCCTGCAGTGTGCAGTCTGATATTATCTTTCTCTTTTAGTCTAGGCACCCAAGGGTTGCCCCTGGGTTGGCATAAAGCAATTAGTGGTCAGTAAGATTTTTACCCTTTACCATTGGATGTGTGTGTGCTTGGAGGGTGCTACCATAGTATATAGAGTTTACTTTTGACCTATGTTCAGCCAGGGACTAGTACTTGAAGGTTCCTTTTCTGTTCTGAGTGGGCACAGTCTTGGACATACAGTGTTTCAGATTGCCAAGAATGTGTGCGGTTTTATTTTTAAGCCTGCATTCCTATGAGTCATATCTGGGTGACAGCAACTTTTTGCTCAGTCAGTATTTTGTCTAGTTCCATGTGCCAGTCCAACTTCTCCCATGTGTTGATGGTCTGCACATGTTGCAAAATACTTTTAAGTCTGTCCCATGTTCCGTTCTGACTATCCTGAGTGAGTGCAGCCCAGCACATGCACTCAGACTTTTCAATTCTCAGAGTTGCTTGTGTTCCCAGGAGGCACTTCTGGGCTCCCTCTGGTTTAACTTCTGGCTGCTCTACGGATTTGCTTGCACCAGCTCCTCCTAGTAGCTCTCCACCAAGATCTCCATTGTTTTTGACAACGCCCTTAGGGATGGAGTTCTCCATGCTTTGTTTCAGTGAAGTCAGTACCCTCAGATAGACCTGCGGAACTTTTTGTATTCATTGAATGCCTTCGCCTTTGGAAAGAACCTCTGCATCAATGAACCAGAGCTGGCGGCAGAGGGCCCTGAGTGAAACCACCACTCTATGAAAAGGCACCAGGACGTGGTGGCAGTCCATGGTACTCTTGGTTTTTCGCTCCTTGAGTGAAACCTCTTGAGTTAGCTGAGGTGGAAAAAATCAGGGTCCCAGTATTCTCAATCTGTGCATGGAGTGCTTCCAGCCTAAGAGTGGGGGTTGGGTGGTAGAAAGGATCTCCAGTCCTCTTGCTTGTGCTTGCCTGGAATACATTTTTTGCAATACAGGGTTGGGGAAATGAGAAATGCAGGCAGTTACCTTGCAGGGTAAAATGGTAGCCCTACAGTAGGAGTTGGGGAAAGAGGAGCCCTATCTCTCCCTAACATCTTCACCACACTTGAAAAGAATAGAGCACTGAGGGAAGAGCTTCTGTAACAAAGACCTGGTGTAGTGGAGAATATGTGGGTAATTCCTCAAATGCCAGACTCTTGCTGTTCTTACTGAAACCTAATAAGTTTCTCAAATGAATGTTTCTCCATTTGCTTTATGTCCTTTGGATAATTTCTAGATACTTCAAATGATTTTTTTAAAAACATTTTTTACCAGTTAAGCTGTTGTTTTGTTGAAGAGGGTCTACAGAGCCCCTTACTTTACCATGCTGGATGTCTCAACCTCAATATATTTTTGAACATAACTTCTGGGTGGAAATGTGGTTCAGCAAAAAGCATTGAAGGTTGATGTTTTTGAATTGTGGTGTTGGAAAAGACTATTGAGAGTCCCTTGGATTGCAAGGAGATCAAACCAATCAATCCTAAAGGGAATCAACCCCGAATATTCATTGGAAAGACTGATGCTGAAGCTGAAGTTCCAATACTTTTTGGCCACCTGATGAGAAGAGCTGACTCATAAGAAAAAATCTTGATGCTGGGAAAGATTGAAGGCAGTAGGAGAAGGGGACAACAGAGGACGAGATGGTTGGATGGTATCACTGACTAAATGGACATGAGTTTGAGCAAACTCCGGGAGATGATGAAGGACAGGGAAACCTGGTGTGTGCAGTCCATGGGGTCACAAACAGTCGCACACAACTGAGCGACTGAACAACAACAACAACAAAGAAACGGACTGGATGTCAGGACCCAGAATTTTCATCAACTTGACTAATAGTAAGTTCAGTGACTTCTCCTGAAATACAGTTTCCTCATTTTAAGAATGAAGAAATTTTATTAAAGGACCTCTAAATTCCTTCCAGCTCTAAAATCCAATGATATTATAAAACAGAAAGTCATCAGTGAAAAACATTCTAGTGTAGCTGTGTGAGAACAGGAAATATGCAAACAATCCATTGCCTTTGTTTTAAACCAAAAATGTTCTGATCTATTTCTAATTAAAGCTAGTACATTTCCAATTCTACCTAGCTAATCAAAATACTAAATTTAATGCATGGTTTGCAGTTAAGGCATTTTTCTACCCTAAAGGTTTCCTTCTTAGTCATTAGAACTGAGAAACTGGGGGCAATAGAAAGTTGCCTTTCACTGACTGGTCATTAAAAATATGACAGCTTAATGCTAAGTGAAAGCACTATAATTTGCTACCATTTTGCCCATATTATGAGCACTGGAAACAATTACTTTCTCTTTGAGACAATTTAAAGTTTTCACTTTTTGCATGAGGCTCTAAGGCCATACTCCCAGAGTGTCTATTAAATCTGTACTTATTTGGAGTGTGTGAATAGCAAAATATTAATTCTCCCTATGCACTGCAGAAGAGTTGCTTCAATGGGACACCCATTTTGAGCCACAAAGACATAGTTTATTTAGTACTGATTATCTGCACAGATTGTTACAACAATAAATCTGTGGTAAATAAGCTTCCGCATTGAGTTATTTTATCTTAACCAATTTTAACCAGCTGATTTGACTTCATACTGTCATTTATTATACAGTTTACATTCAAAATCTATATACTCAAAGCAGGAGGGAAGGGACCTTTCTATAAGAAAGCTGCCTTTGTAAACATATTTAAATGCTTTCAACTACCAATACGCAGAAGAATATCCTATGATGAAGTTACAAGGTAAGAGAATTATGAGTATCTACTGGTCAAAGTTGCATTTCCTGAAACATCCAGCAATAAAGAAGGATAGGAGCAAGATGGCAGTGTGTGCAAAGTGATCCAGAATAAGGAATCATATTAATTTTAAATATGTTGCCTTTAAAAGCAAAACATACTTTTAAACTAACCATCTTCACAAACTGAGCTTTGTCAGCATCTAAGGGAAAAGGCAAAATATTTAACTAAAGGTATAGAAAAGGTTCAAATCCCTGCAGAGGAAAAGTAAATGCATATTTTGAGTTTATCCAAATGCTAAGGCCTCTTTCTGATTCTCACAAGTGACCATCAGACTTGAACTGTTCAAAAATTTCCAAAGGAGCCCATCTCCTCACCAAAATATTTCTATGTTAAAACCTTCAAGAAGGCAACTGGCCCAGTTTTTATGATCCCAAATTACCTTGGTTTCAATGTAATCTTTGTAAACTGGGATTCCCTTAGGAAGATTTCAATCTTAAAAATAAAGGGATATTAAGAAACAAAACCCTATCCCCTGCTCCATTTTCAGAGCCCATATGCCAAAATTGTAGCTTATTCATCCCAAGACATTAAAAAAATATATTATTTTGTGACATTAACTTAGAAATTTGTACTTTTGTGTGGAATATTCTAATGTAAAACTAGTACATTATGATAAATGTCCCTTTCTTGGAACCTCCTCTGAGTGAATCATCCTAGGAAGCTTTTCTTTCATTTTAATTTGTCTATTATGTCAGTGTATAGAACCACCTTAACAAGATGGAGTTAAGAGAAAAAAATTTAAGACTTAGTTGTAGCCCCTATAGTAACTGTATTTTTCTGGTAATTTAAGTTTTTATTAGCTGAAAATACTGGTTAATGACCACAGTGACGCAATGGTCTAGAGACCACCTCTAATCATATGAAAGTACTTTCAAATTTCTTAGTGGGGAAATTATCCCCACCCTAAAAACATTCCTGTCCTTCTTTGACTATATGTTTCCCATATCACAGAATCACTTACGTTGAATACCACTATTCACATTCAAAATGAATATTACTAATGATTATTTCAATTTTACCTGCTTGATTATGCAACAAAGTTAAATATTTTCTATCAACAACATTAAAAATGTACAGAAGGAATTAACAGAAGCAGAGTTTCTATCTAGACTAACCATTATTTCTAGTAATACAGCTGGGTTATTCAAAGGACATGTTTTTTTGGTTGTTGTTCCTCAGAAAAGCAATCACATCTATGGTTTGAGAGTAAGAAATGTCTCAAACCTCCCCTCATATTGCAGCTGATTAAGCATCTCAGTGTTAATTTCAACTCCAAAAGCAAGATCCTACCACTTGCTCTGGTATCAAAGACTAACCATAAACTACTAGCTTCAAGCTACTTTTCTAATCACCTTTATATAACAAAACTGGAGACTAGACTTAGATAAGCTTAGATATCTACCTACTAATGACAAAATAAATCGGAAAAAAAAATTAGTCTCTTCCATACCAAATTATCATTTAAAACACAATAAAACCACAGACCAATAAAATAAATATTTTAACACCTTTTCTGAGAAACAAAGCCTCATTATATACAGTTATGTTGCTGTTCATGAGATACACAAGTTTTTCAAGCTGAATGATTACTACCAAAAAATTAAAGCAAATTCAAGTTGGAAAAGGAAAGGAACTTTCTAAGTGAATACATACCAACATTTTATTAATTATTTCTAGCCAGTAAAACTTAATTATCTTGCTTGGGCTCCTCCTTGTTATTTCAAGCTTAAACTCATTAAACTATTGAAAAAGGCAGAGAAGATCTGGTAATAAAGTAATTCTGAAGTATCAACACAGATTAGAGGCTTGATCATCTAAATATTTTTGTAATCCTCTCCTATTTGTCTAAAGGTTATTAATAATTGTTAGATTTTGCTTTATACACGTGTGTATGCACACATCCCATTCGGTTGTTTCTTTGTATAACTTCAGATAGCAAAAGCAGTGCATTTAAGATGGAAACAGAAAACCCAATTAACATCCTAAGCTTTTTAGATCACTCCCAGTATAGTAAGTCTCAAATTATATCAAGGTTTGCAAGTCTTTAAAGAAAAATTATGAATTTTTGTCCAAAACAAAAGCTACATCTCATTTGGTGGAAAAATAAAATTCTCAGCACTACATGACAGTTACAATGCTGGTTAATGATGAACATTCTATATACCAACATGAGAGTCAAGGTTTTTCCTCTTAAAGATACATGGTGGTAAATATTTCTAAAATTTTAAGTATTGTTATTTATCATTCATGTATTTCAATGGAGAAAGAAAATCTACACTTTTTAAAAAAGAAATAGATACTTTTCATCTAAATTGTCAGCATAAAGGAGGTTTGAAAAACTACAAAAATTTTGGAAGCCAATCTGATTTATCTGGTTATGGATATCAGATGACTGTCAGGCCTCAAAAATGGAAATGGGGTAAAGTCAAGTAGTAACAACAATTATGCTTTGACCACAACTAAGGCAGTAACAAGAAAATAATTAGGAGATAAATATAGATGCCACATCAAATAGACTGTGAAAGATGTAAAACTCAATTCCCTTTTCAAATAAATCTTATCTAAAAGAAGGACTATAGAAAATGGGAATGTCTGATTTTTTTTAATAAAACAATTCTGCTTCAGTGCAAATGTGTAGTCAAGGTAAAAAGAGGAAGGAAGGAAGGAAAGAAAGGAGAGAGGGAGGGAGGGAGTAAGGGAAGGACGAAGGAAGAAAGGAAGAAAAGAAGAAAAGAAAATATTTCATGTGACTTAGCAGGAACAGTTTCCACAGCCTTTGACACTGTTGACAATTTCTTCTTGTAGTCTCTTCCTTTCTTCCTCTTTGGACACATTTTCTTTCTTTGCCTCCCATTTGGGGTTATCATGGTTCTGCACACGGCTGCTCTGTGTATGCCACATTTCTGAATAGATACTGCTAGGGTTAGCAAGCAAATCATGGTGGGTACCACGTTCAGCTACCTTACCCTAATAAGCAAAAATAAGAGAAACATAGACAAAGTCATATAACTAGCATAATAATTGAAAACACATAATACTTTCCAAGTAAGAATTTTGAAAGACTGCATTCATTAAAATACTTTCCCCAATTTTTTAATTACAGTATATGTGGGAAAAATCAAGGTAGGAATGCCTTCATTACTGTTGAGCTACCAGTATGATAAAAAACCAAAAAGCTATGAAATTCTATATAACATAAAGTATTTCACTTAAAGAAAATACAGTCTGAATGTTTTATTTTTCATTTTGAAGAGCAGAAAAGAAAGGTGAAGATTTTCTAAAAGTGGTATTTTCTGTAATCAATAAATCAAATTTAAATCAAAAGCACTGTTATACAGAGATTTAAAGGATTTAAAAATAATATGCCAAAACCCTATGTGTACTTTGAAATAAACAAGATTTCTCCATGATGTTTATTTCTTCCAGTAGCTATTTTTCTTAACAATAGCTATTAAACTTAACACTGCATAGGTTTGGTATTGATGCCAAATTCTTATATCTACAATTAATTTGTCTCTTGAGAGATACTGTTAAACATACTGGAAGACAAAAGTAATTTTGTCACTTTCAGTGGTGTTCCTGGTGATATGACCTTTAAAAATATAACCTTAAGCTAAATAACTGAAATTTGTATGTGCCCACTTCTGAGCGGTTAATTTAAGCATCTCCTTGATTTCTGGCTGGAGAGTCTAAGAATTATTTTGCTCTATTTGAATTCCTCTGGATCCTGCATGTAGTCCTCAATCCCAAGGTGTGTGGACAACTTCATTGGCATAAAAGTCCCCATGGTTACATATTTTATACTTTTTTATTTACCACTGTAAAAAAAAACAAAATAAAATTCTCAATGCACAGATACAGAAAACAAATTTATGGTTACTAAAGGGGACATGGAGGTGAAAAGGACAGTAGGAGTATGGAGTTAATAGATACAAACTACTATATATAAAATACATAAGCAAAAAGGATTTACTTAATAGCACAGGGACTTCCCTGGTGGCTCAGACAGTAAAGAATCCGCCAGTAGTGCACAAGACCCAGGTTCAATCCCTGGGTTGAGAAGATCCCCTGGAGAATGGAATGGCTACCCACTCCAGTATTCTTGCCTGGAGAATTCCATGGACAGAGGAGCCTGGCAGGCTACATTCCATGGGGTCACAAACAGTCAGACATGACTGAGCGACTAACACTTTCTTTTCACTCACAGAGAATTGTATTCAATATCTTATAGTAACTTACAGTGGAATATAATCTGAAAAAAAAAACCCTGAATCACTAACACATGAATTATACATCAATTAAAAAAATCTTCTATGAAAGCTGCATCCAAAAGTATTAGAAAGAATGGGAACTATTTTTGCAGACAACTAATGAAATAAATTACAAAAATTTATCCTGTAGTAAAATTGTGTAGTTTAAATTATTTTTACTTGTATTAAAGCATAAATGTACATAGCTTAAAAATAATTACAAAGCTGATAAAAAGTACATTCTTTTGTCTCCTCCTTCTCTACCCTTGAATACCTCCTTCTTATCCCCCAATTTGTAGCTATTTATTCTGGCATTTACATACACAGATACATATTAATGAGATCCAGCACTTTCAACTATTCCACTTTCCCATGCCTCAAATTCACTCTTCTAATAATATTGGTTGTATAATAAATGTTATTTAATATACAATGTTTGCTTTATCATAACTATGTAAATATTACCTGTTGTCAGGTACTAGGACTTTATATATATTTTCTCCTAATTTCTTATTCTTCCTGGACTTAGTAATTGCCTTGTTTTTCCATTTGCTTAGTTTTCTATGTCACTGCTGCTGCTGCTGCTAAGTCGCTTCAGTCGTGTTCGACTCTGTGCGACCCCATAGACGGCAGCCCACCAGGCTCCCCCGTCCCTGGGATTCTCCAGGCAAGAACACTGGAGTGGGTTGCCATTTCCTTCTCCAATGCATGAAAGTGAAAAGTGAAAGTGAAGTCGCTCAGTCGTGTCAGACTCTTAGCGACCCCATGGACTGCAGCCTACCAGGCTCCTCCGTCCATGGGATTTTCCAGGCAAGAGTACTGGAGTGGGATGCCATTGCCTTCTCTGTTCTACGTCACTAATTCACTCTAAACTTTAAGTTTGTCTGAACAGTGTTTTTCTCATTATCGACTATGTTATGTAATCTATTATTTAGCACCCCCACTGGAAGATATTTCTCTCACAGCTTTTAAGCTGTTTTCCTTATCCTCAATTCTGAAATTTTATAATTTGTCTATTCTTTTTCCTCCTTCCGTTTATTGTGGTGGGTACTTGCTAGGCCCTTTTATTTATTTATTTTTTTCTAATTTTATTTTATTTTTAACCTTTACATAATTGTATTAGTCTTGCCAAATATCAAAATGAATCTGCCTCAGGTATACATGTGTTCCCCATCCCGAACCCTCCTCCCTCCTCCCTCCCCATACCATCCCTCTGGGCCGTCCCAGTGCACCAGCCCCAAGCATCCAGCATCGTGCATCGAACCTGGACTGGCAACTCATTTCCTACATAATATTTTACATGTTTCATTGCCATTCTCCCAAATCTTCCCACCCTCTCTCTCTCCCACAGAGTCCATAAGACTGTTCTATACATCAGTGTCTCTTTTGCTGTCTTGTACACCAGGTTATTGTTGCTAGGCCCTTTTAATCTGAAAACTTATGCTCTGAAGTTCTGGACATTTGGGGGATATTAGTCTTTGGTTATATCCTTCCTTTTTCTGACTCCCTTTTTCTAGAACCACCACTAGTCAAATGTTGGACCTCTTAGACTAATTTTCTTGTTTTCAAATCTTTCCTCTATTTTCTCTCTTTTTGTTTTACTCTTTAGAAATTTCCTTGACTTTATTTCAGCAATGACAGTTTTGATTTCCAAAATCTCTTGTTCTCCAATTGTTTCTTATTTATTTACCACCCCATTTCAAATTTGAAATGATGCAAGAATGGTAAAAATAAACACCTATATATGCTTCTCCTGGGTTAGCAACTGTTACTTTTTCCACATTTGCTTTCTCTCACTTGATCGTATCTCTAAATTTATACTACTTTTTGCTAAATTATTTAAGAATGAATTGTGGACATCATAACATTTCACCCCTAAGTATTTCATTAGCATGTATCTCCTGAAAGGGCTTCCCAGGTGGCACTAGTGGTAAAGAATCCGCCTGCCAATGCAGGAGATGAAAGGTTTGATCCTTGGGTTGGGAAGATCCCCTGAAGAAGGAAATGGCAACCTGCTCCAGTATTCCTGCCTGGAAAATTCCATGGACAGAGAAGCCTGGCAGGCTGCAGTCCATAGGGTCACAAAAAGTTGGACACGACTGAGCTTGTACACACACACACCTGAAAATAAGGACATTCTCCTATATGACTGGAATACAACTATATCACACCCAAGAAATTCATCTAATTTATAGTCCATATTCAGATTTTACCAATGATCCCAATAATATTCTATATATATATATATATATTTTTTTTTTTTTTTCCCCATCTAGGATTCAATCAGGATCAACAGGTTGAATTTGTAAGTTTTCTAGTCTGTGTGAGTGACAGTAACATTTCTAAAATATCCAGGCTTATTTTCTAAAGAATGCACTTCAAGTTGTATTTCTCTAGTTTTTCCTGATTCTTAGATCTAGGCTAAACATTTTTGCTGAAATACAATATAGGTGATGATATGTCCTCAGTGTATCATCTTAGGAGATGTATGATATCAGTTTCCTCCAAGATGAATGATATTAAGTGAAAGGAAGTGTCTACCAGATTTCTCTATTTTAAAGGTATTTTTTTCTTTGTAGTAGAAAAGTAATCTATGGGTTAAGTGACTATTCTATTCCCCAATAGTTTTTTACCATATGGTTTTAGCAAACGATGATATTTATCTAAATCTTTTACTACAATGGTGGCTGTAAAATGATTTTCTAAACGTATCATTCCTTACATGTGTGTTAATATTCTTTTTTTTTTTTAATGAGTTACAATTACCATACAGTATTGGGTGGGATGGAGGGCCTTGAAGGAGAGGATATATGTATCAGATCAGATCAGTCGCTCAGTCATGTCCGACTCTTTGCGACCCCATGAATCACAGCACGCCACGCCTCCCTGTCCATCACCAACTCCTGGAATTCACTCAGACTCACGTCCATCGAGTCAGTGATGCCATCCAGCCATCTCATTCTCTGTCATCCCCTTCTCCTCTTGCCCCCAATCCCTCCCAGCATCAGAATCTTTTCCAATGAGTCAACTCTTCACATGAGGTGGCCAAAGTACTGGAGTTTCAGCTTTAGCATCATCCCTTCCAAAGAAATCCCAGGGCTGATCTCCTTCAGAATGGACTGGGTAGATCTCCTTGCAGTCCAAGGGACTCTCAAGAGTCTTCTCCAACACCACAGTTCAAAAGCATCAATTCTTTGGCACTCAGCCTTCTTCACAGTCCAACTCTCACATCCATACATGACCAGTGAAAAAACCATAGCCTTGACTAGACGGACCTTTGTCGGCAAAGTAATGTCTCTGCTTTTCAATATGCTATCTAGGTTGGTCACAACTTTCCTTCCAAGGAGTAAGCGCCTTTTAATTTCATGGCTGCAGTCACCATCTGTAGTGATTTTGGAACCCAGAAAAATAAAGTCTGACACTGTTTCCACTGTTTCCCCATCTATTTCCCATGAAGTGATGGGACTGGATGCCATGATCTTCGTTTTCTGAATGTTGAGCTTTAAACCAACTTTTTCACTCTCCATTTCACCTTTATCAAGAGGCTTTTGAGTTCCTCTTCACTTTCTGCCATAAGGGTGGTGTCATCTGCATATCTGAGGTAATTGATATTTCTCCCGGCAATCTTGATTCCAGCTTGTGTTTCTTCCAGTCCAGCGTTTCTCATGATGTACTCTGCATATAAGTTAAATAAACAGGGTGACAATATACAGCCTTGACGTACTCCTTTTCCTATTTGGAACCAGTCTGTTGTTCCATGTCCAGTTCTAACTGTTGCTTCCTGACCTGCGTACAAATTTCTCAAGAGGCAGATCAGGTGTTCTGGTATTCCCATCTCTTTCAGAATTTTCCACAGTTTATTGTGATCCACACAGTCATAAAGCAGAAATAGATGCTTTTTTGGAACTCTCTTGCTTTTTCCATGATCCAGTGGATGTTGGCAATTTGATCTCTGGTTCCTCTGCCTTTTCTAAAAGCAGATTGAACATCAGGAAGTTCATGGTTCACATATTGCTGAAGCCTGGCTTGGAGAATTTTGAGCATTACTTTACTAGCGTGTAAGATGAGTGCAATTGTGTGGTAGTTTGAGCATTCTTTGGCATT
The DNA here is from genome assembly GCF_027580195.1 of Bos mutus. Lineage (NCBI taxonomy): Eukaryota > Metazoa > Chordata > Mammalia > Artiodactyla > Bovidae > Bos > Bos mutus. The sequence goes on along the minus strand of NC_091646.1, from coordinate 67,080,817 downwards.
GCCTTTTTTTGGGATTGGAATGAAAACTGACCTTTTCCAGTCCTGTGGCCACTGCTCAGTTTTCCAAATTTGCTGGCATATTGAGTGCAGCACTTTCACAGCATCATCTTTCAGGATTTGGAATAGCTCAACTGGAATTCCATCACCTCCACTAGCTTTGTTTGTAGTGATGCTTTCTAAGGCCCACGTGACTTCACATTCTAGAATGTCTGGCTCTAGGTCAGTGATCACACCATTGTGATTATCTGGGTCGTGAAGATCTTTTTTTGTACAGTTCTGTGTATTCTTGCCATCTCTTCTTAGTATCTTCTGTTTCTGTTAGGTCCATACCATTTCTGTCCTTTATCGAGCCCATCTTTGCATGAAATGTTCCTTTGGTATCTCTGATTTTCTTGAAGAGATCCCTAGTCTTTCCCATTCTGTTGTTTTCCTTTATTTCTTTGCATTGATCGCTGAAGAAGGCTTTCTTATCTCTTCTTGCTATTCTTTGGAACTCTGCATTCAGATGTTTATATCTTTCCTTTTCTCCTTTGCTTTTCACTTCTCTTCTTTTCACAGCTATTTGTAAGGTCTCCCCAGACAGCCATTTTGCTTTTTTGCATTTCTTTTCCATGGGGATGGTCTTGTTCCCTGTCTCCTGTACAATGTCACAAACCTCATTCCATAGTTCATCAGGCACTCTATCTATCAGATGTAGGATATATGTATACATACAGCTAATTCACTTTGTTGTACAACTTTGTAAAGCAACTACATCCCAATTAAAACAAAAGAAAGCATATAATATAAGTTTCAGATGTATAACACAGTGATTGTTTTTATATATTATGAAGTGATCACCTAAGTTCAGTTACCATCTGTCACCATACAAAGTTATTATTGACTATATTCCTTATGTGTAAATTACGTCCCTATGACTTAGTTTGTACCTCTTAATACCCTTCACCTATTACATCTATCTCCCCACTCTCTCCCCTCTGGCAATCACCAGTGTGTTCTCTGTATCTATGGGTCTGTTTCTGTTGTTTGTTCATTTGCTCAGTTTTTTTAGACTCCACATATGAGTAAAATCATAAGGTATATATTTTTCTCTGATGTATTTTCATTTGGCTTGGCATAATACACTTTAGGTCCATTAATGTTGTTGTAAGTGGCAAGATTTCATTTTTAAAGAAGAGCTTTCCCTAAGCATTACTATAGAATCATAGATTTTCTTTTTATTCAGTGTGTTGTAATTCACAAGTATCATTTTTTTTAATGTTCAAATTATCCCACATTTGGCCAGTGGGAATCCACTCAAAATGCTCCTTGATTCTTTTTGTTGAGGAACAGCATTTTGTGTAAGATCTAGGTGCTAGTTATACTCATTACTTCTGGGATTTCATTGCTTCTAGACCTTTTCTTTCCCTGAACAGAGTTAGGAACTTTTTTTTCATCATAAACTAATATTGATAATTCTGTCCCAATATAACATCAAAAGGTTCTTCCTCCCGTTCTCCTATTCCATATCTCTATCTTTCTTCTCCCAAATAAGACCTTTATTTCTCAACAACATCAATATATTAACTCATATGCTCAGTCTTACGATATACAGAAAACAGTTTCAAAATAGCTACTCCCATACTACCAACAACAAACGTACTCAAATCTGAGTTATCTTTATCCTTATATTCTACTAAGGCTAAAAAATAAGAGTAATGTGTGCAAAAGTTATTATTTGGGTTAGTTCTGCATTCTCTTTTTCTTCTGCATGGTTATGTTATCAATTCTTTATGCAGATAGTTTTACTTCTTTCCATTTGCTTTAAATTCATATATTTTTTTAAATTCAGTTTTTTTCACTCTCTTCTTTCACCCTCATCAAGAGGCTCTTTAGTGCCTCTTCACTTTCTGCCATTAGAGTGGTATCATATGCATATCTGAGGGTGTTGATATTTTTCCTGGCAGTCTTGATTCCAGCTTGTGATTTATCCAGCCTGTCATTTCTCATGATGTACTCTGCATATAAGTTAAATAAACAGGGGACAGTATACAGCCTGTCATACTCCTTTCCCAATTTTGAACCAGTCAGTTGTTCCATGTCTTGTATGCTTCTTGACCCACATACAGGTTTCTCAGGAGACAGGTAAGGTGGTCTGGTATTACTATCACTTTAAGACTTTTCCAGTTTGCTGTGATCCACATAGTCAAAGACTTTAGTGTAGTCAACGAAGCAGAGGTCGATGTTTTTCTATAACTCCCTTGCTTTCTGCATGATTCAGTGAATGTTGGCAATTTGATCTCTGGTTCCTCTGCCCTTTCTAAATGAAGCTTGTACATCTGGAAGTTCTCGGTTCACATACTGCTGAGACCTAGCTGGAAAGATGCTGAGTATAACCTTACTAGCACGTGAAGTGAGCTCAACTGTACAGTAGTTTAACAGTCTTTGGCACTGGAATGAAAACTTACATTTTCCAGTCCTATGGCTTATACTTGTTAAGGTACTTTTAATGTTTTATATTTATAAGAAAAGGCTCTATGTACATGATGGCATACAATTGAAAAGTTTAGTAAAAAGCACAAGAGCAGATTTTACTTCAGATACTTAAACATCAATGAGATAATAAAGTATATTTATAAATCTTCCCACTTGAGACATTCTGGACAATCATACTGAAAAAAATCAGTTTACTCTTTAGTGAATATTAGCATTTTTGAGTAAGTGGTAACATAAAAAAGAAACAATATACATAACATGGAAGTAAACATCCTATAAGAAATTTTAGTGATGCAAAAAATTCTCTCAGTACAGAATGTAGAGGAGAATGCTTTTGCTCTCAACTCCCAGTACTTATGCTTTCAAAATGATAAAGAATTGAAGGTTTACTTGTTAGACAGTAAAAATAAACATAGAGAACATCATTAGAAATAATCAAGTACAAAGGTGGGTGGAGATAAAATAGCCCTACAGAGAGGAAAAAAGTAAAACTATTACAATTTTCAAATCTACTAATTGCAATAGTGGCACTCTGATCTGTTCAGAATATTTAGAGAGTACACTCTTATAGTAATTCCCTCAGAGAAATAAAGTAGGCTGTCATTTGTCTTAGTTTCTTCATGAGGAAAAATACAAAATAAAAATGGCCATGTTTGAAAATGACCACTTTATTTTATGGTAATTTTCTTTTAAACATCAAGGGTGTGTGCAGGTATTAGGAAAATGAAAATATGAAATACACTGAAGACATTAAGCAAATATTCTGTACAGAGCAAAAATGAATGCAGAAAAATTGTTTTAAATACAAAACCTTTAAAACTGTTTCTAACATATTAGGATTTAAAGCTTTCCTCATCTAACTTTGCTTTTAAAATGTTAATAAAGTGTGAATTAAGCTCCTCATCCCTCTTCCTCCTCCTCCTTCCACCCCCTTTGCAGCCTCCACCTCCCCTTCCCTGCACCCGCTGAAGAGCTCTGGCAATAAGAGTGGTGGCGGTGGTGGCAGCAGCCCCTGCAGCTCCAGCTCAAGTCCATCTGACTCCGCGGCAGCCATTAGACCCCTGCACTCCAGCTCAATGGGCTGGGAGCCACTAGCTCCGCTCGGCCACAGAAACACCGCCCTCCCTTGGTGCTCCTCCCAGAGGAGCCAAGTTTGCGCTCGGCCTGCCTGCCCGGCTGGTGCTGCCCCAGCCCTCTTGGCCCCGCTGCCACGGGCTGTCTTGAAAACAGAAAGACTGAGGACCAGCACAACAAGGAGAAGGAGCAGCGTGAGGCCAACAAGATTAAGAAGCAGCTGCAGAAGGACAAGCAGGTCTACCGGACCATGCACCACCATCTGCTGCTGGTGGTGAATCTGGAAAAAGCACCATTGTGAAGCAAATGAGGATCCTGCATGTTAATGGGTTTAATGGAGAGGGCGGCTAAGAGGACCTGCAGGCTGCAAGGAGCAACAGGGATGGACTATATAACCTCTAGATGATGACTTCAATTTCTCATCTTCCTGGCTATGTCCTATCACACTTCACATGCTGGAACTGCCGGTCTTAGGAAGCCTGGAGAATCCCAGGGATGGGGGAGCCTGGTGGGCTGCCGTCTATGGGGTCACACAGAGTCGGACGTGACTGAAGTGACTTAGCAGCAGCAGCAGGAACTTCTAATAATACTATTCTGTTGTTGGGGGATGGGCCCCAACACCTAACCTCTAAAGATAACTGAAAAAAAATTTTTTTTAAGCAAACAAAAAACAACAAAAGTAATCCCTAATTGAAAAATATGTAGTGTATCAACTAACCAAAGCATCTAAATAAACAGTGACTGACAGCTTACTGTAACAAAAGTTGGCATTTGAGAGCTATGACCCCTCTCTATTGAACCATCTCCCTGTTAAACCACCTCCTGTGTACTTCCTAGATGCTATGCTAGATCCCTGACTGAACCCTACTAATACCTACTAACAGCCTGCTCTTCTATTGGTGACTGTTCTACAAGTAAAACTTAAGTATTAACAAATGTGATAAATAAAAATTTTCTGCATGTCTCAGCAAAAAAAAAAAAGAGTGAATTAATACATTTTATTCATTTTTGTAAGTGGCATAGGTTGTTCCTATCAATAGAGGTAAAAATGGAATCCTATCAGGATTCAATCTTATTCAAAGAACACAAAGTCTAAAAATTTCTTTAGAAACAATGTAAGTTGCTTGTGTTTGCAACAATTTCTAATGTACTTCAAACACTGAACTTTAAAGTTAAATATCTTACCTGGTTCAAGACAATAATTTCATCTGCATCAACCACTGTTGACAATCTGTGTGCAATGAAAATAGAAGTTCTATGTTTCACTGCATCCCTCATGGCACCAAGAATAGTCTGCAAGTTTGACAACAAGAATACTAAGCGGGGGAGATTTATCTATTAGGTAAATGTAAATTAAAAGAACCATATATTTTTTAAAAGAACATATAAAATGCCAGTTAATTTTGTTATATAAACTTTATACCACTACCAAATATTCTACCCAATCTAATAGTTACGAAGAAGAAACTAAATCAATCAGAGAGGGAAGGCAAATATGACCACATTATCATGGAAAAAGTTAAAGATAAGCAACCACTTCTTTAAATTAGTTTGGGATAAGGTGGAGATTTCCCATACTTAAAAACAAACAAATAAAATGAATCCACTGATGGCAGGAGCATAGTCAGATATGATGTTTATCTGACCAGTGAGAGCAAAAACAAAATAAGGAGGCAACTAAGTGATAGGATGCAGAGAAATTTTAAAAAATCAAGAAAAGATAGAAGACTCAAAGAACACAGGAGCATTTGCTTTTCCTTAGTTCTAACTCAGAGGACAGAAAGATTGACAAGGACAACTGTTCATGTTTAACTTGAAGAAACTTCTTTTTCAGAAGTATTCTGACTTCTTAAGGTATTTTGGAAAATACACTTTTTTTTTTTTTTTTTTTTTGCTTACTGTCTGTAAAATGTAAGAGAGAGCTTCCCTGGTGGCTCAGTGGTAAAGAATCCACCTGCAAGGCAGGAGACACAGGTTTGACACCTGGGTTGGCACAATTCCCTGGAGAAGTAAATGGTAACCCACTCCAGAATTCTTGCCTGGGAAACCCCTTGGACAGAAGAGCCTGGTGGGCTACAGTCCATGGTGTCACAAAAGAGACACGACTTAACCAATAAACAAAAATAACAAAAAAGTAAGGCAGCTGTATATATATTCAGCTATACTTGGATACCTGGGTCTAAGTACAACTTGCTAGATGGAAATAGCAACATGGGGGATGGGGATAGGACCAATGTCTTCCTATAGGTATCTCTAATCACTATATTTATTAAAGGAATAAAATTACCTGAGTAGATGGTTACCCAGGAAAAGAAGACCTTAAACTTTACTATGGCAGACTGAAAATCAAGTGCAGACTGAAAATCTTCTAAGAAAAACTATGATGCTTGAGGCAACTCCTCTATCTTTACACTCAAGAACTTAAACTGCTATCCTAATGATGCTCTGGACCTTTTTAAAAGATCGATTCAAATTTACTAAATCTTCTGATAACTCATTCCCTCTTCTCTGCTGGCAATTAATGGATTATGCTCCTTGAGATAATAAAGGTATGTGACTCAAATAATGACTGTTGTGGGGACTCCAAATTTGCGATAGATGTGGATGACACATTTTTAGATTTAAAGTTCTTGTAAGCAGATTCTAGTCTGCTCATGAATGGGGTCTAATGCAGCTTAAGGTTCTCTTTAAATATAACAAATTGTCAAATTAGCTCAAGATGGCAGAGTAGAAAGACATGAGCTCACTCTTACATAAACACCAAAATCACAACCAACTGATGAACAACCAAAGGCAAAAAAAAAAAAAAATCTTGAACCTAGCAAAAAAGATACCCTACATCCAAAGGCAAAGAAGACACAACAAGATGGTAGGAGGGGCACAACATGATAAAAATTATACCACAGAAGTTCTTCCACAGGAGTGAAAGTCCTAAGTTTCACGCCAGGCTTCCCAGCCTAGTTCCAAAGAGATAGGGAAAGCAGAAATGCCACTCTTGGAGGACAGACACAAGGTTGTGCGTACACCAGGACCCAGGATAAAAAAGAAGTGACTTCATAAGATACTATGCAAGACCTACCTGCTAATACTAGAGGGTCTCCTGCAGAGGCAGGTGGCAGCTGTGGTTCACTATGGGGATAAAGACACTGGCAGTGGCAGATCTGTGGAGTACTCATTGACGTGAGCCTACCAGGAGGCCACCATTAACCCCACCCCACCATATACAAGTGGCTTCAAGTCTCCATGAGCATGGCCCTGCCCACCAGAGGGACAAGACCCAGATCCACTCACCACAGGGCAGGAACTAGCCCCTCCCATCAGGAAGCCTACACAAGCTCCTTAGACAGCCGTATCCACCAAAGAGCAGAAGCAAGATGAACTACAATCCTGCAGCTTGCAGAACAGAAACCACAATCACAGAAAGTTAGATAAAGTGAGATGGCAGAGGAATACGTCCTAGAGAACAAGATAAAACCCCAGAAGAAAAACTAAGTGGAGATAGACACCTACTGGAAAAATAACTCAGAAAACAATAGTGAAGATGATCCAAGATCTTGAGAGAAAAAAAAAAAAAAGACCAAAGATTGAGAAAATGCAAGAAAGGTTTAACAAAGACCCAAAGGAACTAAAGAACAGAGATGAATAATACAGTAACTGAAATGAAAAATACATTGGAAAGAATCAACAGCAGAATAACTGAGGCAGAAGAAGAGATAAGTGACCAGAAAGACAGAATGGTAGAAATCACTGATGTGGAAAAGAGTAAAGAAAAAAAAATTGAAAAGAAATGAAGTTAGTCTAAGAGACTTCTGGGCCAATATTAAACATAACAATATTCACATTATAGGAGTCCCAGAAGGACAAGAGAGAAAAAGGACGTGAGAAAATATTTTCAAGAGACAATAGCTGAAAACTTCCCTGACATGGGAAAGGAAACAGTCATCCAAGTCCAGGAAGCACAGGGAGTCCCAGGCAGGATAAACCAAGGAGGGATATACCGAGACACATAGTATTCAACTTGACAAAAATTAAAGACAAAAAAATACTAAAAGCAACAAATAACATACAAGGGAACTCTTTAAGGTTATAAGTTATTTCTCAATAGAAACTCTGCAGTTCAGAAGGGATTGGCACAATATATTTAAAGCGATGAAAGGGAATAACCTACAACCAAGAATATTCTACCCAGCAAGGTTCTCATTCACATTTGATGGAGAAATCAAAAGCTTTGCAGAAAAGTTAAAGCTAAGAGAATTCAATATCACTAGACTGGCTTTGCAACAATTACTTAAGTTACTTCTCTAAGCAGAAAAGAAAAGGCCACAAATAGAAACAGGAAAATTATGAATGGAAAAACTCACTCCTAAAGGCAAATATACATTAAAGGAAGGAAACAATCTACACAAAAATATGATATCAAAGCCAGCAACTGTGAGAAGAGGAGAGCACAATGCAGGGTATTGGGAACAAATTTGAAATTAAAAGACCCACAACTTAAAACAATATTGCTAATATAAAGACTGCTTTATCAAAACCAGGCTTCCCTGGTGGCGCAACAGTAAACAATCCATCTACAATGCAGGAGACACAAGAGACTTGGGCTCAGTCCCTGGGTTGGAAAGATCCCCTTGAGAAGGAAATGGCAACCCACTCCAGTATTTCTGCCTGGAGAATCCCATGGACAGAGGAGTCTAGTGGGCTATGGTCCATGGGATCACAAAAAAGTTGGATACAACTGAAGCAACTGAGCATGACACATACCAAAACCTCATGGTAACTACATACCACAAATCTAAAATATTAACAGATACACATACAAAAAGGAATCCAAACACAACACTAAAGTTAGTCATCAATTCACAAAAGAACAAAAGAGGAAGAAAAGAAAAAAGACCTACAAAAAAAAAAATCCGAAACAATCAAAACAGTGAACAAATGGCAATAAGGATATATATATTGATAATTACCTCAAATATGAATGGATTAAATGCTCCAACCAAAAGACACAGACTGGCTGAATAGATACAAAAAAAGACCACTCCATACGCTGTTTGTGAGAGACCAATTTCAGACCTAGGAACACATACAGACTGAAAGTGAGGGGATGGAAAAAGGTATTCCATGCAAATAAAAATCAAAAGAAAGCTGGAGTAGCCATACTCCTATCAGAAGCAGCAGACTGTAAAATAAAGACTGTTACAAGAGACAAAGAAGGATACTACATAGTGATCAAGGAATCAATCCAAGAAGAATATATAATAATTATAAATATATATGCATCCAATATACGAGCACCACAATATATAAGGCAAATACTAAGAGCCATAAAAAGGACAAATCAACATTAACACAATAATAGTGGGGGAACTTTAACATCCCACTCTCATCAGTGGACAGAACATCCAGACAGAAAATTAATAAGAAAATACAAGCTTCAAGACAGACTTAACTGAGATTTACATGACATTCCATCTGAAAGCAGCAGAAAATACTTTCCTCTTAAGTGCACAAGGAACATTCATCAGGACAGATCACATTTTGGGTCACAAATCAAGCCGCAGTAAATTTGAGAAAACTGAAATCATATCAAGCATCTTTTCTGACCACACTATGAGATTAGAAATCAATTACAAAAAGAAAAAAAAAACTGTAAAAAACAAAAACACCCAGAGGCTAAAATACATGTTACTAAATAACCAAGAGGTCACTGAAGAAATAAAATAGGAAACCAAACAATATCTAGAAACAAATGACAACGAAGACATGATGACCCAAAACCTTTGGGATACAGCAAAAGCATTTCAGAGAGAGAAGTTTACACAACAATTCAGTCCTACCTCAAGACACAAGAAAAATAGCAAATAAACAACCTAACCTTACACCTAAAGAAGCTAGAGAAAGAATAACAAAAAACCCTTAAGTAGTAGAAGGAAAGAAATCATAAACATCAGAGCAGAAATAAATGAAATAGAAATGAAGAAAACAGTAACAAAGATCAATAAAACTAAAAGTTAGTTCTTTGAGTGATCAACAAAATTGATAAACCTTTAGCCAGACTCAAGGAAAAAAAAAGGGAGAAGATTTGAATCAATAACATTAGAAATGAAAAAGAAGTTACAACACTACAGAAACACAAAGGATCATAAGAAACTAATGTTGCTGCTACTGCTGCTAAGTCACTTCAGTCGTGGGCCGACTCTGTGCGACCCCATAGACGGCAGCCCACCAGGCTCCCCCGTCCCTGAGATTCTCCAGGCAAGAACACTGGAGTGGGCTGTCATTTCCTTCTCCAATGCATGAAAGTGAAAAGTGAAAGTGAAGTCACTCAGTCGTGTCCGACTCCTTGTGACCCCATGAACTGCAGCCCACCAGGCTCCTCCATCCATGGGATTTTCCAGGCAAGAGTACTGGAGTGGTTGCCATTTCCTTCTCCAAAGAAACTACTACAAGCAACTATATGCCAATAAAATGGACAACATGGAAGAAATGGACAAATTCTTAGAAAAGTATAACCTTCCAAGACTGAACCAGGAAAAAATAGAAAATATGAACAGACCAATCACAAGCACTGGAATTTAAACTGTGATTAAACATATTCTAACAAACAAACAAAAGCCCAGGGCCAGATGGCTTCACAGGCAAATTCTATTAAATATTTAGAGAAAAGCTAACATCTATCCTTCTCAAAATCTTTCAAAAAATTGCAGAGGGAGGAACATCCCAAAGCTCATTCTACAAGGCACCATCATCCTGATACCAAAACCAGACCATACAACATGATCAAGTTGAATTTATCTCAGTGATTTAAGGATTCTTCAATATATGCAAATCAATCACTGTGATACACCATATTAACAAACTGAAGAATAAAAACCATATGGTCATCTCAATAGATGCAGATAAAGATTTCCACAAAATTCAATACCCATTTATGATTTAAAAAAAACTCTCCAGAAAATGAGCATAGAGGGAACATATCCTCAACACAATAAAGGCCATATATGACAGACCCAGAGCAAACATCATTCTCGATGGTGAAAAACTGAAAGCATTTCTGTTAAGATCAGGAACAAGACAAAGGTGTCCACATTCACCATTATTATTCAATAATTACTGAATTATTCCATTATTTGGAAGTTCAAGCCATGGCAATCAGAGAAGAAAAATAAATAAAAGGAATCCAAATGGAAAAAGAAGTAAAACTGTCACTGTTTGCAGATAACATGATTTTATACATTGAAAATCCTAAAGATGCAATCAGGAAACTACTAGAGCTAATCAAAGAATTTAGTCAAGTTGCAGGATACAGAAATCTCTTGCATTCCTATATACTAACAACAAAAGATCAGAAAAAGAAATTAAGGTGACAATCCCATTTACCATTGTAAAAAAAGAATACCTAGGAATAAACATACCTAAGAAGGCAAAGGCAATGGCACCCCACTCTAGTATTCTTGCCTGGAAAATCCCATGGACTGAGGAGCCTGGTAGGCTGCAGTCCCTGGAGTCGCAAAGAGTTGGATATGACTGAGTGACTTCACTTTCACGCACTGGAGAAGGAAATGGCAACCCACTCCAGTGTTCTTGCCTGGAGAATCCCAGGGACGGGAGAGCCTGTTGGGCTGTCGTCTATGGGGTTGCACAGAGCGGGACACGACTGAAGCGACTTAGCAGCAGCAGCAGTAGAAAGAAGGCAAAAGACCTATACGCAGAAAACTATAATGATGAAGGAAATCAAAGATGACAAAAACAGATGGAGAGAGATCAAGTTCTTGGACTGAAAGAATATTTTCAAAATGTTTATACTACCCAAGGCAATGTAGAGATTCAGTGCAAGCCCTATCAGATTATCAATGGCATTTTTCATAGAATTAGACAAAAAATCTTAAAATTTGTATGGAGCCACAAAAATCCCTGAATAGACTAAGCTAACTTGAGAAAGAAAAATGGAGCTGGAAGAACTGGGCTCCCTGGCTTCAGACTATACTACAAAGCTACAGTAATCAAAACAGTTATGGTACTGGCACAAAAACAGAAATACAGACCAATGGAACAGGACAGAGAACCCAGAGATAAACCCACGCATCTATGGATACCTTATTTTTGACAAAGGAGGCAGGAATATACAATGGGGCAAAGATAGCCTCTTCAATAAATGGTGCTGGGAAAATTGGACAGCTATATGTAAAAAAATGAAATCAGAACATTCTTTAATACCATACATAAAAATAAACTCAAAATGGATTAAAGACCCAAATTTAAGATCAGATACTATAAAACTCTTAGAGGAAAACATAAACAGAACACGCTGACACAAACTGCAGCAATCTCTCTTTTGATCCATCTCACAGAGTAATAGAAATACAAAAAATAAATAAATGAGACCTAACTAAACACAAAAGCTTCGCACAACAAAGGAAACCATAAACAAAATGAAAAGACAACCCACAGAAGAGAGAAAATATTTGCAAATTATGTTACTGACAAGGGATTAGTCTCCAAAATTTACACACAGCTCATGCAGCTCAATATAAAAAAACACACAACTGAATCAAAAAATGGACAGAAGACATAAAGAGACATTTCTACAAAGGAGACTGATGGCCAAAAGGCACATGAAAAGATTCTTGACATCATCAATTATGCAAATCAAAACTACAATGAGGTATCACCTCACAATAGTTAGAATGGCCATCATCAAAAAGTCTAGAAACAATAAATGCTGGAGAGGGTGTGGTGAAAGGAGAATCTTCGTACACTGCTGGTAGGAATGTAAAATGGTACAGCCACTATGGTCAACAGTATAGAGGTTCCCTCAAAACCTAAAAACAGAGCTACAATATGATCCAGCCATCTCACTCCATCCTATAATCTGGAAAATAAAATGGTTCAAAAGGATATATGCACCCCAGTATTCATTACGGCACTGCTTACACAACAGTCATGGCCTGAAGCAGCCTAAATGTCTATTGACAGATGAATGGATAAAGAAGATATGGTATATATACACAATGGAATATCATTCAGCCACTAAAAAGAATGAAATAATGCCATTTTCAGCAACATGGATGAACCTGAAGATTATTATACTAAGTGAAGTAAGTGAGAGAAAGATAAATATCATATGATATTTATATGCAGAATGGGGGGAGGGTTAGATTGGGAGTTTGGGATTGACATGTATACAATGCTATATTTAAAATAAAATGTCAGACGTCCCTGGTGGTACAGTGGATAGGAATTCGCCTACCAATGCAGGAGACATTGGTTTGATCCCTGGTCCGGGAAGATTTCACATGCCATGGAGCAACTAAGCCTGTGCACTACAACTACTGAGCCTGCATGCCACAAATACTGAGCTCGAGGGCCTGTGAGCTGCAGTTACTGAGCCCAGGTGCCTAGAACCTATGCTCCACAATAAGAGAAGCCCGAGCACCACACTGAAGAGCAGCCCCTGCTTGCCACAACTAGTGAAAGCCTGCACATCACAACAAAGACCCAGTGCAGCCAAAAATAAATAATTTTTAGAAAAGTCATTCTATTAAAAATATATAAATAAAATTTCAAATTTTTAAAATAAATAAATAGAACAAATCCTCATGCTAAACAACTTAGAAACTAAGCTGTTTTAAACATATGGCAGAACAATTAGCATTCCCTGAACCTTAACTCCATATGCAAATATCAATATATGTCATACATGTTGTGAAGCTGAATTCAGCCCTATCCTTCAACAACATGGTTTTACTATATATTCAAGTAAAATGTAGGTGAATGGAGGCAACTGACAAATTACATCACTCTTATCTTCAGTACTTGGAGAAGGAAATGGCAACCAACTCCAATATTCTTCCCTGGGAAATCCCATGGACACAATCTTCAGTTCTAGATTAAGGGGATTCATTTATGATATTATGATTGCTGTCAAGTCTTTAGTCTAATACAAAGATGTTATGAAGTCTACTGTGGTTTCTGGGTAGTACCATGACATCAATTTTATAACATCTTAGAGCTTCACAATACTTGTTGTAAAATGAACATAAATTGATACCAGCACTGTAGGCTGTGTGTGCCAAGTTTGCACCTTAGTGAGTTGCTCCATGATAAGTGAAAGTTTTTCTGGTATGTACTGTATCAGAACCATTTACATGACTTGTTTCAATGTGTATTATGTGGCAGATTAGGTGATTCCCAGAGCTTTGCAAGATGCAAACATTATACAATAAGAACAAAAGGTGCCACATAGTTTCAAAAGGAGATATATTTGCAAACAGACTTAAAATATGTGATAATGTAATGCAAACTGGCATTCTTACTACCAATACTTCCTTTATCGGAGAAAAGGGCTAAGCACCTCCTTTTGAAGCTCATTCCAAATACGAAAGAATGTAGCTACTTACTGAAATTTCCATGGAAAAAAGTTAAGCAATGAGAATTGAAGAGTTTTATGTTTTCACCATCATTTACCTCTTCAGTAATTGAATCTAATGATGAAGTAGCTTCATCATAGAGAATGACTGGGGGGTTCTTCAAAATGGCTCTTGCAATTGCTACTCTTTGCTTTTCTCCTCCTGGTAAAGAAAATTTTAAGATAGTACAATATAAAGACATATTTTATATTTCTAGTATTTCCATTAATCATAACCAACAAGTAATACCTTCAATATTTAGTTTTACTCTTGATTATTGTTCATTTTACCCAGTTTTAAGAGTCTACGTTCATATATAATATCCCTTGACAAACTATATTCCCTGGAACATTAATGTAATTCTGGATTCTGACTTCATGGCAGGTGAAAAGAACAAAGAGGGGAGGTGATAATTTTGATTCTAGAATTACTTCTCTCACCAAAAATATGCTCATGACATACATTATTTTATATGTACTTTATATTACTTCCCAATGAACAATGACTTCAGGTAGAAAAATTCCAATATGACAGAATACACCAAGCCAAAAACAAATTCAATATATGAAGTCTGAAAACTTAAAGACATGAAACTATGAATATCTAAATTTATTTCTTAATATAACAAAGTACCATTTAGCCAGTATTCTGATTTTTTTTTTTTTTACAGAAAGCTATTATTTTCACAGCACTCTTCTATGTTAAGCTTGTATCCTAGGACCTCTTATTTCACCTTAGTTCTTTGCTATAGGGCTTTAGCACAGCAGAATTTTAAAACAGAAAGACTACAGAGGCCCAGAAAAGTTAAGTGATTTGCTCGAGGTCACAGAGCAAGTTCTGGCAGAATCTAACAAGACTCGACTAATTCCCAGTCCAATGCTTTTTCTTTCACAATGTACAAACCCACAATTATTCCTAAATATACTCTAAAGAAAAGAAAGCAACCTTTCTTTCTTCATTGGGACTCTCATAGGTCTAAGGCCATCAATCTTACATAAAACTTTGGTTGGAAGTATAAGATTCCCTGGTGGCTCAGACAGTAAAGAATTTGTCTGCAATGCAGGAGACCAGGGTTCAGTTTCAATCCCTGAGTTGGGAAGATCCCCTGGAGAAGTGAATGGCTACCCACTCCAGTATTCTTGCAAGCTGCTAGCACACAGTATGTACCTAGTCAATGTTGTGATGCTGGTTTATAATGAGAAATAAGACTCATTAAAATTCATGTGGATATTCTTCATTCTCTTTTTCTTACCTTCATTCCTAATCTATAAAGCTCCCCCCCAAACTAAACTAGAATGAAGAGTAAATGCAAAGAGTGTAGCATGTTTATATAAGTTACATTAATACTTTCAGGCACTAGTTACACCATACTTTCAGAATTCAAATAATTCAGGGCAAAGAAACATTTTTCTGAATCCTCAAGAAAATTCAATCATTTTAGGATAATCCATTATAAAACTTAATAATCATCTCATAATTAAACACTTAAAATGCAGAAGCCCTAAAATTTACTTGGTCACTGAACCAACAAAGACAGGAAAATGAAGCTGGCTATAAAGAAGTATACCAAGTATAAGGAAGTCTGAAGTTATCGAAAACATTCCATAATAATCAAGAAATTATGAGGAGATACACTGCTGTGCTTAGTTGCTCAGTCATGTCTGACTCTTTGCAACCCCATGGGCTGTAGCATGCCAGGCTCCTCTGTCCATGGGGATTCTCCTTGCAAGAATACTGGAGTGGGTTCCCAAGCCCTCCTCCATGATCTTCCCAACGCAGGGATCAAACCCAGGTCTCCCACACTGCAGGCGGATTCTTTACCATCTGAGCCACCAGGGAAGCCCATGAACACTGGAATGGGCAAGGAATTGAACTGGGGTCTCTTGCATTGTAGAAAGATTCTTTACCAGCTGAGCTATGAGAAGATACACTATTTACTATCAAATTACTTGTCTCTATTCTTACTTCTTTCCCATATGAATGATGATCTTGGCTTTCCTTTAAGGTAAGAAGTTAACACTGATCTCACCATGTATCAGTAACTTCCTATTAAGCACTTACAGTGTTTGCAGCTGTGAGTGGGAAAAAAAAAAAAAAGAGAGAGAGAGAGACCTGCATGATTTCGGAACAGTTACTTCTAGCATGTTGAATTGTTTACAGTGATAGACAGGAAACTGGGAACTTTGCCAAAAGAGACTAGATAAGCATTAGGTTTGTACTCTGTCATTACATTTTCTAGTAAATGGTTCTGACAAATTAATGTTTGAAGGGTGAATATAAGTGGGGGCCAGGTCTAAAATCTTTGATTACCTGAAAGCTTGAGTCCTCGTTCCCCTACTTGGGTGTCATATCCATGTGGCATTCGAAGAATTGCATCATGGAGTCCAGCTAATTTTGCCACTGCATATACTTCCTCAGGTGAAGCACTGATGTTTCCATATAAGAGGTTGTAGTAAATGGTATTATGGAAGAGGACAGCATCCTGGACCAGATTTATATATATACACACATAGATACGCATGTTTCATATTTTAAAAATTCAAACAATAGTAAAGACATAAAGAGTAACATGTGATAAAAGGGGTCTTTTATTAATATCATCCCTCATGCCTGCTTCATTTCCCTTCCCAGAGCCAATCACCATGAACCATTTGTTGTGTATCATTCCAAACTTTTTCTGATACATTTATATGCTTAAACATACACCTTTTTTTTTTCCCCCAACAAAAGTGGGGCCATACTTTATGAGTTGCTTTTTTCACTTAACACAACTGGGGATTGTTCATGTCAATAACAGAACCTACCTCATTCTTTTTAACAGTTTTGTGATACTAAGGATGTATCATATTTATCTTATCCATTCCTATACTGATGGGTATTAATTAAAACTTTTGCTATTGTAAACAATGTTGAAATAAAATATCATTATATAATGACTTATACACACCCATGTATTTCTGTAAGAAAGATTCCCAGAAGCAGACTGTTGGGTTACAAGCATACATTTACCCTTGGATAGTATGGCCCAACTGTCTTCCAAAAACGTTCCAACAGCATATATTCCAACCAACAATGTATGAGGGTGCCAGGTCCCCATATCCTCAACAACCCTGGATATTAATAAGTTTTCATTGTTGCTACTTTTAAGGGTAAAATGTAGTTTTTGTTTAAATTGGCATTTCTCTTATTACTAATGAAATTGAATATATTTCATATATTAATATCTCAGAAGCTTTTAAATTGGACTTAAAACACAGAAAACAAAGAATTTATGCATTATAGATTTTTTGGGGGAGAAAGTTCACTGCAAGCATTCATTTGATATTTCAATTTATTCTGACATGGCACACTAAAGCTAATTTACTTAATGCAAGTATCTACCTCCCACTTTTCTTTCAGTATCCAATGGTTGTAAGGCAATAGTAAGATGAAACAAAATGATTCTATTGATTAACATTAACCAGTACACTCAATTAATTAAGATCTTCTTTAATATCATAATCAGCCCTAGAGTTACAGATATTATTTCAAATCATATTTTAATAACTTTTACACCTAATACATGTATGGATGTGAGAGTTGGACTGTGAAGAAGGCTGAGCGCTGAAGAATTGATGCTTTTGAACTGTGGTGTCGGAGAAGATTCTTGAGAGTCCCTTAGACTGCAAGGAGATCCAACCAATCCATTCTAAAGGAGATCAGCCCTGGGATTTCTTTGGAAGGAATGATGCTAAAGCTGAAACTCCAGTACTTTGGCCACCTCATGCGAAGAGTTGACTCATTGGAAAAGACTCTGATGCTGGGAGGGATTGGGGGCAAGAGAAGAAAGGGACAACAGAGGATGAGATGGCTGGATGGCATCACTGACTCGATGGACGTGAGTCTCAGTGAACTCCGGGAGTTGGTGATGGACAGGGAGGCCTGGCATGCTGCAATTCATGGGGTCGCAAAGAGTCGGACACGACTGAGCGACTGATCTGATCTGATCCCTAATACTAATATAAACTTTTCTTGTATGGAGGTGATAGTTCAATCCAATGAGTTTAAAGTTCTGCAAAGAGAAAACACTTATTTTTAAATATTTTCTATTTGGAAAAAAAATTAAAATAAATGGTAACTGGAAATGTTAAAAATACAAAATGTATGGTAAAACAAAAGTTAATTAAATAATCCATAATCCCACCAACCAGCAATAACTACTATTAACATGTTGGTGTATTTTCTCCAATTTTTTTCTGTTACATGTGTTTATTTAATATTATAAAATGGAGATATTACATTTTGTTTGGAAATTCTTTTTCAACAAACTTTGTAGCTGAGTATTTTTCCATGATACTCAATATTCTTTATAAACATGATATTTATATTGTTCCTAACTTCTGCTATTATAAACAAAGTATAATGAACAGCTTAGCATATAAAAATCTGTTCACTTCTCTATTTCCTTACTAAAACTTCCTAGAGGTAGAATTACTGTAATAAAGACTAAATATTTTTCAGACTCTTGTTATATACTGCCAATTTGCTCATCAGGAAAGCTGTATGCTTCCTCCAGCAAGAGACTGGCCATTTCACATAGCCTTACCCAAACTAGACATCATGAATTTTTAAATCTTTACCGGTCTGATGGGTGAAAAGTGGTATACCATTGTTGATTTAATTACTAAGATTTCTAATGAGGATGAGCATCTTTTCTTTCATTTATTGATCATGTATATTTTTCCTTAGTGAATAAAATGCTTTATTTTTCAATATAATTGAACATATAGTCTACAAATCACCTAAATCAAAAAGACCTAGGAGGCATATTCACAAACGCAGGTTTCTGGGGCCCACACTGCCCTCATAAACAGTGTGTGAAAGGGAGTTGGAATTGGAAAGGGAGTTGGAGTTGGAAAAATCTCCCTAGGTGACTCACGCACTCCAAATTTGGGATTCTCAGTGAAAGGGAGGACAGGGCAGAGTGGCATGTGTCAGATCAGTTGAGGACCTTTTACAAGCTATATAACATGGACAGAGAAGCCTGGCAGGCTACAGTCCATGGGGTCACAAAGAGTTGAACATGACTTAGCAACTAAACCACCTATGCTACAACTAAGTCCCAGGTCTCTCTATTGGCTTTCAGCATAAGAAAAACTTATAACCTATAGGGCTATCTCCTTATCTTCTCAGAGCTTACTCTGAACTTGTTTCCCCCTACAGTCACTCAGCAAATACTTGTTAAATGCTCACTATGGGTCAGGCACTGTGCTTGGTACTTGGGGACAAGGAATACCAACTTGAAGTTGGCAGCCCAACTGTTTTATAATTTTTATAGATTTACTATGTCAAAAACTGCTCAAATAATAGTTTTCATTTACTGAACAGTTATGTGAGGGACACTGTACTTGGTGCTTTACACATATATTTCTAATCCATATTAATTCTGTCCTATAAGAAAAATGGTATCCTTATTGTACAGATGAGGAAACTGAGGCTTACAACTATACAACATATAAGGGTTAAAGCTGGGCTTAGAATCCAGTTCTGTCTGACTCCAGTCTGAGCTCTTTCCTCTATGTTATGTTTTCTTCCTAAGGCTTAAAAAAAATCTTCCCATCATGAAGATTTTTAAATTCATGATTTTTGGTAACAGAATATGGCCTGTAGGGCCTAATGCTTCCAACTTAATTAACATATACTGACTCCTTGGATCCAAATTATTCTAGTAAAAGATTCAGCAAGCCAACAAATCTTCCCCCAAATAGGTTTTTTCCTTTTTTAAATACCTGAGGTACCACTCCCACTGCCCTCCGAAGGCTTTCCAGGCTCACATCTTGTATATTTTGACCAGCAAGGTAAATGTTACCCTTTTGAGGCTCATAGAAGCGAAACAATAGCCTCACTATTGTGCTTTTCCTGAAATAGAAAACAAGGAAAGGTTATATAGCTCCAACTGGCATTAAGGAACCCCAATTTTAAACTACAGTCATCATTTTATTATGACAAATAAAAAATATTACATTGGGAATCATCAATCAATGATGCAAAATTTTATAAACAACTAAATTACCCACCCTGACCCACTACCTCCTACAATAGCCACTTTCTTTCCTGCAGGGACTTCAAAAGATATTCCATTAAGGACTTTCTGCCCCTCAATGTATTCAAAATGCACATTATCAAAGGCCACCGTAGCTGTCTGTGGTGTGATCTGAAGGGGAGATGCCATCGCTTTGTCCTAGCAGGGAAGAAAAAAAAAAAAGCCACTTTATACACTGCCGAGAGTATTGCTATGCAGATAATTTTCTAATTTACAGAGATAAAAAGGAAAATAAAGGGAAAGGAGAAAGTTTATAAGTGGAGTTAGATCACTTCTATGCATGCTTTTAAAGATGTTTTTTCCCTCACTGCTAAGGGCAAAAATCTTGAATGCTCTGATTTCTGATCAATTTGTTTTGGGGAGGAAGAAAGATGGTGGGCAGGGGAGAAAGGAGGTTGAGAATATAAGGAGAGGCAATAACATTTTGTATCATTATTAGCAAAAGTAAATCAAGTGCAAGTACAAATAATTGAAGTTAATAAAATTTAGTGTCTAGGTATAATATTCTTTGCTAATGTTATAAGGTTTCTAAACATAGAAGTAAAAGCTGTAACAGCCATTTAATACACATTATAGTCCCAATTCCTGCAAAAGACAAATTAGTTTGCTAACATGGTGATATAAGACTGTTATCCCATTATGGGATGATGCTTATATGCTTTTAAAAAGGTATTAAATACATTACTTACTTTAATTCGGGTGTCTACCTTGAGTAGAGTAAACAAGGTGTTCATATCTATAAGTGCTTGTCTAGTCTCTCTGTATACAGTTCCCAGAAAGTTAAGAGGTAATGAAAGCTGAAAAAGCAGTCCATTCACCATTACTAAATCTCCAACAGTAAGGGTACCTTAATATGCAGTTGGTAGAGAAAAAAAAAATACTTTAGATGTCATGAACTTTCCAGTTTAAGAGAAGTTTACAGTTTCTTACTGTGGAATACAGTTGAAAACATACATAATCAGCAACGGTAAGGCCTAATCTAATTCCAAAGCATTTTAACCCATAATTTAGAAATATAGGGAACTAGATATGTGCTAAGTGGAATGGGAAAAGCCTACCCATACACTACACATGATATATAAGAAAAAAGAATGGTTTAAAAAACAGAAAGAATGGTTTTAAAATGCAGACAGAAATGGAAGGCTGAAAATCTTTCCTTTCTTCCTAAGATACTAGCATAATATAAAGTAGAATTTTTTAAAAGTATAAATTAAAACATTGGAGCAAATGGGTATCATGATTGGGAATGATAAACCATATATTAAGTTCATAGTGAATGAAAGAATCCTAACTGAACAAGCAAGTTACAGAAAAGAGGTAAGGATATTGTTTATTTTTGAAATGTTTTACAAATGAACAGCTAATAGATAAAAGGGTTACTAGTAATAAGACCGCTTGCACTTTAGTCCTTTGGACTAAACACTAAGTTAATTACACTTCTTTCCAGGTCCACAAGAGAAATTAGAAATATTAGATGCTAAAAAGTATGTTACTCCTAAAAGAATCAGATTGTAGCCCCACAAACAGCAATCCCAATCAATGAGAAAATTAGTGCTAAATTTGTAGCATAAAACAAAAGAAAACAACATACCATCAAGAAAACATATTGTGATACAAAAATGAAAGTACTCCAAGGATGTTATAGTACCTTATTAAAAATGCTTTATATTTAAGACTAAAATACATATTCCTTTCATTAATATTTATTTATAAAGGTTAAGTAAAACACTGACAAACGTGAAAACCACAGATCTATTACCTGCCACAATTCCCTGACTGGCGAGCACCATTATGGCTGTTAAGCCAACACTGAAAATAGCACTTTGACCAAAGTTCAGCATAGCCAGAGTAGAGGTACTTTTCAATGAAGCAGCTTCATATGTCTTCAAAAATCCATCATATCTTTGTGCTTCATAATTTTCATTATTAAAATACTACAAAATACATAAAATAGTAATTATATACAAGTATAATTGGAATCAGACTTCATCTATGGATACAATTTTGTACTGCACAGGAAATTTTAAAAACTAACTTTCAATACATCGGACTATGGTACACCTGCAGTTTTCCACTATGGACAGTATTTTAGAAGTTCATAAAATTCATCCCCAAAATATTTAAAGAATGCCTAGTTAATTTAAATCCAGATCTATAAAAAGGTGTCAAGGGACTTTCTTCACAAAGCTTTCCCTTGATCCCCTGAGACTCTCTGAATTCACAATTTCATTGCCCCCACCACATTATGCCTTCTTGTGTCATCACTTGCATACTTTAACTCTCCCAATGCTTAGCAAATTCTGGGAGGGCAAGGATTAAACAGCAATCATTGATTTTACTGCCCTCCTCATTACAGGACTTAGCATAGTGCTTTGCACACAAGAGGCATTCAGTAATATTTATTAAGTGGAAAAATGAACAAATAAATGAAAGAATTAGTGAAAAGCACTATGCTAGGCACTATGAAAGATACAGAGTCAAAACTCAGTGTGCACTCTGAATCAAATGCTAACTAAACTGTCACCACCACTTATAAATTAATTTAGAAGATAAAGTTCTGATGGTGCCACACAAAAAATGAGGCGGAAAGAAAGGGAAACTCCTAAATAAAAGAAAAAACAATAAAGTACTATTATTTCATCATATTAAGAGATCCTATCCTAATCTGCAGCTCTAATGTACAGCACCTGTATTAAATGCCAGAACAAATCTTAGTACAGTGTGAAAGGAAGAAAAAGTCAAATTAAACGTATTACCTTCACAGTTTCATAATTCAGCAGCGAGTCTATGGCAGCATTGCCTGCATCATTATCTGCTTTGTTCATTTCTATTCTAAATTTAGTTCTGTAAGACAAAGATGTGCATAGGTATGGAATGTCTGCTATAGAAGCATAACTAATTTCTTCACCTTGACTGACCTCTGGAGAACACCTTACCTCCACTGTGTGATGGCAACTGTGAATGCTGTGTATGCACCAAGCGTCCCAAGGGTCACCAATGCAAACTGGGCACCACATCTATAATACTGGAAAAGACAAAAAAAGAAATGAGCTTAGTCATTATTTCTATCAAATAGTTTATAATATATAATAGCAAACCTCAAAGATTCTAATTAAAAATATGTTGGATGAAACTGGAGCCTATTATACAGAGCGAACTAAGCCAGAAGGAAAAACATCAATACAGTATACTAATGCATATATATGGAATTTAAAAAGATGGTAACAATAACCCGGTGTACGAGACAGCAAAAGAGACACTGATGTATAGAACAGTCTTATGGACTCTGTGGGAGAGGGAGAGGGTAGGAAGATTTGGGAGAATGACATTGAAATATGTAAAATATCATGTAAGAAACGAGTTGCCAGTCCAGGTTCGATGTACGATACTGGATGCTTGGGGCTAGTGCACTGGGACGACCCAGAGGGATGGTATGGGGAGGGAGGAGGGAGGAGGGTTCAGGATGGGGAACACATGTATACCTGTGGCGGATTCATTTTGATATTTGGCAAAACTAATACAATTATGTAAAGTTTAAAAATAAATAAAATTAAAAAAAATAATAAAACTAAAAAAATATGTTGGTATAAAGTTGTATATATGAAAAACTAAGTAAGAAAACAAATACCTTAGAAAACCAACTTTAAGTTATACACATACTTTTAATTATAAAATATGAAACGGTGAATAATTATGCCTAAAATGTTATGAATGGTGAATAGCAAGAAATGTAGATAATCTGAGCATACCAGTCCAAAGTCATACACCATAATGTCTGCTAACAACAAAAAAACTGCAAGCATTAGCTAAATGACTGATCTACGTGTAGAACTGAACAACTCTTTACAACAACAACATGATAAAAGACTTTAGCTACAGTCCTTTGAAGCTTGTGGCAAAATAATTAAACTGCATAATCCTTCTGGCATCATGGAATTTTGCTTTAAAATCATCAGCATGCAACAGTACAAAAGCTTCAAGTACTAAGCATCTACTAACAAGAATGTATGATAAAAGTTGTCATGAAAAATGTTTTACTTACCAAAACACCACTGACAAGAGTCACCTCAAACATGATGGGAAGAAGATTAAATACTAAAGCACTTAGGACAAAACTGATACCCCTTGTCCCTCTGTCAATAGCCTTTGATAAAGCTCCTGTCTGTCTGCTCAGGTGGAAAGCCAGATCCAGGTTGTGAAGATGGAGAAAGACATTTTTGGCGATTCTTCGGATTGAATTTTGGGCTACCTTGCCAAATACTGCATTTCGAACTTCATTAAAAAAGGCAGCTCCCGCTCTTGATACACCATCTAACAATACATTCAAGAAAAAATGGGGTGCAAAAACATTAGAATTGTTGCAGTGCAAAAAACAGCAAGGGCTCAGAAAATGTTCGTACAATGAATGAGCATATCACAGAATACTTACACTAAAAGAAACCTAGAAAACATCTAGCCTAGTGAGTATTAATTTTCCCACCACTATGAAAATCCTTCATTGTTATTTACCCCCGTAAGGTCCCAGATGTTGAAAGACTTTTTTTCCAAGTAAATACTTTTACTAAATAGCAACCCAAAAGACCCTGATGCTGGGAAAGATTGAAGGAAGGAGGAGAAGGGGACGACAGAGGATGAGATGGCTGGATGGCATCACCAACTCAATGGACATGAGTTTGAGTAGGCTCTGGGAGTTGGTGATGGACAGGGAGGCCTAGTGTGCTGCAGTCCATGGGGTTGCAAAGAGTCGGACATGACTGAGCGACTGAACTGAACTGAGCCCATAAGGTCTTATTATAGATAAATGCACAGTATCTGTTCAGGTTTTATGATCTAATTCAATTCTTCCAAGAAACAAATGATAAAATTGATATCCTGAAAAATCCAAGTGCTTTGACTAAGCATGCCGCAACTCAGGTCTGAATCTCACAGAGTATCCTTTCTATGGCATGGGGACACAAAGCATTATATTCTTTATAAATTGCAGATCTGTGTCATGGCTACTGAATATAATTTAAAAACATATTAATATACTGCTACTGCTAAGTCATGTAAGTCGTGTCCGACTCTGTGCGACCCCATAGACGGCAGCCCACCAGGCTCCTCCGTCCCTGGGATTCTCCAGGCAAGAACACTGGAGTGGGTTGCCATTTCCTTCTCCAATGCATGAAAGTGGAAAGTGAAAGCGAAGTCGCTCAGTCGTGTCCGACTCCTAGCAACCCCATAGACTGCAGCCTAGCAGGCTCCTCCACCCATGGGATTTTCCAGGCAAGAGTACTGGAGTGGGGTGCCATTGCCTTCTCCGAATACATATATCATTATTTAGCCATTTCCTGTTTAACAGCTAACAACAACAGCAAGAATATAACTATAGTCTTACTAAAAAGATATCTTATAAGGAGTCTATTAGAAGTGGCTGTTATGAATTTAATATCTTATTTCAGGTTATTGCTTTCTAGAACTTAGAAACTTTTATTATATAATTTTTGGAAAGTATATAGTACAAAGAACATTTAAAAATCACATATCAAAAAAAATTGCACATAACACAAATATCCAAAATGCTAAATTATGTTTGTGGTTAAAGGTCATATGCTCAAGTATGATAAAACCCTCTTGAAGAAAGTCAACACCTGTAGACAGATTAAAGAACCACACATACAGCCAATCAGAACTGCTGTTGCCATGGTTACAACTGTATTTGGTGCATCACTCAGGTTCAGCATGTTTCCCGACATCTGGTTGAGGCTGTCTACAGCATATTTAAACATGAAGGGAACCACAATATTCATGGCCTAAAAACATAAAAGTAGCAATTATCCATCATATACAAATTATTTTTTTACAAAATATAAATATTTACCTTAAACTAGCATTTATGGGAATGTTTAGATAGTAACCATTTACCATGGAATCATTTTTCCTAGTTTATAAAGACAAAATCTTTGGCAGTAGGAGAGCTGTCATTTCAGGATTCCTACCTCACACTGACTGCCATGTTAATATTCATTTACAAGCTATGTGCATTAGTCAAATGCTCCTGCCTCCATGAAATCACCCCATCATCCACTCAAAAATTCTTTCTTTGTTATCTAAAATCCTACAGAGCTCATGACAGCAAATTGCCTTATGTTATAGTTACTTGTGTATATATTTTTCTTTTCTACCAGATTCTTGACATTCTGTATCATATTCCTCTTTCTGTCCCATAAGAGTACAATGCTTTGTAGGTAGAAGGTGTTCAATAAATATGTGTAAAATTATTTATTCACCAAAATAATGGTAAAACCAAAATTACACAGCAAAAAGGATCTCAAAAGCAGATAAATTATAAGTATCTGTGGTTGATTCATTCACCACTGGCAGGGGAAAAAGAAACAACACTGATAGATACATTTGCCCCAGAAAAAATCCCTTTGCTCCAATACCATATAAAACAAAACCCAATGAATACCAAGTTAAGCTTTCAAACACCAACCTATTTCTCCATGAGAATACACCAGAAAAAAAAAATAGGGGTACAATGCTTTCATATATTCAAGATAAGTTAGTCAATCACTTACTCACATTTCACATTTTCTATAAAGTTATACTGTTAAAAACACTAACCATCATTTAGAAAAAGGAAGTTGGTAAAGCTGGCCGTTTTCTTTGCAGAAATTAAATTCATATACATTAATAATGTGAAAACAATTTTATAAGACTTAACAAAAACAATGAAATCCCAGTTCTCGTTAGTTCCATTATTATATCATTCATCTTTGATAAACAGAAAGAATATGGTCAATAAATCTAAGATTAGCTACAACTGACAGGAACTATGTAAACCTTACCAATCAAGATTTCAAATGTATAAAAATGTCTTAGCAACCAAGTAGGTACTGTAACATTTAATATCATTAAAATAGCCAGCAGATGTTGGAATATTTGTAAAACTCAATGCTATGGAAAAAATTGCTTAAAACTTTAAGATTTACAACTTCCCAAATATAATCTAATAAATAGTTGGTTTCAAGTAACATAAAAATTTCTAAATTCTGATTCCCATATAATCATATATTCTTAGGCATTTTGCTTCTACTTGAAATGGTCTCCTTGCTCAATTTACCTCTCCACTTTGTTCTTCAAAACCCACTTTTAATCTCATTCCTATCGTGACGCCTTCTCTAAAATCTGCAGCCCTTTTGGCACTTTCTATTTTCTAACCTTTCTTTTTTTTATAGTTTAAAGCACAGCATTTATAATTTTTATCATATATTTATCACTCACTTTATCTCCAGGTGCATGTGTATGGATAAGTCAGTGGAAACCTTCTGCAACAAACATTTTGTAAAAATGGCTCTAGGAGTAGCAATGGTGCCTAGGTACCTATCACAAAGGTGAGAGCTGAATGAAATGGGTATTACCTCCAAAACTGAGAAAACTCAGGTTCTATGATTTTTAATGACTTGTTTAGTAAGCAGCGAGGCTGGAATTAAAATCCAGGTCTACTTTGAAATTCAGAATTTTTTCCAGTATACCATAACCATATCAGCAGCTTATAAGGCAGGGCCAATAGTATTTAATTATTTTTGTACCTTAAAATGGCTGGAGAAGGAAATGGCAACCTACTCCAGTATTCTTGCCTGAAGAATCCCATGGACAGAGGAGCCTGGCAGGCTACAGTCCATGGGGTCACAAGAGTTGGACATGACTTAGTGACAAAACCACCACCACCACCCTAAATGGATACTCTTAAGTGTAATACTTAAACCAGTTACAGCAGGTAACAGCTGAAAAGTATTTAAATAAATTTGCACAAGTAATTTAAATAAATTTGAACAGATTCCAGGTTTTCTGTATAATAAGGCTAAATCCCCTCACTTGCATTCCAGTATACCAGGGACTCTTTGGTGGCTCAATGATAAAGAATCTGCTTGCAATGCAAGAGACACAGCTTCAATCCCTGGGTCAGGAACTTCCCCTGGAGAAGAAAATGGCAACCTACTCCAGCATTCTTGCCTGAGAAATCAAATGGACAGAGGAGCCTGGCAGGCTACAGTTCATGGGGTTGTAAGAATCAGTCACGACATAGCAACTAAAACACCACCACACTTTTGAGTGCAAGAAAAAGTAATAGTTACAGCTAGCCTGCAATTCTCACAATGCATAGCCCATTATATCTTTGCCATACTTAGAGTAAATTGTCATTGAAACTAATGTATCACCAAGAAAATTGTGCAATTTTATTTTTTTTGAAAATGTATTTACATTTGGTCAAATTGAGAGCATCCTTATAAGCATATAAAGAATTTGAATGTCATCTGTCTGTAGTTAGCATGGTGCTAAGAACATACACTACCTGTAATGATAATTGTTGATTACTGTCAGTTTCCCTATAAAAGTAATTTTTAAAAGAAAAGGAAAACCACCAAAGAAATGGAAAAGATTACATGTAGATGTTATCTACATGTAGACCATTAGTATACCATTACATGTGGTTTCCACTGATCTTGTGATATTTTGAGGATGTGTTTAGTTGCTCAGTCATGTCTGACTCTGTGGCCCCATGGACTGTGCCAGGCTCCTCAGTCCATGGAATTTTCCAGGCAGGAATACTGGAGTGGATTGCCATTCCCTACTCTGGGGGTTTTCCTGACCCAGGGATCAAACCCACGTCTCAGATCTCCTTCTTCGGTGGGTGGATTCTGGGACTGGGGGTGGTGGTGGTGGCAAATACTGATTTCCCCCTAATATTCTGCCTTCAGCAGAACTAGGCTTAAATCATCTCAGACAACTGTGATTTTCTAACTGTTCATTTTGAAATAATTATAGGCTGACAGAAAGTTGCAGAAGTAGTACAGAGACTCATAACCCTTCACCCAGCATCTCCTAATGATGGCATCTATTATATAGCTGTAGTTCAATATCAAAATCAAAAATGTACATTGGCACATTGCTGTTAACCAGGCTATAGAACTCATTCAGTTTTCATCATTTTTAAATGTGTATTAGTGTGTGTGTGGTTTGTATGTGTTATCTATATGGTTCTATGCAATTTTATCCCATGTTCAGATCCATGTAATCATCACAACAATCAAGACACAGAACTGTACCATCACCACAAAAGAACTTCCTTATGCTACTTATTTATATTCTTTCATCAAAGATGATACATCTATCAACAGCTCATCTCTTTTTACTGCAGAGTACTAGTCCATGGATGTAGCAGAATTTATTCAACCACTCACTCATATCTGAAGGATATTATGGTTGTTTCTAGTTTGGGGCTATTATTAATAACGATGTAATGAACATTTTCATACAGGTGGTCATATGTTTTCATTTCTCTATGATAAATGCCCACCTGGGTAATTGGTAAGTCATACAGTTAACAATACTCTTTCATAGTGGCTGGTACCACTTTATATTACTGTAAGTAAAGTATGAATGATCCAATTCCTGTGCATCCTCACCAACATTTGGTATCATCACAGTTTTTTAAAATTTTGAAACTATTTTAATAGGTGTATAGTGATATTTCATTGTGGTTTAAATTTGCGTTTCCATAACAGCAAAGATGTTGAACATCTTTGCATGTACTCTGTGATTCATATATCCTCTCTGATAAAATATGTTGGTGTCTTTTGTGCATTCTTTATTCGGATTGTTTTTTGCTACTGAAATTTTAGGAATTCTTTATATTCTAGATATAGCCCTCTGTTGGTTATGTGATTTGTAAATATTTCCTTCCAGTACATAGCTTGTCTTTCATCTTACTGAGGCACCTGAATTCCTATCCACCTAGAGTCATGAGTCCCTTTCCCTAGGAAACACTGGAGGCCAAGGTAAGACTTTCCTTGGACTTTCAAACCCATTTGCAGAGCAGTGCCACGAGAGGCCTGCTAAATAGAAAGATTTAAATGAGATTCAGTCTAATAGTACCCCAAATGCCCAGGTTTCCATTAAAAAATCACTCATCATCCCAAGAATGCCTAAGATAGCAACTTGAATAAGAAAATACAATGGACAGAAATATTAGAACTACCTGACTAGAATTTCAGAGTAGCTATCATAAAAGTACTTCAAAGAACATTTATAAACATGCTTAAATCAACAAAAATAGAATGCCTCAGCAAATAGAGATAAAAGAAGCAAATGAAAAAATCTGAAACTGAAAAATATAACAAGTAAAAAAGCCTGAATGGATGGGATCCATGGCAGAATGAAGAGGACAAAGGAAAGAATATGTAAACTTAAAGATAGAACAATAGAAATTACTGAATATGAACAACAGAGAGAAAATAGACTTAAAAAAAAAACAAAAACAGTAAACAAGACACAGAAGCCTAAGGGACCATAAGAAAAGATCTAGCATTCCTCTTCAGAGTGCCAGAAGAATAAGAGAAAAAGTGTGAAACTAGAAAATGTATTCAAATAAACAAAAACTCCTCTAATTTGGCAAAGACAAACCTAAGAATTCAAGAAGCTGAGCAACCATAAATAGGGATATATCCAAAGAAATCCACACTTAGACACATCAAAATTAAACTTCTGAAAGTTAAAGACAAAAAAACTACTAAAAGAGCTAGACACAAATAATACATTAAGTACAAGAGAAAAACAATTTGAAGACAGAAGATTTCCAGGGAGGCTAGCAGGAAGTAGCATT
This sequence comes from Bos mutus, assembly GCF_027580195.1. Taxonomy (NCBI): domain Eukaryota; kingdom Metazoa; phylum Chordata; class Mammalia; order Artiodactyla; family Bovidae; genus Bos; species Bos mutus. Next base: position 67,050,129 of record NC_091646.1, on the reverse strand, counting down.
TTTCAAGTGGTAAAAGAACTGTCAACCAAAATCCTATCACCACAAATTAGCCTTCAGAAATGAAGGGAACAGCAACACCTTCTCAGAGTAAAGAAAACTAATAAGAATTAATTAACAGCAGACCTGTTCTAAAAGAAAAGCTAAAGGAAATTCTCCATATTCAGGGTAATGCTAATTGAAGCAGTATGAATCCCAGAACATTAGGACTGAAGGAAAAGTAACAGAAATGGTAAATATCTAAGCAAATATAGTAGCATATTCTTAAGTTCTATAAAATACATTTGATGGTTTAGAGCAAAAATTAAAACACTGACTAATGGGGTTTTCAATGTATGCAGATGTAACACATAAAATGATTTGTAAACATAATGGGGGTCTTAGAGGGTGGTAAGGGTTTTACATTTCACTTGAAGTGATAATGTACTGATTCTGAGTAGACCGTGAAAAGTATATTATAATTCCTAAAGCAACTACTAAAAACTTATACAAAGAGATAGAGCAAAAGGCACAAGAGATAAAATGGGATAGTAAAACCTGTTCAAATAATGCAAAATATGGTAGGAAAGGTGAAACAAAGCAACAAAATAAAAAGAAAACTAGCAGGAAACAAATAATAAAATAGAAGACCACTATTTTCAATAGCTAGGACATGGAAGGAACCTAGTTGTTCATCGACAGATGAATGGATAAAGAAGTCATTGATGGCTGAGTAATACTCCATTGTGTATATGTACCACAGCTTTCTTATCCATTCATCTGCTGATGGACATCTAGGTTGCTTCCATGTCTTGGCTATTATAAACAGTGCTGTGATGAACATTGGGGTACACGTGTCTCTTTCCCTTCTGGTTTCCTCAGTGTGTATGCCCAGCAGTGGGGTTGCTGGATCATAAGGCAGTTCTATTTCCAGTTTTTAAGGAATCTCACACTGTTCTCCATAGTGGCTGTACTAGTTTGCATTCCCACCAACAGTGTAAAGGGTTCCCTTTTCTCCACACCCTCTCCAGCATTTATTATTTGTAGACTTTTGGATCGCAGCCATTCTGACTGGTGTGAAATGGTACCTCATAGTGGTTTTGATTTGCATTTCTCTGATAATGAGTGATGTTGAGCATCTTTTCACATGTTTGTTAGCCATCTGTATGTCTTTTTGCAGAAATGTCTATTTAGTTCTTTGGCCCATTTTTGATTGGGTCGTTTATTTTCTGGAGTTGAGCTGTAGGAGTTGCTTGTATATTTTTGAGATTAGTTGTTTGTCAGTTGCTTCATTTGCTATTATTTTCTCCCATTCTGAAGGCTGTCTTTTCACCTTGCTAATAGTTTCCTTTGATGTGCAGAAGCTTTTAAGGTTAATTAGGTCCCATTTGTTTATTTTTGCTTTTATTTCCAATATTCTGGGAGGTGGGTCATAGAGGATCCTGCTGTGATGTATGTCGGAGAGTGTTTTGCCTATGTTCTCCTCTAGGAGTTTTATAGTTTCTGGTCTTACGTTTAGATCTTTAATCCATTTTGAGTTTATTTTTGTGTATGGTGACGAATACATTTGAATCAGTTCTAATGAGGTGGATGAAACTGGAGCCTATTATACAGAGTGAAGTAAGCCAGAAGGAAAAATATAAATACAGTATACTAACGCATATATATGGAATTTAGAAAGATGGTAACAATAACCCGATTATGCGAGACAGCAAAAAGAGACACTGATGTATAGAACAGTCTTATGGACTCTGTGGGAGAGGGAGAGGGTGGGAAGATTTGGGAGAATGGCAATGAAACATGTAAAATATCATGTAGGAAACGAGTTGCCAGTCCAGGTTCGATGCATGATGCTGGATGCTTGGGGCTGGTGCACTGGGACGGCCCAGAGGGATGGTATGGGGAGGGAGAAGGGAGGAGGGTTCGGGATGGGGAACACATGTATACCTGTGGCGGATTCATTTTGATATTTGGCAAAACTAATACAATTATGTAAAGTTTAAAAATAAAATAAAATTAGAGAAAAAAAAAAAAAGAAATTACATCAAGTAGGAATTGAACCACAAAAAAAAAAAAAAAAAAAAAAGAAGTCATTGAACATATATGCAATGGAATATTACTCAGCCATAAAAAGGAACACATTTGAGTCAGTCCTAATGAGGTGGATGAACCTAGAGCCCATTTTACAGAGTGAAGTAATTCAGTAAGAGAAAAACAAATATCGTGTATTAATGCATATATATGGAATCTAGAAAAATGGTACTGATGAACCTATTTGCAGGGGAGTAACAGACATGCAGACATAAGAGAACAGATTTGTGGACACTGGGGGAAGGAGAGGGTGAGACAAATAGAGAGAGCAACATTGAAACATATGCATTACCACATGAAAAACAGATAGCTGGAGGGAATTCCCTGTTCCCAAGGAAGCAGTTCAAATCTGGTGCTCTCTGACTACTTGTGGGGCGGGGCAGGGGGTGGTGGCAGGTGGAGGGAGAATGGAGTGGGATGTGGGAGGGAGGGTTAAGAGGAAGGGGAAATATGTACACCTATGGTTCATTCATGTTGATATATGGCAGTAACCAACATAATATTGTAAAGCAATTATTCTCCAATTAAAAATAAATAAATTAAGATATACAAACTCAACTCAGGTCAGCTCTCAAAAATAAAATGGTAGCCTGAACTCCAAATACATCAGTAACTACCAAGACAATTATCATTATAATGAGCAATATAAATAAACAATTATTAATGTATCAATAAACAAGCAATGAACAACTGGAAACCAACATTTTTAAAAATTTACAACACCCCTTCCCACAAAAACAAATCCTTAAGTATAAACCCAGGGTTTCTCATCCTTCACTACTAACATTTAGATAATTTTTCTTATAGGAGGGGTTGTTCTGTGTACTTCAGGATGTTTAGTGTCTAACCTCTACTGATCACAAGCTAGTAGCACTCCCCAGCACTGTGCAAATGTGACCAATAAAAGAGGCGGGAATACCAGACCACCTGACCTGCTTCTTGAGAAATCTGTATGCAGGTCAGGAAGCAACAGTTAGAACTGGACATGGAACAACAGACTGGTTCCAAATAGGAAAAGGAGTACGTCAAGACTGTATATTGTCACCCTGCTTATTTAACTTCTATGCAGAGTACAACATGAGAAATGCTGGACTGGAGGAAACACAAGCTGGAATCAAGATTGCCGGGAGAAATATCAATAACCTCAGATATGCAGGTGACACCACCCTTATGGTAGAAAGTGAAGAGGAACTAAAAAGCCTCTTGATGACAGTGAAAGTGGAGAGTGAAGAAGTTGGCTTAAAGCTCAACATTTAGAAAACGAAGATCATGGCATCCAGTCCCATCACTTCATGGGAAATAGATGGGGAAACAGTGGAAACAGTGTCAGACTTTATTTTGGGGGGGCTCCAAAATCACTGCAGATGGTGACTGCAGCCATGAAATTAAAAGGCGCTTACTCCTTGGAAGGAAAGTTATGACCAACCTAGATAGCATATTGAAAAGCAGAGACATTACTTTGCCAACAAAGGTCCATCTAGTCAAGGCTATGGTTTTTCCTGTGGTCATGTATGGATAGGAGAGTTGGACTGTGAAGAAGGCTGAGCACCGAAGAATTGATGCTTTTGAACTGTGGTGTTGGAGAAGACTCTTGAGAGTCCCTTGGACTGCAAGGAGATCCAACCAGTCCATTCTGAAGGAGATCAGCCCTGGGATTTCTTTGGAAGGGATGATGCTAAAGCTGAAACTCCAGTACTCTGGCCACCTCATGCGAAGAGTTGACTCATTGGAAAAGACTCTGATGCTGGGAGGGATTGGGGGCAGGAGGAGAAGGGGACGACAGAGGATGAGATGGCTAGATGGCATCACTGACTCGATGGACGTGAGTCTGGGTGAATTCCGGGAGTTGGGGATGCACAGGGAGGCCTGGCGTGCTGCGATTCATGGGGTCGCAATGAGTCGGACACGACTGAGCGACTGAACTGAACTGAACTGAACTGAAAGTGTTAAAGTGTCAGTTGCTTAGTTGTGTCCAACTCTTTGTGACCCATGGACTGTAGCCTGCCAGGCTCCTCTGTTCATGGAATTCTCTAGGCAAAAACACTGTTGTGGGTTGCCATTCCCTTCTCCAGGGATCTTCCAGACCCAGGGATTGAACCTGGGTGTCCTGCACTGCAGGCAGATTCTTTATTGTCTGAGCTACCAGGGAAGCCCTAGATACTGCCAAATGTCCCCTGAAGGGCAAAATCACCCCTAATTGGGAACCACTGATCTAATCAAATATGTACAGTATCTATATGCTGAAAGCTATAAATACATATGAAATAAATTACAGACGATCTAAATAAATGGGGAGACATACTGTGTTCATCAACTGTAAGAATCAACATAGTAAGGGGCATCAATTTTCCCCAAATTGGTCTAGAGATTTATTAAAAATCCATTTAAGAGTCCCATCCAGCTTGTTTGTAGCAATGATTGAAGAAAAGAAACTAGAAAAGCCAAAATAATTTTGGAAAAAAAATCAGAAGAACCATACTACCTCTCTTTAAGACGTACTATAAAACTACAATATGGAAGGCATTGTGATGTTGATGAATGGAGAGACACATAGATCAAAGAAACAATTCAGAAAATGATGACATCCAACTATCTATCTGAGAAAGAATAGTGGCTCCCTAAATATTTCCATGTACTAATATCCAGAACCTAGAAGATGATACCTTACATGGTAAAATGGACTTTGCAGATGTGATTAAAGAATATGAGCTGGGGAGAGTATTCTGGATTATCTAGGTGGGCCACATATAATCAAAAAGGTCCTTATAAGTGGGAAGTAGGAGGGCCAAAATGAAGAAAAAAATGATATGACTATAGAATCCAACAGTTAAGAGTCAAGAAGACTGAAGTTGCTGTTAGCTCTAAGATGGAGGAAGGGGCCTCAAGCCAAACGATCAGGTGACTTCTAGAAGCTGGAAGTGAAAGTGAACGTTGTTCAGTTGTGTCCGACTCTGGGACCCAATGGACTATACAGTTCATGGAATTCTCCAGGCCAGAATACTGGAGCGGGTAGCCTTTCCTTTCTCCAGGGGATCTTCCCAACTCAAGGATCAAAACTGGGTCTCCCACACTGCAGTGGATTCTTTACCAGCTGAGCCCTAAGGGAAGCCCCAAGAATACTCGAGTGGGTAGCCTATTCCTTCTCCAGCAGATCTTCCCAACCCAGGAATTGAATGGGGGTCTTTTGCATTGCAGGCGGATTCTTTACCAATTGAGCTATCAGAGAAGCCCAGAAGCTATAAAAGGCAAGGAAACTGATCCTCTCTCAAGAGACTCTAGAGGGAGCACAATCCCGCTAAATGCCTTTATTTTGATCCAGTGAAATCTAATTTTGGACTCCTGACCTTTAGAAACATAAGACAATAAATTCGTGTTGTCTAAGTACTAAATTTTTGAAAAGTTGTTATAGCAGCAATAGGAAACAAAGAAAATTCAATGGGGAGAAGAGAGCCTTCATGTAGGAACAACCAGACAAAACCACGAAACTTCACTTAAATGCAAAACAATAATTGATGCAAAATGGAGCACAGATCTAAATGTAAATATAACTTTTAGATGAAAACACAGGGGAAAATCTTAATGACCTTAAGTTAGGCAAATAGTTCTTAGACATAACAACCAAAACATAATCCATAAAGAAAAAAATGATGAACTGAAATCTATTAAAATTTAAAACATTTATTCTATAGAAGATACTATTAAGGGAACTGAAAAACAAGCTATACACTGGGAGAAAATATTTGCAAATTATATATCTGAGAAAGGTCTCATACAGAATATATAAATAACTCACTAAACTCAACAGTAGAAACAACAGTCCAAACAAAAAATGGACAAAACATTTGTATGGACACTTCATCAAAGTGGACATGGATGGCAACAAAGCACAAGCAAAGATATTCAACATCATTAGCCATTAGAGAAATGTATATTAAAGCCACAAGAAAGCACTATGCCTGATGATACCAAGGGTAGTACTAGGTTTGTGCAAACGTAATCACAGTTTTAGACCATGAACTTTATAAATCATTATAACTAGGCTCAAATACATCTTTATTAATCAAAATAAGAACCATTACAATCAATACATTTTTGCCAATGAGAAATTAGTTTCTTCATTCTTATATCATAAAAATCTGTGCTTCAGGATTCAACAAACTTTTTGGAAAGTATTTTCTGTGCCTGCTGGTTGTGGAATCATTTTCCCTGCAAAAATGGTGTCAAAATACTTGAAGAAGTAGTAATCAGTTGATGAGAGGTCAGGTGAATATGATGGACAAGGCGTAACTTTGTAACCAAATTCATTCAACCTTTGAGGCACTGGTTGTGCAACGTACAGTCAGTCTTCTCCTTTGTCATGGAGAAGACTTGGGCTCTTTCTGTTGACCAATGCTGGCTGCAGGCATTGCAGTTTTTGGTGCATCTCACTGATTTTGCTGAGCATATTTCTCAGATGTAATAGTTTTGTCAGGATTCAGAAAGCCGTAGTGGATCAGACTAGCAGAAGAACACCAAACAGTGATCATGACCTCATTTTGGTGCAAGTTTGGCATTGGGAAATGCTTTGGAGCTGCTTCTTGGTTCAACCGCTGAGCTGGTTATCATCAGTTGTCATATAAAATCCACTTTTCATCACGTGTCATAGTCTGATCAAGATATGGTTCATTGTTGTTACACAGAATAACAGAAAACGACACTGCAAAATGACAACTTTTTTTTGATTTTCTGGTTACCTCATGAGGCATCCACTTATTGAGCTTTCTCACCTCTCCAATTTGCTTCAAATGCCAAACGACTGCAGAATGGTCGACACTGAGTTCTTCAGCAACTTTTCATGTAGTTGTAAGAAGATCAGCTTCAATGACTGCTCTCAACTGGCCATTGTTAATTTTCAATGGCCGGCCACTATGCTCCTCATCTTCAAGGCTCTTGTTTCCTTTGCAAAAACTTTTTGAACCACCACTGCACTGTACCTTCATTCGGTGTTCGTGGGCCAAACCCAGTGTTGATGTTTTGAGCTCTCTGCTGCTTTACAACTCATTTTGAACTTGAATAAGAAAATCACTTGAATTTGACTTTTGTCTAACATCATTTCCAGAGTTAAAAGTAAATATAAAATAAACAGGAAGTGATATGTTATCGGAAGAGAAGACTCTACACATGGACATCACCAGATGGTCAACACCGAAATCAGATTGATTATGTTCTTTGCAGCCAAAGATGAAGAAGCTCTATACAGTCAGCAAAAACAAGACCAGGAGCTGACTGTGGCTCAGATCATGAACTCGTTATTGCCAAATTCAGACTTAAACTGAAAAAAGTGGGGAAAACCACAAGACCATTCAGGAATGACCTAAATCAAATCCCTTATGAGTATACAGTGGAAGTGCGAAATAGATTTAAGGGACTAGATCTGACAGACAGAGTGCCTGATGAACTATGGACGGAGGTTCCTGACATTGTACAGGAGACAGGGATCAGGATCATCCCCAAGAAAAAGAAATGCAAAAAAGCAAAATGGCTGTCTGGGGAGGCCTTACAAATAGCTGTGAAAAGAAGAGAAGTGAAAAGCAAAGGAGAAAAGGAAAGATATAACCATCTGAATGCAGAGTTCCAAAGAATAACAAGAAGAGATAAGAAAGTCTTCCTCAGCAATCGATGCAAAGAAATAGAGGAAAACAACAGAATGGGAAAGACTAGAGATCTCTTCAAGAAAATTAGAGATACCAAGGGAACATTTCATGCAAAGATGGGCTCGATAAAGGACAGAAATGGTATGAACCTAATGGAAGCAGAAGATATTAAGAAGATGTGGCAAGAATACACAGAAGGACTGTACAAAAAAGATCTTCATGACCCAGATAATCGCGATGGTGTGATCACTTACCAAGAGCCAGACATCCTGGAACGTGAAGTCAAATGGGCCTTAGGAAGCATCACTATGAACAAAGCTAGTGGAGGTGATGGAATTCCAGTTGAGCTATTTCAAATCCTGAAAGATCATGCTGTGAAAGTGCTGCACTCAATATGCCAGCAAATTTGGAAAACTCAGCAGTGGCCACAAGACTGGAAAAGGTCAGTTTTCATTCCAATCCCAAAGAAAGGCAATGCCAAAGAATGCTCTGACTACCGCACAAACTGCACTCATCTCACACGCTAGTAAAGTAATGCTCAAAATTCTCCAAGCCAGGCTTCAGCAATACATGAACCATGAACTTCCAGATGTTCAAGCTGGTTTTAGAAAAGGCAGAAGAACCAGAGATCAAATTGCCAACATCTGCTGGATCATGGAAAAAGCAAGAGTTCCAGAAAAACATCTATTTCTGCTTTATTGACTACGCCAAAGCCTTTGACTGTGTGGATCATAAGAAACTGTGGAAAATTCTGAAAAAGATGGGAATACCAGACCACCTGACCTGCCTCTTGAGAAACCTATATGCAGGCCAGGAAGCAACAGTTAGAACTGGACATGGAACAACAGACTGGTTCCACATAGGAAAAGGAGTACGTCAAGGCTGTATATTGTCACCCTGCATGTTTAACTTCTATGCAGAGTACATAATGAGAAATGCTGGCCTGGAAGAAGCACAAGCTGGAATCAAGATTGCCAGGAGAAATATCAATAACCTCGGATATGTAGATGACACCACCCTTATGGCAGAAAGTGAAGACGAACTAAAAAGCCTCTAGATGAAAGTGAAAGAGGAGAGTGAAAAAGTTGGCTTAAAGCTCAACATTAAGAAAACTAAGATTGTGGCATCTGGTCCCATCACTTCATAGGAAACAGATGGGGAAACAGTGGAAACAGTGTCAGACTTTATTTTGGGGGGGCTCCAAAATCACTGCAGATGGTGACTGCAGCCATGAAATTAAAAGACACTTGCTCCTTGGAGGAAAAGCTATGAGAAACCTAGACAGCATATTAAACAGCAGAGACATTACTTTGCTGACATAGGTCCATCTAGTCAAAGCTATGGTATTTCCAGTAGTCATGTATGGTTGTGAGAGTTGAACCATAAAGAGGGCCAAAGAACTGATGCTTTTGAACTACTGTGCTGGAGAAGACTTGGATTCCATGGACTGCAAGGTAATCAAACCAGTCTATCCTAAATGAAACCAACCTTGAATACTCATTGAAAGGACTGATGCTGAAGCTCCAATACTTTGACCACCTACTGTGAAGAGCTGACTCATTAGAAAAGACCCTGAAATTGGAAAAGATTGAAGGCAGGAGGAGAAGGGGACCACAGAGGATGAGATGGTTGGATGGGATCACCGACTCAGTGGACATGAGTTTGAGCAAAACTCTGGGAGATAGCGAAGGACATGGAAGCCTGGCATGCTGCAGTCTTGGAGATGTAAAGAGTCAGACACGAAACAGAGACTGAACAACAAATGACTATTATTGTACCTAAAGATAACAGACTTCACTGAGTTTAAAATCTGAATTAATTGAAAAGAGTTCTTCTTAAAAACCCAGTCATTATCCTAACTTGATTCTAACTTTGCCTTATTAAAATGTTTTACTGCACAGTGATGAACTGAGGTGGCTTGCTATTGTTCATTCGCTAAGTCGTGTCCAACTCTTTGCGACTGCATGGACTGTAGCACGCCAGGGTTCCCTGTCCTTCACCATCTCATGGAGCTTGCTCAAAGTTATGTCCATTGATTGGGTGATGCCATGCAACCATCTCATCCTCTGTTTTCCCCTTCTCCTCCTGCCCTCGATCATTCCTTGCATCAAGGTCTTGTACCAAAGTTTTCCTATTTTTCTTTCCTTCCCCCCCTTCATGTCACAGTGCTGCTTATCACTTATGACTATCAATGTACCTAAAATGTCTTCATCCTCTTTTCAATTTACTAGGAACTGAGAACTAAGCTTACCAGAAATATGTATCAATAAGAGCCAAAGGACTCTGATGAGCTTCTTTTATAGTTTATTTTGCTTTGTTACATCCAATGATCCTGCATCTTACACTGGTTTCAGGAGTGAATTCCATTAAGATGAGGCTGTTATAAGTCTGATCCATAGATAAATCAAACATTATCATATAATTTTCTGCTGACTGCACAGAAGAGTTACATAAATTAGGGTCCTAAACATTGAAAATACTACTCCAAAAGTGGCTTATATCAGCCTGAGTTTCATTATTAGAAAACGTCATGATACTTCATAGCTATAGCAATAAACGAAACATAATTCTTCTTATTCTTACCTTTGCTCCACCTAAAAATCCCAAGGAAATGGCAACTCTAGCTCGTAGATCTGGTCTGTCTTTGGGCCATACATAAGAGAGCATTGCTTTTATGATTTTCCGAGTATCAACATCTTTTAACTGTTGGAAGAGAGAACACAGCAGAGAGTATAACATGTCATTCAAATATAAGTATAGTTTAGTAATGTAGGATTATATAAATATTTGAAGAAAATACAAAAAACATTACAAATATAACTTTTATTCTGAATCTAAGGTCAATATCCTTTAAACTGAAACTAATTCAATAGATTTGAAAAAGCTACTTATTTCTCTTTGTTTCTTACTTTCAGCTATAGCCATCCTCATATTGCCAGAAAGTTATTCGTGTACTGTACATTTATTTCTTATCTACTAAGCTATCAAAATATTATATAAAATTTTAGAAACATTTCTATATTTTCATCTTCATGGTCAAAACTTTAGGTATACACACACATACATACACACACATACACACTATATATTTATATAAAATATTTTGGAACCCTAAATCCAAACTCATGATAGAGCAGAGTTACAGTGTTTAGTAAAGTACGAGTCTTGGGATTGACTATATAAAACAGAAGTTGGGTTAGGGTTATTTAAAAATTTCAACAAAACCATATTTTTCCAATCATACTTAATCTGACTTAAACCTACTGTACATTTTTCTTTTTCCCAAGTTCCCAAGGCAATGTTCCCATTAATAAATCTTTTTATTTTAGTTTCAGCATTTGGAAACAGAATATTAAGAATCAAAAGCACACTTTTCAAAGCCAAAATAAGATCAGTGTGTGTGTATACACACATACACACTCTCTCAAACTACCATTTTAGTTGGTGAAATAATCCCCATTTTAAAACTTGAGGTATCTACTCAATTTCTCGAAAACATATTAAAAAAGAAAAATAAGTTAATGCTCATTGTTGGTGAAAGTGTATGGAAATAGGTACTCTAATAACTGTTAATGGGAGAGCGCACTGTAATAATCTTTCCACAAAGTAATTTGATATCTGCCATTAAGCTTTGAAAATAATTCTGCCCTTTATGTCAAGAATTCTGGGAACTTAATGCTTTAAAAAAATATATGAATATTCTCCAAGATGAATCAATCTTACTTCCTGAAAATCTCTTGAATTTGTCTAGTTCTTTCTATTTCCACCACAAACGTAATCTATCACCATTTCTCACACAAACCACTGCAACAATCTCCTAATTGATCTCCTCCCATCCACTCTGCTCCTTGTCCAATTAGTTCAGCCTGCAAAGAAATATTCTCAGTTTAAAACTTTTCAATGGTATCCTATCACTCTTAGGATTAAGATCAAAGTCCATAACATGGCTTTGGCCTGGCCCCTAGCAACCTCTTTAGTCATATCTTATACAACTGATTTCAGTGTTCATGCCACATTATACCTTTCTTTCAGCTCCCAAAATAGACTATAATCTGGCCTGCCATGGGGCCTTTGCACAATACCTTTCACTCTGTCTACAATAATCTCTTTCTCTCTCTCTGTAATACCAACTCACCCTCAACTCCTTCCAACTAGTGAAAACTGCCAGCTCATGCAGCACTTCCTCAATGAGGTCTTCTTCCTTAATCCCAGTCAGGATCCTTGGCTCTATTCTCTCACAAAACAGTATTCCTTTTCTTTCAGAGAATCCATTTCAGTTATAAACTACATATATAGCAATGTGATTACCTGATTAACTGCTCTCCTGCGAGAATGTAAATTCCACATGAGTAGTAACTTTGTGCTTTGTGCTCACTGTTGTTGTTGTTCAGTCGCTCAGTTGTGTCTGACTTTTTGTGACCCCATGGACCACAGCACACCAGGCTTCCCTGTCCTTCACTATCTCCCAGAGTTTGCTCAAACTCATGTCCATTGACTTGATGATGCCACCCAACCATCTCATCATCTGTCACCCTCTTCTCCTCCTGCTCAGTGTTGTAACTCAATACTATATACAATGGCTGACACAGTAGGCAGTCAGTGAATATTTATTGAATAAAGACATGAAAATTTAGCTAAAAGGATGTTTATTTCCATGCTGCTTTGATAGGGAAAAAACTGGGTTTAAACTAAACAATCACAATGGGGAATTATGTAAATAAGTCACAGTGAATGCATACAGCAAAATATAGCCATTCAGAAATATATACAGTGACACAGAAACGTGTTAAGTGAAAAAACCAGAGTACGAAATGTATTTTCAGAGGACAAAATGTTATATGTGTATGAGTTTTACACATGCATACAAGTGGGTCTGGAAAGCAATACCCTTAAAGTGTTAACATTAGTAGCTTGAGTAGATGGAATCATTGATGATTTTTTTATATTCTTTTTGCTTTCTTGTTTTCTGTAGATCACATACAATAAGAAGAAAATGTAATTCATTTTGAGAGGGAAGAGTTAGATAATTTCAAGTAGATCTGCACAGCAAAGAATCAAGGGAAACTGTCAACATAAACCCAGGACAACATATTATACAGGGCAGTTTTTATATTATAGTTATTTTATCCAAGGCTCAGTATACTATTTTTCTAGTCTATTTTATTCAGTTTATGGAGTAAATAGTAAAAGAAACAAAACTGTCCATATTTATTGAAAACAAGATTACCTTCTTGAGCTGGTTTAAATAAACTGGATTACAAAGACAGGAAATGCTGAGAGTATAATTCTTAATGCTTTATTTTATACACACATATAATCACACATATGAGCTTTCATAACTGGTAGGGTATTTTAAAAAATGGAATAAGGCTGTAATTTCAAAATTCATGTTTCAAATTGAACTATTACTAAATAAAAATAATTTAATGTTTTATAACACAACCTGGACATTTCAACCACTCTCCCATTTCACAAGTTTCATCTGTTGTATTTTTCTTGCTGGAATAATGGAAAAAAGGCCTTGTTTCCATATATATTTAGAAACACTCTTTCCTGTCAAAAACCTTCTACAACACATCTCAAAATTTCTTCAATAAGGACACAGAGAAGTTATGGCTAAGAGCAAGAAAATTATCCTAGTTGGCTTAATAGTGCATAAAATGTCACCACTTCATTCAACAAAATGGGTTCTGAAGTTGTGTAATCATGCATTATGAGTCCATTAGGCTATAAGTACACGCCTTTCAGTTGCAGTGTAGATAATCAACTACAAAGTTTGGAAAATAATGTCTTTTTTTAAGGACAGGCCAATTCAAACAGCCATTTCAGAGGCTGAGGCACATTTTTAAAGTATTTTAAACCAACTTATTACTGCTGCACAAGAGTAAAATAAAACTGAAGGCCTTAATATAGATCCTGAAATACACCACCTTTCAAAATTACCACAGTTAATTCATACTGGACACCCAACAGTAATCTTGAAAGACAAAAGATTATCTAAGCTAAAAAAAGATTAGTCACAGCTTAGAGACTTGATCTTCACATCAACTAATCTTTTCACTTCAGACTGAGCAACACAAATAACATATACACCATTTTAAGATCACATTATTAAAGAAATGTGAAAAAGGTAGGAAATGGTCAAGAATGACAAGAAATTGAATTATCTGAAAACACACCATCTGAGGTGTAATTATAGCATGGGGGAAAAACTCCAATTTTCTTAAGAAAAGAAAATTCTTTCTCAGGGTAAAAATTCCTGAAGTAATCAACATAGTTTTTCTTTAAGCCTTGTTTACACATAAACAGAAAATATGAAATTTTATGAAATTCTTTACCTTTTCTGTTTATAATTTTCACAATAAATACAATTTAAAAGTCATTTAAAAGACATAACCATGATAACTACATATCAGACAACAAAAGTTCTCTAAAATGAACGCTAAAGAAATATCATTAAAAAGGCCTGTAAAAGTAGCAGTCAATCTGCTTTCTTACCCTGCTAATATATGCAATGTGGCCTTCCTGCCATAGCTAGATAGCCTCAAATTCAAAACACGAACCCGATATTTTAAGTCCCATTAAACTAGAAAACTACTACTATATTAGTATGAGGAATACAAGTTTTTAGAAAGGTCTCAACTATATACTCGGAGAAGGCAATGGCAACCCACTGCAGTACTCTTGCCTGGAAAATCCCATGGGTGGAGGAGCTTGGTAGGCTACAGTCCATGAGGTCACGAAGAGTCAGATACGACTGAGCGACTTCACTTTCACTTTTCACTTTCACTTTTCACTTTCATGCATTGGAGAAGGAAATGGCAACCCACTCCAATGTTCTTGCCTGGAGAATCCCAGGGACGGGGGAGCCTGATGGGCTGCCGTCTATGGGGTAGCACAGAGTCAGACACGACTGAAGTGACTTAGCAGCAGCAGCAGCAACTATATACTGGAATTAGCTAGCTATAATAGAGGGAAACAATTAGATTCAGAATAAAACCACAAGAGTAACTGAAGAAGGAATTCAAACTGGCTCACTAAGATCTTTGAATGGTTAACAAAATTGTACCTATTTTTTTCCCCTAGAAAGCATTTTTGGAAGAAACGGTTTGGAGACACCAAAAAGCTGTCAAAGAAGAGATGAAAGTACGTGAAAACAAGTTAGACAAAAAGAAAACAGCAGGTGTCAGAGAAAGAAGTTTAATTAATAATAGAAACAATGTCCATAAATATTTAACTAATGAATTAACTGTTCTTAAACACATGAGGACAAGTTCTAAGAGGAAGACCTAACTGTATTCAATTTATCAACATACAGTTATCTTTAATATCTGAAAATTTTGAATACCTAAATGCTTGATTTATTAAGTTATCACAACTTTGCACAGATTTATAAATATTTACTTATTTGGTATTAATATACAGTTTAATAAGCTTCATGTGGCTGAGCAGATAAGAAAAATAATAAAAGGAATATCTACTTGTACAGAGGGAGCTGAAACTGCAATCATAGCACGGTAAGCCAAAACAAACATGAACATAACATCAGAAGCACCTGACCCAATAGGGTATAACTGCAAAGCCACAAATTGTACTGCTTATATGCAGCAGTGCTCAATTCAACAGGATGACCTGAGGGAAAGATACAGTTGCTCATAGTCATAAGTGTTGTAAGTGAATGTTCATGTGTGAAAGTCGCTCAGTCATGTCCAACTCTTTGCTACCCCATGGACTACACAGTCCATGGAAATGTCCAGGCCAGAATACTGGAATGGGTAGCCTTTCCCTTCTCTAGGGAATCTTCCCAACCCAGGGATCAAACCCAGGTCTCCTGCAATGTAGGCAGATTGTTTACCAGCTGAGCCACAAAGGAAGCCCAAGAATACTCCAGTGAGTAGACTATCCCTTCTCTAGCAGATCTTCCTGGCCCACGAACTGAACCGGGGTCTCCTGCATTGCAGGTGGATTCTTTACCAACTGAGCTATCAGGGAAGCTCTTGTAAGTGAATACCTACAGCTAACAATCATGTAGACAGGACACAAAAAGGACAATTAAAAAAAAATTAAAACACACCTGGAGTAGCTCCCCTGGAAGAATTTTCAGATATTAAAGATAACTGTATATTGATATATTGAATACATTTTGCTTCTTAAGTCATTAACTTCTTATTTCTCACCAGATAAGGCTGTCCAGCACTGAAGCAAGAGCATTTTTTTTCTACCAAAAGTCCATTCATTTAAAGGGAGTGGAGCAATCTGGTCTTTGATAGGAAAATGAAAGAGTAAGAAAAGAGAAAATGATTTGTTGATAAAGACAGCAGAATCACTTTTTCTTCAGCTGATGAATTTATATACGAATTCTAGTTTTAGAGACATTCCTAAATTTCAATAGCAAGAAATATTCTTACAGAATCAAGGGCATTTGTTTAGAAGGAAACTAGTTAGGGTAAAACTTATGGAAAGGAAGAAAAATATACCAAAAAATTCTGGATGCTATTTGTTTTGTATAAATGTGAGTCATAGGCTGGATGTTTTCTCCATGAAAACTAATTAAGCAGAGAATTTGGAAATGCCCACAATTTTAAGGATAAGCAAACTGTCCAAAGAACTCTTTTCAATCCAAGCTAAAGATAACTAACTGCAATTAAAGGAATAATTTTAACCACTACTTCAATAATCTCAGGGATAACAGTAGCTTGATAAAAGCCAGGCAAAAGATAAGAAACTTGAGTAGATATTTCACAGAAAAAAACTAGAAAGTACATGGAAAACTTTCCCCACATTATTGGAAATATAAGTATAATGAATTTATGGGTGGAGGAGGAAGATATATTAATTGTCAGGAAAAGCTTTGCATTAATGTTACTTTCTCTACACCTTAAGGTTTGTTTTCTAGGCTCTGTTGGTCTGAAGCTGCAATGAAGAACTTATCTGGCAGTGAAAAGGCCCCAGGGAAAAAATGGCTTATTCTATGAGATGGAGTGGTACCCAAGTCAATTTAATAGTTATAATTAAAAAAAAAAAACTATGAAGTTGAATTATATTCTCAATGGCCAGTCAGTGAAAACTCTATCCCAAAAGGAGGTCAATTTGAGAAATCAAATAAAGATCACAAGGCTGCTTGATGATGGATGTTATCAGAGCTGCAAAAAGCCTCTCCATGTCATCCAGGTATTCCTGTACACTGGTCTGTGTGTCAACTCATTTTAACAAGTTTGAGAGCTTACTATTCCAGTCTCTCCCCAATCTTCAATTTTTTAATATCCTAAGTTGCTATTTCACTTGATTATACCAATATTTATATCAAAGCCTGTGACTGCTCTAGTAAATGCTCATCTCTCTTTTAATACTACTAGCTTCTGACAGTATTTAATCAATGAAGATATCTTTATACTTAAAAATGAGATAATGCTTTCACTGTCAGGGATAACAGTAGCTTGATAAAAAGCTAGGTCAAAAGATAAGAAAAAGCTGAGCAGATATCAAATGGAAAAATTTACAAAGTAGCTAGAAGACTTTTCCCACATTATTAGGGATAAAATGTCAAGGAAAATCTGGGAAGTAGCCCTTATATTAAGTTCTGCATTATTCACTTATTTATTCAGTTCAGTTTAGTAGCTCAGTTGTGTCTGACCTTTGCGACCCCATGAACTGCAGCATGCCAGGCCTCACTGTCCATCAGCAACTTCCGGAGTCCATCCAAACTCATGTCCATTGAGTTGGTGATGCCATTCAACCATCTCAACTTCTGTCATCAGGGTCTTTTCAAATGAGTCAGCTCTTTGCATGAGGTGGCCAAAGTATTGGAGTTTCAGCTTCAACATCAGTCCTTCCAATGAACACCCAGGTCTGATCTCCTTTAGGATGGACTGGATGGATCTCCTTGCAGTCCAAGGGACTCGCAAAAGTCTTCTCCAACAACACAATTCAAAAGCATCAATTCTTTGGTGCTCAGCTTTATTTATAGTTCAACTCTCACATCCATACATGACCACTGGAAAAACCATAGCCTGGACTAGATGGACCTTTGCTGGCAAAGTAATGTCTCTGATTTTTAATATGCTGTCTAGGTTGGTCATGACTTTCCTTCCAGGGAGTAAGCGTCTTTTATATTCATGGCTGCAGTCACCATCTGCAGTGATTTTGGAGCTCCCAAAAATAAAGTCAGCCACTGTTTCCCCATCTATTTGCCATGAAGTAATGGGACCAGATGCCATCATCTTAGTTTTCTGAATGTTGAGTTTTAAGCCAACTTTTTCACTCTCCTCTTTCACTTTCATCAAAAGGCTCTTTAGTTCTTCTTCACTTTCTGCCATAAGGGTGATATCATTTGCATATCTGAGGTTATTGATATTTCTCCCGGCAATCTTGATTCCAGCTTGTACTTCTTCCAGCCCAGTGTTTCTCAAGATATACTCTGCATATAAGTTAAATAAGCAGGGTGACAATATACAGCTTGACATACTCCTTTTCCTATTTGGAACCAGTTTGTTGTTCCATGTCTAGTTCTAACTGTTGCTTCCTGACCTGCATACAGGTTTCTCAAGAGGCAGGTCAGGTGGTCTGGTATTCCCATCTCCTTCAGAATTTTCCACAGTTTCTTGTGATCTGCACAGTCAAAGGCTTTGGGATAGTCATCAAAACAGAAATAAGATGATTTTATGGAACTCTGTTGCTTTTTCAATGATCCAGCAGATGTTGGCAATTTGATCTCTGGTTCCTCTGCCTTTTCTAAAATCAGCTTGAACATCTGGAAGTTCACAGTTCACATATTGCTGAAGCCTGACTTGGAGAATTTTGAGCATTACTTTACTAGTATGTGAGATGAGTGCAACTGTATGGTAGTTTGAGCATTATTTGGCATTGCTTTTGTTTGGGATTGGAATGAAAACTGACCTTTTCCAGTTCTGTGGCCACTGCTGAGTTTTCCAAATTTGCTGGCATATTGAGTGCAGCACTTCCACAGCATTATCTTTTAGGATTTGAAATAGCTCAACTGGCATTCCATCACCTCCACTAGCTTTGTTTGTAGTGATGCTTCCTAAGGTCCACTTGACTTCACATTCCAGGATATCTGGCTTTAGGTGAGTATTCACACCATCATGATTATCTGGTGTCAGGTGCCGTGTTAGGCATTACTGACAAAATGGAGGCATGGTCCCAACCCCCTCTCTGTCCCACAGGCACAGACCCCGGGATGAAGGAGTTAGGCCTTGTGATTCTGACTTTTTTTTTTTCCTCTCCTCGGCTGAGTTGACTGAAAAGGAGTATTAAGGTGCTTATTGTTCTTGAGAGGAGCATGAGAAGGCACAAAGCCTTCTGCAGCTGTGCTCAGAGAATAATTCATAAAGTTAATCATTGACATTTGTTCAAGGACTTTTACAAAAGAGTGTTCCAAGAGGAGCACATAAGCCACAGCTTGAGGCCATGGAAAGGTTCTGAAGCCTATTTGTGAGGAAAATATTTATGGCAAAGGAGTTTACTGAATTTAGGGCTTAGAAATAATTAAAATAGTTAGAAGTTAAAGATTTAAGGAATGTTGTAATGTTAGCATATTTTACTATAGTGTATAGAGGTTAGGAATTTTAGAGATACTAATAGCTAGAAGCCTTTTTAAGATATAGTGAGCTCAGGATGTTAGGGGCAAACAGGATTTAGAAAGATAAGAAATAAAGTGAGGAATGTAGCATGAGTTACAATGTAATCACAAGTTAACTATAGGACACATAAGAAGTAGATAATAGATGGTAAAGCTGATTCCGAGAGAATCACTGAAGCAGGAACTCTGTTTGAAGGGCAACAATGATTTATGGAGATAATAAATCTGGGTGAGGGGGAACTGAAAATGTCAAACATCTGACCTAATGCTTTTGTAAAAGTATAAAAGAAAATCTTAAACTTGAAATAAATGTGCAGTCCAAGAAAATTGAGAGGCTGCGTTGTTACTTGCTGACACCGTCCCTCCCTTCAGGTTGAATCCCTGGCTGCTGGAGCTGGACTCTGGCAATCTGGGTTGTGAAGATCTTTTTTGTACAGTTCTTCTGTGTATTCTTGACACCTCTTCTCATACCATTTCTGTCCTTTATTGAGCCCAACTTTGCATGAAATGTTCCCTTGGTATCTCTAATTTTCTTGAAGAGATCTCTAGTCTTTCCCATTCTGTTGTTTGCCTCTATTTCTTTGCATTGATCGCTAAGAAAGGCTTTCTTATCTCTCCTTGCTATTCTTTGGAACTCTGCATTCACATGGGTATATCTTTCCTTTTCTCCTTTGCTTTTTGCTTCTCTTCTTTTTTAAGGCCTCCTCAGACAGCCATTTTGCTTTTCTGCATTTCTTTTTCTTGAGGATGTATTTATTAGTACAGGATTATCTTTCTGGAGTAGAAATGGCAACCCACTCCAGTATTCTTGCCTGGAGAATCCCATGGACAGAAGAGCCTGGCAGGCTATAGTCCACAGGGTCGCAAAGAGTCGTACATGACTGAGCATGAATGCACAGGATTATAAAAATAAATGTACTAATAGATGCTTCTTTATCTAAATATACTAGTATCTAGTATATATCTAAATATACTAATTTAGATACCTAAATTAGTATGGTGGTTTAGTTGCTAAGTCATGTCCAACTCTTGTGACCCCATGGACTGTAGCTCGCCAGGCTCCTCTGTCCATGGGATTTTCCAGGCAAGAATACTGGAGTGGATTGCCATTTCCTTCTCCAGGGGATCTTCCTGACTCAGGAACTGAACCCAGGTCTCCTGCATTGCAGGCAGATTCTTTATTGACTAAGCTATGAGGGAAGCCCCTAAATTAGTATAGGATTATCTAAATATACTAATAATCTAAATACTATCTAAATATACTAATTATCTAAATATACTAATAAGATTATCTAAATATACTAATAGATGCCTCTTTAAAAGAGGGGCATAAAAAAGTTTAAATGCAGAGGTAAAGTCCCAAAAATCCTTTAAAAATTTGAAGATTCTATTATAAAACAAGCAATTCTTTAATTCATCTATTTAAAAAAGAGGAGCTTCCAAATAGTGAAACTGCCACTCTTTTTTCACAACCCCTTTACTATAGCCACAATGGGTAAACAAATGATTTAAATGCCTTCTGAGAAGAATTATTAATGCTTATTAAAAGTTTGGAACATACAAGTACAAATGCACAGAAAGTAAAGTGATAAAAATTTCAGTTGGTTATAAGGTAAAATCTATAATTTGTAGAGTGATAAAATTTCTATATGGTACTTTAGATATTCTGCCATCTAAACTCTTAAGTTTCTGGGGACTTCCCTGGTGGTTCAGTGGTTAAGAATCCATCTGCCAATGCAGGGGATACAGGTTCAATCCCTGGTTCCACATGCTATGGCGTAACTGAGCCCGTGTGCAACAACTACTGAAGCCCTCACACCCTACAGCCCATGCTCCGCAACAAGAGAAGCCATTGCAATGAGAAGCCTATGCACCACAACTAGAGAGTAGCCACCACTTGCTGGAACCAGAGAAAGCCAGCAAGCAGCAACAAAGGGCCCATGCACCACAACGAAGACTCAGCACAGACAAAAATAAATACATAATAAATTTAAAAATAAACTGTTGAGTTTCTCAATAGCAGGGACTATGTCTTTTTCATTATTGTATCTCCAGTTACTTAACATAGTTATGCACAAGGCAGGTATTCAATAATACATACATCTAAAATGAATGAATAATAGTAGAGTATAGGACTTATAATAATCTCACATTGTAGTAACAGCAGGTAATATTTACTGAACATTTCCTGTGACAGGCACTATTCAAGAGCTTTGAATGGTGTGAATCATCCAAATTCCCTTTGCTGTGTTTATCATCCCCATTTTAAAGATGAAGAAACTGATACATACAGAGATTAAGTAACTTGCTCAAAGTCTTTCCAGTAGGAAGTGATGGAGCCAAGATTCAAATCTAGGCAGTCAGTCTCTCCAGCTCAGGCTGTTAAGTAGAACTCCATACTACCTCTTCTGACATGAGTTTGAACACGCTCTGGGAGATAGTGAAGGACAGCGGAGCCTGGCAAGCTGCAGTCTATGGGGTTGCAGAGTCAGACACAACCTAGTGACTGATCAACAATAATAACACTGCCTCTTTTCTGGTGTGACTTCATGCTTTATTGTTCTCTGATTACTTTTAGCTAATGAGGCTGAAGTAACACAAAGAGGGCAGGGAACAAAGGAAAAAGAGACCAAATATAAAGATTTACAATGAGTTTTGCTTTGCTTTTACTTTCTTGGAGAATAAAGAATCTATCTTGAAGTCTACATTGCTTGAGTCTAAGAGACATGACTTTTCCTGCATTATTATAGATAATGCTTATATATATATATATATATATATATATAGATAATGCTTTTCCTGCATTATTCAACATATTTTGGGTATGTTTAGAGCATTACTTATAAACTATCCTTAAGAGGCCTTGCTGACAATCTTGAAAGCTGAGAGACTGATGCAAACAATATGGTGTCATGCCATATCCATATATCAATAATATATATTAAACAAATTTCAGTATTTATTTTATTTTTTAAAATTCTAAATGGCATTGAAACATGTATAATATCATATGTGAAATGAATCGCCAGTCCACGTTCAATGCATGATACAGGATGCTCAGGGCTGGTGCACTGGGATGACTGGGATGACCCAGAGGGATAATATGGGGAGGGAGGTGGGAGGGGGTTCAGGATGGGGAACACGTGTACACCCGTGGTGGATTCATGTTGATGTATGGCAAAACCAATACAATTAGCCTCCAATTAAATAAATTTATATTTAAAAAAAATGACAATCAGGACAAATGTTAATATGCAAAAATGGGAAAGAAACATGAATGTGATGTGTTTTAAATTCTGTGAGAGAAGCTACATGGGGGATTAAAGAAACAGGGAGAAAAGCACCAGAAAGGTTTTCTTACCAATCACCTCCCACCAATAAAATACTAAAATTTATTTACTTCTCTGAAATTTAGAGAGTGTTTTTACATAAAATTTGTTCACTTGCCACTAACCCTGAAAATATCATTTCTGCTTAAGAGATACCATGTATATACTGGTTGGGTCAAGTTAGAGAAGAAAATAAAGGCAAACTTAGAGAAAGAAGGTCAGATGGAGAATTGTATAACAGTATTCCAATGACAGTTCCACTCACTTAGAAAAAGTGTAGTGCACTTTCAATCTTTTGATTTCAGTGAACTTACTGTTTAATCTTGTCTGTATAATGATAATGATAAAGAACATGGATAATTAAATAAATGGATGGTGTAAATGGAGTATTTTCCATGAAGCTAGGGGAAATTCTAGAATCTTTCTAAACCAAGAATATAGAAGGGAAAATGTTATCATTAACACACACACACACAACTTGTAAGAGCTAAACATAATTTATCTCATAAGGATAGATGATAATAACATATAACCTCAACAAATACTACTTAAAATAAAGACTAAAATGTTTAGTTTGGTAACTAACTTTTTTATTTTTTAGTCAATCATGACATTTTTTGTCTTAAGCCTGAGAAAAATTCATCTACATAACCATATGGTTTTATATTAGAAAATCTGCAGTTACATGAGTCAATCAAAATATTCTGGAACATAATAATTATATATATATATATATATATGTATATGTATATGATTATAGCTATCTTCCAATCAGCTATAAGAATTTTAAGGTACTTGTTATTGTCTCTTACCCCTTCTTTTGGGTCTGTGTGGAGTCCTCCTCCTGCATGACCATGCCAACATGTCCTCTTTTCTATCAGTGGCCATGCCTGGAGAGCCTAGTTGAAGATAATACCAAGCCATCCATTAGCTATTAAAGAATCTCAGATCTTTAAAAATTTGACTTAGGCAGTCTAATCTGATGAATGTCCCCCCAAAAAATTCAGAGGCGTAGCTTTGAGCCTAGCATACCTAAGTAAAATACCTTCATAATAAGCTTACAGATACACTTACACAAAGAATATTGAGATATAACAAATTACTCATACAGAAGTTACTTTCTCTAGTTTTTGAAATTAATATTTAAAAGATTTAACTTGTAATGTACTTCTATTTGATTTATACCAGCTTTCTTATTATCATTTGCTACTAAGTACTGTGTAATCCTTAACTCTTATCACTGGCAAGTATATAATAAAGTTAATTAACTGTATCCCACGTGCTTTCCATGTGTATAACATTTTTGCTTTATAATTCAATATAGTTGATTCTTTATAACTCATTTTTATTATTCTGACTTGCATATATATATATATATAGAAACAAAGTATCTTTAACCACATCACAGTCTATCTTATGTTACAGTAATTTGTATAAATCTTTTGTTTTTACTCCTACATGGTAAATTTCTTAAGACTATGGACATTCTCTCATATCCTTGTATCTCCTATGGCCCATACCACCATACCACGCATCTGTGTCTTGCAGATGTGCTTGTTGAATTAGTTTATAAAACAAACCTATCTACAAATTTCTCAACTAGTCTTGAAAATATCCAAACATCTTACCTTTTATAATTTTTTAAAAAGCCCTAGATTACTTATCAGTCTAAAAAAATTTTTAATCATTTGGAAAATATACAATAGTTGAAAAGATAGTAAAGATTAAGCTTTTTAAAATTTTAGGCTTGCTAATTTGAAAGTGTTTCCTCAAAAAATACTTAATGAAGTACACAGATATAATAATGCTTCTTCAGTAGCCATAATAATAATTAGTGAACAAAGGCATAGTTCTTTACAATCACAACTGTGTATCAATACTGAATCCTAAGAGTATCAGCTCAGGGCCAAGCTATGAAAGTGGAATTACAGAAATCAAAAGTACCTTCTTGTGCTCATCAGTTGAGACCCAAAAAATAATTGCCATAAATGGGTCACTGATTTTTGGATCAACAATCGTAAAGCATTTTTAAAGGAAAAACATCAAAAAGTAATATTTACTGTGACAATGTCATTTTGTGACTTTTTTTTCCCTTTAAAAGGCTAATAAGCTATATCAAGGGGTCTGGTAAATAACTCACAAGATAATGAGGTCATCAACAAAGCAAAATATTTTATATATTTATAAAATAAAAATAAATAGTAGTGTCTAAACAATGAGAAGATCAAGCACATTCTCTCTTAACTTAAAACTTTAATAATGGAAAACCTAATTCATATCTACAGCTTCTGCATAAATCAGAACAATGCCTTGTACCTTAATGGGAAATAACTGTTAAACAGAAAGAAAAAATAAAGGAAGTACTACTCAGGAGCTAGACTGTCTTCTAATTTTCTTGTCTTTCTATCTTAAGAGATTTATTTGTCTCATTTTAAAGCACTGAGAATTTTTAAAGGTGTCTTTCACTTACATTAGCAATGAAAATCAACCCTCATTAACATGTAAACTCAGCATTACCTATCCCACGGACTCTAATAAGCTTAGAGTCCCTTGATATTCTGCTATGTGAACATCTTCTAAGGTAAAAAGAAACTTTACTCACTTAAAAAATGTACAGCATTCCATACATCACATACAAATTACCAGGATAAATTTAAGCATCAACAAGCTGCCATTACATTTATAAAAGTTTTCTAAAAGCGTTACTCTTGTTGGCATTGATCTCGAAAGATTCAAATATCTCTCTCCAGGGGTAGAAAAATATCAGGATTTCTTTCTCCATTTCCAGTAGCAGAAATATATCTTGTTATTCATCTTGCCAGTATTTAGAAAAAAAATGAAAAGGAAAATTATTTGAAAAATATGTAATATAAATTAGAAAATGCTCAAAGGGCTTACACATTTTTCCTAGCTATATGTAGAAGAAATGTCTGCTTCATCTTACCCTTGTAGCATCTAATAACTCTCTTGAATTGTCTTTTCCTAGTCTCCGCCATGTAGTATGTCTTAATAACTCTGAGATCTGCAGAAGAGAATAAAAAAAGAGGTCAGAAATTTCAGAGTGGACAGTTAATATTCAAATATTTCTTTTATAGCCCAGGTGCTGTGCTGTGCTTAGTCACTTAGTCATGTCCAACTCTTTATGACCCCAAGGACTGTAGCCTACCAGGCTCCTCTGTCCATGAGGATTACTGTTCATAAACATGCATAAACTAAAACCATAGCCAATATGAGAAAGATGCTTCTAACACATATCTAAAATGGCAAAAAATATGTGGTCCAGATATAAAGTAAATTATATTACCCATTAAAAGTATCAAACTGTACTTTCCATTTGCCCTCTTTCTCCCTAGGTTTCTCTTTGTTTCTGAAAGCCTCTGAAGTCTTCAACCCCATTTCTTAAATGGTTTCTCTGCCCTTATCAAACACTCCTCCCTTTACTGAACTTTATTATGTGCTCCTTCTTTAGTCTTAATTCTGAATGCTAAATTTACATAATGGTCATATGATCAGTTTTGTTAAGGTTTATAACCAGGTGATAGACTCTTGGGCCAATCTGTTGTGTTGATAATACTCCAAAAGTGGAGTTGAAAGAAAGCAGAAAAAAATAGACATCTCTAAAACGGACATGAAAGTGAAAGTGAAAAGAAAGTGAAGTCGCTCAGTTATGTCCGACTCATTGCGACCCCATGGACTGTAGCCTACCAGGCTCCTCTGTCCATGGGATTTTCCAGGCAAAAGTGCTGGAGTGGATTGCTATTTCCTTCTCCGGGGGATCTTCCCGACCCAGAAATTGAACCCGGGTCCCCCGCATTGCAGGCAGATGCTTTACTGTCTGAGCCACCAGGGAAGCCCCAAATGGACATACATCCTTCTAAAATGCACCATCAATTTAGTGAAGAAAAATTTGCATCTTAGGTTAAGAATCTCCCAAAAAGCAGGTAATACGTGGGCTTTCCCTAAGCTACAAATGAGTTGTAGAAATGATTAATGTTTTCATATAAAAGTCAATGCTGTACACTGCAAAAGAGCAAAAATTAAATCAACCAAAAAAACAACCTCCATACACACACAAAAAAGCTAATCAAATTATTGAGAAAATTAGTTGCTTTCTAGAATGTAACCAGTAGGAGCAGTTTCTGTTTGTGTCTACTTGTAAATAGGGACTTCCCAGGTGGTGCAGTGGTAAAGAATCTGCCTGCCAATGCAGGAGATGCAAAAGAAAAGGTTCAACCCCTGGGTCAGGAAGATCCGCTGGAGGGCATGGCTACCCACTCCAATATTCTTGCCTGGAAAATCCACAGACAGAGCAGCCTGGCAGGCTACAGTCTGGGGGGTCGCAAAGAGTCGGACACAACTGAGCACATACTTGTAAATATATAGGCATTCCCTAAATTATAAAAATTTCAAAAATACTAATAGCTATTTGCACTGTCTTGCCAAGCCCAAGCTCCTACAACATGCAATGCACCCTCAAATCTGTACAAGACTTCTATTGTGAATGATGCCTTTCTAGTGCTTATGTCAATTGTTCTCCTTACAGCTTTTTACCATGCTAAGACCTCAAACAAGCTTTACTCCCTCACTGTCCTATTTTTCATAACCCCCCAGTTCAAGTAACTATAAATCAAGTAAGATATTGCACATGTTTACACATGCATATACAATTTAATCTTCTTTGCCTTTCAAAATTTGCCCTGTTATCTCATGATGACTATCTTCTTTATTCTCTCTCAAAACACTGCCTCTATATTGTAAATAAGCAAAAGATAAATGTTGCTGATACACTCAAATTAACAACAAAAACATACTTTCTAAAGTGACATTAGTCAAAATAAAGAAAATTTACCATAAAATCTACGTAAGCCCCTGAAAGTACCCATAAAACCCCTTCAAATTTTCTAGCTATCTATCCTTCTCTAATCAAACCATATTTCCCTTATGCATCAGGATTCAATGTAAATACTTTCTAAATGTCCATATTCACAAAGAACTTCATACTAAGACAGCATTGTAAAATTATGAACTATTTCAGGCATATAAAAAGCTTGGAAAATAATGAATACAATATGTATTCACTACCCCACCTAAGAAATAACAGATAAAAAGAAAGACCTTGACATGCTCCTCTACAATGTCATCTCTTTCCTGATCCCCAGAGAAAATCATTTAAAACATCTTTCATTGCAAAAGCAAAAACAACAGTCACATAATGTGTTAACTCCTTTTGAGGGCTAGTCCCATCACTATTTAAAATATAATCTCTACAAAAAAAATGCTCTGATTTCCAAACAGACTTACAAACACTTCTGAAACAATGTATTTGTAAGTTAGGGATTACCTCTACTATTAAAAGGACTTCCCTGGTGGCTCAGATGGTTAAGCATCTGTCTACAATGTGGGAGACCCGGGTTCGATCCCTGGGTTGGGACGATCCCCTGGAGAAGGAAATGGCAATCCACTCCAGTTCTATTGTCTGGAAAATCCCATGGACAGAGGAGCCTGGTAGGCTACAGTCCATGGGGTCGCAATGAGTCAGACACAACTGAGTAACTTCACTTTCACTTTCTACTATTAAAATGCTGGAGAAAAGAGTTTATAGCAAAAAAAACTACTTAAAAATGGAGAAGGCGAGAGAAGGGACATATGTATACCTATGTCTGATTCAGGTTGATGTTTGGCAGAAACCAACACAATTCTGTAAAGCAATTATCCTTCAATTACAAATTAAATAAATCTTTTAAAAAGTCAAAAAATGAAGAAGGGCAACAAGAGAAAATAAGATGATTAATTCTTTAAAACTTGATTAGAAAATTAGAGGGTTGAACTAGATGCTCTAAGGTCCCTTTTAACTCTAAAATTCTGTGATTTTTATGGAATAAAATGATAGTGCTGCAGTTATTAACTGAATTTTAAAAAGCTTAACTAGGATTATACTTATTTCTTCAACAAATCTAGCATCTGATTTTATTTATAACCCCACCCCTCAAAAGATACACACAAAAATAAACCATATATTACTGAAAATAATAGACATGACCAATGTACACAGATACTATACAAATGCAGTATACTGGAAATAACAATCTGCCAGTCTGATTGAAGAGGCAGACAGGTTAAAACACTGGAGAGTCATGTTTATTTTACCTAAAAAAGAAGAAATTTTGGCAGAGCCTAAAAGTCAAAGATTCTGTGGCATCCAAGCATAATAATGTATGCTCTCATTTTGATCAGCACTATTTGTCCACTAATTAATATAAATATTAATCTTTGACAGTTGCATAGGCACAATATTTTACTATGTGTAGACGTTCAATTATTACTTACAAAAATATTATCAACACTAAAACCATCAACCTAGTAGACAGAACTACCTCCATGTAATGAGACTAAGACTCAAGCAAGCAAACCTATTTCAATTACATTTTTCCTTTAAGATAAAAATTACATTTTACTAAAAAATAATCCTATTGGGCTTCCCTGGTGGCTCAGTGGTAAAGAATCCCCCTGCCAATGCAGGAGACACAGGTTCAATCCCTGATCTGGAAAGATACCACAGCCGGAAGCATTTAAGCCCGGGCACCACAACTACTGAGCCTGTGCTCTAGAGCCTGAGAGCCACAACTACTGAGCCCCTGCTCTAGAGGTCACCATGCCACAACTACTGAAACCCACTCGCCCTAGAGAACAAGCTCTGCAAGAGAAAAGCCACTTCAATGAGAAGCTTGTGCTCCACAACTAGAGAGTATCCCCTGCTCACTGCAACTAGAGAAAAGCCAATGCAGCAATGGAGACCCACCACGGTGAAAAAATAAATTAATTAATTAAACCAAAAAATAATCCTATTATATAATGTTTTTAGTGACTATTAAATATGATTGTATCCTTTTTATTTATTTGCTGCACAGTCTTTAGTTGCAGTGAGTGGGGGTTACTCTCTAGTTGTGGTATGCATACTTCTCATTGCAGTGGCTTTTTTTGTTGCAGAGCATGGGCTCTAGAGTTCTCAGGCTTCAGTAGTTGCAGCACATGGGCTCAGCAGTTGTGGCTCCTGAGTTCTAGAGAACAGGTTCAATAGTTGTGGTGCACAGGTTAAACTGCTCCACAGCATGCGATATCTATCCCGATCAGGGATCACATTGACAGGAGACGTGGGTATGATCATTCTTTACCATTGAGTCCCCAGGAAAGCCCAAATGTATCCTTTTTAGAATAGTTATTTTTCATAATACAAGTTATGTTCAGTGTTTATGGCACTTTCAGTTCAGTTCAGCCGCTAAGTCGTGTCCGACTCTTTGCAACCCCAATGAATCGCAGCACGCCAGGCCTCCCTGTCCATCGCCAACTCCCGGAGTTCACTCAGACTCATGTCCATCGAGTCAGTGATGCCATCCAGCCGTCTCATTCTCTGTCGTCCCCTTCTCCTCCTGCCCCCAATCCCTACCAGCATCAGAGTCTTTTCCAATGAGTCAAATCTTCCCATGAGGTGGCCAAAGTACTGGAGTTTCAGCTTTAGCATCATTCCTTCCAAAGAAATCCCAGGGCTGATCTCCTTCAGAATGGACTGGCTGGATCTCCTTGCAGTCCAAGGGACTCTCAAGAGCCTTCTCCAACACCACAGTTCAAAAGCGTCAATTCTTCAGCGCTCAGCCTTCTTCACAGTCCAACTTTCACATCCATACATGACCACAGGAAAAACCATATCCTTGACTAGACGAACCTTTGTTGGCAAAGTAATGTCTCTGCTTTTGAATATGCTATCTAGGTTGGTCATAACTTTCCTTCCAAGGAGTAAGCGTCTTTTAATTTCATGGCTGCAGTCACCATCTGCAGTGATTTTGGAGCCCCCCAAAATAAAGTCTAACACTGTTTCCACTGTTTCCCCATCTATTTGCCATGAAGTGATGGGACCAGATGCCATGATCTTAGTTTTCTGAATGTTGAGCTTTAAGCCAACGTTTTCACTCTCCTCTTTCACTTTCATCAAGAGGCTTTTTAGTTCCTCTTCACTTTCTGCCATAAGGGTGGTATCATCTGCATATCTAAGGTTATTGATATTTCTCCCAGCAATCTTGATTCCAGCTTGTGCTTCATCCAGCCCAGAGCTTCTCATGATGTACTAATAAGCAGGGTGACAGTATACAGCCTTGATATACTCCTTTTCCTATTTGGAACCAGTCTGTTGTTCCATGTCCAGTTCTAACTGTTGCTTCCTGACTTGCATATAGGTATCTCAAGAGGCAGGTCAGGTGGTCTGGTATTCCCAACCATTAACAAATGTTAAAAAAAATTCTTAGCACAGAGGCCTTGTAAACATAGATGGCATACTGGACTTGGCCCAATGGCCATTAACTGCTGATAACCTGCTCTTGATGATTTCTAAAATCCCTGCAGCTTCTAAGGATTCTCACAATGACACAGCAAAACAAAACACTTTCAGAAAAAAATCACTATCATAAAAAATAATCTCACGAACAAAAATTATCCACAGAATTCCCCCTTTTTTTTTAATCAATTTTCCTTTTTGTCTACCAATTTTTACATCTCTGAGGGCATAACATCAGCAGCAGGCCTATTTAGTAGTTTGCACAAAATTCTTCATATATTTGTTTAGGCAACTTCTGTGAAGAAAGTTTAGACTTCATTCCCCATTCATATAAGAAACTCTTTGTCATTACAAAACCTGTTAACTTTTTCATATGTTTCATCTAAGTGATGGGAAATTTCATGCTGTTTACTAATAAAGTAATAAAGAATTACAAGGCATTTGCCAAATTCAGGGCAATAAAACCTAATGACTCAATGTTAACAGGTAAAACAAACAAACAAACAAAAAAAAAAAAACAAAAAAACACACAAAACTTCAGAACCAGTTCATTTTTAAATCATGAAATTAGGGAGAAAATACACAAAGAGAACCTTATCATATTAAAAGTAATTCACCAAGGGCATATTTTAGAGACATTTAATTAGTGGATTATTTCACTGGGCTGACTTCCAAGAACTTTAGGAAACTGGTATAAATCTCTGTGCTTCTAAGATTCCTAGCCCTATTGTGTTTGTGCACAGAATGGAGACATTACTACACACAGTGCAGCTGCAATGCTGAGATAATATGAAAGAAGTTGAGAAAGTAGAATTGGACCTATTTTTTGCTACTTTACAGTTTCAACTTCCATGTTTTTATATTTATTAATATGGACTTTGGAGAAAATTCTGAAGTACATTTCTTAACTCTAAGTTTCATTGTGGACAATGTGAATCACTAGCAAATCTGACACTTTTGTTTAGTAATATTTTTGTATAAATGCTCTCATTATGTTTGCTGCTTTTCACGGATATATCAGATTGCCACTGGTGAGCAAATTACCTGGGGAAATTACACAAAACTCATACAGGATAGAGTTTTCATTTACTTGCATCATTCTGCAAGGCTCACTTATGCAGGTCGTATACAAAATAGTTTTCTTTATGTGCATTCCAAAAAAATCTAATAACAGGCAGTCCTTTGGTAGAAAAGACATAATCTTTGCTTATAACATAGGTAAAGATTTAAAATATTGATATAAACATAAAACCAATTCCCAGACATATAAATGATACCTAAAAAGCTTCAGATGACCACTAGATGAAAAAGGTATTTTAAGGAAGGTATTTGGTTTTGTGTATTTTAAATCCCTTCAGATTTATTCATATTTAGTTTCTTTCTTGCATGCTAAAAGTTAAGTTCTACTATAGAGGTTGGTAAACACACACAGTTGGGGCTGATAGCAATCTGCCATTCCCTTCAACATAGGTGTCTCCTCTTTATCGTTTTGCTACCTCTTTTTTTCTCTCTTATAATGTGCTAGTAGATTTTTCTTTCTCTTCTATCTGCCTATTTTGTTAACCATTAGTTTAGTTCTTCTCGTGGCACTCAAACCTGAGAAGGTTGCTAGCCTCTACTCCATTATCTCCTCATGGTCTTATCGAACAGAGACAAGATGGAGAACATAACTGTAATATTTCTGATAACAAAATTATTGTACAAGAAAACTTAGTTTTACAGAAGAAAAAAAATGAACCTTTTCAAAAGATACTTCACCCCTTCAAATATACATACACAAAAATTTCTTAATTTTGCTGTCTTTCATTTCTCTCTTTGAGCCCTGAAAACTGTTAAAGAGTTTTTTTCTAAAACTATCCACTCTTCTTCTCACTTGCACTTTGAAAATTCATAAGGTGACCATAATTCATACAATGGCTAGAACATTTATTCTCATATAATGTCAGGAAGAAACTAACAGCTCTCTTACAAATATTTTACGGGCTTTATTTTTCCAAATGTCTTCAAGAGAAGCAACCTAGAGCCTTAAAGTCACTTTAAAACTATTTCAAGAGTAAACAAATCTTGCTCTAAATTGCCATATTAACATTCTTAAGTTGGATACACAGTTGCAATACAAAAAGGTTTTTATCTTACACACCGTACACAACAAATTTAAATAAGTGTTCATTACGTTTTCGAAGTTTATAAGCTAAAGCTAACAGATGTGGGCAAAAATATCACAGAAAGACCAATGCAAAGGTAGGATATAGCTTGATCACCTTTCCACCATCATTCACCCAAAAACACCCTTAAATTTTAGTTCATTCCTTGAGATGCGTAGCCCAGAATAGAACAGCAGATTAGCTGAGGGCCAGAGTACTTAGCATTTTACCCCTTTTTGTATTTTAATTTGGATTTGTTTGCTGAGATACTTTTGCATTATGAAGCAACATGGATTATAAGCAGCTATGCTGTCTACAGCCATACCACCCTGACTTCACCTGATCTTGTCAGATACTGGAAGCTAAGCAGGGTCTGCCTGGATAGTACTTGGATGGGAGAAGCAGCTTTACTATAACCATTATAGTATAATCTTAACTATAACCATAATAAGAAGCACAACAGCTACCATTCACTAAACAATCATTATTTGGCTGGCCTTTTGCCTAATACTACATTATCTCATTTAATTCTCACTACATGGACATCACCAGATGGTCAACAATGAAATCAGACTGATTATATTCTTTGCAGCCAAAGATGGAGAAGCTCTATACAGTCAGCAAAAATAAGACTAGGAGCTGACTGGCTCAGATCATGAACTCCTTATTGCCAAATTCAGAGTTAAATTGAAAAAAGTAGGGAAAGCCACTAGACCATTCAGTTATGACCTAAATCAAACTCCTTATGATTAAACAGTGGAATTGAGAAATAGATTTAAGGGACTAGATCAGATAGATAAGAGTGCCTGATGAACTATGGACAGAGGTTCAAGACATTGTACAGGAGACAGGGATCAAGACCTACCCATGGAAAAGAAAAAAAAAAAAAAAAAGGCTGTCTGGGGCGGCCTTACAAACAGCTGTGAAAAGAAGGGACATGAAAAGCAAAGGAGAAAAGGAAAGATATAACCATCTGAATGCAGAGTTCAAAAGAATAGCAAGGAGACATAAGAAAGCCTTCCTCAGCAATCAATGCAAAGAAATAGAGGAAAACAACAGAATGGGAAAGACTAGAGATGTCTTCAAGAAAATTAGAGATACCAAGGGAACATTTCATGCAAAGATGGGCTCGATAAAGGACAGAAATGGTATGGACCTAACAGAAGCAGAAGATATTAAGAAGTGGCAAGAATACACAGAAGAACTCTACAAAAAAGATCTTCACGACCCAGATAATCACGATGGTGTGATCACTCACCTAGAGCCACACATCCTGGAATGTGAAGTCAAGTGGGCCTTAGGAAGCATCACTAAAAACAAAGCTAGTGGAGGTGATGGAATTCCAGTTGAGCTATTTCAAATCCTGGAAGATGATGCTGTGAAAGTGCTGCACTCAATTATGCCAGCAAATTTGGGAAACTCAGCAGTGACCACAGGACTGGAAAAGGTCAATTTTCATTCCAATCCCAAAGAAAGGCAATGCCAAAGAATGCTCAAACTACCACACAATTGCACTCATCTCACACGCTAATAAAGTAATGCTCAAGCCCGGCTTCAGCAATACGTGAACTGTGAACTTGTAGATGTTCAAGCTGGTTTTAGAAAAGGCAGAGGAACCAGAGATCAAATTGCCAACATCTGCGAAAAAGCAAGAGAGTTCCAGAAAAACATCTATTTCTGCTTTATTGACTATGCCAAAGCCTTTGACTGTGTGGATCACAAGAAACTGGAAAAGTCTGAAAGAGATGGGAATATCAGACCACCTGACCTGCCTCTTGAGAAATCTGTATGCAGGTCAGGAAGCAACAGTTAAAACTAGACATGGAACAACAAACTGGTTCCAAATAGGAAAAGGAGTACATCAAGGCTGTATATTGTCACCCTGCTTATTTAACTTCTATGCAGAGTACATCATGAGAAACGCTGGACTGGAAGAAACACAAGCTGGAATCAAGATTGCCGGGAGAAATATCAATAACCTCAGATATGCAGATGACACCACCTTTATGGCAGAAAGTGAAGAGGAACTCAAAAGCCTCTTGATGAAAGTGAAAGAGGAGAGTAAAAACGTTGGCTTAAAGCTCAACATTCAGAAAACGAAGATCATGGGATCCGGTCCCATCACTTCATGGCAAATAGATGGGGAAACAGCGGAAAGAGTGTTAGACTTTATTTTTTTGGGCTGCAAAATCACTGCAGATGGTGATTGCAGCCATGAAACTAAAAGACGCTTACTCCTTGGAAGGAAAGTTATGACCAACCTAGACAGCATATTAAAAAGCAGAGACATTACTTTGCCAACAAAGGTCCGTCTAGTCAAGGCTATGGTTTTTCCTGTGATCATGTATGGATGTGAGAGTTGGACTGTGAAGAAGGCTGAGCGCTGAAGAATTGATGCTTTTGAACTGTGGTGCTGGGGAAGACTCTTGAGAGTCCCTTGGACTTCAAGGACATCCAACCAGTCCATTCTAAAGGAGATCAGTCTTGGGTGTTCATTGGAGGGACTGATGCTGAAGCTGAAACTCCAATACTTTGGCCACCTCATGCGAAGCGTTGACTCATTGGAAAAGACTCTGATGCTGGGAGAGATTGGCGGCAGGAGGAGAAGGGGATGACAGAGGATGAGATGGCTAGATGGCATCACCAACTCGATGGACAAGAGTTTGGGTGAACTCCGGGAGTTGTTGAGGGACAGGGAGGCCTGGCGTGCTGCAATTCATGCGGTCGCAGAGTCAGACACGACTGAGCAACTTAACTGAACTGAACTGATAATCCTACAGGGTATCGACTATTATTACTATTCCCATTATACAAACTAGATACTGAGGCTCTGAAAGACTACCATGCTCAAATCCATACAGCTAGTAAGTGGTGGAATGGAGACGGACATTTCTGACATTATCAGTACTAACAATATCAACATTGTCATTGGATCTAGTGGGTTTACTCTAGATCATGGGAAAAGCAAGAGAATTCCAGAAAAACATCTACTTTTACTTTATTGACTATGCCAAAGCCTTTGTGTGAATCACAACAAACTGTGGAAAATTCTTAGAGAAATAGACATACCAGACCATCTTACCTGCCTCCTGAGAAATCTTTATGCAGGTCAAGATGCAACAGTTATAACTGGGCATTGAACTACAGATTGGGGCCAAATTGTGAAAGGAGTACATCAAGGCTGTATATTGTCACCCTGCTTATTTAACTTCTCTGCAGAGTACATCATGAGAAACGCTGGGCTGGATGAAGCACAAGCTGGAATCAAGATTGCTGGGAGAGATATCAATAACTTCAGATATGCAGATGACACCACCCTTATGGCAGAAAATGAAGAAGAACTAAACAGCCTCTTGATGAAAGTGAAAGAGGAATGTGAAAAAGCTGGCTTAAAACTCAACATTGAAAAAACAAAGATCATGGCATCCAGTCCCATCGCTTCATGTCAAATCGATGGGGAAACAATGGAAACAATGACAGACTTTATTTACTTGGGCTCCAAAATCACTGCAGATGGTGACTGCAGCCATGAAATTAAAAGACACTTACTCCTTGGAAGGAAAGTTATGACCAACCTAGACAGCATATTAAAAAGCAGACATATTAGTTTCCTGACAAAGGTCTGTCTAGTCAAAGCTATGGTTTTTCCAGTAGTCATGTATCCATGTGAGAGCTGGACTATAAAGAAAGCTGAGTGCTGAAGAATTGATGCTTTTGAACTGTGGTGTTGAAGAAGACTCTTGAGAGTCCCTTGGACTGAAAGGAGATCCAACCAGTCCACCCTAAAGCAAATCAGTTCTGAATATTCTTTGGAAGGTCTGATGCTGAAGCTGAAGCTGAAGCTCCTATACTTTGGCCACCTGATGCAAAAAACTGACTCATTGGAAAAGACCCTGAGGCTGGAAAAGATTCAAGGCGGGAAGAGAAGGGGACGACAGAGGATGAGATGGTTGGATAGTACCACCGACTCGATGGACATGAGTTTGACTAAGCTCTGGGAGTTGGTGATGGACAGGGAAGCCTGGCGTGCTGCAGTCCATAGTGTCACAGAGTCAGACATGAATGAGCGACTGAACTGAACTGAACTGAATTTACTCTTCCTGATGGATAACCCTGAAATGCCTAGGTTAATTTTTCTGTTGTTAACAAGGAAGACATTCCATTGTTTGTTTGCTTTTTTTTTGGTAAAAAATATCAACACAACTGTGTGTTAAACATAAAGGGCAACATCACCAAAAGTGGCTTTTGGTGGATGTTGGTGAAACTTCACAAAAGTGTACGTGCACTAAAACAATGATTAAGCTGTCAAAAACTGACAAAAACAATTTTTCTAAAACTTCTGGAATCAACCAAAAAATGTACAGCAAGTAGGGAATTGCATAATGAGGAAAGAAATTGCTAAATTTCAGCAGAGAACATTATGACATTTGTGCATACTCACCTACCATATCCCATTCCCCAGATCAGAGGTATCTCTCATTCCTCATATGGCTGGCTGCTACCAGAGGTTGAAATGTGAGGCTCCTTGCTCAAATAATTATGGATGTGTTTTTTAAACTGTCTGGCAGCTTGCTCAGGGGCTTACCTTGTTGTGCATCCTTCAGAACTCTCTTCAGGCTGGAAGTGTTTAATGTTGTTTATTGTAAAGCATATAAAATACACATACTAGCTGCAGATGCCTGGAGCAAGAGATAATGGGGCAAGCAGGAGAAAGAATATAAGTCTAGGAAGAGAGTCTGGGGCAGGAGGTACATGGGAAAATAAGGACTTCTTAAGAGTAGAAATGTTATATTTTTAAAAAAGTAATGAAAGATAAATAAAGGAACACAAAAGTATATTAACATTATTTAATATGATGTGGATAGTGACTGCAGCCATAAAATTAAAAGATGCTTGTTCCTTGGAAGAAACGCTATGACAAACCTAGACAGCACATTTAACAGCAGAGACATTACTTTGCCAACAAAGGTCCATATAGTAATAGCTATGGCTTTTCCAGTGGTCATGTATGGATGTGAGAGCTGGACCAAAAAGAAGGCTGATTGCTTATTGGCCTTTTGGCTAAGATCACATGTAGAAAGCTGGCTGCTAAAGAATTGATGATTTTGAACTGTGGTGCTGGAAAAGACTCTTGAGAGTCCCCTGGACTATGAGGAGATCAAACAAATCAATCCTAAAGGAAATCAACCCTGAATGTTCATTGAAGGACTGATGCTGAAGCTGAAGCTCCAATACTTTGGCCACCTGATGCAAAGAGCTGACTTATGGGAAAAAACCTTGTTGCTGGGAAAGATTAAACACAGGAGGAGAAGGGGACGACAGAGGATGCAATGGTTGGATGGCATCATCAACTCAATGGACATGAGTTTGAGCATCCTCCAGGAGACAGTGGAGGACAGGGAAGCCTGCAGTCCTTGGGGCTGCAGAGAGTCAGACACAACTGAGTGACTGAACAACAACATTGACCAAAACACTGTTATGAGAATTCCATAGTACAGTGAAGAAGCTGAAGTAACCCCCAACAAGGACAAAGTCAAGAACAATGCAATGAAACAAAATGACCAAATTCACTTTATCTACATGAGCCCCTCCCCCAACCCAGCAGAGCTCAGTGCCAAGACAGATTACTCAGACTTGCAACTTCAGGGGAAAAGAGGGCATGCAACCTGTCACCCACATCTCAGAACTATAGAGTGCTGCCCAAGGTATTGGATTCTCTCTCAGCTTACTCAGAATGCTGATGGACCAGAACAGTTTAGATGCTTGCAGGCAGCTATGAGCATAGGAAACCTGGCATGGCTTTGTGTAATTGGAAGGAGGCATGCATCCTGAGGCTTCCCTTCTGACAGTGAAGGAGAGAAGTGCAAGAAACATGTGTTCAATATACAACTTTCAGAGTGCTGCCCAAGAGACTAGTTTCTATCTCCCCTCATTTGAAGCTCTGACAGAACCAGCATAGTTTGGATTCCTGGCAAATGCTGAGAATGATGGTAAGTGGAAAAGCAGTGTGCTGTGGGTAGCATACTCAGCTTTATTAGAAGGTTCACAACTTGAGACTTCTACTTTTGAAGGGAGAGAAAAGAGTGGACCCTGCATCCAATATTCTGATTTTTCAGGGGGCTGTCCTAGAGACTGGTTTCTGTCTTGACCAACTCAGAGTGTAGATTAGACCTGGCATATAATAGATACCTGGTACAGCTAAAAACAAAAAAAACTACCTTGATGATATACAACTGTTTCAGAGAACCAGCAATACAGCATACAGACACCAGAGCAAGCAAGAGATTATGAGGTTCTGAAAAGAGAAACCAACAAATCACTCTAATTAGAAATCTACAAACACAGGTTGCCAGAATTTTGAGCTGGGATGACTGGTGTAGGTCTTTCCCTGTCAGTGCCAGCACATAAAAGACTAGATGACATGGCTATTTCTTCAAAGGTGCAGATATCAATACAAAGCTAAAAGGAACACAAAAAGGGGGGAATAAGGTCCAATCAAAGGGACAAAATAAAGCTCCAGAAACTGATACTAATGAAATCAAGGTGTATGACTATCCTGACAAAAAGTTCAAGATAACTGTCATAAAAATGCTCAATGAAAAAATTGCTCAATGAGGTTGGGAAAATTACGGATGAATGAGACTATCAAGAGAGAAAATATAAAAAAGAAAATAAATTTGGAGATATTTAATACAAAAACTGAACTAAAAAATTCAATGCCTGGGTTCAACAATATATGCAATATGCAATATATATGATCAGATTTGACCATATAGAAGAATCAGCCAATAATGAAGAAAGGTCATTTGAAATTATCCAGTCAGATTAAAAATGAAAAAGAATGAAAAAGAACACAGAAGGATTAAGGAACTTAAATGACCACATAAAATGAATCACCCTTCATATTATGGGAATCTCAGAACTAGAAGAGAGAGAGAAAGATACATAAAGGGATTATTTAAAGGATAAGAGCTGAAAACTTGCCAAATCTGGAAATGGAAATGGACAACCAGACTCAAGAAGCCTAAAAATGACCACTAAAGATGAATCCAAAGAAGACTCCAAAGAAGTTCACATCACGACATTATAATCAAACTATCAAAAGTCAAGGACAAAGAGAATTTTTTCCAAAGTGAGAATTTTAAACACAGAAAGATTAAAGTGACTCATCACATAAAAGGGAGCCCCCAACAGGACTTATAGCAGACTTCTCATCAGAAACTTCACAGACCAGAAGGGAGTGAAATGATGCATTCAAATTGATGAAAAGAAAAAAAAAAATGCCTACCAAGAACACTATACCCAGTAAAACTCTACTTCAAAAAATGAGAGATAAAGACTTACAGATAAACAAAAACTGAGAGCATTTGTCAATGCTAGACCTGATATAAGTTATCATAAGGGAATTCTTCAAGTTGAAACAAAAGGACACTAAACAACAACATAAAAACATGTGAAACTATGAAGCCAGCTGGGAAAAGTAAAGACATAGACAAAGAAATGCTACAACAATGTAAAAGTGGTACAAATATCACTTTTTCTAGTATTTGAGTTAAAAAAAACCCATAAATAATAACTATAAAAAGATATAATTCTGATATCAAAAATATAAAGTATGTGGGAGATGGTAAAACTAGCTTTTATAAATGATCAACATGAAGTTGTTATTAGCATAAACTATACTGCTATGTTTAATGAAAGTTCATGATAACTACAAAGAAAATGCCTATAGAATATACATAAAAGAAAACAAGGATCAAAAAATATTACTACAAAAAACAAAGCAACCAACCAAACACAAAGGAAACAAGGAAAGTGGGACAAATGAGCTTTAAGACAGAACACAATTGACAAAAATGGCAATGGTAAGTTCTTATCTATCAGTAACTACTTTAAATTTTAATAGACATTCTCCAACCAAAAGACATAGAATGGCTAAATGGATTAAAAAATCAGTATCTAACTATATGCTGTCTTACTAGATACTCACTTTAGACTTAAAGACGCATTTAGGCTAAAAGTGAAAGGACAGAAAAAAATATATTCCATGAAAATGGTAACTGTATCAGACCAAATAAACTTTTACCCAAAAACTGTCATGGGAAACAAAGCAGGACATAATATAATAATAATAAAAGTTTCAATTCACCAGGAACATGTAACAGTTATAAATATATATATACCCAACATTAGAGCACCTAAATACATAAAGCAAACTTTCATAGAAATAAAGGGAAAAATACATAGTAACGTATTAACAGATTTTAATATCACACTTTCAATAACTGATAAACATACATATATTCAACATGAAATGAGGGAATGTGAACACTACCACAGACCAGATGGACCTGACTGACAAATGAAATTGTTTCACCTAACAGTACCAGAACAGACATTCTTCTCATCTGCACAAAGAACATTCTCCAGGATAACCACGTATTAGGTCAAAAAACAGATCTTAACAAATTTAAGAAGATTAAAGTCATACAAAATATCTTCTCTGTTCTAAATAAACTGAAATTAGAAATTAATAGGAGAAGGAAAATACAAATAGAAACCACAGTAAAATCACTTTACACCTGTTAGGAATGGTCATTATAGAAAAACAAAACAAACAAGAAAACAAGTGTTGGTGAAGATGTGGAGAAACTGGAACTCTGTGGACTTCTGACAAGAATGTAAAATGGTGCAGCTGGTACAGAACACTATATGGAGGTTTCTCAAAAAATTCAAAATTAAACCACCATATGATCCACCAATCCCAGATCTGAGTATTCATCCTTAAGAACTGAAATCAGGTACTTGAAGTTATATTTGCATGCCCATATTCACTTCAGCATTTTCAGTATTGCCAAAATTCTGGAAGCTATCTAAATATTCATAGATAGATAACTAGATAAAGAAAATATGATATATCCAAACGGTGTAGTATTTTTCATCATTAAAAAAGAAATTGGGAATTCCCTAGCAGTCCATTCATTAAGAATCCATGTTTTCACTGCCTCGTGCCTGGGTTCAATCCACAGTTGGGGTACTAAGATCATAGAAGCCATGTAGCATGGCCAAAAAAAAAGGGAAAAGGTATCTTGTCATATGTGATGACATGAATGAACCTGGAAGATATCATGCTAAGTAAAATAAGCCAGTTGCAGAATGACTAATACTGCATAAAACTCCTTATATGAAGTATCTAAAGTAGTCAAACTCACAAAAGCAGAAAGTAATGTGGTTATCATGGACAGGGAGAAGTGGGAAATGGAAAGTTGATGCTCAATACACATAGTTTCAGTTATGCAAAATGAAAAAGTCCTAGAGATTTCTCATAAAAGAGTGCAATTAAAATTAACAGTACTGTACTACACACCTAAAAATTTTTTAAGAGGGTAGATCTCAGTCTACATGTCTTTTTTTTAAAATCACGATAGAGGAAAAAATAGTTTAAAAACTTATGGAGGAGACGACAACACAGTAGAGGCATAATATTTTCATCTTGAATTCTCATATTACAAACAGATAACTATACAAAACAAAGAACAGAACTTATGAACAAAATACACAACAAAACTAGGACACAGTAAAGTCCCCTTGCACCTCATAACACAACCACAAGGAGAGTTTGGTTCAGCAACATGATCTGCATGGTAATGGCAATTCCATTGCAATAAGCAAATACCATATGCAGACCTGAGACCAGGAAAATACCATATAGTACTCACCAGAAAACACATCGGCCAAATAAGGAACAATAGGTGAAACTGGAAGGGCTTTGGTCCATTCCACTAGTGGATGAATGCAAAGAGTATCCGATAATTAGTTCTAAAGGAGGTGGAACAGCCTAATCCCATGAATGCTAAAAACTGACCAACAAAGGCTCCTTTTGAAGACACAATTCTTAACCCTGGTGGTCCAGTGGTTAAGAATCCACCTGCAAATGCAGGGGACCCACGTTTTATTCCTGGTCCAGAAAGATTCTCCATGATGCAAGAGAACTAAGCTATGTGCCACAACTACTGAGCCCACACTCGAGCCCACAAGGCACAATTACTGAGCCCATGTGCCTGAAACTACTGTAGCTGGCATGCCCTACAACCTGTGCTCTGAAACAAGAGTAGCCATTACAATGAGAA
The DNA here is from genome assembly GCF_027580195.1 of Bos mutus. Lineage (NCBI taxonomy): Eukaryota > Metazoa > Chordata > Mammalia > Artiodactyla > Bovidae > Bos > Bos mutus. Next base: position 67,006,901 of record NC_091646.1, on the reverse strand, counting down.
GCCTGCGTGCCACAACTAGAGAGCAGCCCCTGTTCACCACAATTAGAGAAAGCCTGCATGCAGCAACAAAGACCCAGTGCAGTCCAAATAAATAAAAAAATAAATTAAAAAAAAAGACACATTGAGGACAAACTGCATGAAGTGGAATTAAAATTGAGCAGGACTAGGGCAGAAAGGAAAAGAAGACCCAGACAAAGGTAACAATGGGAGAGACCAAATATCACCAAAAAAAAAGGTGAAAAAAAATTTTAAAAAGCTTCACAAAGTTAGAAAAGCTAGCTGAACCAAACTTCCTTCTAAAATCTGAGCCAGAACAGTGTGGATATTCCTTAAAAAACTGGAAATAGAACTGCCATAGAACCAGCAATCCCACTACTGGGCATACACACCGAGGAAACCAGAATTGAAAGAGACATGTGTACCCCAATGTTCATCGCAACACTGTTTATAATAGCCAGGACATGGAAGCTACCTAGATGTCCATCAGCAGACGAATGGATAAGCAAGCTGTGGTACATATACACAATGGAATATTACTCACCCATTAAAAAGAATATACTTGAATCAGTTCTAATGAGGTGGATGAAACTGGAGCCTATTATACAGAGTGAAGGAAGTCAGAAAAACACCAATACAGTATACTAATGCATATATATGGAATTTAGAGAGATGGTAACGATAACCCTATATGCGAGACAGCAAAAGAGACAATGTATAAAACAGTCTTTTGGACTCTGTGCAAAAGGGCGAGGGTGGGATGATCTGAGAGAATAGCATTGAAACATGTATATTATCATATGTGAAACAGATCGCCAGTCCAGGTTTGACGCATGAGACAGGGTGCTCAGGGCTTGTGCACTGGGATGACCCTGAGGGATGGGATGGGGAGGGAGGTTCAGGATGGGGAACACATGTACACCCATGGCTGATTCATGTCAATATATGGCAAAAACCACTACAATACTGTAAAGTAATTAGCCTCCAATTAAAATAAATTAAAAAAATAAATAAAATCTCAGCCAAAGTAATTTCATATGAAAATCAACAGATGGGCAGAGTCAAGATGTCAGTGAGGGAAGACACGGAATCTGTGCCACACCTAGGATACCTAACAGGCACCAGTGGGGAACTTCCTGCAGATAAGTGGACAAGAAGAGACCCAGAGAGAACAGGTACCAGGTAGGAGGAAGTGGAGAAGCTAGAGGCCTGGGGACCAGTGATTGAGGAGCCGCTGGAGGAGGGTGAGCAGTTTTGGTACTGAAAGAAATTTGGGTGCCTGGGGTAGTTTGGGCACCTTTGGGCCCTGGGAGCAGGCTGTCTGCTCACCTGGGAAGGGTTGTATCCTTGGGGATTGAAGATCTACTGGGAAAAGCCCAAGGGGTTCCCGCTTTCACTTTGCAGGAGTGAGAGGCTGCTGGGGAAGGGGAGTAGTTTTGATGCCATAAGTGTTTTGGGTGCCAGGGGCAGTTTGGGCACCTTTGGACACTAGGAGCAGTGTGCCTGCTTGCCTGGGAGAGGTTGGGATCCTTGGGGATTGGAGTATCCACTGGGAAAAGCTCCTGGGTTCCCCTTTAACTTTGCTGTGACTGAGGGGCTGCTGGGGAAGGGGGAGAAGTTCTGGCACCAGAAGCAATTTAGAAGCTTCTAGGTACTGAGAGAGATGTATCTGCTCCACTGGGAGAGAGAGAGATCTCTGAAGGGATAGAAAGATTCACTGGGTAAGCCCATGGGGTTCCCCTTTCATTTGGCCCTGGGATACATTCTGGAGCCCAGGGGCTTGAACATCTGCCCTCCAGGGCCCTCTCTATTCACCTGCAGAGCCCTTTGCCCTCTGGGGCATACTACACTCTTCAGGGACCTCTCCACCGGGGGAGGCTCCTGTAAGGAGATAAAAATGCCTGCTGGCTTGGGAAGTCACCTGCAGGGTTGCAGGAACAGGGAACTGCCTAGTGTCACTCTCCCAACTCAGCCCTGGAGCCTCCTAAGGCCCCCAGGCTGAGCCCTCTGCCCTTCTGGACCATCTCCCCCCTCCAGGGCCCTCCTCCAGGCCCAGTCCTTTGCCATTTGGGATCCCCAGCCCCAGGGTCCCCCTCTATTCTCTGGTTTCCTCCCACCTCCTAGGTCTCCATCCTCTTCAGGTCCCTTCACCCTTCCAGAGGCCCTGTCTGCCTGCTGGACTGGCCCTCCACCATCCAGGACTCCCCTCCACACATTGAAAAGCAAAAATAACATACAAAGGAGTCCTGAAAAGGCCAACAGCTAATTTTTCAGCAGAACCTCTGCAGGCCAGAAGGCAGTGGCAGGATATATTTAAAGTGATGAAAGAGAAAACCTACAGCCAAGATTACTCTACCCAGCAAGGACCTTATTCAGATTTGAAGGTGAAATAAAAAGCTTTATAGAAAAACAAAATTTAAAAGAATTCATCACAAAAAAAGAATTCAGCACCACCAAATCAGTCTTACAACAAATGCTAAAGGAAATTCTCTAGCAGGAAACACAAGAGAAGAAACAGATCCACAAAACCCTAAACAATTAAGAAAAATGGCAATAGGAGCACACATATCAATAATAACATTAAATGCAAATAAATAATTGCTCCAACCAAAAGACACTGACTGGCTGAATGTATACAAAAACAAGATCTGTGCACATGCTGCCTCCAGGAGACCCACTTCAGATGTAATGACACACACAGACTGAGAGTCAGGGGATAGAAAAAGATATTCCATGCAAATGGGTACCAAAAGAAGGTGGGAGCAGCAATACTCATATCAGAAAAAATAGATTTTAAAATAAAAACTATCACATGAGATAAGGAAAGACACTACACAATGATCAAGGCATCAAACCAAGAAGACAAAGCAATTATAAATATTTATGCACCCAATATAGGAATACCTCAATACATATGAAAAACACTAACAGACATTGAACACCTCATACCAGTGGCAGATCATCAAAACAGAAAATTAATAAGGAAACACAAGCACTAAATGACACATTAGACCAGATGAACCCAACTGGTATATTCAAGACATTCCATCCAAATGAAGAAGAATACACTTTCTTCTCAAGTGCACCTGGAACTTTCTCCAGATAGATCACATCTTGGGTCACAAATCAAGCCTTAGTAAATTTAAGAAAACTGAAATCATATCAAGCATCTTTTCTGAACACAATGATATGAGGCAAAATATGAATTACATGGAAAAATTGCAAAAAAAAAACCCACATGGAGATTAAACAACACACTTCTACATAACAAGAGGTCACTGATGGAATCAAAAATACCTAAAAACAAATGAGAGTGAAAACACGGTGACCCAGAACTATAGGATACAGAAAAAGCAGTTCTAAGAGGGGAGTTTAGCAATACAATCCTACCTCAGTAAACCAGACAAACATCAAATAAAGAACCTGTCTTTACACCTAAAGCAACTAGAAAAGGACAACAACAACAACAAAAAACCCTCCAAAATTAGTGAAAGGAAAGACATTGTTAAGACTAGAGCACAAATAAATGAAAAAGAAATTAAGGAAATAACAGCCAAGTTAAATAAACTTAAAAGCTGGCTCTCTGAGTAGATAACCAAACTTGACAAATCACACCCAGACTCATCAAGAAAATAAGGGAGAGGACTCAATTAAAAAAAATTATAAATGAAAACGGAGAAGTTACAACAGACAATGTAGATACAAAGGATCATGAGAGACTACTGTGAGCAACTATACTCCAAAAAAATGGACAAACTGGAAGAAATGTACAAGTTCCTAGAAAAGTACAACCTTCCAAAACTGAACCAGGAAAAAACCAGAAATCATGAATGGACCAATCACAAGCACTAAAATCGAAACTGTGATAAAAAATCTTCCAATTAAAAAAAAAACCCAGGGCCTGGTTTTACAGATGAATTTTACAAAAAGTATAAAGAAATAAAACTTATCCTGCTCAAATTCTTCCTGAAAATTAAACAGGAAGAAAAATTCCCACTCATGCTAGGAGGGTATCATCACCCTGATATCAAAACCAGACAAAGATACAACCAAAAAAAAAAAAAATTGTGGGCCACTATCACTGATGAACATAGCTGCAAAAATCATCAAGAAATTTGAGCAAACAGAATCCAACAGCACATTAGGATGATCATACACCATGCTCAAGTGGAATTTTCCCAAGGATGCAAGGATTCATCAATATCCACAAATCAATCAATGTGATACACCATGTCAACAAATTGAAAGATAAAAAACAAATGGTCATCTCAACAGATGCAGAGAAGGCCGTCCACAAAACTCAACACTCATTTATGATAAAAATGCTCCAGAAAGTAGCCCTAGAAGGAACTTACCTCAATATAATAAAGGCCATATACAACAAACCCACAGCAAAAATCATTCTCAATGGTGAAAAACTGAAAGCATGTCCTCTAAGATCAGGAACAAGACAATGGTGTCCACACTCGCCACTATTATTTAGCATGGTTTTGAAAGTCCTAGCTATGGCAAGCAGAGAAAAAGAACAAAGAAATAAAAGGAATACAGATTGGAAAGTTAGTAAAACTCAATCACTGTTTGCAGATGACACGAAAACCCTAAACAATCCATCAGAAAATTACTAGTTAATGAATGTATTAAAGCTAAAGGATATAAAGTTAATACACAGAAATCCATTGCATTCCTATACAAAAACATATAAAGATCACAAAGAAAAGTTAAGGAAACAATTCCATTCACCACTGCAACAAAAAGAATAAAATAGCTAGGAATAAACCTACCTAAAGAGACAAAAGACCAGTATATAGAAAACTATAAAACACTGATGAAAGAAATCAAACATGACACAAACAGTTGGAGAGATATACCTTATTTCTGGACTGGAACAATCAATATAGTGAAAATGACTATACTATTTAAAACAATGTACAGATTCAATGCAATCCCTATCAAACTATCAATGGTATTCTTCACAGAACTAGACCAAAGAACTTCACAATTTGTATGGAAACAAATAATACCATGAAGAGCCAAAACAATCTTGAGAAAAAGAATGGAATTGGAAGAATCAACTTTCCTGACTTCAGTTCACTTCAGTTGCTCAGTCATGTCCGACTCTTTGTGACCCCATGGACTGCAGCACGCCAGGCTTCCCTGTCCATCACCAATTCCCGGAGCTTACTCAAAGTCATCTCCATTGATTCGGTGATACCATCCAACCATCTCATCCTCTGTTGTCCCCTTCTCCTGCCTTCACCTGTTCTCAGCAATAGGGTCTTTTCCAACAAGTCAGTTCTTCACATCAGGTGCCCAAGGTATTGGAGTTTCAGCTTCAGCATCGGTCCTTCCAACGAATGCTCAGGACTGATTTCCTTTAGGATTACTGATTTGATCTTCTTGCAGGCCAAGGGACTCTCAAGTGTCTTCTCAATCACCACAGATCAAAATCATCAATTCTTTGGTGCTCAGCTTTCTTTATAGTCCAACTGTCACATCCATACATGACTAATAGAAAAACCATAGCTTTGAGTAGACAGACCTCTGTCGGCAAAGTAGTGTCTCTGCTTTTTAATATGCTGTCTAGGTTGGTCATAACTTTTTGCCAAGGAACAAGCGTCTTTTAGTTTCATGGCTGCAGTCACCATCTGCAATGATTTTGGAGCCCAAGTAAATAAAGCCTGTCATTGTTTCCCCAACTACTGGCCATGAAGTGATGGGACTGGATGCCATGATCTTAGTTTTCTGAATGTTGAGTTTTAAGCCAACTTTTTCACTCTCCTTTTTCACTTTCACCAAGAGGCTCTTTAGTTCTTTGATTTCTGCCATAAGGGTGGTGTCATCTGCATATCTGAGGTTATTGATATTTCTCCTGGCAATTTTGATTCCAGCTTGTACTTCATCCAGCATGGCATTTCTCCTGATGTACACTGCATATGAGTTAAATAAACAGGGTGACAATATACAGCTTTGACATACTCCTTTCCCAACTTGGAACCAGTCTATTGTGCCATGTCCAGTTCTAACTGTTACTTATTGACCTGCATACAGATTTCTCAGGAGGCAGGTCAGGTGGTCTGGTAGGTGGTAAATATATATTTCAAAATGATGGAGCAGAAGGACATATGCTCATCTTCTCCTGCAAGAACTCCAAGATTAAAACTCGCTGCTGAACAACCATCGACAGAAGAAAGTTGGATACCGCGAAAAAAACTATACACCATGTCCAAGGGCAAAGGAGAAGCCCCAGCAAGATGTTCAGTCAGTCAGTCAGTTCAGTCGCTCAGTCGTGTCTGACTCTTTGCGATCCCATGAATCGCAGCACCCCAGGCCTCCCTGTCCATCACCAACTCGCAGATTTCACACAGACTCACGTCCATCGAGTCAGTGATGCCATCCAGCCATCTCATCCTCTGTCGTCCCCTTCTCCTCCTGCCCCGAATCCCTCCCAGCATCAGAGTCTTTTCCAATGAGTCAACTCTGCATGAGGTGGCCAAAGTACTGGAGTTTCAGCTTTAGCATCATTCCTTCCAAAGAAATCCCAGGGCTGATCTCCTTCAGAATGGACTGGTTGGATCTCCTTGCAGTCCAAGGGACTCTCAAGAGTCTTCTCCAACACCACAGTTCAAAACCATCAATTCTTCAGGGCTCAGCCTTCTTCACAGTAAAACTCTCCTATCCATATATGACCACAGGAAAAACCATAACCTTGACTAGACGAACACTGGTTAGCAAAGTAATGTCTCTGATTTTGAACATGCTATCTAGGTTGGTCATAACTTTCCCTCCAAGGAGTAATCGTCTTTTAATTTCATGGCTGCAGTGATTTTGGAGCCATCTGCAGTGATTTTGGAGCCCCCAAAAATAAAATCTGACACTGTTTCCACTGTTTCCCCATCTATTTCCCATGAAGTGATGGGACCGGATCCCATGATCTTCATTTTCTGAATGTTGAGCTTTAAGCCAACTTTTTCACTATCCACTTTCACTTTCATCAAGAGGCTTTTTAGTTCTTCTTCACTTTCTGCCATAAGGGTGGTGTCATCTGCATATCTGAGGTTATTGATATTTCTCACGGCAATCTTGATTCCAGGTTGTGTTTCTTCCAGCCCAGTGTTTCTCATGACGTACTCTGCAGAGAAATTAAATAAGCAGGGTGACAATACACAGCCTTGACGTACTCCTTTTCGTATTTGGAACCAGTCTGTTGTTCCATGTCCAGTTCTAACTGCTGCTTCCTGACTGGCATACAAATTTCTCAAGAGGCAGACCAGGTGGTCTGGTATTCCCATCTCTTTCAGAATTTTCCACAGTTTATTGTGATCCACACAGTCAAAGGCTTTGCATAGTGAATAAAGCAGAAATAGATGTTTTTCTGGAACTCTCTTGCTTTTTCCATGATCCAGCGGATGTTGCCAATTTGATCTCTGGTTCCTCTGCCTTTTCTAAAACCAGCTTGAACATCTGGAAGTTCATGGTTCACGTATTGCTGAAGCCTGGCTTGGAGAATTTTGAGCATTACTTTACTAGCGTGTGAGATGAGTGCAATTGTGAGGTAGTTTGAGCATTCTCTGGCGTTGCCTTTCTTTGGGATTGGAATGAAAACTAACCTTTTCCAGTCCTGTGGCCACTGCTCAGTTTTCCAAATTTGCTGGCATATTGAGTGCAGCACTTTAACAGCATCATCTTTCAGGATTTGAAATACCTCAACTGGAATTCCATCACCTCCACTAGCTTTGTTCGTAGTGATGCTTTCTAAGGCCCACTTGACTTCACGTTCCAGGATGTTTGGCTCTAGGTCAGTGATCACACCATTGTGAATATCTGGGTCGTGAAGATCTTTTTTGTACAGTTCTTCTGTGTATTCTTGCCACATCTTCTTAATATCTTCTGCTTCTGTTAGGTCCATACCATTTCTGTCCTTTATCGAGCCCATCTTTGCATGAAATGTTCCCTTGGTATCTCTAATTTTCTTGAAGACATCTCTAGTCTTTCCCATTCTATTGTTTTCCTCTATTTCTTTGCATTGATTGCTGAAGAAGGCTTTCTTATCTCTTCTTGCTATTCTTTGGAACTCTGCATTCAGATCCTTATATCTTCCTTTTCTCCTTTGCTTTTTGCTTCTCTTCTTTTCACAGCTATTTGTAAGGCCTCCCCAGACAGCCATTTTGCTTACCCAAGTAAGATGGTAGGTGTTGCAAGAGGGCATCAGAGGGCAGACACACTGAAACCATACTCACAGAAAACTAGCCAATCTAATCACACTAGAACCACAGCCTCGTCTAACTCAATGAAACTAAGCTATGCCCATGGGGAAACCCAAGATGGGCAGGTCATGGTGGAGAGGACTGACAGAATGTGGTCCACTGGACAAGGGAATGGCAAACCACTTCAGTATTCTTGCCTTGAGAACCCCACGAACAGTATGAAAAGGCAAAATGATAGGATACTGAAAGAGGAACTCCCCAGGTCAGTAGGTGCCCAATATGCTACTGGAGATCAGTGGAGAAATAACTCCAGAAAGAACGAAGGGATGGAGCCAAAGCAAAAAGAATACCCAGCTGTGGATGTGACTGGTGATAGAAGCAAGGTCCGATGCTGTAAAGAGCAATATTGCATAGGAACCTGGAATGTCAGGTCCATGAATCAAGGCAAATTGGACGTAGTCAAACAAGAGATGGCAAGAGTGAATGTCGACATTCTTGGAATCAGCGAACTCAAATGGACTGGAATGGGTGAATTTAACTCAGGTGACCATTATATCTACTACTGTGGGCAGGAATCCCTCAGAAGAAATGGAGTAGCCGTCATGGTCAACAAAAGAGTCTGAAATGCAGTACTTGGATGCAATCTCAAAAACGACAGAATGATCTCTGTTCGTTTCCAAGGCAAACCATTCAATATCACAGTAATCCAAGTCTATGGCCCAACCAGTAATGCTGAAGAAGCCGAAGTTGAACAGTTCTATGAAGACCTACAAGACCTTTTAGAACACCCAAAAAAGATGTCCTTTTCATTACAGGGGACTGGAATGCAAAAGTAGGAAGTCAAGAAACACCTGGAGTAACAGGAAAATTTGGCCTTGGAATACGGAAGGAAGCAGGACAAAGACTAATAGAGTTTTGCCAAGAAAATGCACTGGTCATAACAAACACCCTCTTCCAACAACACAAGAGAAGACTCTACACATGGACATCACCAGATGGTCAATACCGGAATCAGATTGATTATATTCTTTGCAGCCAAAGATGGAGAAGCTCTATACAGTCAACAAAAACAAGACCAGGAGCTGACTGTGGCTCAGATCATGAACTCCTTATTGCCAAATTCAGACTTAAATTGAAGAAAGTGGGGAAAACCACTAGACCATTCAGGTATAACCTAAATCAAACCCCTTATGATTATACAGTGGAAGTGAGAAATAGATTTAAGGGCCTAGATCTGATAGATAGAGTGCCTGATGAACTATGGATGGAGGTTCGTGACATTGAACAGGAGACAGGGATCAAGACCATCCCCATGGGGGGGAAAAAAAAAAGGAAGATGGTAGGAGGGGCAAAATCACGTTTAGAATCAAACCCCAAACCCGCCAGAGATGCTCAGAGGGCTCAAACAAACCATGTGCGCACCAGGACCCATAGACCCCACAGAGACTGAGCCAGAATTGTTTGCGTGTCATCTACAGAGGTACCGGTCAGCAGTGGACTGCTGCAGTGGCAGGGCCTCTGGATGAATTAGACCTGGGTAAGGGATAAGCCCTCTTGGAGGAGGTCGCCATTAACACCACCACAGAGCCATCAGAACTCCCCCGCCAGAGCTGGGGAGACATGCTGTTGGAGCGCACAAACAAAACCTGTGCATACAAGGTCTCAGGAGAAAGGAGCAGTGACCCTACAAGAGACTGAGGCAGACTTGCCTGTGAGTGTCAAGGAGTCTCCGGCAGAGGCATGGGTCGGCGGTGGCGTGCTGCAGGGTTGGGGGCACTGAGTGCACCAGTGCCTGCATGGGACCTTTTGAATCTTCATTACCTCCACCATATTTTGGCCCCAGGTCAAACAACAGGGAGGGAACACAGTCCCACCCATCAGCAGAAAATTGGATTAAAGATTGACTGAGCACGACCCCGCCCATCAGAACAAGACCCAGTTTTCCCCTAAGGCAGTCTCCCCCATCAGGAAACTTCCATAAGCCTGTTCTCCTTCTCCATAAGAGGGCAGACAGAATGTAATCACAGTCACAGAAAACTAACCAATCTAATGACATGGACCACAGCCTTATCTAACTCAATGAAACTATGAGCCACTCCGTGTACGACCACCCAAAATGGTCAGGTCATGGTGGAGAGTTCTGACAAAACGTGGTCCACTGGAGAAGGCAATGGAAAACCACTTCAGTATTCTTGCCTTGAAAACCCCATGAACAGTACGAAAAGGCAAAAACATAGGACACTGAAAGATGAACTCCCCAGGTTGGTACGTGCCCAATATGCTACTGGAGATCAGTGAAGAAATAAGTCCAGAAAGAATGAAGAGACAGAGCCAAAGCAAAAACACCACCCAGCTGTGGATGTGACTGCTGATGGAAGTAAATTCCTGACTTCAGACTAGTACAAAGCTACAGTTACCAAGACAGTATGGTACTGGCACAAAAACAGAAATATAGGCCAGTGGAATAAGATACAAAACCCAGAGATAAACACACACACCTATGGACACCTTGGGGGCTTCCCTCATAGCTCAGTTGGTAAAGAATCTGCCTTCAATGCAAGAGACCCAAGCTCGATTCTTGGGTTGGGAAGATCCGCTGGAGAAGGGATAGGCTACCTACTCCAGTATTTTTGGGCTTCCCTTATGGCGTAGCTCGTAAAGAATTTGCCTGCAATGCGGGAGACCTGGGTTCAATCCCTGGGTTGGGAAGATCCCCTGGAGAAGGGAAAGGCTACCCACTTCAGTATTCTGGCCAGGATAATTCCATGGACTAGACAGTCCATAGGGTCCCAAAGGGTCGGACACAACTGAGTGACTTTCACTTTCACTATGGACAGCTTATCTTTGACAAAGGAGGCAAAAATACACAATGGAGAAAACACATTCTCTTCAACAAATGGCACTGGGAAAACTGGTCAACTACACGTAAAAGAATGAAATTAGAACACTTTTTAACACCATACAGAAAAATAAACTCAAAATGAATTAAAGACCTAAACTAAGACCAGAAACTATAAAAACTCTTGGAGGAAAACAAAGGCAGAACACTTTCTGACACAAATCACAGCAAGATCCTCTATGACCCACCTCCAGGAGTAACATGCTGCTGCTGCTGCTGCTAAGTCGCATCAGTCGTGTCTGACTCTGTGCGACCCCATAGACGGCAGCCCACGAGGCTCCCCCGTCCCTGGGATTCTCCAGGCAAGAACACTGGAGTGGGTTGCCATTTCCTTCTCCAATGTATGAAAGTGAAAAGTGAAAGTGAAGTCGCTCAGTCATGTCCGACTCCTAGCGACCCCATGGACTACAGCACACCAGGCTCCTCTGGTCCATGGGATTTTCCAGGCAAGAGTACTGGAGTGGGGTGCCATTGCCTTCTCCCAGGAGTAACATAAATAAGAACAAAAAGAAACAAATGGTACCTAATTAAACTTAAAAGCTTTTGCACAACAAACGAAACTATAAGCAACATGAAAAGACAACTGTCAGAATGGGAGACAATAGTAGAAAGTGAAACAACTAACAAAGGATTAATCTCCAAAACAGGCTCAATCAAAAAGTGGACAGATGACTTAAACAGACATTTCTCCAAAGAACACATACAGATGGCTATTAAACACATGAAAAGATGTGCAACATTGTTCATTATTAGATAAATGCAAATCAAAAGCACAATGAGGTATCGCCTCACACTAGTTAGAATGGCCATCATCAAAAAGTCTACAAACAATAAATACTGGAAAGGGTGTGGAAGAAAGGGAACCTTCTTACACTGTTGCTGGGAATGCAAACTGATACAAACAATATGGAGAATAGTATGAAGATTCCTTAAAACACTAGGGATAAAACTACCATATGACTCAGCAATTGCACTACTGGGCATATACCCTGAGGAAACCATAACTGAAAAAAGACACATGTACCCCAATATTCATTGCATGGAAGCAACCTAGATGTCCATCAGCAGATAAACAGATAGGGAAGCTGTGGTACATATTATTTATACACAATAGACTATTACTCAGCTATAAAAAGGAATGCATTTGAGTCAGTTCTAATGAGGTCGACAAACGTAGAGTCTATTATACATAATAAAGTTAAGTCAGAAAGAGAAAGACAAAAATCATATATTAACACATATATATGGAATCTAGAAAGATAGTACCAATGATCCTATGTGAAGGGCAGCAAAGTAGACACAGACATACAGAACAGACATCTGGACACACTGGGAGAAGGAAAGGGTGGGATGATTTGGGAGAATGGCATTGAAACATATACATTACCATATCTAAAACAGATAGTCAGTTGGAGTTTGATATATAGTGGGAGTTTGACATATGACACAGGGAACCCAAAGCTGGTACTCTGTGACAGTGGGGATAGGGTGGGGTGGGAGGTGGGAGGGAATCCAGGAGAAAGGGGACACATGTATGCCTATGGCCAATTCACGTTGATGTATGGCAGAGGCCATTAGAATATTGTAAAGTAATTATTGTCTAAATAAAACAAATTTAAAAATAAGACAATATGGTACTGGCAGAAAAACAGAAATATAGACTAAAGAATACTCAAACTACCACACAATTGCACTCATCTCACATGCTAGTAAAGTAATGATCAAAATTCTCAAAGCCAGGCTTCAGCAATATGTGAACTGTGAACTTCCAGATGTTCAAGCTGGTTTTAGAAAAGGCAGAGGAACCAGAGATCAAACTGCCAACATCCACTGGATCATCGAAAAAGAAAGAGAGTTCCAGAAAAGCATATATTTCTGCTTTATTGACTATGCCAAAGCCTTTGACTGTGTGGATCACAATAAACTGTAGAAAATTCTGAAAGAGATGGGAATACCAGACCACCTGACCTGCCTCTTGAGAAATCTGTATGCAGGTCAGGAAGCAACAGAACTGGACATGGAACAATAGACTGGTTCCAAATAGGAAAAGGAGTACGTCAAGGCTGTATATTGTCACCCTGCTTATTTAACTTCTATGCAGAATACATCATGAGAAACGCTGGGCTGGAAGAAGCACAAGCTGGAAACAAGATTGGTGGGAGAAATATCAATAACCTCAGATATGCAGATGACACCACCCTTATGGCAGAAAGTGAAGAGGAACTCAAAAGCCTCTTGATGAAAGTGAAAGAGGAGAGTGAAAAAGTTGGTTTAAAGCTCAACATTCAGAAAACGAAGATCATGGGATCCGGTCCCATCACTTCATGGGAAATAGATGGGGAAACAGTGGAAACAGTGTCAGACTTTATTTTTTTGGGCTCCAAAATCACTGCAGATGGTGATTGCAGCCATGAAACTAAAAGACGCTTACTCCTTGGAAGGAAAGTCATGATCAACCTAGTAGCATATTCAAAAGCAGAGACATTACTTTGCCAACAAAGGTCCGTCTAGTCAAGGCTATGGTTTTTCCAGTAGTCATGTATGGATGTGAGAGTTGAACTGTGAAGAAAGCTGAGCACCGAAGAATTGATGCTTTTGAGCTGCGGTGTTGGAGAAGACTCTTGAGAGTCCCTTGGACTGCAAGGAGATCCAACCAGTCCATTCTAAAGGAGATCAGTCCTGGGTGTTCATCAGAAGGACTGATGCTAAAGCTGAAACTCCAGCACTTTGGCCACCTCATGCAAAGAGTTGACTCACTGGAAAAGACTCTGATGCTTGGAGGGATTCGGGGCAGGAGGAGAAGGGGACGACAGAGGATGAGACGGCTGGATGGCATCACCAACTTGATGGACGTGAGTTTGAGTGAACTCCGGGAATTTGTGATGGACAGTGAGGCCTGGAGTGCTGCAATTCATGGGGTCGCAAAGAGTCAGACTCAACTGAGCAACTGAACTGAACTGAACAACATAGAAAGCCCAGATATAAACCCATTCACCTATGGGCACCTTATGTTTGACAAAGGAGGGAAGAATACACCATGCAGAAGATAGCCTCTTCAATAAATGGTGCTGGGAAACTGGACAGCCATGTGCAAAAGAATGAAACTAGAACACTTTCTAACACCACACACAAAAATAAACTCAAGATGGATTAAAGAATTAAATGTCAGGTCAGAACTACAAGACTCTTAGAGGAAAACACAGGCAGTATGCTCCATGACATAAATCACAGCAAGATCCTCTGTGACTCACCTCCTAGAGTAATGGAAATAGAAAGAAAAATAAACAAATGGGACCTAATTAAACTTAAAAGCTTTTGCAAAGCAAAGCAAACAGTAAATAAGGTTAAAAGACAACCCTCAGAAGGAGAGAAAATCACTAGAAATGAAACAACAGGATTAATCTCCAGAATATATAAGCAGATCATGCAACTCAAAACCAGAAAAAAAAAAAAAAAAACAGCCCAATCAAAAAATGAGCAGAATACCTAAAGAGACATTTGTCCAAAGAAGTTATAAAGAGAGCCAATAAACACATGAAAAGATGCTCAACATCATTGATTATTAGAGAAATGCAAATCAAAACTAGAATGAGGTATCACCTCACACCAGTCAGAATGGCCATCATCAAAATTCTACAAACAATAAATGCTAGAGAGGATGTGGAGAAAAGGGAACCCTCCTACAATGTTGGTGGGAGTGCAAACTGATTCAGCCATTATGGACAACAGTTAAGAAGCAACAGTTAGAACAGGACATGGAATAACATACTGGTTCCAAATCAGGAAAGGAGTACATCAAGGGTGTATATTATCACCCTGCTTATTTAACTTATATCCAGAGTGAAAGTCAAAGTGAAGTCGCTCAGTCATGTCCAACTCTTTGCGACCCTGTGGACGGTAGCCTACCAGGCTCCTCCATCCATAGGATTTTCCAGGCAAGAATACTGGAGTGGGTTGCCATTTCCTTCTCCAGAGGATCTTCCCAACCCAGGGATGGAATCTGGGTCTACCACATTGTAGGCAGACACTTTACCGTCTGAGGCATGATGTGCAGAGTACATCACGTGAAATGCTGGGCTGGATGAAGCACAAGCTGGAATCAAAATTGCCAGGAGAAATATCAATAATCTCAGATACGCAGATAACACCACACTTATGGCAGAAAGTGAAGAACTAAAGGGCCTCAATGAAAGTGAAAGAGGAGAGAGAAAAAGTTGGCTTATAACTCAACATTCAGAAAACTAGATCATGGCATCCAGTCCCATCACTTCATGGAAAATAGATGGGGAAACAGTGCAAACAGTGACAGACTTTATTTTTGGGGGCTCCAAAATCACTGCAGATGGTGACCACAGCCATGAAATTAAAAGATGCTTGCTCCGTAGCAGAAAAGTTATGACCAACCTAGACAGCATATTAAAAAGCAGAGATATTACTTTGCCAACAAAGGTCCATTTGGTCAAGGCTATGGTTTTTCTAGTAGTCAAGCATGGGTGTGAGAGTTGGACTATAAAGAAAGCTGTGCACCAAAGAATTGATGCTTTTGAGCTGTGGTGTTGGAGAAGACTCTTGAGAGTCCCTTGGATTACAAGGAAATCCAACCAGTCCATCCTAAAGGAAATCAGTCATGAATATTCATTGGAAGGACTGATGCTGAGGCTGAAACTCCAAATCTTTGGCCAACTGATATGAAGAACCAACTCTTTGGGAAAGACCCTGCTGCTAGAAAAGATTGAAGCCAGGAGGAGAAGGGGATGACAGAGGATGAGATGGTTGGATGGCATCACCAACGCGATGGACCTGCATTTGAGTAAGCTCCAAGTGTTGGTGGTGGACAGGGAAGCCTGGCGTGCTGCAGTCCACGGGTCACAAAGAGCTGGACACAACTGAGCAACTGAACTACTACTACGTTACATAGTTACACATATTTTTGTATCATATAATGAAATAAAACGTATTAAGATAGTATGTGCTCTGAATAATCATTTAAAAATCACACTAGCTCTAAAAAAACCATTATCACTTGCTATTCAGAGTTTTTCTATCATATGTGCCAACTTAAACTAAAATATCAAATTTAACATTAAGGGATTAATAAACACTGATATGGTGATTACTCAGATATAGGTGCTCATTAATGGAATTAATAGCCTTATGAAAAAGACTCCAGAGAATTCCTTAGGCCTATCTACCATATAAGGATACAATGAGAAGACAGCTATTTATGAATCAGGAAGTGGGCCCTCCCTCAACAAACAGTGAATTTCTGGGTACCTTGATCTTAGACTTTCCAGACTTCAGAAGTGTGAAAAATAAATTTCTGTTCCTTATAAGCCATTAATCTACGGTATTTTATTACAGCAGCCTCAACTCAGACAACTTCAAATAAACAACCTTAATTTTCACTTCAAGGGTTGACAAAGAAAAAACTAAATCCAAAAATAGCAGAAAGAAGGAAATAATGAAGACTTGAGCAGAAATAAATAAAATAGAGAACATTTTTTTAAAAAAATAGAGTGAATTCCCTGGCTGTCCAGTGGTTAGGACTCAGGTGTCTCACTGCCAGGGGCCCAGATTCAGTCCCTGGTTGGGGCCACATGGGGTGGCGAAAGAACTTTTTACTTAGAAAAAATAAACAAACTGAGAAAATATTTGTAAATCATATATGTGATGAAGTTTAATATCGTGAATAAAGAAATCCTACAAGTTAGCAACAACAACAAAACCAAACAATGCAATCAAAATCTGAGTAAAAGACATCAATAGACATTTATTCAAAGAAGATACACAAATGGGCAATAAGCATATGAACAGATGCTCAACATCAGGAAATATCAGAGGAATGTAAATGAAAATCACCATTAGATACCACTTCACACCCCTTAGGGTGGCTATTATCAAAAACCAAGCAAACAGAAACCAAACAAACAAAACCAAGAAAATAACCACTGTTGGAAGGACAATGAGAAATTGAAATCCTTGTGCATTATTGCTGAGAGTGTCAAATGGTGCAGTCACTGATGAAAATGCTATGGCAATTTCTCAAGAAATTAAAAACAGGGTTCCTATATAATCCAGCTGTTCCACTTCTGGGTATACAACTAAAACAATTCAAAGCAGGGACTCAGGCATTTGTACATCCATTTTTATAGCATTATTACTCACAACAGCCAAACGGTGGAAGCGACCTAAGTGTCCACTGATTGACGAATGGATAAACAAAATGTAGTATGTGCATAAAGTAGAGTGTTATTCAGCCTTAAACAGGAAGGAAATTCTGACACATATTACAACATGAATGAACGATAGACATTATACCAAGTAAAAAAACACCAGTCACAATAAGACAATATAAATAGTCTATGATTCTACTTATATAAGGTACCTAGTGTACTCAGAGACAGAAAGCACAAGCACATGTTGTTTTGTTGCACTTCACAGAATTAAAAAAAAAAAAATTGAAGGTTTGTGGCAATCCAGTATTGAGCAACTCTTACTGGCACCATTTTTCCAACAGCATTTGCTCACTTTGTTTGTCTGTGTCGCACATTGGTAATTCTCACAACATTTCAAACCCTCCACCAACAAAAAAGTTATGACACACTGAAGGCACAGATGACGGTTAGGATTTGGGGCAATAAATTATTTCTAAAATTAAGACATATATGTTTTTAACACTTAATGTTATTTTACACTTAACAGACTATAGTGTAAATAATAACTTTTATATGCATTGAGAAAATAAAAAATTCATGTGACTCACTTTTTTGATATTTGCTTTATTGTGGTGATCTGGAACCAAACCTGCTGTATCTTCAAGGTATGCCGATAGAATAGTACTTGCCAGAGGTAGGAAAGGGCTTCCCTGGTGGCTGAGTTGGTGAAGATCTGCCTGCAATGCAGGTGACCTAGGTTCCAACCCTGGGTTGGGAAAATCCCCTGGAGAAGGGGACGGCTACCCATTCCAGTATTCTGGCTTGGAGAATTCCATGGACTCTCTATAGTCCATGGGGTTGCAAAGAGTTGAACATGACTGAACGACTTTCACTTTCAGAGGCAGGGAAACGGGGAGAATAGGGGGTTAGTTTGTACTCAGTGGGTATAGAGTATCAGTTGGGGAACATGAAAAAGTTCTGGAGATGGATGGTGGTAATTACTGCACAACAATATGAATATACTAAATGGAACAGAACTGTGTACATTTCAATATGGTCACAGTGGTAAACTTAATGTTACATATATTTAACCACAAAAAATAACCAAAAACAACTGGAGAGGGGAGCTACACCATGCAACACATGGGATCTTAGTTCTCTGACCAGGAATCGAATTTGTGCCCCTTGCAGTGGAACTGTGGAGTCTTAAATGCTGGACCACCAGGGAAGTACAAAAGAAGCAAAATTTTTAAAAATACCAGAATTTATAGGATAGAGTGGAAACAGTGCTCAGAAAGAAAGCTATAGCACTAAATACACATTAAAAATGAAGAAAGGGACTTCCCATGTGATACAGTAGATAAGAATCGGCTTGCCAATGCACAGGACACAGATTTGATCCCAGGTCTGGGAAAATTCCATGTACTGCTGAGCAACTAAGATTGTGCACCACAACTATTGATCCTGCTCTCTAGAGCCTGTGAGCTGCTACTGAGCCCACTCTCCACAACCAGAAAAGCTAACACAATGAGAAGCCTGTGCACCACAATAAAGAGTAGCCCCTGCTCACTGCAAATAGAGAAAGCCTGCCACACAGCTACAAAGAACCAGTGCAACTAAATTAAAAAAGTACAATTATTTTAAAAATGAAAAAAGATATCAAATAAATAACCTAACTTTACACCTTAAGTAACTATAAAAAGAAGAGCAAAAACCTAAGGATACCAGAAGGAAATAGTAAAAATTCAAGTGGAGATAAAGAAAAAAACAATAGAGAGAATCAACAAAAGCAAAAGTAGGTTCTTTGAAAACAGCAATGAAATTGACAAACTTTTAGTCAGAATGACAAGGAGAGAGACAAGTAACTAAAATTAGAAATGAAACTCAAAACATTACTACAGGCCTTACAGAAATAACAAGGATAAATAATTGTATGCCAACAAATTAGACAATGGGGATAATGAGGACAAACTCCTCTCATAATAAAAATTACCAAACATAAATTACTCCAAGAAGAAACACAAAATATGAGGAGATTCACAACAAATAAAAACACTGAATCAGTAACACAAAAATTTCCAACAAAGAAAATCCTAGACTATATCACTTTGCTGGTGACTTCCACCAAGCACTTTAAAAAGAAATAATTTAAATCCTCCTCAAACTCTTCCCCAAAAACTGAAAGGAAAGGAACACTTTCGATCTCATTCTTAAAACTAACATTTCTCAGATGCGTGTGTGCTCAGTTGTGTCTGACACGTTATGACCCCATAGACCATAGTACACCAGGTTCCACTGTTCATGGGATCTCCCAGGCAAGAATACTGGAGTGGATTGCCAATTTCTCCTCCAGGACATCTTCCCATCCCAGGAATCAAACCTGCATCTTCTCTGTTTCCTGCATTGGCAGGCAGATTGTTTACCACTGAGCCATCTGGGAAGCCCATAAGAAGAAAACTAAATACCAAAATCCCTTATTAATATAGAGGTAAATAGTCTAAACAAAATACTAGCAAACTGAGTCAAAAAGTATGTTAAAAAGATTACATACAATATTCAGGTAGGATTTACCCCAGAAAAGCCCGTGGTTTAACACAAGAAAATCAACAAACATACTACACCACATTAATACAATAAAGGGGAAAGAAACACTTGATCATCACAACTGATATAGAAAAACAGCTAACATACCCAACACCTTTTTGTGATAAAAACATTCAGAGAACTGTGAACAGAAGGAAACTGCTTCAGCATGATAAACCATGTAAAAATGACAGCTAACATCATACTTTGTGGTGAACTGAGTGTTCTCCTTAAACATGGATGACAGCTTTTAACTACTGCTACTCAATACTGTACAGGAAGATCTAACCAAAGCAATTTAGGAAAGATAAAAAAGGTGGTTGAGGATGGAGAAAGTTAGAGGACACACATTTCAACACCAACTGTAAACTTACAATAATTGAAAGTGCAGGACTGACATAAGGATAGACATAAACACTAGTGGAATAGAATTCAGAATCCAGAAATATACCCATACACTGATGGAAACTAATTTTTAAAAGGAAGTCAAGTGCATTTCATGAGGGAAAAAAAGTCTCAAAGAATGATACTGTAACAACTGAATATCCACATGTAAAAGGATGAAGCTCCACTCCTACCTCAATCATATAGAAAAAGAAGATCTGAAACCATAAAACTCAGAAGAAAATATAGAGGGAAATTGTCATTACTTCAGATTAGGCAATAAAAACACTAGTAGCCAATAAATACATGAAAAGGTTCTTAACCTCATTAGTCATTTAAAGAAAGGCAAATCAAAACCACAATTCAGTATGACTTCACATTCATTAGGATTGCTATACTAAAAATCTACCCCCGCAAAAAAATTCCAGAAAATAAGACATGTTAAAATAAATATGAAGAAACTGAAACCTTCTCACATTGCTAGTAGAAATACAAAATGATTAAACTGCTGCAGATAACAATTTTGCAGGTCTTGAAAATATTTAAACACAGAATTACCATATGACCCTGTGATTACACTCCTCGATATGTACGCAAAAGAACTGAAAACAGGAGAACTGAAATATATAAGGTAAAAACAAACGGAACTAGGAGAAAGAAATAGTGATACAATAATAGCTGTTTCACCCAGATATACTTTACAAGTGCACACAGACCACTTTCTAGGATAAATCATATATTAGGCCACAAAATTAATATTAGCAAATGTTAATAAGAACACTGAAATCATATCAAGTATCTTCTCATACAACAACAGTATAACACTAGAAATTAATATCAAAAAGACAACTGGAAAACTCAAAAATACATAGAAACTAAAATATTCCTACACAACCAATGGATGAACAGAAAAATATTAAAAGTGAAATTAGAAAATACCCCAGTCAAGTTGGCAGAGTAGGAGGATGCAGAATTCATCCCTTCTCACAAGCACATAAAGAATGTGTCTACAAACAAAACCATTCTCACAAAGCACCTGCTTAATATTAGTGTAAGACACACTTAAAAAGACAAGAAAAATCTCCTTGCAACCAGGAAGTATGAAAAAAAGAAAAAATGAATCAAAGAAGAAACTGGTATCCCTAGAAGAAGCTGACTTTGTTGATACCACTTCACTTTAATTAAAAATTTTCTTCCATTTTGACTTTTTCTGTTGTTTAGTGTTTTTACTGTTTCTGTTCTTTATTTTTCTGTTTGTTTTAGGTTTTGTCTTTCTCCTTTTTTTTTTTTCATTTTGATTTGATTTTATTTTTAAACTTTACAATATTGTATTGGTTTTGCAAAATACCGAAATGAATCGGCCACAGGTATACATGTGTTCCCCATCCTAAACCCTCCTCCCTCCTACCTCCCCATACCATCCCTCTGGGTCGTCCCAGTGGACCAGCCCCAAGCATCCAGTATCGGGCATTGAACCTGGACTGGAGACTTGTTTCATATATGATATTATACGTATTTCAATGCCATTCTCCCAAATCATCCCACCCTCTCCCTCTCCAACAGAGTCCAAAAGACTGTTCTATACATCAGTGTCTCTTTGGCTGTCTCGTACACAGGGTTATTGTTACCATCTTTCTAAATTTCATATATACGCATTAGTATACGTTATTGGTGTTTTTCTTTCTGGCTTACTTCACTCTGTATAATAGGCTCCAGTTTCATCCACCTCATTAGAACTGATTCAAATGTATTCTTTTTAATGGCTAAGTAATACTCCATTGTGTATATGTACCACAGCTTTCTTATCCATTCATCTGCTGATGGGCATCTAGGTTGCTTCCATGTCCTGGCTATTATAAACAGTACTGTGATGAACACTGGAGTACACGTGTCTCTTTCCCTTCTGGTTTCCTCAGTGTGTATGCCCAGCAGTGGGGTTGCTGGATCATAAGGCAGTTCTATTTCCAGTTTTTTAAGGAATCCATAGTGGCTGGACTAGTTTGCATTCCCACCAACAATGTAAGAGGGTTCCCTTTTCTCCACATCCTCTCCAGCATTTATTACTTGTAGACTTTTGGATCACAGCCATTCTGACTGGCGTGAAATGGTACCTCATAGTGGTTTTGATTTGCATTTCTCTGATAATGAGTGATGTTGAGCATCTTTTCATGTGTTTGTTAGCCATCTGTATGTCTTCTTTGGAGAAATGTCTATTTAGTTCTTTGGCCCATTTTTGATTGGGTGATTTATTTTTCTGGAATTGAGCTGTAGGAGTTGCTTGTATATTTTTGAGATTAGATGTTTGTCAGTTGTTTCATTTGCTATTATTTTCTCCCATTCTGAAGGCTGTCTTTTCACCTTGCTTATAGTTTCCTTTGTTGTGCAGAAGCTTTTAACTTTAATTAGGTCCCATTTGTTTATTTTTGCTTTTATTTCCAATATTCTGGGAGGTGGGTCATAGAGGATCCTGCTGTGATGTATGTCATGAGTGTGTTTTGCCTATGTTCTCCTCTAGGAGTTTTATAGTTTCTGGTCTTACGTTGAGATCTTTAATCCATTTTGAGTTTATTTTTGTGTATGGTATTAGAAAGTGTTCTAGTTTCATTCTTTTACAAGTGGTTGACCAGATTTCCCAGCACCACTTGTTAAAGAGATTGTCTTTAATCCATTGTATATTCTTGCCTCCTTTGTCAAAGATAAGGTGTCCATATGTGCATGGATTTATCTCTGGGCTTTCTATTTTGTTCCATTGATCTATATTTCTGTCTTTGTGCCAGTACCACACTGTCTTGATGACTGTGGCTTTGTAGTAGAGCCTGAAGTCAGGCAGGTTGATTCCTCCAGTTTCAGTCTTCTTTCTCAAGATCGCTTTGGCTATTCGAGGATTTTTGTATTTCCATACAAATTGTGAAATTATTTGTTCTAGCTCTGTGAAGAATGCCGTTGGTAGCTTGATAGGGATTGCATTGAATCTATAAATTGCTTTGGGTAGTATACTCATTTTCACTATATTGATTCTTCCTATCCATGAACAGTTGATTCTTCCAATCCATGAACATGGATTAGTGTCCTCTTTGATTTCTTTCACCAGTGTTTTATAGTTTTCTATATATAGGTCTTTAGTTTCTTTAGCTGTTTCTTTATGCCAGTGAGCTTCTTAGGTGGTGCTAGTGGTAAAGAACCTGCCTCCCTATGCAGGAGACCTAAAGAGATGCGGATTTGATCACTGGGTCAGGAAGATCACCTGGAGGAGGGCATGGCAACCCACCCAGTATTCTTGCCTTGGACGGAGGAACCCCGGGCTACAGCCTGTAGGGTTGCAAAGAGAAGGCGTGACTGAGGCGACTGAGCACACACGCACTTTGTGCTGGTTACTGTGCCATCTTGATTACTGTTACTTCATAGTATGTTTTGAAATCACGTAAGTGTGGGGATCCAGCTTTGTTCTCCTTTTTCAAGATTTTTTTTTTTTTTTTTTTAAGCCCTAAATGTTACTAATGAGTTATCACTTGATAGCAAGACTATGTATTTTTTACTTATTATCTAATTTGTATTTGTTTTTTTTTTTTTTAATTAATTTTATTTTATTTTTAAACCTTACATAATTGTATTAGTTTTGCCAAATATCAAAATGAATCCACCACAGGTATACATGTGTTCCCCATCCTGAACCCTCCTCCCTCCTCCCTCCCCACACCATCCCTCTGTCGTCCCAGTGCACCAGCCCCAAGCATCCAGCATCGTGCATTGAACCTGGACTGGCATCTCGTTTCATACATGACATTTCACATGTTTCAATGCCATTCTCCCAAATCTTCCCACCCTCTCCCTCTCCCACAGAGTCCATAAGACTGTTCTATACATCAGTGTCTCTTTTTGCTGTCTCGTATACAGGGTTATCGTTACCATCTTTCTAAATCCCATATATATCGTTAGTATACTGTATTGGTGTTTTTCTTTCTGGCTTACTTCACTCTGTATAATAGGCTCCAGTTTCATCCACCTCATTAGAACTGATTCAAATGTATTCTTTTTAATGGCTGAGTAATACTCCATTGTGTATATGTACCACAGCTTTCTTATCCATTCATCTGCTGATGGACATCTAGGTTGCTTCCATGTCCTGGCTATTATAAACAGTGCTACGATGAACAATGGGGTACACGTGTCTCTTTCCCTTCTGGTTTCCTCAGTGTGTATGCCCAGCAGTGGGATTGCTGGATCATAAGGCAGTTCTATTTCCAGTTTTTAAGGAATCTCACACTGTTCTCCATAGTGGCTGTACTAGTTTGCATTCCCACCAACAGTGTAAGAGGGTTCCCTTTTCTCACACCCTCTCCAGCATTTATTATTTGTAGACTTTTGGATCGCAGCCATTCTGACTGGTGTGAAATGGTACCTCATAGTGGTTTTGATTTGCATTTCTCTGATAATGAGTGATGTTGAGCATCTTTTCATGTGTTTGTTAGCCATCTGTATGTCTTCTTTGGAGAAATGTCTATTTAGATCTTTGGCCCATTTTTTGATTGGGTCATTTATTTTTCTGGAGTTGAGCTGTAGGAGTTGCTTGTATATTTTTGAGATTAGTTGTTTGTCGGTTGCTTCATTTGCTATTATTTTCTCCCATTCTGAAGGCTGTCTTTTCACCTTGCTAATAGTTTCCTTTGATGTGCAGAAGCTTTTAAGTTTAATTAGGTCCCATTTGTTTATTTTTGCTTTTATTTCCAATATTCTGGGAGGTGGGTCATAGAGGATCCTGCTGTGATGTATGTCAGAGAGTGTTTTGCCTATGTTCTCCTCTAGGAGTTTTATAGTTTCTGGTCTTACATTGAGATCTTTAATCCATTTTGAGTTTATTTTTGTATATGGTGTTAGAAAGTGTTCTAGTTTCATTCTTTTACAAGTGGTTGACCAGATTTCCCAGCACCACTTGTTAAAGAGATTGTCTTTAATCCATTGTATATTCTTGCCTCCTTTGTCAAAGATAAGGTGTCCATATGTGCGTGGATTTATCTCTGGGCTTTCTATTTTGTTCCATTGATCTATATTTCTGTCTTTGTGCCAGTACCATACTGTCTTGATAACTGTGGCTTTGTAGTAGAGCCTGAAGTCAGGTAGGTTGATTCCTCCAGTTCCATTTTTCTTTCTCAAGATCGCTTTGGCTATTCGAGGTTTTTTGTATTTCCATACAAATTGTGAAATTATTTGTTCTAGCTCTGTGAAGAATACTGTTGGTAGCTTGATAGGGATTGCATTGAATCTATAAATTGCTTTGGGTAGTATACTCATTTTCACTATATTGATTCTTCCAATCCATGAACATGGTATATTTCTCCATCTATTAGTGTCCTCTTTGATTTCTTTCACCAGTGTTTTATAGTTTTCTATATATAGGTCTTTAGTTTCTTTAGGTAGATATATTCCTAAGTATTTTATTCTTTTTCGTTTAACGGTGAATGGAATTGTTCCTTAATTTCTCTTTCTGTTTTCTCATTGTTTGTGTATAGGAATGCAAGGGATTTCTGTGTGTTGATTTTATATCCTGGAACTTTACTATAATCATTGATTAGTTCTAGTAATTTTCTGGTGGAGTCTTTAGGGTTTTCTATGTAGAGGATCATGTCATCTGCAAACAGTGAGAGTTTTACTTCTTCTTTTCCAATTTTGATTTCTTTTATTTCTTTCTCTGCTCTGATTGCTGTGGCCAAAACTTCCAAAACTATGTTGAATAATAATGGTGAAAGTGGGCACCCTTGTCTTGTTCCTGACTTTAGAGGAAATGCTTTCAATTTTTCACCATTGAGGATAATGTTTGCTGTGGGTTTGTCATATATAGCTTTTATTATGTTGAGGTATGTTCCTTCTATTCCTGCTTTCTGGAGAGTTCTTATCATAAATGGATGTTGAATTTTGTCAAAGGCTTTCTCTGCATCTATTGAGATAATCATATGGTTTTTATTTTTCAATTTGTTAATGTGGTGTATTACATTGATTGATTTGCAGATATTGAAGAATCCTTGCATCCCTGGGATAAAGCCCACTTGGTCATGGTGTATTATCTTTTGAATGTGTTGTTGAATTCTGATTGCTAGAATTTTGTTAAGGATTTTTGCATCTATGTCCATCAGTGATATTGGCCTGTAGTTTTCTTTTTTTGTGGCATCTTTGTCTGGTTTTGGTGTTAGGGTGATAGTGGCCTCATAGAATGAGTTTGGAAGTTTACCTTCCTCTGCAAATTTCTGGAAGAGTTTGAGCAGGACAGGTGTTAGCTCTTCTCTAAATTTTTGGTAGAATTCAGCTGTGAAGCCGTCTGGACCTGGGCTTTTGTTTGCTGGAAGATTTTTGATTACAGTTTCAATTTCCGTGCTTGTGATGGGTCTGTTAAGATTTTCTATTTCTTCCTGGTCCAGTTTTGGAAAGTTGTACCTTTGTAAGAATTTGTCCATTTCTTCCACATTGTCCATTTTATTGGCATATAATTGCTGTTAGTAGTCTTTCATGATCCTTTGTATTTCTGTGTTGTCTGTTGTGATCTCTCCAGTTTCATTTCTAATTTTATTGATTTGATTTTTCTCCCTTTGTTTCTTGATGAGTCTGGCTAATGGTTTGTCAATTTTATTTATCCTTTCAAAGAACCAGCTTTTGGCTTTGTTGATTTTTGCTATGGTCTCTTTTGTTTCTTTTGCATTTATTTCTGCCCTAAGTTTTAAGATTTCTTTCCTTCTACTAACCCTGGGGTTCTTCATTTCTTCCTTTTCTAGTTGCTTTAGGTGTAGACTTAGGTTATTTATTTGACTTTTTTCTTGTTTCTTGAGGTATGCCTGTATTGCTATGAACTTTCTCCTGAGGACTGCTTTTACAGTATCCCACAGGTTTTGGGTTGTTGTGTTTTCATTTTCAATTGTTTCTATGCAAATTTTGATTTCTTTTTTGATATCTTCTGTGATTTGTTGGTTATTCAGCAGCGTGTTGTTCAGCCTCCATATGTTGGAATTTTTAATAGTTTTTCTCCTGTAATTGAGATCTAATCTTACTGCATTGTGGTCAGAAAAGATGCTTAGAATGATTTCAATTTTTTTGAATTTACCAAGGCTAGCTTTATGGCCCAGGATGTGATCTATCCTGGAGAAGGTTCCATGTGCGCTTGAGAAAAAGGTGAAAGTCATTGTTTTGGGATAAAATGTCCTATAGATATCAATTAGGTCTAACTGGTCTATTGTATCGTTTAAAGTTTGTGTTTCCTTGTTAATTTTCTGTTTAGTTGATCTATCCATAGGTGTGAGTGGGGTACTGAAGTCTCCCACTATTATTGTGTTATTGTTAATTTCTCCTTTCATACTTGTTAGTGTTTATCTTACATATTGCGGTGCTCCCATGTTGGGTGCATATATATTTATAATTGTTATATCTTCTTCTTGGATTGATCCTTTGATCATTATGTAGTGACCGTCTTTGTCTCTTTTCACAGCCTTTGTTTTAAAGTCTATTTTGTCTGATATGAGTATTGCTACTCCTGCTTTCTTTTGGTTCCTATTTGCATGGAAAATCTTTTTCCAGCCCTTCACTTTCAGTCTGTATGTGTCCCCTGTTTTGAGGTGGGTCTCTTGTAGACAACATATGTAGGGGTCTTGTTTTTGTATCCATTCAGCCAGTCTTTGTCTTTTGGTTGGGGCATTCAGTTTAAGGTAATTATCGATAAGTATGATCCCGTTGCCATTTACTTTATTGTTTTGGGTTTGAATTTATACACCGTTTTTGTGTTTCCTGTCTAGAGAAGATCCTTTAGTATTTGTTGGAGAGCTGGTTTGGTGCTGCTGAATTCTCTCAACTTTTGCTTGTCTGTAAAGCTTTTGATTTCTCCTTCATATTTGAATGAGATCCTTGCTGGGTACAATAATATGGGCTGTAGGTTATTTTCTTTCATCACTTTAAGTATGTCTTGCCATTCCCTCCTGGCTTGAAGAGTTTCTATTGAAAGATCAGCTGTTATCCTTTTGGGAATTCCCTTGTGTGTTATTTGTGGTTTTTCCCTTGCTGCTTTTAATATTTTTTCTTTGTGTTTGATCTTTGTTAATTTGATTAATATGTGTCTTGGGGTGTTTCACCTTGGGTTTATCCTGTTTGGGACTCTCTGGGTTTCTTGGACTTGAGTGATTATTTCCTCTCCCATTTTAGAGAAGTTTTCAACTATTATCTCCTCAAGTATGGTCTTTCTTTTTGTCTTCTTCTTCTGGGACCCCTATGATTCGAGTGTTGTAGCGTTTAATATTGTCCTGGAGGTCTGTGAGGTTGTCCTTATTTCTTTTAATTCGTTTTTCTTTTTTCCTCTCTGATTCACTTATTTCTACCATTCTATCTTCTAATTCACTAATCCTATCTTCTGCCTCTGTTATTCTACTATTTGTTGCCTCCAGAGTGTTTTTGATTTCATTTATTGCATTATTCATTATATATTGACTCTTTTTTATTTCTTCTAGGTCCTTGTTAAAGCTTTCTTGCATCTTCTCAATCCTTGTCTCCAGGCTATTTATCTGTGATTCTATTTTGATTTCAAGATTTTGGATCAACTTCACTATCATTATTCAGAATTCTTTATCAGGTAGATTCCCTATCTCTTCCTCTTTTGTTTGGTTTGGTGGACATTTATCCTGTTCCTTTATCTGCTGGGTATTCCTCTGTCTCTTCATCTTGTTTAAACTGCTGAGTTTGGGGTGTCCTTTCTGTATTCTGGCAGTTTGTGGAGTTCTCTTTATTATGGAGTTTCCTCACTGTGTGTGGGTTTGTATAGGTGGCTTGTCAAGGTTTCTTGGTTAGGGAAGCCTGTGTCGGTGTTCTGGTGGGTGGAGCTGTATTTCTTCTCTCTGGAGTGCAGTGAAGTGTCCAGTAATGAGTTATGAGATGTCTTTGGTTTTGGGGTGACTTTGGGCAGCCTGTATCTTGGAGTTCAGGGCTGTGTTCCTGTGTTGCTGGAGAATTTGCTTGGTATGTCTTGCCCTGGAACTTGTTGGCCCTTGTGTGGTGCTTGGTTTCAGTGTAGGTATGGAGGCGTTTGATGAGCTTCTGTCAATTAATGATCCCTGGAGTCAGGAGTTCCCTGGAGTTAGGGTTTGGACTTAAGCCTCCTGCTTCCAGTTATCGGTCTTATTTTTACAGTAGTTTCAAAACTTCTCCTTCTATACAGCACTGCTGATAAAACATCTACGTTAACAATGAAAAGTTTCTCCACCGTGAGGGTCACCCAGAGAGGTTCACAGCATTACATGGAGAAGAGAAGAGGGAGGAGGGAGTTAGAGGTGACCCGAATGAGATGAGGTGGAATCAATAGAGGAGAGAGTGGGCTAGCCAGTAATCACTTCCTTATGTGCACTCCACAACTGAACCGCCCAGAGATGTTCACAGAGTCATACAGAGAAGAGAAGAAGGAGGAAGGAGACAGAGGTGGCCAGGAGGATAAAAGGCGGGGATGAAAAGGAGGGAGAAAGATCCAGTCAGTAATCAGTTCCCTAAGTGTTCTCCACCATCTGGAACACACAGAAATTCACAGAGTTGGGTAGAGTAGAGAGGGGTTAGGGAGGAGACACAGGCGACCCATTGGAGAAAAAGGAGAGTCCAAAGGGAGAGAGAGCAGTCAAGCCAGTAATCTCGCT
Source organism: Bos mutus (assembly GCF_027580195.1). Classification (NCBI taxonomy): domain Eukaryota; kingdom Metazoa; phylum Chordata; class Mammalia; order Artiodactyla; family Bovidae; genus Bos; species Bos mutus. The sequence continues at coordinate 66,977,032 of NC_091646.1, read as the reverse complement.
CCCTAGTGAAAAATGGGTACTGAAGACTGGGTTCTTAAAGGTACAAAATTGGTAACAAATACATAAAAACAAAAATTAAAAATCTAGAGTAGAGTTTGGGATTTCAAAAATACAATGTTAAAGAAAAGAATAAGGAAAAGAAAGAGACAGAAAATAACAAAAACAAAGTTGCAAAAATTATAAAGAAAATATAGGTACAAAATTGATTGTGTTTCTCCTTAGTCTGCTTTATATTTTTGTTTTTTCATGTTTTGTTTTTGATAATTTAGTCCTTGTTTTCATTTTTGAGTCCTTTCATTTGTTTGTTCTTTTTTTTCCTTTCTGTCTGATTCTTTGTTCCTCTTTGGTTTTGTTCTTATCATTTGTCTTGGATTGGGTTTCTTTTACTTTTATTCTTTTGTTTGTGTGTGTACTGTTGTTTCTTTTTCTTCTTGCTATTTGTCATGGGTTTTGTTTGTGTTACATTTTCCTTTTCTATTTTCCTGTAGTCACAATGCACTTATGCACTCTTAGTTCCCTGCCCAGGCACGGGGTCTGGTCTTCTGGAGGAGGGCTGCCAAGTCCAGGACACTGTACCAACAAACGATTCCCAGACCCAGGAAATATTAATTAGTGAACGGTCTCCTGGAAGTGTTCATCTCAACACAAAGATTCAGTTCTAACAAAGACCCTGCATATTCCAGCACTGCATATCTCATTCAAAACAAGCACTCATCAGCAGATAGGCTGCCTGAAATCACACTAGGCTCGCAGACACCTGAAAACACACCACCTGATACAACCATAAGGATATCCCCATAAGGATAACAGCTGATCCTTCGATAGAAACTCTTCAGACCAGAAGGGAATGGCAGGACATACTTAGAAAGTGATGGAAGAGAAAAACCTACAACCCAGATTACTATACCCAGGAAGGATCTCATTCAAATATGAAGGAGAAATCAAAAGCTTTACAGACAAGCAAAAGCTGAGAGAATTTAGCACCACCCAACTAGCTCTTCAGCCAATGCTAAAGGATCTTCTCTAGACAGGAAACACAAAAAAGGTTTATAAACTTGAACAATAAACAACAAAGTAAATGGCAATGGGATCATACTTATCAATAATTACCTTAAATGTAGATGGGTTGAATGCCCCAACCAAAAGACAAAGACTGGCTGAACAGATACAAAAACAAGACCCCTATATATGTTGTCTACAAGAGACCCATCTCAAACCAAGGGACACATACAGACTGAAAGTGAAGGGCTGGAAAAAGGTATTTCATGCAAATGGAGATGAAAAGAAAGAAAGCAGGATTAGCAATACTCATATCAGATAAAATAGACTTTGAAATAAAGGCCATGAAAAGAGACAAAGAAGGACACTACATAATGACCAAAGGATCAATCCAAGAAGAAGATATAACAATTACAAATATATATGTACCCAACATAGGAGCAACACAATATGTCAGGCAAATGCTAACATGTATTAAAGGGGAAATTAACAGTAACACAGTAATAGTGGGAGACTTTAATACCCTACTCACACCTATGGATAGATCAACCAAACAGAAAATTAGCAAGGAAACACAAACTTTAAATGATACAATGGACCAGTTAGACTTAATTGATATCTATAGGGCATTTCACCCCAAAACAATGACTATACTAAAGTTGAAGTATATAAAATTAATACATAGAAATCCCTTACATATACACTAACAGTGAGAAAAGAGAAAGAAAAATTAAGGAAACAATCCCATTCAACATTGTGACGAAAAGAATACAATACTTAGGAGTAAAATCTACCTAAAGGAACAAAAGACCTATATAGAAAACTACAAAACACTAATGAAAAAAATCAAAGATGACACCAATACATGGAGAAATGTACCATGTTCATGGATCGCAAGAATCAATACAGTAAAAATGAGTAAACTACCCAAAGCAGTCTACAGATTCAATGCAATCCCTATCAAGCTACCAACAGTATTTTTCACAGAGCTAAAAGAAATAATTTCACAATTTGTATGGAAACACAAAAAACCTTGAATACCCAAAGCAATCTTGACAAAGAAGAATGGAACTGGAGGAATCAACCTGCCTGACTTCAGGCTCTACTACAAAGCTACACTCATCAAGACAGTATGGTACTGGGACAAAGACAGAAATATAGATCAATGGGACAAAATAGAAAGGCCAGAGATAAATCCACGGAGAAGGCAATGGCACCCCACTCCAGTGTTCTTTCCTGGAAAATCCCATGGACGGAGGAGCCTGGCAGGCTGCAGTCCATGGGGTCGCTAAGAGTCGGACACGACTGAGGGACTTCACTTTCACTTTTCACTTTCATGCATTGGAGAAGGAAATGGCAACCCACTCCAGTGTTCTTGCCTGGAAAATCCCAGGGATGGGGGAGCCTGGTGGGCTGCCGTCTATGGGGTTGCACAGTTGGACACGACTGAAGCAACTTAGCAGAGATAAATCCACACACCTATGGACACCTTATCTTTGACAAAGGAGGCAAAAATACACAATGGAGAAAAGACAATGTCTTTAACAAGTGGTGCTGGGAAAACTGGTCAACCATTTGTAAAAGAATGAAACTAGAACACTTTCTAACACTATACACAAAAATAAAATAGATTAAAGATCTATATGTAAGACCAGAAACTATAAAACTGCTAAAGGAAAACATAGGTAGAACCCTCTGTGACATAAAGCACAAGATCCTCTATGACCCACCTCTCAGAGTAACGGAAATAAAAACAAAAATAAACAAATGGGAACAAATTAAACTTAAAAGCTTTTGCCCAATGAAGGAAACTATAAGCAAGGTGAAGACAGCCTTCAGAGTGGGAAAAAATAACAGCAAACGAAGCAACTGACAAAGAATTAATCTCAAATATATACAAACAGGTCATGCTGCTCAATACCAAAAAAATAAAAGACCCAATCAAAAAATGGGCCAAAGAACTAAACAGACATTTCTCCAAAGAGGGTGGACAGATGGCTAACAAACACATGAAAAAATGATCAACATCATTTATTACCAGAGAGATGCAAATCAAAACCACAATGAAGTACCATCTCACGCCGGTCAGAATGGCTGCTATCAAAAAGTCTACAAACAATAAATGTTGGATAGGGTGTGGAAAGAAGGGAATCCTCTTACACTGTTGGTGGGAATCCAGCATAGTACAGACACTATGGAGAAGAGTGTGGAGATTTGTTAAAAAACTGAAAATAGAACTGCCATAAAACCCAGCAATCCCACTGCTGGGCATACAAACTGAGGAAACCAGAATTGAAAGAGACATGTGTACTCCAATGTTCATCGCAGCACTGTTTACAACAGCTAGGACATGGAAGCAACCTAGATGTCCATCGGCAGATGAATGGATAAGAAAGTTGTGGTACATATACACAATGGAATATTACTCAGTTATTAAAAAGAATGCATTTGAATCAGTTCAAATGAGGTGGATGAAACTGGAGCCTATTATACAGAGTGAAGTAAGCCAGAAAGAAAAACACCAATACAGTATACTAACCCATATATATGGAATTTAGAAAGATGGTAACAATAACCCTGTATGTGAGACAGCAAAAGAGACACAGATGTACAGAACAGTCTCATGGACTCTGTGGGAGAGGGCAAGGGTGGGATGATTTGGGAGAATGGCATTGAAACATGTATAATATCATATGTGAAACAAATTGCCAGTCCAGGTTCGATGTATGATACAGGATGCTCAGGGCTGGTGCACTGGGATGACCCAGAGGGATGGATGGGATGGGGAGGAAGGTGGGAGGGGGTTCAGGATGGGAAACATGTGTACACCCGTGGCAGATTCATGCTGATGTATGGCAAAACCAATACAATATTGTAAAGTAATTAGCCTCCAATTAAAATAAATAAATAAATAAAAACCCTGCAAGCTACATTTCAGCAATACTTGAACCAAGAACTTACAGATGTACAAGCTGGGTTTTACAAAGATAGAGGAACCAGAGACCACATTGCCAACATTCGCTGGTTCATGAAGAAAACGAAGGAGTTGCAGAAAAGCATCTACTTCTGTTTCATTGACTATGCTAAAGCCTTTTACTGTGTGGATCACAAGAAACTGGGGAACATTCATAAAGTGATGGGAGTATCCAGAACTGTTTCATTGACTATGCTAAAGCCTTTTACTGTGTGGATCACAAGAAACTGGGGAACATTCATAAAGTGATGGGAGTATCCAGAACACGTTACCAGTCCCTGAGTAATATGTATAGGGGTCAAGAAGCAACAGAAACGAGCTTGGAAACACTGACTGGTTCAAAACTGGGAAATGAGTACAACAATGTTGTATACTGTCATCTTGCTTATTTAATTTATATGCAGAATGCATGCTAAGTTGCTTCAGTCATGTCCAATTCTTTATGACCCTATGGACTGTAGCCCACCAGGCTCCTCTGTCCTTGGGGATTCTCCAGGCAAGAATACTGGAGTGGGTTGCCATGACCTCTTTCAGAGGATCTTCCTGACCCAGGGATCAAACCCATGTCTCTTATGTCTCCTTTATTTGCAGGCAGATTCTTTACAACTAGCACCACCTGGGAATCCCTATATGCAGAGTACATCATTTGAGATGCAGGGCTGGATGAATCAAAAGCTGGAATAAAGATTGCCAGAGGTATCAACAGATGATACTACTCTAATGATAGAATGTGAAGAGAAACTAAAGAGCCTCTTGATGAGGATAAAAAGGAGACTGAAAAAGCTGGCTTGGAATTCAACATTCAAAAAACTAAGATCATGGCATCCTGTCCCATCATTTCATGGCAAATAGAAGGGGGAAAAAGTGGAAGCAGTGACAGATTTTATTTTTCTTTGGCTCCAAAATCAGTGTGGACAGTGACTACAGGCATGAAATTAAAAGATGCTTGCTCCTTGGAACAAAAGCTATGACAAACCTAGACAGTGTATTAAAAAAGCAGAGACACTTTGCTGGTAAGGGTCCGTAGAGTCAAAGCTATGGTTTTCCCAGTAATCATGTACGGATGTGACAGTTGGACCATAAAGAAGGGTGAATGCCAAAGAACTGATGCTTTCAAATTGTGCTTGAGAGTCCCTTGGACTGCAAGGAGACTAAACTAGTCAACCCTAAAGAATATCAACCCTGAATATTCATTGGAAGGTCTGCTGCTGAAGCTGAAGCTCTATTACTTTGGCCACCTGATGCAAACTGTCAGCTCACTGGGAAAGACCCTGATGCTTGGAAAGACTAAAGGTGATGGAGAAGAGGGCAACAGAGAATGAGATGGTTACATAGCATCACCAACTCAACAGACATGAATTTGAGCAAACTCTGAGACAATGGAGGACTGAGGATCCTGACATGCTATAGTCCATGATGTCTTGAACTGTTGGACATGACTTAGCAAGTGAACAACAACAGGAACATACATTATCATTAATCATCTTAAATATAAATGGATTAAATGTTCTAACAGAAAGACACAGACTGGCTGAATGCTCACACACACACACAAAAACTGTTTATACACTGTCTACAAGAGACCCACTTCAGACATAGGGACACATATAGATGGAAAGTAAGGGTACAGAAAAAAGATCCTTTCATGCAAATGAAAATCAAAAGAAAGCTGGAGTAGCAATTTGCATATCAGATAAAATAGACTTTAAAATGAAGACTATGACAAGAGACAAGGAAGGACACTACATAATGATGAAGGTACCACTCCAAGAAGAAATAGAACAAATTTAAATATTTATGCACCCACAATAGAATTATATCAATATGTAAGGCAAATACTAACAGCCAAAAAAGAGGAAATCTATAGTAACACAATAATAGTGGAGGACATAAACACTCTACTTATACCAATGGATAGATTAGACAAAAAATTAAGGAAACACAAGTGTTAAAAGACATATTAGAACAGGTAGACTTAACTGATATTTATAGGACATTCTATGCAAAAACAGCAAAATATACGTTATTCTCAACTTCACAAGAAATATTCTCCAGGATAGATCAATCTTAGGACACAAATCCAGCCTCCATAAATTTAAGAAAATTACAATCATATTAAACATAGTTTCTGACCACAACACTGTAAAATTAGAAATTACAAGAAAAAAAAAAAAAAACTGTGAAAAAAAAAAATACAGACATATAGAGGCCAAACAGTATGACACTAAATAACCAAAAGGTCACTGAAGAAACCAAAGAAGAAATCAAAAAATACCTAGAAACAAAAGGTTATTTTTGATGATGCAAAATCTGTGCAATACAGCAAAAGCACTTTTAAGAGGTACATTTATAACAATACAATACTACCTCAAGAAACAAGAAAAATCTCATACTAACTTCACACCTAAAGCAACCAAGACAATGAAGAATCAAAAAAAAAAAAGTTAGCAAAAGAAATAAAAAAGACCAGAGCAGAAATACACGAAATAGAAATAAAACAATAACAACAAAAGATCAATGAAACTAAAAGTTAGTTTTTTGAGGAGATAAACAAAATTGATAAATCTTTAGTAAGACTCATTAAGAAAAGGAAAAGAGAGGAGACGTGAATCAATAAAATTAGAAATGAAAAAGAAGTTACAACAGACACCACAGAAATACAAAGGGATCATAAGAGACTACTACAAGCAACTGTATGTCAATAAAACAGACAACCTGGAAGAAATGGACAAATTCTTAGAAAAGTACAACCTTCCAAGACCGAACCAGGAAGAAATAAAAATTATGAACAAACCAACCACAAGCACTGAAATTGAAACTGTGATTAAAATCTTCCAACCAACACAAGTTCATGACCAGATGGCATCACTGGTGAATTTTATCAAATATTCAGAGAAGAGTTAACACCTACTCTTCTCAAACTCTTCCAAAAAATTGCAGGAGATGGAACACTCCCAAATTCATTCCATGAAGCCACCATCACCCTGATGCCAAAACCTGACAAACATCACAAAAAAGATTACAAGACAGTATCACTGATGAACATAGATGCAAAAAGCCTCAACAAAATACTAGCAAAACCGAACCCAACAACACATTAAAAGGACCATACACCCTGATGAAGTGGGGTTTATCCCAGGGATTCAAGGATTCTTCAATATATGCAAATCATTCAATGTGTTACACTATATTAACAAATTAAAGAAAAACCATATGATCATCTCAATAGATGCAGAAAAAACTTCTGACAAAATTCAACCCCTATTTATGATTAAAAAAACATCCCAGAAAGTAGGCATAGAGGGATCTGACCTCAACACAATAAAAGTCATATGTAACAAACTCACAGCAAATATCATTATCAATGGTGAAAAACTGAAAGCATTCCCTCTAAGATCAGAATAAGACAAGAGTGTCCACTCTCACCACTATTATTCAATGTAGTTTTGGAAGTCCTAACCACAACAATCAGAGAAGAAAAAGAAATAAAAGGAATCCAGAATGGGAAAGAAGTAGTAAAAACTCTCACTGTTTGCAGATGACATGATTCTCTGCAAACAAAATCCTAAAGATCCCATCAGAAAACTACTACAGCTAATCAATGAATTTAGCAAAGCTGAAGGATACAAAATTAATGCATATAAATACCTTGCATTCCTGTACACAAACAATGAATGTTTAGAAAGAGAAATTAAGGAAACAATCCCACTTACCACTGCAACAACAACAAAAATACCTAAAAATTAACCTTCCTAAGGAAGCAAAAGACCTATAAGCAGAAAAATTAAGATACTGATGAATGAAATCAAAGACGATACAAACAGATGGAGAGATACACCATGTTCTTGGATTGGAAGAATCAATATGGTGAAAATGACTATACTACCCTAAGCAATTTACAGATTCAATGCAATTTCTATCAAATTACCAACAGCATTTTTCACAGAATTAGAACAAAAAATTTTATAATTTGTACGGAAACACAAAAGACCCAAAATAGCCAAAGCAATCCTGAGAAAGAAAAATGAAACTGGAGGAATCAACTTTCCTGACTTCAGACTATATAGCCATAGGCATCAAAACAGTATGGTACTGACACAAACAGAAATATAGATTAATGGAACACTCAGAAATATAGATTAATGGAACACTCAGAAATATAGATTAATGGAAAGCTCAGAGATAAACTGACACACCCAGGTCACCTAATCTTGACAAAGGAGGCAAGAATATAAAATGGAGAAAAGACAGTCTCTTCAACAAGTGGTGCTGGGAAAACTCAACAGCTACATGTAAAAGAATGGAATTAGAACACTCCCTAATACCATACACAAAAATGAACTCAAAAGGGATTAAAGACCTAAATGTAATGCCAGACACTATAAAACTCTTAGAGGAAAACATAGGCAAAAGACTCTCTGACATAAATCGCAACAAGATCTTTTTTGACCCACCTCCTAGAGTAATGAACATAAAAACAAAAATAAATAAATGGGACCTAATTAAACTTAAAAGCTTTTGTACAGCAAAGGAAATGACAAAGAATAATGAAAAGGCAACCCTCAAAATGAGAGAAAATATCTGCAAATGAAGCAATTGACAAAGGATTAACCTCCAAAATATACAAACAGGTCACACAGCTCAATATCAAAAAAAGCAACAGCCCAATCAAAAAATGGGCCCAAGACCTATACAGACACTTCTCCAGAGAAGACATACAGATGGCCAACAAACACATGAAAAGATGCTCAACATCACTAATTATCAGAGAAAACAAATCAAAACTACAATGAATTATCTCATGGTGGTCTGAATGGCCATCATCAAACAACAAAAATTGGAGAGAGTGTAGAGAAAAGAGAACCCTCTTATGCTGCTAATGGGAATGTAAATTGATACAGCCACTATGGAGAACCTTATGCAGAACACTATGGAGAAGAGTATGGATAAAACTACCATATGATCAAGTAATCCCACTACTGGGCATACACCAAAGAAAATCATAATTTAAAAAGATATATGCATCCCAATGTTCACTGCAGCACTATTTACAATAGCCAGGACTTGGAAGCAATTTGAATGTCCATCAACAGAGGAATGGGATAAAGAACGTGTGGTACATATATACAATGGAATATCATTCAGCTATAAAAAGGAATGAAACTGTGTCATCTGCAGAGATGTGGATAGACCTAGACACTGACATACAAAGTGAAGCAAGTCAGAAAAAGAAAAATATCATAGATTAACACATGTTGTATATAGAAAGATGGTATAGATTATCTTATTTGCAAAGGAGAACTAGGGACACAGAGAACAAACATAAAAATACCAAGGGCAAACAGAGATGGGGGAGGGCGTAAGTCAGATGAATTGGAAGACTGGGATTGACATATATACAGTACACTGCATAAAACAGATAGCTAATGAGAACCTACTGTATGGCACAGGAAACTCTACTTGATGCTCTATGGTGATCTAAATGGGAAGGACATCCAAAAAAGAAGGGATATATGTATATGTATGGCTGAGTTACTTTGCTGTACAGCAGAAACGAACACAGCAGTGTAAAGCAAATATACTTCAATTTTAAAAATTAAAAAATACTTTGAGACAAAAGTGAAAACACAACATACTAAAACTTATGGGCTGCAGTGAAAGTAGTTCTAAGGCAAGTTTACAGTAATACACATTGGGAAAAAAGAAACAACTGAAATAATCAACCTAACTGTACACCTCAAGCAACTAAAAAAATCAGAAACTAAGATCAAACTTAGCAGAAAAAAGGAAACAATACAAATTAGAGCAAAAATGAATAGAGAAGAAGAGAACAATAGGAAAGATTATCAAAATTAAAAATTGGTTCTTTGAATTCAAAACAAAATTGATAAACCTTCAGCTAAACTAGCCAAGAAAAAGAGACTCCAAATAAACAAAACCAGAAATGAAGAGACATTATCACTGATATCACAAAAATACAAAAGATCTTAAGAGTTATACACCAACCAATCCAATTGGACAACCTAGAAAAATGGATAAACTCCTAGAAACATTAAATCTACCAAGACTGATCAGGAAGAAACAAAAAATACAGCATAGTGACTATATAATAATATTGTACTTTATAATATTAACTTAAACAACAAGGGTCTGAACTGTGAGGGTACACTTACACAATCTGTGGTTGGTTGAATCCACAGATGCCAAACCATGGATATGGAGGAAATGCCTAAACAGAAACCCTACTGTATGTTACCTGCAGATTTTGAACTGTGCAGATGGTTGGTTCCTCCAGCCCCTACATTGTTCAAGGGTCAAGTGTATATTTGAGAGTTGCTAAGAGAGTAAATTTGAAAGTATTTATCAGAAGAAAAAAACACTATGTGAGGTGACAGATGTTAACTAATTATGCTAATCATTTCACAATATATACATATATCAAATAATTGTTTTATATCTTTAATACTGTTATGTGCCAATTATATCTCAATAAATCTGAAGAAGAAAAAATTGAAAACAGGAACTCAAACAAGTATAATACATGTACATTCTTGTCTATAACAGCACGATTCACAATAGTCAACAGGTAGAAATGGCCCAAAGGTCCTCAACAGATGAACGGATTAAAATTGTGGTATATGCATGCATATACAAAGAAATAATATCCAGCCATTAAAGGGATGAAATACTGACACATTCTACAATATAGATGAATATCTGAACTATTATGCTAAGTGAAAAGAAGCCAGACCTAGAAGGTCACATATTGTATGATCCAATTCATATGAAATATCTAGAACAGATAAATCAAGAGACAGGATGCAGACTGATGGGGCCTGGTGGGTGGTAGGAATGGGGAAAACTACTTAACAGATAAGGAGTTTTACTTTGGAGCAATGGAAATGCTTCAGAGTTAAAGGTGATGGCTGTACTACACTGTAAACGTATTAAATGTCACTGAATTATTGAATTTAAAATGGTTATTTTCATATTATACAAATTTCACCTAGTAATTTTTTAAAAGTAATCAAATATGGAATTATATTAAGGGCATTTAATCAGAAGTAACAAATGAAAAGCTGGACACACATTTCTGAAGATAGTTTATCAAATAAAATAATAATCACAATTAAATGGTTTTCCCAGTCTTACATGAAATTAATTACCATTCCTAGCTTTGTTATCAAAACCAGTAAATACATTTATTTGTGGATCCTGGCAGTCCCTAGAACTTAGAACTGATTACTTTTTTAAAATACACAGTCATCTAGCATCTAGATCTTCATTTCTACATACCATTTTCCAATAAAAGGCACAAGATTGCTGGTAGAAATGGATGATTTCAACACCAGGTCAGGGAAAATACAAGATGAATTTGGACACTGAGTGGTGTCAGAAAGTAATGAAGCAATGAAAAAGGATAGAGGTTGTTCCAAAGGACAAACAAGAGCCAATCTAAAGGAGCTTCTAGTGGCCCAGAGCTAGGACAACTACAGCAACAAAATAAAAGTTGAGATTATTAAATTATAATCCATAGAATATATTTTATTAACATCTCTGAGTTCACCCTCATATAAATAAGTGAATAACTAAATGAGGGAGAAGGGAACAGCTCTTCTTTACAAAAGATGTCCCATTAACAATTGTAAAATGAGGAAACAAAAAAACTGTATTTATTAGCTGAACATCACAGTAATAACTGTTGTAGGTACGCTAACAGGACCTGGTGAAAGTTTAAGGAGAAACATGGTATTTGTGTATTCTCAAAGAATCTACCTCAAGGTGTTTTTTAATTACAAAGGAGAAAATAGTACTTCTCACTGGAGAAATCCAGTAGACATCCCCTTAATCATGCAATGGAGGTTAACATCACCAGTAATAAGACATATCAATACCACATATCCTCTGATATTCTCGATGTTGTTCAGTCGCTCAGTTGTGTCTGACTCATCGCGAACCCCATAGACTGCAGCACGCCAGACTTCCCTGTCCTTCACCATCTCCCAGAGCTTGCTCAAACTCATGTCCATTGAGTCAGTGATACAATTCAATTATCTTGTCTTGTCGTCCCCTTCTCCTCCCGCCTTCAATCCTTCCCAGCATCAGGGTCTTTTCTAATCAGTAGGCTCTTCACATCAGGTGGCCAAAGTACTGGAGATTTGGCTTCAGCATCAGTCCTTCTAATGAATATTGAGGGTTGATTTCCTTTAGGATTGACTGGTTTGATTTCCTTTCAGTCCAAGGGATTCTCAAAAGTCTTCTCAAACACCAAAAAGTCTTCTCAAAAGCATCAATTCTTTGGCCCTCAGTCTTCTTTATGGTCCAACTCTCACATCCATACATGACTACTGGAAAAACCATAGCTTTGACTAGACAGACATCTGTCAGCAAAGTAATGTCTCGGCTTTTTAATATGCTGTCTAGGCGATTTGTCATGGCTTCTCTTCCAAAGGAGCAAGTGTCTTTTAATTTCATGGCTGCAGTCACCATCTACAGTGATTTGAGAACCCAAGAAAATAATGTCACTGTTTCCATTGTTTCTCCATCTCTTTGCCATGAAGTGATGGGACTGGATGCCATGATTTTCGTCTTTTGAATATTGAACTTTAAGCCAGCTTTTTCACTCTCCTCTTTCACCCTCATCAAGAGGCTTTTTAGTTCCTCTTTGCTTTCAAACATAAGGGTGGTGTCACCTGCATATCTGAGGTCATTGATATTTCTCCCAGCAATCTTGATTCCAGCTTGTGTTTCATCCAGTCTGATATTTCTCCTGATGTACTCTGCATATAAGTTAAATAAGCAGGATGACAATATACAGCCTAGATGTACTCCTTTCCCAATTAGGAACCATTCTGTTGTTCCATGTCCACTTCTAACTGTTGCTTCTTGACCTGCATACAGGTTTCTCAGGAGGCAGGTCAAGTGGTCAGGTATTCCCATCTCTTTAAGAATTTTCCATAGTTTGTTATGATCCACACAGTCAAAGGCTTTAGCATAGTCAATGAAGCAGAAATAGATGTTTTTCTGGAACTCTCTTGCTTTTTCTATGATCCAACAGATGTTGGCAATTTGATCTCTGGTTCCTCTGCCTTTTCTAAATCCAGCTTGAACATCTGGGAGTTCTCAGTTCATGTACTGTTGAAGCCTAGCTTGGGGAATTTTGAGCATTACTTTGCTAGCATGTGAAATGAATGCAATTATGGGGTAGTTTGAACATTCTTTGGCATTGCCCTTCTTTGGGACTGGAATGAAAACTGACCTGATATGATGCAGTGAAAAGGACATAGCATGTTTTACTGCTTAAGACACTGTAATATGGCTTCTACCACCATATCACCATAAATACTAAATGAGCTGCTAACTGCTAAATTCAGTAACACTTTGCATATTCATCTTACATACCCTCTCTGTCATATAATACTATTGACCATTCCCTCCTTTCTGTTTTCTTTTTTTTTTTAGATTTTCTTTCATGTGGACCATTTTTAAAGTCTTTATTGAATTTGTTACAATATTGCTTCTGTTGATTACGTTCTGGTTTTTTGGCTGCTAGGCATGTGGTTTCTTAGCTCCCCAACCAGGGATTCAACATACAACCCTCTGCAGTGGAAGGTAAATTCTTAACCACTGGACTGCCAGGGAAGTCCCCCCTCCTTTCTATTGATAAAACACTCTCACTTCTTGGTTTCTAGCATACCAATCAATCCCTATTCCTTTAATGTCTCTGGCCACTGCATATTCTCCTTGTTGGTCTATTCTTTCATTTAAATTTTGGCAGTCTCATGAGTGTCTTCCTTAGCCCTCTATTTTTTTCTCCTTCTACATAGTCTGCAGAAGTTATCCATGGCCACTATAAAAAAATTACCTCCATGATGATTCTCAAACTTTACTGCAAGTCTAAATCTCTTTCTAGAGTACCTACCCCATATATACAACTGTTAGACATTTTCATCATGATGTCTCCTAGATAGCTTCAACTCCACATACCTCAAGCTGAAATCACCATTTTCTCCAACTTCTCAAATTTGCTGCTCCACATCTTAGTTAATAGCATCATTATCCATCTTGCTGCCTAAGCCAGATACCCAGGAAGTATACTCTTTATTTTTTTCTTTACTCTCTGTATTGAATCACACAGTAACTCCGGCCCATTTTACCTCCTAAATAACTCTATAAACATTGTCATAATCTCCCTTGAGATTCCCATCCCTTCTCTCCAATATTACCATTAAATTCTCTGAAGTTCCATCAAGTCAAGTGTCTCCCTATCTTCAACCTTGTCCATTTTCAATCCACACTCCAAACTACAGCTTTTACAAAGAAGACATGTTGTTTAATATCTTTTGCCCTGAAATACCCTCTTCTCTTTCATCAACCAGACCAGTATCTACCTACACAGCCTTCAATACTCATTCATAATTCTTTATTTAGAAAGTTTTCCCTGACTTCTCTAGACTGAGAGTGGTTCCCGTCAAAAACCCTACACATACCTCTACTAAAGCACTTAACATGCTTTATTTTAAACAGCTAGTTACCTGTTTTCTCCTCTAAATTGTGATTTCCTAGAGGGCAAAGGCTATGCCTTGTTCATAGTTGTAGCTCCAGTACCTAGTACAATGTCTGACAAATGGCAGGTAAGCAATAAATGTTTGTTAAGACTGGCTGAAGATGGTATAATGTTCTTTTTGTAAATGTAAAGCTGTAATACGCAGTAATAAACTCTAGAAACATTAGTATGATTTTGCTACTTTTGTATGTATGACAATATTCTAAGCTAGTAATACTAACATATAAGAATTCATTTAAAAGATAGTTTTACAGTAGGCTTATTTAAATGCTATTCATTAAAGCAATAGATTATAGTTACACAACAGGTCCTAAATAAGAAGTAAAATTTATCAGTTTGAGTTGTGGAAAACAGAGCTAGCAAGATGAAGGGGAAAGAGATGAGTGAAAGGACTTGGATTGTAGTGTCACTAATTAGCTGGACTTTAAGCAGCATTCAAAACAGAAACAATGATAGTAGCCTAACCACACGAGCTGTATAGGTAGTCCTCACAAAATCCATTACCAAAAATAATGTTTTATTACAGAACCATAAGTCAAAATTGCAAGAGCAAAATTTAAAGCACTTTACAATTCACAAACTGCTTTCACAGCTATCATTTCACTTGATTCTCCCCAGAATAGTGGGTGATAGGTAAGTTTTATTCAAATGTCCATCATATAGCCTAAAAACATTGAGACTAAGGTAAAGTAGCTAAGACAAAGTAATACTCTCATGCTTCAAAATCTTTCATAATCCTTCAAAACCTTTCAGAATCGTTTCATGACATTAGACTGCTTGGTGACAAATCCGAACAACTCTTCCTCATGATAGGCAGTGCAGGCCCTTATCACTTCTCTTCTATATTACTTCAATATCCTCCTAACTGATGTCCCTATCTCCAATCCCTGTCTATTTCCAATATGTCCTTCAAACTGCAAGAAGAATCATATTTCTAAAAGAAATTTGATCATATCATCCCTACTTCAAATTATTTTCTAGGCCAGCCATGTCCAGCAGAACTTTCTATGATTATGAAAATGTTCTGTATCTATGTGGTCAAATAGCCACCCGGACACATGTGGCTACTGAACACTTAAGATATGTCTTATGTGACTAAGCTACCAAGTTTTAAATTTTATTTAATTTTAATTGAAATTTAAATAGCCACATGTGGCTAATGTCTACTGTATTGAAAGTACAGCTCTAAGCAATTAGGAATCCCTTTTTTTTTCTGATCCTGGTGAAGACCAATGAATAAATAAATAAATAGGTTATACTAAAGTGTTAGAGAAGAGCTGCCTTTTTCTTTTTTCTTTTTTCTATGTTTTCTAATCTTTCAGTAGCTAGTATGTACTATTTTGGTAATTTTTTTTTTTTGTAAATACAAGAACTTTATTTTGAAAAAAGAAGCATGAGTATAGATCTTTACTGAAGTGAAGTGAAGTGGCTCAGTCGTGTCCAACTCTTTGCGATCCCATGGACTGTAGCCTACCACGCTCCTCCATCCATGGTATTTTCTAGGCAAGAGTACTAGAGTGGGTTGCCATTTCCTTCTCCAGAGGACCTTCCCAGCCCAGGAATTGAACCTGAGTCTCCCACATTGTAGGTAGACACTTTACTATCTGAGCTACCAGGGAAGTTATAGATCTTTATTAGGCAGCATCAAATATGTAGAATACCTATGTTACACAAATTGAAGAAACTGCTGAAATGAAGAGGAAATACTGGGAAACAATATTCAATAAACCTCCAATTGCCTAGTAAAGTGATAATCAAAACTGGCTAAATCTAAAAGCTACAGAATATTTCCAGGAAAGCTTCTTAAACTTGTTAAAGACTGTTTTACATGTTAAAAATTAATCATTAAGTCATATGCAAGAATGCTAAAATAAAATGTATTACTAGTAGACAAAACAGAGTTCATATGAAGATATTAATACAACCTATCAAAAAGATCAGAGCACCAACTGAAAAATTTAAATATGAAAATTTTGTAATTATAAAAACAAGTTTACTAAATGCCGAACTAGAATAACAAGTGAAAGTTCCTTTTTACTGTCCTTTGGCATCCCAATCTATCTCCTCTCCAGAAGTATGTTTGCAGTATACTATTCCAGCTTTTTATGTATTTACATACACACATGCTATCATGGACTGAATTGTGTCTCCTCCAAATTCCTGTTCAAGTTCTAACTCCCAGTATCTCAAATGTGACTGTATATGGAAATAGGACCTTTAAAGAGGTTAATTAAGATTAAACAGGGTCATTAGGGTGGACCCTAATATATGACTGGCATACTTAAGAGAAGAGATTAAGACACAGACATGCACAGAAGAAAGACCTTGTGAGGAAATAGAAGGCAGCCATCTAACAAGGCAAGGAGAAACGTCTCAGAAGAAATCAACCCCACCAACACCTTATCTCAGACTTCTAGCCTCCAGAATTGTGAGAAAATAAATTTCTATTGTTTAAGCCACCTAGTCTATGGTACTTTTGAGGCAGGAGGCACATGGATCGCCTTAGGGTAAAGCAACTGGAGATTCATTCCCTATGGATCAAAACTCCAAGACAATAGCAGGACAATTAACGGAGAAGGCTGGGCCCTGCCCAGACCACGTACTTCTCATTCTCAAAGTCAGGAGCCCTCCCCAACCACACATGCACAGAAAAGTTCCTTGGAGGCCAAAGGGGAGTTATGTCAAGGGATGTTCCCTACCCATATGCCTTTTCAGTAAAATCCCTCTTGGCTAAAAGATGTGATCCCAACCACATAGGATCCTGAGATATACCACATATGGACTGTGAACCAGGCAAATCAAAATGATTGGCCAAAGGAAACCTGGAAAAAATACCCCATAAAAGTAACTCAAACTGCCATCAGGGCACGACTAAGGGACTCCCCCTCTGAGTGCCCATGTGCCTATCCACACAGACTGTACTCTTTTCCTCTTAATAAATACTTAACTTGCTTCACTGCTTTCCATCTTTGTGGGAATTATTTTTTGTAAAGCCGAAGATCCAGGGCCCTTGTCACTGACCACCAGTCTTGTGGCTAGGATCTGGTGCTTTCACTGCCTTGACCCAGCCCAATCTCTGGCTAGTAACCCAGCCCCACTCCAAGCCATGGCAAGCTGAGGCCACCCGAGATCACTTTGTTACAGCAGCTTAGCAAACACATACGTACAGACAGCTGTTAAGCCACCATAGTTAAGAGTGGCTGAAGAAAGAGTTCACACTTGGCAGATATTTGTATACTTAAAAATATGTATATATTACAATGACAAATTACTCAAGATCAGTTAAAAATAATTTGATAAGTAAACCAATAGAAGCTTCAACTTCTCTTTTCTAGTATGCTTTTAAAGGCATGAAAAAAAATTAAAAGCATGATAAGTTAATTTAAAAAAGCCTACACTCTTAGGATATAGTTTCTCTACTCTAACATCTCTCACCCCTGGATGTGGTAAAGAAAACTTAAAGAACCAATAAACTAATAAATAGCCTGCAGTTAAAATTGCTACAAGCAGTAAAATTTTGTATATCTTATCCCTCAAAGAACTCCATCTTGTAAGTCATTTTTTAAGCAAAAGATGCCTACTAATAAAGTAACTCAAAAATTTTGAAAGCATATAAGCTTTGGTTATCAAGCAAACACTAACATTCAGTGATGCTACCGTACCACAGTACCACCTAGTGACAGAAATGCAATGGACAAACTTAATAGGTTGCCCTAAAGTTTAATAATTCCACAATTTGATTAAGATTTTGCTGAAATATACACTTTATGTAGAAATGAGCCTTCTATTCTGATGCATGGTGCTGAAATACACCCTTTACATAGAAATGAGCCTTCTGTTCCAATGTATGGTACTAAAGCAAACATTATTTATTCCATGTTAGACTTTGTTTTGATTTGGTTATAGGGTTTAATCACTCATTTCATTAGTATTCTCTGAGTGCTTGCTACATGTGAGACACTATGCCCTGTTGTGAGGAAGATAAAACAAGGTGATTGGAGTGTACCTGTCTTTTAGGTTCATAAAATCTTATCTTCTCCACAAGACACACATGATAACTGTATTAGTAGAAAAAGGTGTTATAGGAATTCAGAGAAGGAAAAAATCAATGTCTTACAAGCTTATAAGGAATGGTTCTATTGGCATAAATTGGTCCTTGAGCTAAGATTTGAACAAAAGAAAGGAGTTAGAGAGAGGACATTTCAGACAGAGGGTATGATATAAATGAAGGAACAAAAACAAAAAAGCACAAGGTTCAAGGAACAGTGAACAATCCAGGATGGTTGGAGGGGCAGGGTATTTATAGGGAAATAGTTAATAATATGGCCAGCAAGATAGGTGAAAATTCTTTAGGGCCTTGAAGAGCAGGCTAAGGTGTAGAGTCCACTGAAGTCCACAAGCAGGGACGTGATACTTAACAGAGTCATGTTTCAGAAAGAATAATCTGGATGTTTTTTGTGTGGGATGGGATGAAAGGATGAATGCCTAAAGGTAGTGAGGAAAGCTGTGCATAAACTTACGTAGACCTAAAACTAGGGCAGAAGTTGAGAGACTGAAAAGGAGAATAGGCCATTGCTACTACAATGAGGTATTCACCTACCTCACAGGGCTACTGTGAAGATCAAAGGATATAATAAAATATTTGAAAAGTTTATTTGCTCACTAGTGACAAACTTACAATGGTGTGGAGAGAAGAAAAGAAGACTTTAGGGAGATTTTAGAAAAAGAAGGAGGAAAAAAAATGATTAAAAGACCTAATTTTGGTAAAGACTGAGTACTAAGGAAAATAATGCCTATAAGTAAACAGAAACAGGATCTAAAATTTGTTGTCTCAGCAATATATAAATTATATACATGTAAGAACTGGAATTCAAGGGGAAAATGGAAGATAAGAAGTGAGACTGTGGGTATTTTTCTCATGTTTCTATTAGATGTGATTTTATACAGTTAAAAAGAGAAATGTATAAATAAAATAAAAAAGGAAAATTATAAGAATCACATACAGAACAGGCAACTTTGCCTCTATTATATAGTCTATTTTATAACACGGCAAGAACACACTCCACACTCCTTTGAAAAACCAACAACTTTAAGGTCACAACACTGGAGGGGGAGGAGCTAAGATGGCGGAGGAGTAGGACGGGGAGAATACTTTCTCCCCCACAAATTCATCAAAAGAACATTTAAACGCCGAGTAAATTCCACAAAACAACTTCTGAATGCTGGCAGAGGACATCAGGCACCCAGAAAAGCAACCCATTATCTTCAAAAGGAGGTAGGAAAAAATATAAAAGACAAAAAAAGAGACAAAAGAGGGAGGGACGGAGCTCCATCCCGGGAAGGGAGTCTTAAAAAGAGAGAAGTTTCCAAACACCAGGAAACCTTCTCAGTGCCGAATCTGTGCTGAGCCTTGGAAGCACAGAGGGCAACATAACAGGGAGGAAAAATAAATAAACAATTAAAACCCGCAGATTACGAGCCCTATGGTAACTCCCCCAGCGGAGAAGCAGCGCAGACGCCTGCACACGCCACTAGCAAGGGGGGGCTGGGCAGGGAGGCGCGACATGGGCTGCATCGCTTAGAGTAAGGATCTGGCCTGAATACCCTGAGCGCTATCTGAGCAAAATAATTTGGGCTAGCAAACCAGACTGTGGGATATCTACCACGCGAAAAGCCAGCCCTAACCTAAGATACTGCCAGGCCTGCGCACGGAACAAAGGACTGTACAGAGATAGCCGGCTGCAGACCGTCCCCCTCTGGTGACAGGCAGCCAGAGCCGGAAGGGGGCAATCGCAGCTCCAGAGACGTTATCTACAAAACTGAAAGCAGGCTTCTTTGCTAACTAAAACTTCTTGGGGGTCTGGAAGGTCAACATCTGCCTGAGAAGTTGCGCTGGTTGTACACCTAGTTAACCAAGCGGCAGGCAGGAGATAAGCCGCAGCAGTTGTGCTCGCCAAACACATCACCTGAGCTGCTCGGACCAGGGAAGGGCACAAAACGCAGGCCCAACCGAGTCTGCACCTCTGAGGACTACCCAAGTGCCTGAACCTGAGCAGCTTAGACCTGGGAGGTGCAAGCAGCCCTGGGCCAGCTGCAGATGGTTCCCGGTGGAGCAACCTAGAGCCTAAGCAGTGTGGGCAGGGAGGCTACACGGGCCATGAGCAGGGGCAGGCCCAGTGTGGCTGAGGTACTGCGAGCACACGCCAGTGTTATTTGTTTGCAGCGTCCCTCCCTCCCCACAGCGCGACTGAACAAGTGAGCCTTAAAAAAAAAAAAAAGTGTCCACCACTGTCCCCTTTGTGTCAGGGCGAAAACCAGACACTGAAGAGACCAGCAAACAGAAGAAGCTGTAACAGAGGGAACCACCTTGGAAGCTACAGGCAATAGATTAAAACCCTGTGGTTAGTACTGAATACATAGGAAGGGGGCCTATAGATCTTGAGAAATATAAGTTGGACAAAGGAACTAGCCGAAAATGAACTGACCCCACAATGCCCACAACAAAATCAGAGAAATTCCTAGATATATTTTTACTATTTTACGATCTGTCTTTTTTTGTAATTTTTAAAAAAATTTTAAGTCCTCTATTATTCCTTTAATTTTCACTTTTATAACCTATTACTGCAAAAAAAAAAAAAAAAGACCCTATTTTTTTTTTTTTAAAAGCAAACTTCATATGTATATTTTTTATAATTTTGTGACCTTGTTTTTATTTTCTTTTTTATTTAACACTGTATTTTTGAAATTCCAAACTCTACTCTAGATTTTTAATTTTACCTTTTTGGTGTTGATTATCAATTTTGTACCTATTTTTTTTTAATAATTTTTGTGACTTTTTTTCTCTCTCTTTCTCTTCTTCTTTTATATAACACTGTATATCTGAAATTCCAAACACTACTCTAGATTTTAAATTTATGCTTTTTAGTATTTGTTATCAATTTTGTACCTATATTTTCTTTATAATTTTTGTGACTTGTTGGTTTTTGTTTGTTTGTTTTTTTTCTCTTTCTTTTCTTCTTTTTTTTTTAACATTGTATTTTTGACATTCCAGACTCTACTCTATATTTTTAACTTTTGCTTTTTGGTATTTGTTATCAATTTTGTACCTATATTTTCTTTACAATTTTTGCGACTTTGTTTTTTTTCTCTCTTTCCTTTCCTTATTCTTTTCTTTAACATTGTATTTTTGAAATTCCAAAATCTACTCTAGATTTTTAATTTTTGCTTTTATGTATTTGTTACCAATTTTGTACCTTTAATAACCCAATCTTCAGTACCCATTTTTCACTAGGGAGCGAGATTACTGGCTTGACTGCTCTCTCCCACTCTGGACTCTCTTTTTTCTCCATCAGGTCACCTGTGTCTCCTCCCATAACCCATCTCTACTTTACCCAACTCTGTGAATTTCTGTGTGTTCCAGACGGTGGAGAACACTTAAGGAATTGATTACTGGCTGGATCTGTCTCCCTCCTTTTCATTCCCCCTTTTATCCTCCTGGCCACCTCTGTCTCCTTCCTCCTTCTTTTCTCTGTATAACTCCGAGAACATCTCTGAGCAGTCCAACTGTGGAGTGCACATAAGGAAGTGATTACTGGCTAGCCCACTCTCTCCTCTATTGATTCCACCTCATCTCATTCGGGTCACCTCTAACTCCCTCCTCCCTCTTCTCTTCTCCATGTAATGCTGTGAACCTCTCTGGGTGACCCTCACGGTGGAGAAACTTTTCATCTTTAATGTAGATGTTTTATCAACGGTGCTGTATAGAAGGAGAAGTTTTGAAACTACTGTAAAAATAAGACCGATAACTGGAAGCAGGAGGCTTAAGTCCAAACCCTAACTCCAGGGAACTTCTGACTCCAGAGGAACATTAATTGACAGAAGCTCATCAAACGCCTCCATACCTACACTGAAACCAAGCACCACACAAGGGCCAACAAGTTCCAGGGCAAGACATACCAAGCAAATTCTCCAGCAACACAGGAACACAGCCCTGAACTCCAAGATACAGGCTGCCTAAAGTCACCCCAAAACCATAGACATCACATAACTCATTACTGGACACTTCACTGCACTCCAGAGAGAAGAAATACAGCTCCACCCACCAGAACACCGACACAGGCTTCCCTAACCAAGAAACCTTGACAAGCCACCTGTACAAACCCACACACAGCGAGGAAATGCCACAATAAAGAGAACTCCACAAACTGCCAGAATACAGAAAGGACACCCCAAACTCAGCAGTTTAAACAAGATGAAGAGACAGAGGAATACCCAGCAGATAAAGGAACAGGATAAATGTCCACCAAACCAAACAAAAGAGGAAGAGAGAGGGAATCTACCTGATAAAGAATTCCGAATAATGATGGTGAAATTGATCCAAAATCTTGAAATCAAAATAGAATCACAGATAAATAGCCTGGAGACAAGGATTGAGAAGATGCAAGAAAGGTTTAACAAGGACCTAGAAGAAATAAAAAAGAGTCAATATATAATGAATAATGCAATAAATGAAATCAAAAACAATCTGGAGGCAACAAATAGTAGAATAACAGAGGCAGAAGATAGGATTAGTGAATTAGAAGATAGAATGGTAGAAATAAATGAATCAGAGAGGAAAAAAGAAAAACTAATTAAAAGAAATGAGGACAATCTCAGAGACCTCCAGGACAATATTAAATGCTACAACATTCGAATCATAGGGGTCCCAGAAGAAGAAGACAAAAAGAAAGACCATGAGAAAATACTTGAGGAGATAATAGTTGAAAACTTCTCTAAAATGGGGAAGGAAATAATCACTCAAGTCCAAGAAACCCAGAGAGTCCCAAACAGGATAAACCCAAGGCGAAACACCCCAAGACACATATTAATCAAATTAACAAAGATCAAACACAAAGAACAAATATTAAAAGCAGCAAGGGAAAAACAACGAATAACACACAAGGGAATTCCCAAAAGGATAACAGCTGATCTTTCAATAGAAACTCTTCAAGCCAGGAGGGAATGGCAAAACATACTTAAAGTGATGAAAGAAAATAACCTACAGCCCATATTATTGTACCCAGCAAGGATCTCATTCAAATATGAAGGAGAAATCAAAAGCTTTACAGACAAGCAAAAGTTGAGAGAATTCAGCAGCACCAAACCAGCTCTCCAACAAATACTAAAGGATATTCTCTAGACAGGAAACACAAAAACGGTGTATAAATTCAAACCCAAAACAATAAATAGCAACGGGATCATACTTAACAATAATTACCTTAAACGTATATGGGTTGAATGCTCCAACCAAAAGACAAAGACTGGCTGAATGGATACAAAAACAAGACCCCTACATATGCTGTCTACAAGAGACCCATCTCAAAACAGGGGACACATACAGACTGAAAGTGAAGGGCTGGAAAAAGATATTCCATGCAAATAGAGATCAAAAGAAAGCAGGGGCAGCAATACTCATATCAGATAAAATAGACTTTAAAACAAAGGCTGTGAAAAGAGACAAAGAAGGTCACTACATAATGATCAAAGGATCAATCCAAGAAAAAGATATAACAATTATAAATATATATGCACCCAACACGGGAGCACCGCAATACATAAGATAAACACTAACAAGTATGAAAGGAGAAATTAACAATAACACAATAATAGTGGGAGACTTTAATACCCCACTCACACCTATGGATAGATCAACTAAACAGAAAATTAACAAGGAAACACAAACTTTAAACGATACAATAGACCAGTTAGACCTAATTGATATCTATAGGACATTTTATCCCAAAACAATGACTTTCACCTTTTTCTCAAGCGCACATGGAACCTTCTCCAGGATAGATCACATCCTGGGCCATAAAGCTAGCCTTGGTAAATTCAAAAAAATTGAAATCATTCTAAGCATCTTTTCTGACCACAATGCAGTAAGATTAGATCTCAATTACAGGAGAAAAATTATTAAAAATTCCAACTATGGAGGCTGAACAACACGCTGCTGAATAACCAACAAATCACAGAAGAAATCAAAAAAGAAATCAAAATTTGCATAGAAACAAATGAAAACACAACAACCCAAAACCTGTGGGACACGGTAAAAGCAGTCCTAAGGGGAAAGTTCATAGCAATACAGGCATACCTCAAGAAACAAGAAAAAAGTCAAATAAATAACCTAAGTCTACACCTAAAGCAACTAGAAAAGGAAGAAATGAAGAACCCCAGGGTTAGTAGAAGGAAAGAAATCTTAAAACTTAGGGCAGAAATAAAAGCAAAAGAAACAAAAGAGACCATAGCAAAAATTAACAAAGCCAAAAGCTGGTTCTTTGAAAGGATAAATAAAATTGACAAACCTTTAGCCAGACTCATCAAGAAACAAAGGGAGAAATATCAAATCAATAAAATTAGAAATGAAAATGGAGAGATCACAACAGACAACACAGAAATACAAAGGATCATAAGAGACTACTATCAGCAATTATATGCCAATAAAATGGACAATGTGGAAGAAATGGACAAATTCTTACAAAAGTACAACTTTCTAAAACTGGACCAGGAAGAAATAGAAAATCTTAACAGACCCATCACAAGCACGGAAATTGAAACTGTAATCAAAAATCTTCCAGCAAACAAAAGCCCAGGTCCAGATGGCTTCACAGCTGAATTCTACCAAAAATTTAGAGAAGAGCTAACACCTATCCTGCTCAAACTCTTCCAGAAAATTGCAGAGGAAGGTAAACTTCCAAACTCATTCTATGAGGCCACCATCATCCTAATACCAAAACCTGACAAAGATGCCACAAAAAAAGAAAACTACAGGCCAATATCACTGATGAACATAGATGCAAAAATCCTTAACAAAATTCTAGCAATCAGAATTCAACAACACATTAAAAAGATAATACACCATGACCAAGTGGGCTTTATCCCAGGGATGCAAGGATTCTTCAATATCT
Source organism: Bos mutus (assembly GCF_027580195.1). Lineage (NCBI taxonomy): Eukaryota > Metazoa > Chordata > Mammalia > Artiodactyla > Bovidae > Bos > Bos mutus. The sequence goes on along the minus strand of NC_091646.1, from coordinate 66,951,549 downwards.
GCAAATCAATCAATGTAATACACCACATTAACAAATTGAAAAATAAAAACCATATGATTATCTCAATAGATGCAGAGAAAGCCTTTGACAAAATTCAACATCCATTTATGATAAGAACTCTCCAGAAAGCAGGAATAGAAGGAACATACCTCAACATAATAAAAGCTATATATGACAAACCCACAGCAAACATTATCCTCAATGGTGAAAAATTGAAAGCATTTCCTCCAAAGTCAGGAACAAGACAAAGGTGCCCACTTTCACCATTATTATTCAACATAGTTTTGGAAGTTTTGGCCACAGCAATCAGAGCAGAGAAAGAAATAAAAGAAATCAAAATTGGAAAAGAAGAAGTAAAACTCTCACTGTTTGCAGATGACATGATCCTCTACATAGAAAACCCTAAAGACTCCACCAGAAAATTACTAGAACTAATCAATGATTATAGTAAAGTTCCAGGATATAAAATAAACACACAGAAATCCCTTGCATTCCTATACACTAATAATGAGAAAACAGAAAGAGAAATTAAGGAAACAATTCCATTCACCGTTGCAATGAAAAGAATAAAATACTTAGGAATATATCTACCTAAAAAAACTAAAGACCTATATATAGAAAACTATAAAACACTGGTGAAAGAAATCAAAGAGGACACTAATAGATGGAAAAATATACCATGTTCATGGATTGGAAGAATCAATATAGTGAAAATGAGAATACTACCCAAAGCAATTTATAGATTCAATGCAATCCCTATCAAGCTACCAACGGCATTCTTCACAGAGCTAGAACAAATAATTTCACAATTTGTATGGAAATACAAAAATCCTCGAATAGCCAAAGCGATCTTGAGAAAGAAGACTGAAACTGGAGGAATCAACCTGCCTGACTTCAGGCTCTACTACAAAGCCACAGTCATCAAGACAGTATGGTACTGGCACAAAGACAGAAATATAGATCAATGGAATAAAATAGAAAGCTCAGAGATAAATCCATGCACATATGGACACCTTATCTTTGACAAAGGAGGCAAGAATATACAATGGATTAAAGACAATCTCTTTAACAAGTGGTGCTGGGAAAACTGAACAACCACTTGTAAAAGAATGAAACTAGAACACTTTCTAACACCATACACAAAAATAAACTCAAAATGGATTAAAGATCTCAACGTAAGACCAGAAACTATAAAACTCCTAGAGGAGAACATAGGCAAAACACTCTGCGACATACATCACAGCAGGATCCTCTATGATCCACCTCCCAGAATATTGGAAATAAAAGCAAAAATAAACAAATGGGACCTAATTAAAGTTAAAAGCTTCTGCACAACAAAGGAAACTAAAAGCAAGGTGAAAAGACAGCCTTCAGAATGGGAGAAAATAATAGCAAATGAAACAACTGACAAACATCTAATCTCAAAAATATACAAGCAACTCCTACAGCTCAATTCCAGAAAAATAAATCACCCAATCAAAAAATGGGCCAAAGAACTAAATAGACATTTCTCCAAAGAAGACATACAGATGGCTAACAAACACATGAAAAGATGCTCAACATCACTCATTATCAGAGAAATGCAAATCAAAACCACTATGAGGTACCATTTCACGCCAGTCAGAATGGCTGTGATCCAAAAGTCTACAAGTAATAAATGCTGGAGAGGATGTGGAGAAAAGGGAACCCTCTTACATTGTTGGTGGGAATGCAAACTAGTACAGCCACTATGGAGAACAGTGTGGAGATTCCTTAAAAAACTGGAAATAGAACTGCCTTATGATCCAGCAACCCCACTGCTGGGCATACACACTGAGGAAACCAGAATTGAAAGAGACACGTGTACCCTAGTGTTCATCGCAGCACTGTTTATAATAGCCAGGACATCGAAGCAACCTAGATGTCCATCAGCAGATGAATGGATAAGAAAGCTGTGGTACATATACACAATGGAGTATTACTCACCCATTAAAAAGAATACATTTGAATCAGTTCTAATGAGGTGGATGAAACTGGAGCCTATTATATAGAGTGAAGTATGCCAGAAAGAAAAACACCAATGTAGTATACTAACGCATATATATGGAATTCAGAAAGATGGTAACAATAACCCTGTATATGAGACAGCAAAAGAGACACTTTTGGACTCTGTGGGAGAGGGAGAGGGTGGGATGATTTGGGAGAAAGGCATTGAAATATGTATAATATCATGTATGAAATGAGTCGCCAGTCCAGGTTCAATGCACAATACTGGATGCTTGGGGCTGGTGCACTGGGAAGACCCAGAGGGATGGTATGAGGAGGGAGGAGGGAGGAGGATTCAGGATGGGGAACACATGTATGCCTGTGGCGGATTCATTTCGATATATGGCAGAACCAATACAATATTGTAAATTTAAAAAAAAAAAAAAGATCACAACACTGAATATCAATGTATTACTGTATCTTCAATTTAATAAAAACAGGTTTTTATGCATCTGCATTTTCCTAGAGGGGAAGTTCATAGCCTTTATTAGATTCTCAAAGGACCTATTGCTCTAAATAAAAGTTTAGAACCATTATTATGAACTTTTATTCCCCCTACTATTAATTACCAATTCAAATCAGTATGTCAATGGTTTAGAGAATGTTATTTATTCAACTATTTCAGAATGAGGGGTCCTCTGAATTCCTCTTCTCAATCCCCAGTGCCACTTCTGCAAGTGGCAGAAGACCTTTGGACCTAGAAAGGTTTTAAGACGTTTTTATTTCCACTCCTATCATTCACAGCCCATGTTTAAGCTTCATCTTTTGTGTGTGTGTGTAGTTCAAAAAAAAGTATTTTTATTTTTTAAATTTTTTATTATTATTTTTTTTTACTTTACAATATTGTATTGGTTTTGCCATATATCAACATGCATCCACCACGGGTGTACACGTGTTCCCCATCCTGAACCCCCCTCCCACCTCCCTCCCCATACCATCCCTCTGGGTCATCCCAGTGCACCAGCCCCAAGCGTCCTCTATCCTGCATCGAACCTGGACTGGCGATTCGCTTCTTATATGATATTATACATGTTTTAATGCCATTCTCCCAAATCATCCCCCCCTCCCTCTCCCACAGAGCCCAAAAGACTGTTCTATACATCTGTGTCTCTTTTGCTGTCTCGCATACAGGGTTGTCATTACCATCTTTCTAGATTCCATATATATGCGTTATTTTATAAAAATTTTTATAGAAATGCTGCTATTCTCCACCACTTCCTTAGAACCTTTTCTACTTTCCCAGATGATTTTAGAACCTAGCTTACTTTTCCTCCACTCTAATTCCACCTCCCCAACACTGGAAAATACTACACTCAGCATCAATCTCAGTTCTCCTACTCCTATACTTAGATCAATAAGTAGTATCAGAAGAGATAGAATACAGTTTTACCCCATCAAAAATTCATGTGAACTTCAATGTAGCCTATGTTGTTCCTAGAAAACTACTACCAGTAATAAACTGGGCTCACAAAGTAGAGGTAGTATATATTCAAAGGGATCAGTCAGTCAGTTCAGTCACTCATCAGCTCCTTGTCACCAGCAGAAAACCTTTTGTAAAATGAGTGTTTGATTGCATTAAACTCCCTCTTCACCAATCTTACATATTGACCTTCCTCCATTGCCTCTTTGGAGCAGTTTCTCAGAGCTATCTGAGGTGCTGTCTCCCAAGCTCTTGTCCTCATTTGTGCATCTTTTTTTGTCGACAGTTATGGCGACTGATGAAGGGACCCACAGTGGACTTTCCTCTTTCACCTGAACTCCATGAGGAATCAGAGCTTTGGTACCAGCAGCAGCCTCTTGCACCCATCTGATGCCCCAGGGAGTGCAGACGAATTTGGGTAAGACTCGCCTGGTTCTCAGATCTCCCATATTAGTTGAAAACCTTAATTTTACTTGGTGGTGGAGCAGGTTACCTATCCCCTCCCAGGCAAAAGATACTTGCAGGGGGAAGGGCAGATGAAATATACCAGGGCATACCTACTCAAGGTCCACATGCAAAGTGGGGCTTGGAGTGGGGATCAGTTGAAATATACTGAGAAATACCTGTGTAACTGAAAGATACTTGGTGGGAAGGGTCTGGATGAAAGAACACGGGGGTGGGGGAGTGCTGGTTCAAAGATACCAGGGAATACCCACCCAGTGGAAAGGTACTGAGGGGGAGGCGCTAGTTGAAAGATACCAAGGTTGCTCAGTTGGAGGAGACTGAATGGTCTGTGCTGAGTAGTTTGCATGCCAGGTAAGAGACTGATGTAATGCTTTTCCTCAGTTTGGCTGCATTAATAGAATTTGTCAGGATAAAAGTGAAAGGTGAATTTTATCCATGACAAATTCAATTTAAAATGCGAAATAGATCCTCTCAAATACAGAAACAAGGGGCATCAGAAAGCAGCTTCTAACACTCCAGCCAGGGTTAATGAAGTGAAAGTTGCTCAGTCGTGTCCGACTGTTTGTGACCCCACGGACTTAGAACTTGGTTCTACGTTCATGGAATTCTCCAGGCCAGAATACTGGAATGGGTAGCCTTTCCCTTCTTCAGGGGATCTTCCTGACCCAGGAATAAAACCGGGGTGTCCTGCATTGAAGGCAGATTCTTTACCAACTGAGCTATCAGGGAATCCCAGCATTATGTGCATACAAAACTTATACTTGCAAGTACCTAGTTAATTGGGGAAATTATACTAAAGGAAATCTCAACCTAAAATGTCCAAATTGGGATTCTTATGATATTCCAAGGAGAAGGAAACGGCAACCCACTCCAGTGTTCTTGCCTGGAGAATCCCAGGGACAGAGGAGCCTGGTGGGCTGCCATCTATGGGGTCGCATGGAGTTGGACACAACTGAAGCGACTTAGCAGCAGCAGCATGATATTCCAAAATTGCTATTTTTACAGGCACCATTAGAAAAAGCCAGCTGTAAGATCAAACAGACTGAATGGATTGCTTACTTTGCTATCTAGAAGGTTCTGAAAGAGGAAACAACACAGTAACTTCTTTTCAGGAAACCAAGAAGAAATTGCTTGAAACTACACTGGAGCTAAAAAAGGCCACTAACTCTGCCAGGTCACAGGTGTAGTGGGACTGGGAACTCACATTTGGGGAATTTATGCCATTTGGTTTTTGGCTTCTGGGCATCTCTTTGCCATCCTCTTGGGGAACTATCATTTGGCTTTTGGTTTCTGGGCATCACTTTGCTGTTTCTTCTGTTAGGCTTTTGACTTTGGGGCATCTCTTTGTCTTTTGTTTTATTTGGAGTGATGTAGGAGACAGGACGGAGAAGGCAATGGCACCCCACTCCAGTACTCTTGCCTGGAAAATCCCATGGACAGAGGAGCCTGGTAGGCTGCAGTCCATGAGGTCACGAATAGTCGGACACGACTGAGCAACTTCACTTTCACTTTTCACTTTCATGCATTGGAGAAGGAAATGGCAACCCACTCCAGTGTTCTTGCCTGGAGAATCCTAGGGACGGGGGAGCCTGGTGGGCTTCCATCTATGGGGTCGCACAGAGTCGGACATGACTGCAGTGACTTAGCAGCAGCAGCAGCAGCAGACAGGAAGAATAAAAGAAAAGCAGGCCATGGGAAGGGCCACAAAAGAAATTTATAATTATTGATAAACTGGATGTTATATGGCATGAGACTCTTGGAACAAGTCCAGAGGGAACAGTTCATTATCTTGAAAACAAGATATGATTCTGGAGTCGGTAAACCTATCCCAGACTGTTTCTCAACTGGCGTCTCAGAGTCACATGTTTTACGTATCTGGTGGAAAATCTATAGATAAGAATATCAGTCTTAGTTACTGATTTGTTACTGTTTCCTAATTGCTCAATGGTTAATGATCATTTTGTTCTTTGGCCCTGAAAGCCACATGAGTTATAGTTTAACTCCCCATATATTCTTTCATTCATGGCTGAAAGTATAATAAAGCTGGCTTGGATTCAGTTTCAGCACCTTCACCTTGGAGCATTGTTGGTCCCCTGATCCCCGCTTTTCTCTGAATTCTTGTGTCTCGTTTCTCATTCTCTCACCATACTGCACTTTCGCCTGTTTGTTGAGCTTGTCTCGACAGAGTGTGACTTCTGGTGGTAAGGTACTGGTTTGGTTTGGTTACTTTCGTTTGAGTGTACAGATATCAGGTACAAATTGCTCGAGATAAAATGGAAGCACTTCCTGTAAGGTTCCACACCACACCCGGGACCTCTTTGGGAAAAATTTTAAATGACTGGTCAACCTATAGCTATGATCGCATGACAAAGAAAAATCGCCTAAAATTATCAGACCTTTATTGCCACAGGATGGGAAAATGGACTAAAGTTCCCTTATGTCCAGGTTCTCCTATAATCAACAGTCTAGGGCTGCTCAAACTAAGACTTCCACTTGCCCATAGGGGCAATCCCTGCTGGGACCAGGGTAGACCCTTACTCTCAAGGACAATTTGAGCACTATCTGGCCTAAATTTTGGTTATGAAACTATGACTACAGAAAAATAAAGATGATTTTTGACAGTGTGGTCACAATATTCTTTAGACTCCAGAGAAAGCTTGAAAGAAAAATTATCTCTTTAAAACTTCTGCCCTAAGAGAATAACTCCTATTATACCTTGAGGACCAGAGCTCTCTGAATCACTTATCTTATTTAGACCATCTCTGAATTCCTTAGACTGAAGGAAAAAAAGGGAACAAAGCCTTTTTAAAATTTTCCTATTCCAGCTGTTATTTACAATTCAGTTCAGTTGCTCAGTCATGCCCAACTCGTTGCGACCCCATGGACTACAGTATGCCAGGCTTCCCCGTCCATCACCAACTCCCAGAGCTTGCTCAAACGCATGTCCGTCAAGTCAGTGATGCCATCCAACCGTCTCATTATTTACAATTAGTGGGTTTTATATTGTGATACGTGATTTATGATTAAGTTTACAAGATGAAGCTCGATCTTGCAGTGTGCCTGCCAGGATATGTGTATGTCTCAGTATGTGTTTTTGTCTTTGGATAATATTGCTGAGGTTAATTTGTAAATGAGTTCTAATAATCTTATTGGCCTAAAGAAAAGTAAGCAGTTACAAACCAAACAACTCTAAATACAAGAGAAAACAACGTAAATGAGTTTTAGATTCAGGTGAACTGGGAAATATTCAGTATTAAATGAATAACTTATTAATGTTTATTTGCTGATCTAACTAATATAGACAGGTCTAAGAATTATTAACATTTTTAAGCACAGTATTTTCATTGTGCCTAGGTTTAATATACAAATATGTCAGCAAGGAAAGTAACTCAAGTGAAGAAACTTTTAAGGAAAGAAAATGTAAATGATATAAGAGCTTTGAGATAAACTCTATTAAGAATAATTACACTTTAGGAATGTTTGTCTAAAATACTCTGTCCAGATTTTGGTAGCCTCAATTTCTAGTGGTGTGGTAAACTAAGTGATGAAAGTTTATTGAATAGCTAGGTTATTTCCAAACAAAATAAGATTCTGAAACAGTGACTACTGAAAACGAATTTCCTCTTACAGAGAAACTAAAGAGATTTTGGACTATTAATGAATAATGTTTGGTGCCATCCTGAGACGTTTCCTATAAGAAAGCAAATGAGTTTTTGTTGTTGTTGTTGTTGTTGTTTTTAGAAATTATCACTGGCAGGGCAGTCCCAAGATGGCAGAGGAATAGGTCAGGTAGACCACTTTTTCCCCCACAAATACATCAAAAGATCATTGCAAGTGCAGCAACTCCCACAGGACAACTTCTAAATGCTGGCAGAGGATCCCAGAAAGGCAAACCAATCTCCTCAGAATGAGGTAGGGCAAAGGATGAAGACAGAAAGGGAGACAAAGGATTTCAGGACAGAGGTCCATCCTGGGGAGGGAGTCATGAAGGAGAAGTTTCCAAACAATAGGAAACCCTTTCACAGGCAGGGTCAGTGGGGAACTTAGGAACCACAGAGAGAAGCATAACTGAGAAACTTCACCACAGAAATTGTGCCAAATGGCAATTAACAGTTGAGAAGTGACTCACACACTCATGTCCACCCATATCAAGTGGGGTCTGCGTATGGAGGCGTGGGCTGCATTGTCGGTCCTCAGGGAAAGGACCAGGGTTGAATGCCATGAGAACACTCAGAGGGGGCTAATGTGACATACCACAGACAGAAAGGGGAAAACCGTGGGATCACCAGAGAAACAAAGGACCATTACCAAAGGAAGGCTCTAACACCACACTCTGACTCCTGGCACGCTCACAAAACAAAGGATCGCACCCTAGTGAATACTGAAGTGGGGAAAGCTGGCTGCCATTTACGGCCTCAGAGGCAGAGAGGCAGGCGCACAACAGCCAGAGGCAGAAGGCAAGGGGTGGCTGCAATCTCAGCCCCAGAGATGGCATCTGCCACCAAGCTGTAAGCAGATCGCTAGTTGCTACCCATGTCTTCCCGGGATCTTGGACAGCTCAGATCTACCAGGAGTCAGGAGTGTCACAACCTAAGACCAGCTCCTCTGAGGAGACACATGGTCCACCTGGGACTATGCCCTTGCAGCTCACCCGGGAGCCCAAGTGGCTTTTCACTGGGAGGTGCATGCTCACCTTGGGCTGTGGCAACGCCCATGTGCTTCAGTCACTGCGAGTGCTCCACACATACGCCAGTGGTGTTTGCAGTGTCCCTCCCTCTCCAGAGCACAACTGAGAATTAATCTCCAAAATATTCAAGCAGCTCATGCAGCTCAATACCAGTAAAGTAAAGAACCCAATCTGGAGAAGGCGATGGCACCCCACTCCAGTACTCTTGCCTGGAAAATCCCATGGACAGAGGAACCTGGTGGGCTGCAGTCCATGGGGTCGCTAAGAGTCGGACACGACTGAGCGACTTCACTTTCACTTTTCACTTTCATGCACTGGAGAAGGAAATGGCAACCCACTCCAGTGTTCTTGCCTGGAGAATCCCAAGGACGGCAGAGCCTGGTGGGCTGCCATCTACGGGGTCGCAGAGTTGGACATGACTGAAGCGACTTAGCAGCAGCAGCAGCAAAGAACCCAATCAAAAAGGGGCCAGAAGACCTAAACAGACATTTCACTAAAGACGACATCCAGATGGCTAATAATCACATGAAAAGATGCTCAAAATTACTTATTAGAGAAATGGAAATCAAAACCACAATGAGGTATCATCTCACACTGGTAAGAATGGTCATCATCAAAAAGTCTACAAACAATAAATTCTGGAGAGGGTGTGGAGAAAAGGGAACCCTTTAGCACTGTTGGTGAGAATGTAAATTGATATAGCCACTATGGAGAACAGTATGGAGATTCCTTAAAACACTAGGAAGAAAAAAAATCTTATGACCCAGAAATCCCACTACTGGGCATATAACCTGAGGAAACCACAACTGAAAAAGACACATGCACCCCAAAGTTTATTGCAGCTCTATCAATAGCTAGGACATGGAAGCAACCTAGATGTCCATCAGGCAATGAATAGATAAGAAAGTTTTTATACCTATACACAATGGAATATTACTCAGCTATAAAAGGGAATGCATTTGAGTCAGCTCTAATGAGGTGGATGAACCTAGAGCCTGTTATAGAGTGAAGTAAGAGAAAGACAGATACCATATGTTAATGCATATATACAGAATCTAGAAAGTTGGTACGAACATCAACCATATTGATGTATGACAAAAACCTATGCTTTACAATATTGTAAAGCAATTATCCTCCAATTAAACAAATGTTTTAAAAAAGAAATTATCACTGGTATTTATGTTCACCAATCTACAGAATGCTAATATAAATGACAATTCATGGTTGCTTAAGGAAAGTAGGATGTGTCTTTTCAGTATGGCATGAGGAATGGAATTGCATTTATGAAGGGAAAAGGAAGTAGGTGTGACTTATACTTGGCTGTTTCAGGAGGGGAAAGCAAACTAATGGAGTAATGGGTACAGAAAGTAATAATTTTTGTGGAAAGTGGACCCTGAGAAAAGAGTTCCGTGCATGGTCAGTATTAAGTTTAATAGCATTTGCTACTGATCAAGAGAATAAATACACCTAATTTCACAAGACACGGTAATATATACCCCAGTTGTTGTTAGTTGGGGCTATGATACTGTAATAATATTTTTTAAAATTTATATCCAGAGAGGAAGTTATTCATGATGGTTTTGTGCCAGCTGTTTTTAGGGTTTTGGATCACATTATAGATATTTAGAACTATTATCCTGTGACTTATGTAGGACACCTAATATGCTGAGTATCTGGCACTTGAAATCCTGTTTTTATTGCTGGAGGTCCACATCTGTGGTTGACCTCTGTTGTTTTAAAAAATAAACGAAAATTTAAAACTCTGAAAAAATAAATGTAATTAAGTTTGCTTTTAAATGAATTTAAAAGTAAGCTGGTATAAAAACTTGAATTTGGGTTTTCTACCTGTTAATAAGAGTACACACTTTCTTCAGATGGTGAACTGCCTTTGATAATAGATTTACATTTCTTTTCCTCTTAAATGATCTGTTCTGTATTTACTTTTGCAATCCTTTATTGTTACGTTGGCTAAGTGAATAGCTATTGTTTCAGAATGACCTATGATCCTATCTGACTGAGTGTTCTAAACGCTTTGGATATTTATTGACAAAACTTCCTAAATCAAATTCTAATGAAGCACTTTTGAATTCTAGCTAACTTTGGGATGTTTCAGAGGGCCCCTGAAACATCCCAGAGAGATTAAACCAATTAGGTTCATTTGGTATGTTGAATTACATGGGAAGTATTGTCAAATGAGTAATAAATCTCAGGTTATATTAGACAGTAAATGTTACTGATATCCTAGAAATTATATGGAGTTCCTAAAATTCTGATATGTCCTGGTAAAAGTTTTGTCACAGCACTAACCAACTTTCAAAATACTGCTTCCTTTTCAAGAAGATTTACAGAAAGGACTTTTGGATAAATTCAAGTTTCTGAACTGGGTAAGGCATTAAAGGATTCTCAAGGGAAACCTGAGGGCTTCACAAAGATTAACAAAAGGACTGAATGAACTAGTGAATATGCTTATAACTTTTATGGCTTCTACCTGAAAAGTTACTGATTTGAATCTGTGTTTTCCAGGTATAAGGAAACCTTCCCCTCAAACTGATTACGACTTACAGCAATTTGGTAAAATGATATTTTTGTAAGCAAAATTGAAACACTATATTTTCTCTCTATCTGATCCCTCCAGAGATTGGAAACTCTTAGGTTTCCTGTACCTTTATCAGATAACTTAGGAAGGCTATCTCACTAACAGGTACAGAAAGCTCAAGAAACTTTGGAGACCTTGAGAAGGGAGGAATTCACCTAGATCTGTCAAGCAAAATCTGTGATAAGCCTTTGGTGTGACTTTCCTAGCCCTGAGAGGATTTAAAAAAAAAAAAAAAAAAACAAGTTCAGTCTGAGATTCTTTTTAATTAATTTATTTTAATTGGAGGATAATTACTTTACAATATTGTGATGGTTTTTACCATACATCGACCAACATGAATCAACCATGGGTGCATATGTGTCCCCCCATCCTGAACGCCCCTCCCATCTCCCTCCCCACCCCATCCCTCTGGGTTGTCCCAGAGCACCAGCTTTGAGTGCCCTGCTTCATGCTTGCACTGGCCATCTATTTTACATATGGTAGTACATGTTTCAAGCTACTCTCTAGAATCATCCCATCCTCGCCTTCTCCCACAGAGTCCAAAAGTCTGTTCTTTACATCTGTCTCTTTTGCTGCCTTGCATATAGGATCATCATTACCATTTTTCTAATTCCATATATATGCGTTAATATACTGTATTGGTGTTTCTCTTTCTGACTGTATAATAGGCTCGTTTCATCCACCTCATTAGAACAGACTCAAATGCGCTTCTTTTTATAGCTGAGTAATATTCCATTGTGTATATGTACCACAACGTCTTTATCCATTTGTTGGCCAGTGGACATCTAGGTTGCTTCCACGTCCTAGCTATTGTAAATGGTACTGCAATGAACATTGGAGTACGTGTGTCTCTTTCAATTCTGGTTTTCTCGGCATGTATGCTCAGCAGTGGGATTGCTATGTTGTATGGCAGTTCTATTTCCAGTTTTTTAAAGAATCTCCACACTGTACTCCCTTGTGGCAGTACCAGTTTGCATTCCCACCAGCAGTGTAGAGAGTTTCCTTTCCTCCACACCCTCTCCAGCATTTATTGTTTGTCGACTTTTTGATGGCAGCCATTCTGATCAGCATGAGATGATACTTCATTGTGGTTTGATTTGCATTTCTCTAACAATGAGTGTTGTTGAGCATCTTCTCATGTGTTTATTAGCCATCTGTATGTCTTTTTTGGAGGAACGTTTGTTTCCTTCTTTGGCACACTTTTTGATTGGGCTGTTCTTTTTTCTGGTATTGAGCTGCATGAGCTGCCTGAATATTTTCGATACTAAGTCTTTGTCAGTTGCTTCATTTGCTATTATCTTGTCCCATCCTATAAGGCTACCTTTTCATCTTGCTTATAGTTTCCTTTGTTGTGTAAAAGCTTTTAAGTTTAATTAGGTCCCATTTGTTTATTTTTGCTTTTACTTCCATTACTCATGGAGGAGAGTTATAGAGGATCTTGCTGTGATTTATGTCAGAGAGTGTTCTGCCTATGTTTCCCTCTAAGAGTTTTATAGTTTCTGTTCCTACATTTAGATCTTTAATCCATTTTGAGTTTGTTTTTGTGTATGGCGTTAGAAAGTGTTCTAGTTTCATTCTTTTACACATGGTTGACCAGTTTTCCCAGCACCACTTGTTAAAGAGACTGTCTTTTCTTCATTGTATATTTTTGCCTCCTTTGTCAAAGATAAGGTATCCACAGACTATAAAAGTTTTAGCAAAGCAAAAAAAGGAAGTCTGTGATCAATTATGGTTATAAAATCATTAGGCAAAGTTTACTGAACCCAGATTTATTTCACAAACAAACTAGTTTTAATTTGGTTATATCTGGTAAAAACAATGATAATTTTAGGTAGAAAAAGCTGTTTCAATTAACATTAAATTCCAATTAATGGAGGTCTGTATCTGCTAAGGCTCATTTCCTGGATAGTTCTTTGCTGTTATGGTATATTAACATAAAACTTAATTGACTTATTAAAGGACATTCTAAGTTTGTTTTTGAAGTTTATCTCAGCAATCTATCTTTGGATGAAGACCAAATGCCTCACAACCTGCAACTAGGACTAGAAAATGACATAATTTAAGGGACTGTCTCCAACCCGGATGGAAAGATTTTTTATCAAGTATTCTTAACTACCTCATGCACAGTGAAACTGAAGGGAAACGGATTCTTGGGTTTATATTTCACACTTAAAAAGGGCCCAGACACAAAACTGGACTGTAGAAGAGGACTGCTGATCTCAAACTCACTTTAAAATCACACTTGAATAGAGGAGGAGCTACACTCACACCAGGACGAGAAGACAACAACATCAGAAGTAGAGAGCTTGCCCAAAATGCTGGCCTTGATTCATATGATCATTTATAATGTTTTCTTGACTTCTTGGACCTTTGCTTATAAATCAAATATTTTCTATCATGGACATGAGACTGCTGCTGCTGCTGCTAAGTCGCTTCAGTCGTGTCCGACTCTGTGTGACCCCATAGACGGCAGCCCACCAGGCTCCCCCATCCCTGGGATTCTCCAGGCAAAAACACTGGAGTGGGTTGCCATTTCCTTCCTCAATGCAGGAAAGTGAAAAGTGAAAGTGAAGTCGCTCAGTCGTGTCCAACTAGCGACCCCATGGGCTGCAGCCTACGAGGCTCCTCCATTCATGGGATTTTCCAGGCAAGAGTACTGGAGTGAGATGCCATTACCTTCTCTTGGACATAAGACTATGCTAGTTTTAAAACTCAATCCAATTACTGGGTTTATGGCCAATTACATATGTCTAGTACTTCTGGGTTACCTTGGTGGATTTCCCCCCTTCAAAGCTCTGACTGGACTGCCCCTAGGAAATTTATTTTAGAAGACAGTTCAATCCTGTTCTGTCTACTTATGATATTACTAGACAGCATCCTGTCACCTGGCCAATTAATAATATCTGCTCTGACCCTGGCCATAGATTTAAGTTTTCTCTTAGGGTCAGTCAAAGTCAATCAGAGCAACAAGCTAAGTCTCAATCAAAAACTGTAACTTCTCACCTACTAAAAGGAAAACACTCACAATTATAGGATAAATCCACATAGTTAACACCAGGCAATGGTCATTTAAGTTTAAAAGCTCTTCTATGTTGGAAACAATGAAATCATACTAAGAATGATCAAGTTAGTAACATTATGAAACTAGGCTGGTGCCTTATTACCTTAGAGACAGTGATGGGTATGGAACTGACAAGGTCAGGCGATCAGGGATTCACTGGATTGCATCTAATGGAACTTGGTGGATTGTGGTACTAATTTATGGCCTTGGCTTCTACTGGGATAGATAGGAAGGTGTAGTTTGGGATTTCCCTGAACTCAAGGTTATATACAAAACAAATCAGAGGTAACCCCAGATAATCTACCACTGATACGAGTCTGATGAGTCAAGAGATCTGTATTCTATCGGTATGACCATTTAGCAGCTATTTTTTGTGCCTTCAATAGGACTGGAAAATGTAATTGACCACACTGAAGCCTTAACAACTTTCACTCAACAAGCTTTAAACAATAGTAACCAGGCTATTAGCCTACTGAACTCTGAGGTCTCTATGATAAGGAAGGCAATGCTACAAAACTGCATGGCCCTTGACATCCTTACAGCATCTTAGGGAGGCACCTGTGCCATAATTCAAACTGAATGCTGTGTTTTCATACCTGATGAATCCTCTAGGATTCAAATGTAACACATTTGATGAACCACATGAAAAACCAGATCTCTGCCTTGAGTGACCCTTTCCCTAGTCTTGATCATCTTTTAAAAAAAACTTGTTTGGTGTGGGAGGCTCATGACTGAAACATTTCCTTATAATTCCATTAATGTTATTAATTATATTATTTGTATCTTGCCTGTTTTACAAGATAATATATATACTGACTCTTGTATTACCAAGTGTATAATTGAGCCTCTAACAAAAATGATGATGACTAGACTTGAGGCAGTCGATCAAATGTTTAGCCCAATATGTGATCAATGATTGTAACAGTGTAGCTTTAGATATGGGAGGATGTAATGAGAGGGAATATTTTCCTGAATCATAACTAGAAGACAGGTGTCCAGAGATCTTTGACTATTAAAACCTGGTCCAGTAATATCACATTGAGTGACCTATCAGCAAAATCTTCTCAAGAACTAGGAATGAGCCTTGCTAGCAATGTGGGACAAAATGGCCATGAAATGCCTCCCAAAGTATGGTCAAATTTATTACCATCAGGAGGCCTTGTCAACCACAAATTAGCATTTGCCTGTCAACTACAAATTGGCACTTGTCAAGTGCATTCACCATCAACTGAACAACAAGAAGGACATTTGCCATCCACCTGTGCTGCTGCAGCTTCTGACCTCTGACACTCCCTGAAGAGAATTCAGGGTGGAGAGTGAGGCACACTGTCCTCCAGGAAAATTGGTGGAACAAGTTTCTATAGACAGATATTTTCAGGAACTGGTTTCAAGACCCCAATCTTTGCATCTCCTCATATCTAGAAAAGCTCTAAATCCCTTCATGATGACATCAGCTCCTCGTGACTAGCAGAAAACCTTTTGCAAAATGAGTGCATGATTGCACTGAACTCCCTCTTCAGAAAAATCTTATATATTTACCTTCCCTCTCTGCCTCACTCAAGAAGTCTCTCAGAGCTATCTGAGGTGCTGACTCGCCATCTGCAGTCCTCATTTTGCCCCAAATAAAACTTAACTGGCAATTCCCATGACTGCATCTTTTTTAGTCAACAGAAACCTGCAAAGAGATCCATAGACACATTACAGTAAAAATAATGAAAGTCAAAAAAAGGGGGAAAATCCTGAAAGTTCAGTTCAATACAGTTGCTCAGTTGAGTCCAACTCTTTGTGACCCCATGAACTGCAGCATACCAGGAGTCCCTGTCCATCAGCAATTCCCAGAGTTTACTCAAACTCATGTCCATTGAGTCGGTGATGCCATCCAACCATCTTATCCTCTGTTGTCCCCTTCTCCTCCTGCCCTCAATCTTTCGCAGCATCAGGGTCTTTTCAAATGAGCCAGTTCTTTACATCAGGTGGCCAAAGTATTGGAGTTTCAGCCTCAATATCAGTCCTTCCAATGAATACCCAGGACTGATCTCCTTTAGGATGGAATGGTTGGATCTCCTTTCAGTCCAAGGGACTCTTAAGAGTCTTCTCCAACACCACAGTTCAAAAGCATCAATTCTTCTGTGCTCAGCTTTCTTTATAGTCCAATTCTCACATCCATACATGACCACTGGAAAAACCATAGCCTTGACTAGACGGACCTTTGTTGGCAAAGTAATGTCTCCGCTGTTTAATATGCTGTATAGGTTGGTCATAACTTTCCTTCCAAGGAGTAAGCGTCTTTTAATTTCATGGCTGTAGTCACCATTTGCAGTGATTTTGGAGCCCCCCAAAATAAAGTCAGCCAGTGTTTCCCCATCTATTTCCCAAGAAGTGATGGGACTGGATGCCATGATCTTAGTTTTCTGAGTGTTGAGCTTTAAGACAACTTTTTCACTCTCCTCTTTCACTTTCATCAAGAGGCTCTTTAGTTCTTCACTTTCTGCCATAAGAGTGGTATCATCTGCATATCTGAGGTTATTGATATTTCTCCTGGCAATCCTGTTTCCAGCTTGTGCTTCCTCCAACCAAGCGTTTTGCATGATGTATTCTGCATATAAGTTAAATAAACAGGGTGTGACAATATACAGCCTTGCTGCTGCTAAGTCGCTTCAGTCGTGTCTGACTCTGTGTGACCTCATAGATGGCAGCCCACCAGGCTCCCCCTTCCCTGGGACTCTCCAGGCAAGAACACCGGAGTGGGTTGCCACTGTCTTCTCCAATGCATGAAAGTGAAAAGTGAAATTGCTCAGTCGTGTCCAACTCTTTGCAACCCCATGGACTGCAGCCTACCAGGCTCCTCCACCCATGGGATTTTCCAGGCAAGAGTACTGGAGTGGGTGCCATTGCCTTCTCTGATACAGCCTTGACGTACTCCTTTTCCTATTTGGAACCAGTCTGTTGTTCCATGTCCAGTTCTAACTGTTGCTTCCTGACCTGCATATAGGTTTCTCAAGAGGCAGGTCAGGTGGTCTGGTATGCCCATCTCTTTCAGAATTTTCCACAGTTTCTTGTGATCCACACAGTCAAAGGCTTTGGCATAGTCAATAAAGCAGAAATAGATGTTTTACTGGGACTTTCTTGCTTTTTCAATGATCCAGTGGATGTTGGCAATTTGATCTCTGGTTCCTCTGCCTTTTCTAAAACCAGCTTGAACATCTGGAAGTTCACGGTTCACATATTGTTGAAGTCTGGCTTGGAGAATTTTGAGCATTATTTTACTAGTATGTGAGATGAGTGCAATTGTTCAGTAGTTTGAGCATTCTTTTGCATTGCCTTTCTTTGGGATTGGAATGAAAACTGACTTTTTCCAGTCCTGTGGGCACTGCTGAGTTTTCCAAATTTGCTGGCATATTGAGTGCAGCACTTTCACAGCATCATCTTTAGGATTTGAAATAGATCAACTTGAATTCCATCACCTCCACTAGCTTTGTTTGTAATGATGCTTCCTAAGGCCCACCTGACTTCACATTCCAGGATGTCTGGCTCTAGGTGAGTGATCACACCATCATGATTATCTTGGTCATGAAGACCTTTTTTGTACAGTTCTTCTGTTTTCTTGCCACCTCTTCTTAATATCTTCTACTTCTGTTAGGTCCATACCATTTCTGTCCTTTATTGAGCCCAACTCTGCATGAAATGTTCTCTTGGTATCTCTAATTTTCTTGAAGAGATCTCCAGTCTTTCCCATTCTATTGTTTTCCTCTATTTCTTTGCATTGATCACTGAGGAAGGCTTTTTTGTCTTTCCTTGCTATTCTTTGGAACTCTGCATTCAAATGGGTATATCTTTCCTTTTCTCCTTTGCTTTTCGCTTCTCTTCTTTTCACAGCTATTTGTAAGGCCTCCTCAGACAGCCATTTTGCTTTTAGCATTTCTTTTTCTTGGGGATGGTCTTGATCCCTGTGTCCTGTACAGTGTCACAAACCTCCGTTCATAGTTCATCAGGCAGTCTATCTATCAGATCTAGTCCCTTAAATCTATTTCTCACTTCCACTGTATAATCATAAGGGATTTGATTTAGGTCATACCTGAATGGTCTAGTGGTTTTCCCCACTTTCTTCAGTCTGAATTTGGCAATAAGCAGTTCATGATCTGAGTCACAGTTAGCTCCCGTTCTTGTTTTTGCTGACTGTATAGAGCTTCTCCATCTTTGGCTGCAAAGAATATAATCAGTCTGATTTAGGTGTTGAACATCTGGTGATGTCCGTATGTAGTCTTCTCTTGTGTTGTTGGAAGAGGGTGTTTGCTATGCACTGTATTGGCAAAACTCTATTAGCCTTTGCTCTGCTTCATTCTGTATTCCAAGGCCAAATTTGCCTGTTACTCCAGGTGTTTCTTGACTTCCTACTTTTGCATTCCAGTCCACTATAATGAAAAGGACATCTTTTTTGGGGTGTTAGTTCTAGAAGGTCTTGTAGGTCTTCACAGAACCATTCAACTTCAGCTTCTTCAGCATTACTGGTAGGGGCACAGACTTGGATAACCATGATATTGAATGGTTTGCCTTGGAAACAAACAGAGATCATTCTGTCATTTTTGAGATTGCGGCCAAGTACTGCATTTTGGACTCTTTGTTGACTATGATGGCTACTCCATTTCTTCTAAGGGATTCTTGCCCACTGTAGTAGATATAATGGTTATCTGAGTTAAATCCACCCATTCCAGTCCATCTTAGTTCACTGATTCCTAGAATGTGGATGTTCACTCTTGCCATCTGTTTGATCACTTCCAATTTGCCTTGATTCATGGACCTAACATTCCAGGTTCCTATACAATACTGCTCTTTGCAGCATCGGACCCTGCTTCCATCACCAGTCACATCCACAACTGGGTGTTGTTTTTGCTTTGGCTCTGTCTCTTCATTCTTTCTGGAGTTAGTTCTCCACTGATCTCCAGTAGCATATTCGGCACTTACTGACCTGGGGAGTTCATCTTTCAGTGTCCTATCTTTTTGCCTTTTCATACCGTTCGTGAGTTCTCAAATACTGAAATGGTTTGCCATTCCCTTATCCAGTGGACCACATTTTGTCAGCACTCTCCACCATGCCCCGTCCATCTTGGCTGGCCTTACATGGCATGGCTCATTGTATCATTACACTATATAAATGTACATTTTTTCTATTTTCTTCTTTGTACTGATTTAAAAATCAATCATATAAAAATATTTATATAATGTACGTTATGCTATGCTAAGTCACTTCAGTCGCATCCGACTCTGTGCGACCCCATAGACGGCAGCCCACCAGGCTCTGCCGTCCCTGGGATTCTCCAGGCAACAATACTGGAGTGGGTTGCCATTTCCTTCTCCAATGCATGAAAGAGAAAAGTGAAAGTGAAGTCACTCAGTCGTGTCAGACTCTTAGCAACCCCATGGACTGCAGCCTACCAGGCTCCCCTGTCCATGGATTTTCCAGGCAAGAGTACTGGAGTGGGGTGCCATTGCCTTTGAGCCTATAACATAGAGAGATGCAATACGCTTGCCAATAACAGCACAAAGGAAATGGGTGGCAGCATAGCTGTATTGGGCTAAGGAATGAATCCAGATAACTCAAACACAAGAGAACAAATGAAAGGAACCAGAAATGATAAATATGAAGGTTAAAATAACAAACGCCATAAATATTTATTTACCCTCCTTTCTTATCTCAACTTCTTTAAAAGTCATAAAATTATATAAAGTCATAATTCTCACAATATATTGTTAGGACTGTAACATTTATAGATGTAATATATAGAGAAGTAAAGCAACAAAGTGGGGGAAGGAACCAGAACTATGCAAAAGTAATGTTTCTATAAGTCACTGCTGCTGCTGCTGCTAAGTCACTTCAGTCGTGTCCGACTCTGTGCGACCCCATAGACGGAAGCCCACCAGGCTCACCTGTCCCTAGGATTCTCCAGGCAAGAACACTGGACTGGGTTGCCATTTCCTTCTCTGGTGCATGAAAGTGAAAAGTGAAAGTGAAGTCACTCAGTCGTGTCCCACTCTTAGCGACCCCGTGGACTACAGCCTACCAGGGTCCTTCATCCATGGGATTTTCCAGGCAAGAGTACTGGAGTGGGGTGCCATTGCCTTCTCCTAGAATTAAGTTATAAAATACTTAGAAGAAAACCTAAAGGTAAATCTCCATTACCTCAGATTTGGCAATGGATTTTTAGCTATAACACGAAAAGTATGAACAATAAAAGAAAAAAAATAGATAAATTTGACTTCAACAAAATGAAAAACTTCTGTGCTTCAAAGTACACTATCAAGGAAGAAAGAGACAATCTACACAATGAGAGAAAACATTTGCAAATCATATATCTGATAAGGAACTTGAATATAGAATAAGGACTCTCATATCTCAATAGTAAAAAGAACAATAATCCAATTAAACATTGGGTAAAGGACCTGAATTGCCATTTCTCCAAAGAATACATACAAATGGCCAATAAGCACATGGATAGTTGCTCAACATCTTTAGTTATCAAAGAAACACAAATCAAAACCACAAGGAGACATGACTTCACACCCACCAAAATGGCTAGACTAAAAAAGTCAGATAACAACTAATAGCTAGGATATAGAAAAATTGGTACCCTCAGACACTTCTGATGTAAAATCCTGTAGTCACTCTGAAAACCAGTTTGGCAGCTTTATAAAGAATTAAACATAGAATTACCATATGACCCTACAAATCTACTCTTATGTGTACACCCAAGAGAAATGAAAATATTATGTCCATATAAAACTTGTATATAAATATTAAGCACCATTATTCATAACAGACAAAAGATGGAAACAACCTGAATGACTATCAACTGATGAATGAATAATCTTACATCCATACCATCAAATATTATTCAGCTATAAAAAGAAATGAAGTATTTAATGCATGCCATAGCATGGATGAACCTTGAAAACATAATGCTAAGAAGCCAGTCTCAAGACCAAATATTAAAAGATTCCATTTATGTGAAATGTCCAGAATGGACAAGTCTATAGAGACTGAACATAGATTAATGTTGTATAGGTCTGGTGGGGAAGGGGGAATGAGGGTGATAGCCAAAAGGTTTCTTTCTGAGGTAATGAAAATGTAAAACTGACTGTGGTGATGGTGGTATGTATTGCTGAATATACTAAAACACATTGAATATAATAAACCCATTGAATTGTACACTTTAAGTGGGTGACTTTTAGATATGTGAACTAATCCCAATAAAGATGTTTTTAAAAAAATGAAGAAAGTACATTATCAGTGTCAGGATCAAGAGTTAAGAACTCATTTAACATAGATTAAAAAAGCACTATGGATTACGTATATGATGCCTCAGTTTCTACCACATCAATATTAATGAAATAAATCAAAAATTCTTTCAAAACTTAAGTCTTTTTAATATGAATTAGTATAATAGAGAGGCAACTGTATAATAATCATTATAATTTAGGTCTTATCATATGAAATCTTTCCATTTTAAGAAAAAATTTTTCTTAATAAATAAACTCAAATAAATAATAATAAACTCAAAATGGATTAAATACCTAAATGTAAGGCCAGACACTCTAAAACTCTTATCTTAGAGGATAAGATAGCCAGAACACTCTGACATAAATCACAGCAAGATCTTTTTTGATACACTTCCTAGAGTAATGAAAATAAAAATTAACAAACAGGACCTAGTTAAAAGCTTTTTGCACAGGAACAGAAACCATGAACAAAACACAGAATGAGATGTGACAGACAAGGAATTAATCCCCAAAATATACAAACAGCTCATGCAGCTCAATAGAAAAAAAAAAAAAACAATGAAAATATGGGTGGAAGACCTAAACAGACATTTCTCCAAAGAAGACATACAGATGGCCAAGAGGCACATGAAAAAATATTCAACATCACTAATTATTAGAGAAATGAGAATCAAAACTACAATGAGGTATCACCTCACATCAGTCAGAATGGCCATTATCAAAAGATCTACAAACAATAAATGCTGGAGAGGACTTCCCTTGTGGTACAGTGGATGGGAGTCTGCCTGCCAATGCAGGAGACACGAGTTCAATTCCTTGTATGGGAAGATTCCACATGCAGTGGAGCAACCAAGCCCATGCACCACAACTACTGAGCCAACACACTAGAGCCTGCAAGCCAGCACCACAACTACTGAAGCCTGTATGCTCTGGGGTCCACGAGCCACAACTACTGAGGCCCTTGCATGTAGAGTCTGTGCTCTGCAGCAAGAGAAGCCACTGCAATGAGAAGCCACTGCAACAAAGAGTAGCCCCCACTCGCCACAACTAGAGAAAGCCTGCACACAGCAACAAAGACCCAGCTCAACCAAAAATTAATTAATTTTAATTAACTAATTAAAATTAATTAAATTAACTGGGAATGTAAATGTTAACAGCTGCTGTGGAGAACAGTATGGAGGTTCCTTAACTAAAAATAGAGCTACTATATGACCCTTCAATCCTGCTCCTGGGCAAATATTCAGGAAAAAACATAATTCAAAAAGATACATGTACCCCAATATTCATTGCAGCACTATTTACAATAGCCAGGGCATGGAAGCAACCTAAAGGTCCATCAACAAAGGAATGAATAAAGAAGATGTGGTACATATATACAAGGGACTATTACTCATCCATAAAAAAGCACAAAATAATGCCATTTGCAGCAACATGGATTAGACCTAGACACTGTCATATGGAGTGAAGGAAGTCAGAGAAAGACAAATACCATGTGATACTGCTTATATGTGGAATCTAAAAAAATGATACAAATGAACCTATTTACGAAAAGGAAATAGAGTCACAGATGTAGAAAGCGAACTTATGGTTACTAGGGGAGAAGGAGGTAGGCATAAACTGGGAGATTGGGACTGACATGTACAAACTGCTATATTTAAAATGGATAACCAACAAGGACCTACTGTATAGCACAGGGAACTCTGCTCAATGTTATATGGCATCCTGGATAGGAAGGGAATTTGGGGAAGAATGGATACATATATGCATGGCTGAATCCCTTTGCTGTCCACTTGAAACTATCACAACACTGTTAATCAGCTATACTCCAATATAAAATAAAAAGCTTAAAAAAATAAAATAGACAACTAATAACCTATTATATAGTACAGGGAACTCTACTCAATATTGTAATGACCTATATGGGAATAGAATCTAAAAATAATAGATATATGTATATGTATAACTGATTCACTTTGTTGTACAGCAGAAACTAACACAACATTGTAAATCAACTATACTTCAATAAAAAACTATTTTTTAAAAATGAAGAAAGTATCAGTGTCAGGATCGAGAGGCAAGGACTCGTTAAACAGAAAAAAGGCACTATAGATTAATTATATGATGCAATTTCTAACATATCAATATTAATGAAATAAATATAAAATTCCATCATTCAAAATTCTTAAGTTCTTTAATATTAATTAGTATAGTAGAGAGGCAAGTGTATAATAATCATTATAATTTAGGTCTTATCATATGAAATGTTCCCATTTTAAGAAAAAACTTTTAAGCATTTCCCTCTATGAATAGTGGTCTAGTATAATAATTAGATTATGGGTTTCCCAGGTGGCTCAGTGGTAAAGAATCTGCCTGCCAAGCAGGAGATGCAGGTTCAATCCCTGGGTCAGAAAGATCCCCTGGTAAAGGAAATGGCAACCCACTCCAGTATTCTTGCCTGGAGAATTCCATGGACAGAGGAGCTTCGTGGGCTACAGTCCATGGGACTGAAAGAGTTGGAAACAACTCAGTGACTAAACAATTATTAGATAAGTATCTTTATGACTCAACATACATTCACTGTGTGATTAGTGTCTGTCACAGTCTTAATTACCCTTATATAAATATCTAACACACAAAAGGCAATAAACAAATGAATGGCCTTAATGGCTGTCATTTATCTATACTAGAACTTAGTCTCCTCATCTGCAAAATTAGAAGGCCTGGATATGATCTTTTCTATAGTAGTACGATCCAATAGAAATTTCTACAATAATGGAAACATTCCATATCTATATGGCTACTCAGTCTTTAAAATGTAACTAATGCAACTGAGGAATTAGATTTTTAATTTAAACAGCCACATGAAGCTAGCAACTAACACACTATACAGCACAGCTCTAGGGCATAATCCTGTGTGAAAAACACATTTCCCAATACATCACTGTAACCACATACAAGTGGGAATATATATGTGTGTGCATGGCTCGGCTTAAAAGAAAAAAAAAGAACTCCCATATGATCTAGCAATTCCATTTCTGGGAATATATACAAAGGAAATGTAAACACTAACTCTAAAAATATCTGCACCCCCATGTTCATAGTAGCATCACTTACAATAGCCAAGACATGGAAACAACCTAAGTGTCCATCAATGGATGAATTGACAAAGCTATGAGATCATGCATGCATGTGTGCTAAGTTACTTCAGTCATGTCTGAAGCTTTGTGACCCTATTGACTGTAGCCTGCCAGGTTCCTCTGTCCATGGGATTCTCCAGGCAAGAACACTGAAGTGGGTAGCCATGCACTCCTCCAAGGGATCTTCCCCACCCAAAGATCAAACCCGCATCTCTTAAGTCTTCTGCACTGGCAGGTGGGTTCTTTACCACTAGCACCACCTACTAAGCCCCAGGAATGACACATACACTCATAAAACAATACTTTCCTAAATACATATAAAGCATTGATATTTTCTTTCCTATTCTACTAAATTTCATTTAAAAACAGTGCTGATCCAACTACTAATATGACTTCATAACACAGCACTAAGGTTCCTTTCAGCTCTAAAATACACTATACATACTAATGATTTGTTCTAAAATTATGCACTCAGTGTTTATTTTGTAATCTTAACCACAAGTAACTAATTAATCTGAAAATTTGCCTCAGGTTCTATCAGGGTCCACTTTAAAAGCCTTATAATCATTCATTTCCCTGTTAAACCCACATTTTCAAACAAGAGGCAAGAGTTGCATGCCTTTAAGTAGAAAACAATGGTAACATCTTTTCCTTGCTTTTTACACTTCAGAAATGGTAACCAAAGGAAATGGCAGGATATAGAGGAGAGAGTGGAGGAAACTGTGGGGATAGTGTTCATGTAAAGAGAAAGCTAACTTTTTTATTGCCATTACTTCCTCTGAAACTCTTAATGACTTCTCCTTCCCCCTCATTCTTGGAGCCTGAAAGTCCTACAAATTTTATCTTAACTTCATGTGGCTTATTAGAGGACTAGAGAACAAGACTGGTTCCCGAGAGATCACATGTTACACATTTCAACTACAAAATGCTTTAAAAAAAACTTTACTAAAAGGATCTGATTTGCTTCTCTAGCCCAATCTGCCATCTCCTATCAAGAACTCCAGTTCATGCTCTCTCACCTGTGGGCCTTTGCACATGCTATTCCCTCTTTAACTAACTTCTAATTTTTCAGATCTTGGCTTAGATATCAGTTACTCAAGGCAATTTTCTCCACCTCAAGATTAGTTTTGATGCCTCTCATGTATATTCTTCCAGTACTTTGTACCTTCCCCATCATTGCACTACTGTATTATAATTGTTTTAAATATTTATTGACAAAGAATAAAAACTTAAGAGGTTGTTTATCATATAAAGCTGACATTTTAATGATCCAGATGAACAAGGGATGCCAATTAAGCTTTTTGTCAATTATAGGCAATAAAAAGATATACTGAAGTACAAGCATTATAAAAATAACAATTTAAAAAACTATTCTAAAATGAAAGATAATAATGAATACAAATATTAAGATGCACTGTAGCCACAGCTACATTCATTAGCTAAAGATAAGATTATGGCTTCCAAAATGACCTGTGTACACATAGGAACACTATTTTCAGATCAAAGGATAAAGGTGTTTACATATAAATTTAGGGCGGTCTATATTTTGGAGACAGAGATAATTACGGTTTGAGCCTATCAAGGAGCACTGTCAGCAAGGGAGCTAACTGGAGCTAATTCAATTTGCCGCTTGTTTATAGGTAGCTTGTAATCTTCCAGCGCCTTCCAAATTGCTACTTCCCGCTGAGTAAAACCTCAAGCATTGGCAAATTGGTCCCAAACTCTATTACTAACTTTGGAAAGTAGCCCAGTTTTCCTTGCATTTAGAAAAGTAAGCTGCCTGGGAATGGTGTCTGAGTGTGTGTGTGGTAGTCGCTCAACCGTGTCCGACTCTTCGCGACCCCATGGATTGGGGCCCGCCAGGCTCCTCCGTCCGTGGGATTGTCCAGGCAAGAATACTGGAGTGGGTAGCCGTTTCGCTTCTCCAGGTATCTTCCCCATCCAGGAATTAAACCCTGGTCTCCCGCATTGCAGGCAGACTCTTTACCGTCTGAGGCACTAGGAAAGACTATGATGGTGTTTACCCTGCCTCTTAAATTCAGAGGAAAAACTGGAAATTATGAGCGTCACTAGTATGTCCCGTTCCCACTTACTGTACCCTAAAGATTTTCTTCACCCTCTCCTCACATTTCTAACCCTAATTTCCTTCACTAATGCTGCTCCAAGTCAGCCCTGACCTTTCTTCTTTGCACTGTCTCTGACTCAAAGATACAAGAGCAATCTTTTCCCTATAGGTCCCCTTGTCCTTCACCCTACACATCCAAGTGAAGGGCATCTCACCTGAGAGATTCCAGCAGTTCCCGAGCTGCGGAGCTGATGTGACCTCCACTGCGGACCTGGGCCCCGGAAAAAGACTAAAGGCCGAATCAGAATCACGGCGTGCTGGCGCTTTTCGAAAGCAACCGCCGCAGCTGCCCAGCGCCAGGAATGTATCGCGAGCAGCGCCATCTTGAGCGAGGAAAGAGGAACCGAAGTAGAGGATTGTGGGACTCTGGCGGTCGGAACTCACTACTACCTTAGTCCTTCTCCCCCTCCCTCCCAGGCGGAGACCGGAAATAGCTTCTCTGTGAAGATTCAGCCACTTTAGCGTAACTGCTTCCCCCACCCGCCCCCCGGCTGGTTTTCGAGTGTTTTTCTTACGCAGCCGGGAATATCGGAATAACATTGTTTTTCTTAGCTTCGATTTGTCAGATAAAACACTGGATGCGCAGTTAAATTTGAGTTTCAGATAACAGTGGATCATTTCTTAGTATAGTTAGGTCCCAAAACCGTATTTGCTAAATCCAGCAACCATATCTGGTCAGTCATCTCACTCTTCTGCCGACTCCAACTCGGTGCCGAGATCCGCTCTCTCCATTTTCCCTCTAAATATTCTCATCACTCTCCTGTGTACTACTGCTTAGGGCAGATTAAACTACAGATATTGATGTCCCCAGGGAGAAGCTTCATCTGTGAGATACACTGTGAGATTCACTTGCTGTGTTGTTGTTTAGTCGCTAAGTCGTGTCCGACTCTTTTGTGACCCCATGGACTGTAGTCCGCCAGGCTCCTCTGTCCATGGGATTTTCCAAGCAATAATACTGGAGTGGGTTGCCGTTTCCTTCTCTCTGCGATGTTATAAGCGCTTTCATTTGGCTGATTGTTCTTCGCACAAACTTTGGAGCAGTTTTCCATTGGTTTTCTGTTGCTCTTGGGAGGGTTTTATACGCACAAACACACACACCCCTTTACTCTGCTAATTTGCCTCTGTACCTCTTCCTTTTGGTTTCTGCAGTATCTAATTATTGTGAAGCAGCTAGATTTGCTGAAGGATGGTAAAATGAAAATGTATGCAGAGAAGTTCATGTTTAAAGACGCATTTATATTCTTTTGTCACCACTATCATCCAACAAAATGATGTTGAAATATGTTTATGGTTATCTAGGAAACTGTATTTCTAAGCATAAATGCTACCTGAAACCCTGGAGACGGTAGTGTGGTTTGCAATATTCTATTCACTGCTGCATTCTCAAACTTTCGCACAAGACAGGCAAATAATTATGAACTAGCTATGTAGAGGCACCGTGGACTAACGATAAGTCTGATAAAGACAAAGAATATGCATGACCCGTGCAGTTAGCTTTACTTAGTTTCAGGATTCATATTAGGCTCCAGGTTTCCAGAGAAGAAGATGCTTGAAAGGAATTATTTACAGACTAAAGGAATTGTTTAAGACTGAAGTTTCCAGTTGAAAGGAATTCCATGTGAAGGAAATAGCATGTTTAACAACAAGAAGGCATGAGAAGACATCTCCAGGTTTGGGAGTAGGGAGTGTGTGGCAGAGTAGTAAGAGATGGGCCTGGGTAAGCAGAGATGGTAAAGGGGCTTGTATTTCATTCTAAGAAGTTAATGCTTGATTCTATATGAGTGAATGGTTTTAATCAGTAAGAAAGTGAAAGTTGCTCAGTCCTATCTGACTCTTTCTGACTCCATGGATTATATAGCCCACGGAATTCTCTGGCCCAGAATACTGGAGTGGGTAGCCTTTCCCTTCTCCAGGGGATCTTCCCAACCCAGGGATTGAACCCAGGTTTCCAACATTGCAGGCATATTCTTTACCAGCTGAGCCACAAGGGAAGCCCTTAATTGGGAATGTAACATGATTAGATTTATATGTTCATTAAACCACTCTTGCTTAGTAAGGTTGTACTGGAGGGAGTTCAGACTGGAGTCATGAATTTAAGGCAATTGTCATAAAATAAAGGCCTGAACCTGGCAGTAGCAAGGGCAGTAGGTCAATTCCAGAGATATTATGGAGATAGAATTGACAGAACTTAGTGACTAATTTGATATTTCTGGCTTCTCATTGTCTAGTTGACAAATCAACAGTGGCTTCTTTCATTAATGTCTACCTAAATCATCATTAATAAACATTTATTCAGCATCTATTCTGTGTTAACCAGAGAAGGCAATGGCAACCCACTCCAGTACTCTTGCCTGGAAAATCCCATGGATGGAGGAGCCTGGTGGGCTGCAGTCCATGGGGTCGCGGAGAGTCCGCACAACTGAGCGACTTCATTTTCACTTTTCACTTTCCTGCATTGGAGAAGGAAATGGCAACCCACTCCAGTGTTCTTGCCTGGAGAATCCCAGGGACAGAGGAGCCTGGTAGGAGGCTGTCTATGGGGTCACACAGAGTCGGACACGACTGAAGCGACTTAGCAGCAGCATTCTGTGTTAACAACACTGTACACTAGAGAAGCCCTAGATTCTACCAATGATTTCTATAATAGCTGAGTATTGCTACTGAATCTTTCTACCCAAGTAAAGTATTGTCCAGTAATGCTCTAATTTAAAAAAAAAAAAAATTCAGGAACCTAGGGATTCCCTGGTGGTCCAGTTGTTAGGGCTCTGTGCTTCTACTTCAAGGGGCATGGGTTTGATCCCTGGTCAGGGAATTAAGATCAGGCATGCTTCAGGGTGGAGCCAAAAAAAATTTAAAACTGTGGGAACTTATACAATATATATTTTGTGATAGTCTGTCAGATATAATGTGACAAGATAATATCTTAAATTTATGTACTTTCGGAAACACTCACACACATTATCTTTCTGGATCTTAGTAACATTTTTGTGGGTATTTCTTGTTGCTAGTAGATAAAGAAGACCAGGGCCATGTTGTGTTAGAGTCAGCATTAGAACCGTAGTATTCAAACTACTATTCCACTGTTTTTTACACTAAAGATGTTACCCCCACTCAAATGCAAGATTTAATTGAAAGTCTCTATGGGCCATAGAGAATTCTCAGATTTTAAATAAGGCATAATCTCAGAAGTCTGAAACATCTGATCCTACAGATGATTTCTCAGGAGTGTTGAGATGTTTCATTACAATCACCTAAGGCATTATTGTCATGGAGCAACAGTTGTAAGGTTTTTGACTGGAGTCACAACATTTTTACCAAAGTAGTTTTATTGTAAGTCAACTCCTCTGATTAAGAAATGTAAATAACATTGAAATAAGAAAGTAGTTACTCTCTGATGAGCTAAAGTGAATCACATATGAGCCAAATAAACCAAAGAAATTTTCCAGTGCACCCAGAAATAGAACATGAAGCATAACAAGAGTTGTGCACTGGGGAGAACTGCAGCAATAGGCCAACTTGGCCTGCAGCAACTTGACACATATGTGTTGGAAATAAACTAGAGAGAGGAACACACAATAAAAGTCACTATAAATAGCTGTTGAAATTCATACCTTATTAATTCTCACATCAAGCCTGCAGAATATGTATTATTTATTCATATTCCCATATTTATGAGGAAACAGGCTGGGTCAGGTTGTAATTTGATAGAGGTCACAGAGCTAATGGGACAAAGACCAAACCTAGGTTTCATGACTCTGAATATGGTGCTCTTTTCACTTAATTACACCTGAAATGTGGAAGAAACACCTGAGTACTTCAAGAATGCCACAGTAGTCTTTTCTAGTTCTAGAAAATGACAAAACTTATTCCTACCTCAGTGCCTTTGCATTTACTTTCCCACTGTGGTCATGTATGGATGTGAGATTTGGACTGTGAAGAAGGCTGAGCACCGAAGAACTGATGCTTTTGAACTGTGGTGTTGGAGAAGACTCTTGAGAGGCCCTTGGACTGCAAGGAGATCCAACCAGTCCATTCTGAAGGAGATCAGCCCTGGGATTTCTTTGGAAGGAATGATGCTAAAGCTGAAACTCCAGTACTTTGTCCACCTCATGCGAAGAGTTGACTCATTGGAAAAGACTCTGATGCTGGGAGGGATTGGGGGCAGCAGGAGAATGGGACGACAGAAGATGAGATGGCTGGATGGCATCACTGACTGGATGGACATGAGTCTCAGTGAGGTCCGGGAGTTGGTGATGGACAGGGAGGCCTGGCTTGGTGCGATTCATGGGGTCGCAAAGAGTCAGACACGACTGAGCGACTGATCTGATCTGATCTGATCTACCTGGAACTTTCCCCTCTACCTAGAACTTCTTCCTTCCTGGAGGCTTTTTAATGACTCAAATATCACCTGTTTAGAGAAGCTTTTCAAAAGCATCTTATCTAAAGAAGTCACCCCCTGATCCTACCACTCTCTATCATTGCTTTGGTTTTGTTTTTTTTTGCTCTAAAATCTTGCTATTCTAAGAGTGTTCCACAGACCACTAGCATTGGCATCACCCAGGATGTCAGTAAGAAATGCCGAATCTCAGCCGTCCCCCCGCCAGACTAATGATTCAGAATCTGCATTTTAATAAGAATTCCCCAGTTTATTCATGTACACATTAAAATTTGAGAAGCACATATCACTTTCTGAAACTAACTTGATTTTGTGAATTTTTAATGTTAAGAAATATTTCATCGTAACTGAAGATTGTGAAGGAGAAGATAATGGACACCCACGTACCTGTAACCTGGCTTAGTCATATACTAACATTTTACTATATTTGCTTTATATTTTGAAAAGAATAGTTTAGTGAAGACGCCTGTGTTAGCCCTCTCTAGCCCTAGTCTCTTTGTCCATGTAGATTTATTCCGGTTTTATTCCTTTATATTACTTTGGTGGAGTTTGGAAAGGGGACAAATAGATTTGAATAATTCACCATGATTATCATGATGTCTTACATTTTTTTATGAAGTGTGTATATACTTAATACAGTGGTTTAATGAACATACAAATCTAATCATGTTTCTTTCCTGATTAAAACCATTCACTTGCTATAGGATCAAGCATTAACTTCTTAGAATGAAATACAAGCCCCTTTACCATGGACAAGGATTGTACAAGAAAATTATATGTCAGTTTTAAGACTAGATCTTGGTTCCCCCACCAGAGATTGAACGTGAGCCCCCTCAGTGGCTTCCCTGATGGCTCAGTGCATAAAGAATCGCCTGCAATGCAGGAGACACAGCAGATGCAGGTTTGATCCCTGGGTCCAGAATACCCCCTGGAGGAAGAAATGGCAACTCCTCCAGTATTCTTGCCTGGAGAATCCCATGGACAGAGGAACCTGGCGGTCTGCAGTCTATAGCATCACACAGAATCAGACATGACTGAGCAGCTAAGCACACACATCCCTGCAATGGAGTGCAGAGTCCTGACCACTGGACCACCAGGGAATTCCTTGATAGACAAATTTTAAAAGATAGATATTATATAGAAACAAGATGTTGAAAACATCAGAAAATATATTTAATAAAATTCAACACTCATCCAAGATTTTAAAACTCTTTAGTCTTCTCTAAATTGGTAAAGGGTATCTCTCCCACCATAAATGAAAATGTATTTCAAGTATTTAACTTAATGATGACAATTTAATAGTGTTTTCCTTAAAGATGGGACTATGCCAAAAAGGTGCTCACTTACCCACTACTATTTGACATTGTATTAGATGGAAGTACTGGTCAATGCAATAAATGAGAAATAGAAACAAAAGGTATAAGGATTGAAAGAGAGAAAATAGCAGTAAACTATAGATTATTTTTCCAGTTTAAAAAAATAATCTATTGATAAACTAATAAAAAACAATATAGTTATACAAGGTTGCTAAGTAGAAGGTTAAAAAATAATCAGTACCTTGTAAAGGATATAACAATTTTTTAACTCGTCCAAATTTTCTACAGCTTTGCTACTTATTTGTGTGCTTTGTTCTACTAATATCAGTAGTAAAATGTAGCATCGTGAATGTAGATTTGTCAATTTCTTCTTGTAATTTGGTCACCTATTGTATATGTTAAGTTGATATTTTTAGTATAAGGTGCATACAGGTTAATGATTGTTTTATCTTCATGGTGGCTGAAAAATTTATTAAGTCATTTCCTTTTTATTAATAATATTTTTCACCATGAGTTCTCTTTTGTCTGATACTAACATCACCATTTCATTGCCTACTATATTTTTTCTACCCCTTTATTGTTAGCCCCTCTTGTTTGATGGTTTTAGGTATGCCTTTGTAGCAACACACACATGAATGTGTTTTTATATCCATTCTGAGAGTCTCTTTTAATAGATACCTATGATTAGTGGAAAATTCTGAAAGAGATGGGAATACCAGACCACCTGACCTGCCTCTTGAGAAACCTATATGCAAGTCAGGAAGCAACAGTTAGAACCGGACGTGGAACAACAGACTGGTTCCAAATAGGAAAAGGAGTACGTCAAGGCTGTATATTGTCACCCTGCTTATTTAACTTATATGCAGAGTACATCATGAGAAACGCTGGGCTGGAAAAAGCACAAACTGGAATCAAGATTGCAGGGAGAAATATCAATAACCTCAGATATGCATATGACACCACCCTTATGGCAGAAAGTGAAGAAGAATTAAAAAGCCTCTTGATGAAAGTTAAAGTGGAGAGTGAAAAAGTTGGCTTAAAGCTCAACATTCAGAAAACTAAGATCATGGCATCTGGTCCCATCACTTCATGGCAAATAGATGGGAAACAGTGGAAACAGTGTCAGACTTTATTTTTTGGGGCTCCAAAATCACTGCAGATGGTGATTGCAGCCATGAAATTAAAAGACATTTACTCCTTGGAAGGAAAGTTATGACCAACCTAGATAGCATATTCAGAAGGAGAGACATTACTTTGCCAACAAAGGTCCATCTAGTCAAGGCTATGGTTTTTCCAGTGGTCATGTATGGATGTGAGAATTGGACTATAAAGAAAGCTGAGCACTGAAGAATTGATGCTTTTGAACTGTGGTGCTGGGGAAGACTCTTGAGAGTCCCTTGGACTGCAAGGAGATCCAACCAGTCCATCCTAAAGGAGATTAGTCCCGTGTGTTCATTGGAAGGACTGATGCTGAAGCTGAAACTCCAGTACTTTGGCCACCTCATGTGAAGAGTTGACTCATTGGAAAAGACCCTGATGCTGGGAGGGATTGGGGGCAGGAGGAGAAGGGGACAACAGAGGATGAGATGGCTGGATGGCATCACTGACTCGATGGACGTGAGTCTGGGTGAACTCCAGGAGTTGGTGATGGACAGGGAGGCCTGGCATGCTGCGATTCATGAGGTTGCAAAGAGTCGGATGCGATTGAGCAACTGAACTGAACTGAACTGATGATTAATTTACATTTATAACATTAACTATAAACATATTTGGGCTGATTTCTATTATATTATTTTGTATTTTATTTTTGCCATAGTTTTTGTTTACTTCTTTTTCCTTTCTTTTCTTCCTTCACATGAATTTATTGAAATTTCCCCCCCTACTGGTTTGAAAGTTATGTATGTTATTTACATTTCTTTCAATGATTACTCTTATAACTTTAAAGATACTTATGTTACTATACATTTTTCTAACACAGTCTAAAAGTAACATTTCTAGCCTTCTACCAAAAAATAAAAGAATTTTGGAACTCTCTAGTTTCCCCTTCTATCCTCCTAGTTACAGTAGTTTAGATTTTTATTCTATCTACCTCTTTGAATTAATTATTATCATGATTTTTTATAGTTAATACTTATTTAGGTATTTCAACATGATTCACTGATGTTTTTGTTCAACATTGCCTAATTCCATCACACTTTTTACTTCTGATTTCATTTTCAGTCTTGCTGGAATGCATCCTTTCAGTTCAGTTTAGTCGTTCAGTCATGTCCGACTCTTTGCGACTACATGGACTTCAGCATGCCAGGTTTCCCTGTCCATCACCCATCGCCATCACCATGCATCCTTAAGCAGTTATTTTACTGAAGTTGTGTTGTAGTATACTTTGAGTCTTGAGTCCTGAAATATCTTTATTTCACTGATTATTTCACAAGTTCTAAGTCGACAGATTACTTGATTAGATTTCCGTGGGCCTATGTTTTTCCATTATTACATACGCTGGTTTTCTCTTTTGGTGGTAAGAGTCTTTGTATACTTTGTAAATTTTAGTTATGCTCTCTTTTTTCAGAGAGAGTTGTCTCCTGTAAGAGTTCTGCACATACACTGGATTGTAGAGGTGTCACTATGGAGCAGTTTTGTGCTTGTTTCCACAGTGTCCCTATAAAAGTTTGGGGCCAGTTTTTACAGTTTATTCTTTTAGCTTTTGCTTTCTATACAATATATGTAGTATGTATGTGGACCCCACACCCATGCATAGTGGAGATTTTTCATGGAGGACCTACAGCTGAGAATGGATTTCCTGCTTACAAATCCACATTCACAGGCCAAGGGTCAAAGTTTTAGCAGTACTTCCTATTTCAGGAAGCTCAGTTCCAGCTCACTACCCATGCACTGGATCTGTGGCTTACCATGCATTTCGGCAAGGCATTAAAACTCCAGTCACGTGAGGGTGGAGGAACAGTTTGAATACAAAGAAACATGGAAGAATTTGGTGAGACTTTCATATCATGACTGTGGTAGTTGTTATACTACTTTATGTGTGTATTAAAACTTGCAGAACTATAAACCAAAAGGGTGATTTTATTTTGTACCTAAATTTTAAAAAGGAAAAATAATACCCCAGACTTTGTATTACAACTGTCTGACTCCTCTTAGGAGCATTGAGCTTCAACTCTTGTTTACTCTTCTGATTGCATTTCCTCTTCATTTCTGACACATAGAGAGTTTCTTTGTTTTCAAACTCAGTTATGCATTTTTAAAAACTAGGAGGGATGTTATTTTATCCAACTTGTCTATGTGTTTGGAGGGTGTAGAAAAGTGTTTCTCACATCTTGTCAGTTAACCCTGTTGACTCCATTATATACCTCTTGATCACTTGACACTCATACTTTAAGGAAATACAGCCCAAAAATTACTCCAAAAGAAAAAAATAAGGGAAACTGCACAGAGATGCTTATATCAGTGTGAGTCATAATGATAACTTTTGAAAACAATCCCACCTCTTACACAAGCAGTTCAATGGAAAACCTCAATGATAGTTTTATGAAAAGTATATGACTTGTGTTGGTATATGGAAGTGTACATGAAATAATGTTGAATAAGACAGAACACAAAGATATATATATACATAGACAAACACATACATATATGTACACATAAACATATATATATGTGTGTATGTATATATGTATGTGCATGCATACTAAATGACTTCAGTCTTGTCCAACTCTTTGCAACCCTATGGACCATAGCCTGCCAGATTCCTCTGTCCATGGGGATTCTCTAGGCAAGAATACTGGAGTTGATTGCCATGCCCTCCTCCAGGGGATCTTCATGACCCAGGGATTGAGCCAGCGTCTCTTATGTCTCCTGCATTGGTAGGCAAATTCTTTGCCCCTAGCGCCACCTGAGAAGCCCATATGTACATATACATGTACACATAGCCACATTTATTATTATTAGGATATATCAGACCATTGGTATAACATTTTTCAAATGACACAGTACAAAATAAATAATTGATGTTTTAAAGTTATGTTTATCACTCCCCTTCTTTTTTTTAAGATTTTGTTTTGATGTGGACCATTGTTCAAAAGTCTTCATTAAATTTGTCACAATATTGTTTCTGTTTTATGTTTTTTTTTGTTTTTTGTTTTTTTTGGCCATGAAGCTTGTGGCTCCCTGACCACAGATCAAACTGGTACCCTCTGCATTGGAAGGTGAAGTCCTAACCACTGGACCCCAAGGGAAGTCCCTTCCCTCTTTGTGAGGGGAACATTTATTGAGCATTTATTCTCTTCTAAGTACTCTGCTTTAACTGGTATCATCTGATTTTGTCCTCTCATAAGCCCATATAGAGTAGGTTCTATTATAACCTCCACTTTTCAAATGAAGGAAAGGAAGCTTAGGGGTTACCCAGGAACACATAGCTTGGAAGTGGTTGATATCTAAACCCAGAGGGTCTTATTCCAAAGCACATGCTCCTTACCACTATGCCATTAGAGTGGTTTTTTTGTTTAATTTCCTTTAATTTATTTATTTATTTTTGGCTATGCTGGGTCTTTGTTGCTGTGTGCAGGCTTTCTCTAGTTGCAGCTAGCAGGAGCTAGTCTTCATTGTGATACCAGGGCTTCTCATTGCAGTAACTTCTCTTGCAGAGCACAGGTTTTGGGGCATGCACACTTCAGTATTTGTGGCACACAGATTCAGTAGTTGTGCCTCAAGGACTTAGTTGCTCCACAGCATGTGGAATCTTCCAAGACCAGGGATTGAATCTATGTTCCTTGCATTGGCAGGTGGATTCTTAACTACTAGACCACTGGGGAAGTACTAGAGTGTTTTAATCATAGTTGTTTGTATTAAAAAAAAAATTAAACTCCTCTATCCATGGGATTTTTCAGGCAAGAATACTGGAGTGGGTTGCCATTTCCTCCACCAGGGAAATCTTCCTGACCCAGGGATTGAACCCACATCTGCTATGTCTCCTACACTGCAGCAGATTCTTTACCACTGAGCCATTGGGGAAGACCCCCCCAAATTTAAAACTCATGCAAAAATGTTATTTTTTAGCCTAATAAAAGTTTAGAGATTTTATTCAATTTTACTGTTTTACTTCCAGGGGGGAAATCTTCTACAAATTTAAAAATGACCTGGTTCATTTGCATGTTATACAAAATAATCGTATCTTAATCCTTCTCATGTATAATAACAACAGCTATTAATTATTGAGAGCTTAATCTATAATAAGGACTTGCTATATGGTTTACATACATGATCTCATATAATCTTCCCCAGTGTTGTATGAGGCAGGTAATATTAAGATCAACTTTTATTTTCTGCTTAGGAAAACAGATTTGCAGAAGTTCAGGAACTTGCCCAAAGGTACTTACCTATTAAGAAGCAGAGCCAGAACTCAAACCTAAGCCTGACCCTAAAGTCTGTGCTGTCAACCTAAACTGTAATGTCTCTTCATATGTTTGTCAACATGACTGCAGAGTTTAAGGAGCATGCCAAAGCTGTACTCACTTCCTAATATTGTGGGCAATCCTATGTATTGTAAAGCAGCAACCAAGTTTTCCTTGGCAAAGAATGATCTTGTGGAAATTTTCATGGGACTGTGGGACTCCATGCAGATGGCACAGTAAGAATCATTGTTTTTCTGAAAACTATGTATACCATTGCTCAGAGAATAATCAAATGGATCCCTTAGAAATGTTGCTAGATAGACCATGATTTCAAGTTTCTTCAAAATCTATTTAACTTGCTAATTTCATAGCTCCATGGTTTTACTCTGGTGTTAAGGAGCCAGTGAACTGTGAAAACTTTTTTTTTAATCTGTGTGACATGTAAGTCCATGATGAAGCTGTATGCAGCATGATGTTTTTAATCTTTCAGAACTCATTTCAGTTTCCATCTTAAAGTGCCGGATCCAAAGGCCAGAAGAGTGAAATGAGAAAATGAGAATTGAAAAATCAGAGAATGTTATCTGGGAAAATACTTTAATGAGGCATGTTACAAAGGGGTTGGTAGATTTGAGTATGACATCAGTTTTTAGGCTGAGCCTGATGAAGATTCCTTTCAGATCTTAATGTAACATCTTGAATCTAATATCTCTGGCTATTAAAACTCATGATTATGTGACTTCTTGTTAATCAGAAAACCATTGCTCTCCTTATATTTGAATGAGATTTTCCAGCAAAATCAGATTTTTAAAAAGATCCATTAATTATCCGGCAACTGCAATAATTATGACACAATGTCACAATTGTGTCTCTATGACACAGTCATGGAGCAGGAAGGGAACACAGGTACATGGAGGCAATACTGGATGGTATGACTAAAAAAAGAGTCCATATGACATTGTAGTCACTTCCTGTTGCTTCATAACAAATTAGCACAAATTTGGCAACTTAAAACAACATACATTTACTAATTCACAATTTCTGTGGGTCAGGAATCTTAGTACAAATCAGCTGCATATTCTGCTCAGAGCCTTACCAAGATAAAATCAAGGTGTCAGTCAGGTCTGCAATCTCACCTGAGATGTAGAATCCCTCCCTCTTCCTAGCTCCCTGACTGTTGGCAAAACTCACTTCCTTGCAGTTGTAGGACTGAATTCATTGTTTTCTGATGGATGTTGGCTGGGAACTACTTTCAGTTTCTAGAAGCATCCTCAGGTTCTTTCTAGGTGACCCCCTTGATAAGCAGTGAGCTTAGTTGCTTTTTCAAGGCCAGCAAGAGAATCTCTTTTGCTTATTTCTTAATTGAGATAAAATTGGTGTGTAACATTGTATTAGTTTTAGGTGTACAAAAAACTGATATGGTATAAAATTGTTGCAAAAGTGATTATCACAATAAGTTTAATTAGCATCCATCTCCCCACATAGTTACTAATTTTTTTCTTGTGATTAGAACTTTTAAGATCTACTTTCTCAGTAAGATTCAAATAAGTATTCAACACAGTATAGATAACTACAATCACCATGCTGTATATTACATCCTCATGACTTATTTATCTTACAACTGGAAGTTTGTACCATTTGACCATCCTTTTACTTAAACTCTTTCTTTCAGGAAAGGCCTGAATCCCCTTTTAAAGGGTTTGCCTGATTACATGAGGCCCAGTCTGAATAATCTCTCTTTTGATTAACTTAAAGTCAACTGATTAGGGACCTTAACTACACCTACACCTTCTTCATCTTTGCCATGTAACATAACCAAACCGAGAGAGTGCTATCCCATCATATGCACAAATTCTTCCCATACTCAAAGGGAAGGAATTATACGGGGCATGTACACGAGAGGGCAAGAATCTTGGGGCCCATCTTTAAACTTTGCCTATGATGAAAAACTGGAGTTCAAGATCAAGTTGTAAATTAATACTTATGTCTGCAGAAAAACATATACATGAATGCTCACAGCAGCATTATTCATAATAGCCAAAAAAATACTTATCAACTAGTGACTGGATAAATAAAGTGTGATATATCCATATAATGGAATATTATTTGACCATACAAAGGAATGAGGTGTTAATACATTACAACATGGATAGACCTTGAGAGCATAATGCTAAATGAAAAAATTCGAAACACCACATATTGTATGGTTCCATTTTTATGACATTCCTAGAATAAGCATATCTAGACAGAATATAGACTAGTGTCTGCTTAAGACTTTGGGGTTTGGGGTAAGTGCTGGAGTGGCTGCTAATGAGTATGAAGTTTTCTTTCTGGGATAAAATGTTCTAAAATAGATTGTGGTGATGATTGTACAACTCTATGAATAAAGTAAAAGCCACTGAATTATATTCCTTATATAAGTGAATTAGATGGTGTGCTCGTGCATGCATACTCAGTCATGTATGACTTTTTGCAACCCTGTGGGCTGTAGCCTGTGAGGCTCCTCTGTCCATGGGATTCTCTAGGCAAGAATACTGGAATGGGTTGCCACTTCCTCCTCCAGGGGATCTTCCTGACCCAGAGAACAAACCTGTGTCCACTATGTCTCCTGCATTGGCAGCCAGATTCTTTACCACTGAGCCACCTGGGAAGCCTGGATTAGATGTACATGAATTATATTTCAATAAAATTGTTAATAAAAGATCAAGTTGTACTATTTGATAACTTCTTTGAAATTCAGGAATTTAAACTTAGTTTTCTCATCCTTAATGGATATAATAATACCTACTTTACAAGGTTGCTGTGAGGATCAAATGATATAATTATGGAGATTGTTTTGTAAATTGCAAATTGCTATACAGTTTTTTATTTGTTTATTTATTTTTGACTGTACCACATGGCATGTGGAATCTTGGTTCCCTGAGCAGGGATTGAAATTGGGTCCTCTACAATAGAAGCATTGAATCAACCACTGGATGGCCAGGGAAGTCCAGTGCTATAAAATTTTAAAAAATCATTATTATGTAGTCTATAACTCTGCAAGGGACTTCCCTGGTGGCTCAGATGGTAAAGCGTTTGTCTACAATGCTGGAGACCCAGGTTTGATACCTGGGTCGGGAAGATCCCCTGGAGAAGGAAATGGCAATCCACTCCAGTAATATTGCCTGGAAAATCCCATGGACAGAGGAGCTTGGTAGGCTACACTCCATGGGGCTGCAAAGAGTCGGACACAACTGAGCAACTTCAGGAGAGGCGGCAGTGAGGAGATACCTCTCGTCCAAGGTAAGGAACAGCGGCTGCACTTTGCTGGAGCAGCCGTGAAGAGATACCCCACGACCAAGGTAAGAAAAACCCAAGTAAGACGGTAGGTGTTGGAAGAGGGCATCAGAGGACAGATACACTGAAACCATACTCACAGAAAACTAGTCAATCTAATCACACTAGGACCACAGCTTTGTCTAACTCAATGAAACTAAGCCATGCCCGTGGGGCCGCCCAAGATGGGTGGGTCATGGTGGAGAGGACTGACAGAATGTGGTCCATTGGACAAGGGAATGGCAAACCACTTCAGTATTCTTGCCTTGAGAACCCCACGAACAGTATGAAAAGGCAAAATGATAGGATACTGAAAGAAGAACTCCCTAGGTCAGTAGGTGCCCAATATGCTACTGGAGATCAGTGGAGAAATAACTCCAGAAAGAATGAAGGGATGGAACCAAAGCAAAAAAACACCCAGTTGTGGATGTGACTGGTGACAGAAGCAAGGTCCGATGCTGTAAAGAGCAATATTGCATAGGAACCTGGAATGACAGGTCCATGAATCAAGACAAATTGGAAGTGGTCAAACAGGAGATGGCAAGAGTGAATGTCAACATTTTAGGAATCAGCGAACTAAAATGGACTGGAATGGGTGAATTTAACTCAGATGACCATTATATTTACTACTGCAGGCAGGAATTCCTTAGAAGAAATGGAGTGGCCATCATGGTCAACAAAAGAGTCCGAAATGCAGTACTTGGATGCAATCTCAAAAATGACAGAATGATCTCTGTTCGTTTCCAAGGCAAACCATTCAATATCACAGTAATCCAAGTCTATGCCCCAACCAGTAACACTGAAGAAGCCGAAATTGAATGGTTCTATGAAGACCTACAAGACCTTATAGAACTAACACCCAAAAAAGATGTCCTTTTCATGATAGGGGACTGGAATGCAAAAGTAGGAAGTCAAGAAACACCTGGAGTAACAGGAAAATTTGGCCTTAGAATACAGAATGAAGCAGGGCAAAGACTAATAGAATTTTGCCAAGAAAATGCCCTGGTCATAGCAAACACCCTCTTCCAACAACACAAGAGAAGACTCTGCATATGAACATCACCAGATGGTCAACACTGAAATCAGACTGATTATATTCTTTGCAGCCAAAGATGGAGAAGCTCTATACAGTCAGCAAAAACAAGACCAGGAGCTGACTGTGGCTCAGACCATGAACTCCTTATTGCCAAATTCAGACTTAAATTGAAGAAAGTAGAGAAAACCACTAGACCATTCAGGTATGACCTAAATCAAATCCCTTATGATTATACAGTGGAAGTGAGAAATTGATTTAAGGGACTAGATCTGATAGATAGAATGCCTGATGAACTATGGAATGAGGTTCATGACATTGTACAGGACACAGGGATCAAGACCATCCCCGAGGAAAAGAAATGCAAAAAAGCAAAATGGCTGTCGGAAGAGACCTTAAAAATAGCTGTGAAAAGAAGAGAAGTGAAAAGCAAAGGAGCAAAGGAAAGATACAAGCATCTGAATGCAGAGTTCCAAAGACAAGCAAGAAGAGATAAGAAAGCCTTCCTCAGCGATCAATGCAAAGAAATAGAGGAAAACAACAGAATGGGAAAGACTGGAGATCTCTTCAAGAATATTAGAGATACCAAGGGAACATTTCATGCAAAGATGGGCTCGATAAAGGACAGAAATGGTATGGACCTAACAGAAGCAGAAGATATTAAGAAGAAGTGGCAGGAATACACAGAAGAACTGTACAAAAAAGATCTTCATGACCAAGATAATCACGATGGTGTGATCACTCACCTAGAACCAGATATGCTGGAATGTGAAGTCAAGTGGGCCTTAGAAAACATCACTACAAACAAATCTAGTGGAGGTGATGGAATTCCAGTTGAGCTATTTCAAATCCTGAAAGATCATGCTGTGAAAGTGCTGCACTCAATATGCCAGCAAATCTGGAAAACTCAGCAGTGGCCACAGGACTGGAAAAGGTCCGTTTTCATTCCAATTCCAAAGAAAGGCAATGCCAAAGAATGCTCAAACTACCACACAATTGCACTCATCTCACACTCTAGTAAAGTAATGCTCAAAATGCTCCAAGCCAGGCTTCAGCAATACGTGAACCGTGAACTTCCAGATGTTCAAGCTGGTTTTAGAAAAGGCAGAGGAACCAGAGATCAAATTGCCAACATCTGCTGGATCATGGAAAAAGCAAGAGAGTTTCAGAAAAGCATCTATTTCTGCTTTATTGACTATGCCAAAGCCTTTGACTGTGTGGATCACAAGAAACTGTGGAAAATTCTGAAAGAGATGGACATACCAGACCACCTGACCTGCCTCTTGAGAAACCTATATGCAGGTCAGGAAGCAACAGTTAGAACTGGACGTGGAACAACAGACTGGTTCCAAATAGGAAAAGGAGTTAATCAAGGCTGTATATTGTCACCCTGTTTATTTAACTTATATGCAGAGTACATCATGAACCACGCTGGACTGGAGGAAATACTAACTGAAATCAAGATTGCCGGGAGAAATATCAATAACCTCAGATATGCAGATGACACCACCCTTATGGCAGAAAGTGAAGAGGAATTCAAAAACCTCTTGATGAAAGTGAGAGTGGAGAGTGAAAAAGTTGGCTTAAAGCTCAACATTCAGAAAATGAAGATCATTGCATCCGGTCCCACCGCTTCATGGGAAATAGATGGGGAAACAACGGAAACAGTGTCAGACTTTATTTTTGGGGGCTCCAAAATCACTGCAGATGGTGACTGCAGCCATGAAATTAAAAGACGCTTACTCCTTGGAAGGAAAGTTATGACCAACCTAGATAGCATATTCAAAAGCAGAGACATTACTTTGCCAAAAAAGGTTCGTCTAGTCAAAGCTATGGTTTTTCCTGTGGTCATGTATGGATGTGAGGGTTGGACTGTGAAGAAGGCTGAGCCCTGAAGAATTGATGCTTTTGAACTGTAGTGTTGCAGAAGATTCTTGCAAGTCCCTTGGACTGCAAGGAGATCCAACCAGTCCATTCTGAAGGAGATCAGCCCTGGGATATCTTTGGAAGGACTGATGCTGAAGCTGAAACTCCAGTACTTTGGCCACCCCATGCGAAGAGTTGACTCATTGGAAAAGACTCTGATGCTGGGAGGGCCTGGGGGCAGCAGGAGAAGGGGACGACAGAGGATGAGATGGCTGGATGGCATCACTGACTCGATGGATGTGAGTCTGAATGAACCCCGGGAGTTGGTGATGGACAAGGAGGCCTGGCGTGCTGCGATTCATGGGGTCGCAAAGAGTTGGACACGACTGAGAGACTGATCTGATCTGATCTGATGGTGCAGTTGATCCGCTATTGGCACTTCTGGTTGTCCCTGATATGTCATCTCTAGTATGTGGTTACTTACGCAGTCTTACCTGGACACTTTCAAATCTTTGTCCCAACAAGAATCCTGCACCCCTCTTAGAGGCTATTGAGCAGATTCTTCCTACTTTAATTCATCTCCTGCATCACGATGATCCAGAAGTATTAGCTGATACCTGCTGGGCTATTTCCTACCTTACTGGTGGTCCAAATGAATGGATTGAAATGATTGTG
Source organism: Bos mutus (assembly GCF_027580195.1). Taxonomy (NCBI): domain Eukaryota; kingdom Metazoa; phylum Chordata; class Mammalia; order Artiodactyla; family Bovidae; genus Bos; species Bos mutus. The sequence goes on along the minus strand of NC_091646.1, from coordinate 66,906,758 downwards.
AAAACTGGGGTTGTACCCCAATTTGTGAAGCTTTTAGGAGCTACTGAATTGTCAGTTGTGACTCCTGTGCTCAGAGCCACAGGAAATATTGTCACTGGAACACATGAACAAACACAGGTTGTAATAGATGCAGGAGCACTTGCTGTATTTCCCAGCCTGCTGACAAACTCCAAAACTAATATTCAGAAGGAAGCTACGTGGACAATGTCAAACATCTCAGCTGGCCGCCAGCACCAGATACAACAAGTTGTGAATCATGGATTAGTCCCATTCCTTGTTGGCCTTCTCTCAAAGACAGACTTTAAGACATAAAAGGAAGCCACATGGGCTGTGAATAACTATACAAGTGGCGGAACTGTTGAGCAGATCGTGTACCTTGTTCATTGTGGCATAATAGAGCTGTTGATGAACCTCCTAACTGCAAAAGATACCAAAATTGGTCTGGTTATTCTGGATGCCATTTCAAATATCTTTTGGGCTGCTGAGAAACTAGGTGAAACTGAGAAACTTAGTATAATGATTGAAGAATGTAGAGGTTTGGACAAAATTGAAGCTCTACAAAACCATGAAAATGAGTCTGTGTACAAAGCTTCATTAAACTTGATCGAGAAGTATTTTTTTGTAGAGGAAGAGGAAGATCAAAATATTGTGCCAGAAACTACCTCTGAAGGCTATACATTCCAAGTGCAGGATGGCTCTGCTGGGACCTTCAACTTTTAGATGTACATCTGAGTCTTAGAGTTGTTCGTTGTGTACTATGCTTTGTATAAGTTTGTCTTACTGTTTCTCTACTAAGAACTCTTTTTAAATGTGGTTTGTTATTGTAGCACTTTTTACAACAAAACTGTACTTGAACAGTTCCAAACTGTACATACTGTATGAAGCTTCTCCTCTCAATGAGTTTCTTATTTCTATGTGGAATTTCATATCTTGCAATGTCCTGTAAATAAAGATTAAATTCAACCCTTTTCAATAAATAACTAAATTAATTAATTAATTAAAATGTCTTTGGATTTTTTATATTGCATCAAGTCTGCAGATTTCTTTGGGGAGAAACATTTTAACATTTTAACAATATTAGCTTGCAATCCATGAACACAATTCATCTTTCCATTTGCTTGAGTCCTATTTAACCACCTTCAGCAATATTTTGTTGTTTTCAGTATACGAGTCTTTCACCTCTTTGATTAAATTTATTTCTAAAATTTTTTTTCTTAATAGTACTATAACACAAAATGATTATTTTCCTAATTTCCTTTTCAGATAGTTTTTCACTAATGTATATAAATTCAAATGACTTTTGTGTGTTGATTTTGTACTCTGTGCTTGTGTACATGCTCAGTTGGTTCAGTCATGTCTGACTCTTTGTGATCCTATGGACTACAGCCCACCAGGCTCCTCTATCCATTGGATTAACCAGGCAAAAATACTGGAATGGGTTGCCACGCCCTCCTTCAGGGCATCTTCCTGACCCAAGGATTGAACCCACATCTCCTACATTTCAGGCAGATTCTTTACCAGAAAACCACCAGGGAAGCCCCTTTGCATTCTGTAACTTTAGTAAACTCATTTTTAGTTCTAATAGTTTTTTTTTTTAATGATGTTTTTGGGGTTTTATATATAAAAGGGTTAGTTTTTTTTTCTTACTTTCCAATTTAGATAACTTGTATTTCTTTTTTGCCTAATTACTGTGGCTAAGACTTCTAATACTGTGTTAAATGGAAGTAGTGAGAGGTGAGCATCCTTATCTTAATCTTGCTTTTAAAGGAAAAACGTTCAGCTTTTTACCATTGTGTACGATGTTATCTGTAGGTTTTTCATATGTAATCTTTATTATGTAGAGGTATCTTCCATTTGCTCCTAATTTGCTGGAAGTTTTTAACATGAAACTGTTAAATTTTGACAACTGCTTTTTCTCCATCTATTGATATGGTCTTGTGGTGTTATCCTCTATTCTCTGGATGTTGATGTATTATTTGAGTTTGTTACATTGAACCACCTTCATATTCCAGGGATAAATCCCACTTGGTCATGGTATATGAACCTTTTGGTTTGCAGACATCACAGCTCCCACTCCTGTCCAGTATAGAACATGTAGACAAAAAAACCAAACTCTCTGCTTCCCCCCTAGGGAGGGAAAGAGTCAAGCTGTATGTACAATGCCCCCAACTTCTCCAGAGTACTTACCTCCGCCCTGCCAGTCTCAGCTGGGTCCACCACAGTCAAGCAGCCTGGGGAAGAATGGATATGGAAGCTTGGGCTGGCAGACAACATATGTCACTCTGCTGGCTCACCACAAATTGACATGACAAAACCATAGCTGCCAGCTTCTCCTTGGGGAGTCATAGGGTTGATAGAGAATCCCAGAATCTGGCTGGGTTGATTGGTAGGCGTTGTCTCCTGTACGAGTCAGTGTGAAGACCAGGAGAGGTGTCTACTTTGTCCAATGCAAAGATATGAACATGCAGAGAGAGACAATAAAAATGAAAACTCAATCAAAGATGTTCCAAGCAAAGGAACAAGATCAGTCTACAAAAATCAACTCAAATGAAAGGAAGTGATATGATTTACCTGACAGAAAATTCAAAATAGATGTCATTAAAATGCTCACTGAGGTCAAGAGGATTGTAAGTGAGAATTGCAACAAAGAGACAGAAAATATTTTTTAAAAGCCAAATACAAATTAAGGAGCTAAGGACTGTAATAATTACGTGAAAAAATCATTATAGGGGTTCAACAACAAACTAGATCAAAGAAAGAAAGGATCAGTAAATTTCAAGACAATTCATTAGAAATAACCCAATCAGAGTAACAAGAATAAAAAAGAAAAAAGTAAAGGGACTTATGGAAAACCATCAAGACATCCAATATAAGCAGTATGGAAGTTCCAAAAGGAGAAGAGAGAAAGGACCAGAAAGCTTATTCAAAGAAATAATGAGTGAAAAAAGCCCCATATCTTGAGAAGGAAACAGATATCCAGATGTAAAAGTAGCCAAATCATCAAATAAGATGAATTCCCTAAAATCCACAACGAGACACTTTATTATCAAGTTGTCAAAAGTCAAAACAAAGAGAAAGGGGTGGTCCTAAGATACCAGAGGAATAGGATGGGGAGACCACTTTCTCCCCCACAAATTCATCAAAAGAACATTTGAATGCTGAGCAAATTCCACAAAACAACTTCTGATTGCTGGCAGAGGACATCAGGCACCAAGAAAGGCAGCCCATTGTCTTTGAAAGGAGGTAAGACAAAATGTAAAAGATAAAAAGAGAGACAAAAGAGGTAGGGATGGAGATCCATCCCAGGAAGGGAGTCTTAATAAAGAGAAGTTTCCAAACACCAGGAAACACTCTCACTGGTGAGTCTGTGGTGAGTCTTGGAATCTCAAAGGGCAACATAACTGGGAGGAAAAATAAATAAATAAATAATTCAGTTCAGTTCAGTCGCTCAGTTGTGTCCGACTCTTTGCCACCCCATGAATTGCAGCACGCCCAGACTCCCTGTCCATCACCAACTCCTGGGGTTCACTCAGACTCACGTCCATCGAGTCAGTGATGCCATCCAGCCATCTCATCCTCTGTCATCCCCTTCTCCTGCTGCCCCCAATCCCTCCCAGCATCAGAGTCTTTTCCAATGAGTCAACACTTCGCATGAGGTGGCCAAAGTACTGGAGTTTCAGCTTTAGCATCATTCTTTCCAAAGGACACCAGGGCTAATGTCCTTTAGAATGGACTGGTTGGATCTCCTTGCAGTCCAAGGGACTTTCAAGAGTCTTCTCCAACACCACAGTTCAAAAGCATCAATTCTTCAATGCTCAGCCTTCTTCACAGTCCAACCCTCACATCCATACATGACCACAGGAAAAACCATAGCCTTGACTAGACGAACCTTTTTTGGCAAAGTAATGCCTCTGCTTTTCAATATGCTATCTAGGTTGGTCATAACTTTCCTTCCAAGGAGTAAGTGTCTTTTAATTTCATGGCTGCAGTCACCATCTGCAGTGATTTTGGAGCCCCAAAAAATAAAGTCTGACACTGTTTCCACTGTTTCCCCATCTATTTCCCATGAAGTGATGGGACTGGATGCCATGATCTTTGTTTTCTGAATGTTGAGCTTTAAGCCAACTTTTTCACTCTCCACTTTCACTTTCATCAAGAGGCTTTTGAGTTCCTCTTCACTTTCTGCCATAAGGGTGGTGTCATCTGCATATCTGAGGTGATTGATATTTCTCCCGACAATCTTGATTCCAGCTTGTGTTTCTTCCAGTCCAGCGTTTCTCATGATGTACTCTGCATAGAAGTTAAATAAGCAGGGTGACAATATACAGCCTTGACGTACTCCTTTTCCTATTTGGAACCAGTCTGTTGTTCCATGTCCAGTTCTAACTGTTGCTTCCTGATCTGCATACAGATTTCTCAAGAGGCAGGTCAGGTGGTCTGGGATTCCCATCTCTTTCAGAATTTCCCACAGTTTCTTGTGATCCACACAGTCAGAGGCTTTGGCATAGTCAATAAAGCAGAAATAGATGTTGTTCTGGAACTCTCTTGCTTTTTCAATGATCCAGTGGATGTTGGCAATTTGATCTCTGGTTCCTCTGCCTTTTCTAAAACCAGCTTGAACATCAGGAAGTTCACAGTTCACATATTGCTGAAGCCTGGCTTGGAGCATTTTGAGCATTACTTTGCTAGCATGTGAGATGAGTGCAATTGTGTGGTAGTTTGAGCATTAAAACCCACACATTACGTGCCTAATGGCAACTCCCAGTGGAGAAGCAGCCCAGACGCTCACATCCATCACTTGCAAGCGGGGGCTAGACAGGGAGGTGCGGGCTGCATTGCTTAAGGTAAGGATCGGGCCTAAATGCCCCGAGGGCAATTTAAGGGAACTAACTTGAGATAGCAACCCAGACTGTGGGATAGCCAGAGAGAGAGAGAGAAAAAAAAAAAAAAGAAGAAAGAGACAGAGAGAGAACAATCCCGAGAAAAGCCCTAAGACACTGCCAGGCCCACTTACAGAACAAAGGACTCAGCAGAGCTAGCCAGCTGCAGACCGGCCCGTTCCCCCCACCGGAGACAGGCAGGCGAGGGCAGACAGAACCAGAAGGCAGCAATTGTGGCCCCAGAGAGGTATCCTCTACCAAACTGCAAGCATGCTTCGTTGCAAACCAAGACTTTTTGGAATTCTGGACTGTTTATGTCTGCTGCGAGGGTCACAGTCAGAGATCAGCACCCCAGAAGAGACACACGGCACACCTGAGAAGGTGCACACCAGTTGTACACCCAGAAAACCATGTGGCTGGGATGGGGGAGGCGATAAGACGCATCTCCCCCCTGGGGTAACTGCGCTCACCAAACACCTGGTCATCTGAGCTGCTCGGACTTGGGAAGGGACTAAAACGCAGGCCCAACCGAGACTATGCCTTTGTGGAGTACCTGAGAACCTGAACCTGAGTGGCTTAGACCTGAGAAGTGCACGCAACCCAGGGCCCACCTCAGACAGTTCCTGGCAGAGCAACCTAGAGCCTGAGAAGTGTAGACCTTGAAAGCACACACACCATGAGCGAGCAGGGGCAAACCCAGTGTGGCTGAAACACTGCGAGCACTCCCCACACATGCCAGTGATACTTGTTTGCAGTGTTCCTCCCTCCTCACAGCACAACTGAACAAGTGAGCCTAAAAAAGTGACCACCATCGCCCCCTTGTGTCAGGGCGGAAATTAGACATTGAAGAGACCAGCAAACAGAAGCTAAAATAAAGAGGGAACCACGTTGAAAGTGACAGGTGCAACAGGTTAAAACCTGCAGTTAGCACCGACTACATAGAAGGGGCCTAGAGATCTTGAGAAGTATAAGCTGGGTCAAAGAATTATCTGAAAAATGAACTGAACCCACACTGTCCCCAACAGCTCCAGAGAAAGTCCTAAATATATTTTTACTATTATAATTTTTAAATTAAATTTTTTTTTAATTTTAAGTCCTCTCAGTTCAGTTCAGTTCAGTCACTCAGTCGTGCCCAACTCTTTGCGACCCCATGAATCGCAGCATGCCAGGCCTCCCTGTCCATCACCAACTCCCGGAGTTCACTTAAACTCATGTCCATCGAGTCAGCGATGCCATCCAGCCATCTCATCCTCTGCCGTCCCCTTTTCCTCCTGCCCCCAATCCCTCCCAGCATCAGAGTCTTTTCCAGAGTCAACTCTTCACATGAGGTGGCCAAAGTACTGGAGTTTCAGCTTCAGCATCATTCCTTCCAAAGAACACCAGGGCTGATGTCCTTTAGAATGGACTGGTTGGATCTCCTTGCAGTCCAAGGGACTCTCAAGAGTTTTCTCCAACATCACAGTTCAAAAGCATAAATTTTTTGGTGCTCAGCTTTCTTCACAGTCCAACTCTCACATTCATTAATTTTCATTTTTATAACCTACTATTACCTTCCCCCCAAAACCCTATTTTTAAAGCAAACTTCATATATATATATTAAAATTTTTGTGACTTTGTTTTGTTTTTTTAATATTGTATTTTTGAGACTCTAACCTGTACTCTTGGAGAAGGCAATGGCAACCCACTCCAGTACTCTTGCCTGGAGAATTCCAGGGATGGCAGAGCCTGGTGGGCTGCTGTCTATGGAGTTGCACAGAGTTGGACGTGACTGAACTGACTTAGCAGCAGGAGCAACCTCTACTCTAGATTTTTAATCTTTGCTTTTTGGTATTTGTTATCAATTTTGTACCTTTAAGAACTGAGTCTTCAGTACCCATTTTTATTTGAGAGTGAGATTACTGGCTTGATTGTTCTTCCCCATTTGGACTCTCCCTTTTCTCCACTAGGTCGCCTCTATCTCCTCCTTCTCTTCTCTACCCAACTCTGTGAATCTCTTTGTGTGTTCCAGGTTGTGGAGAACGCTTAGGGAACTGATTACTGACTGGATCTGTCTCTCTCCTTTTGATTCCCCCTTTTCTCCTCCTGGCCACCTCTGTCTCCTTCCTCCCTCTTCTCTTCTCTGTGTAACTCTGTGAACATCTCTGAGGGATCCAGACTGTGGAGAGCACATAGGAAGTGATTACTGGCTACCTGGCTCTCTCCCTGTTTGATTCCCCTTCTTCTCCTCCTGGTCACCTCTATCTCCCTCCTCCCTCTTCTCTTCTCCATGTAACACTGTGAATCTCTCTGGGTGTCCCTCACTGTGGAGAAACTTTTCATCATTAACCAAGATATTTTATCATCAGTGCTGTATAGATGGAGAAGTCTTGAGGCTACTGTAAGAATAAGACTGAAAACTAGAGGCAGGAGGCTAAAGTCCAAAACCTGAGAACACCAGATAACTCCTGACTTCAGGGAACATTAATCGATAAGAGCTCATCAAAAGCCTCTATATCTACACTGAAACCAAGCACCACCCAAGAGCCAACAAGTTCCAGAGCAAGACATACCATGCAAATTCTCCATCAGCACAGGAACATAGCCTTGAGATTCAGTATACAGGCTGCCCAAAGTCACACCAAACCTATTGACATCTCAAAACTCACTACTGGACACTTCATTGCAGCCTGGAGAGAAGAAATCCAGCTCCACCCACCAGAACACCGACACAAGCTTCCTTAACTAGGAAACCTTCAAGACCCACCCATACAAACCCACCCACAGTGAGGGACCTCCACTATAAAAAGGAACCACAAACTGACAGAATACAGAAAGGCCACCCCCAAACACAGCAATATAAACAAGATGAAAAGGCAGAGAAATACTCAGCAGGTAAAGGAACAGGACAAATGCCCACCAAACCAAACAAATGAGGAAGAGTTAGGGAATCTACCTGATAAAGAATTCAGAATAATGATAGTTAAAATGATCAAAAATCTTGAAAACACAATGGTGTTACATATAAATATCCTGGAGACAAGGATCGAGAAGATGCACAAAAGGCTTAACAAGGACCTAGAAGAAATAAAAAAGAGTCAATATCTAATGAATAATGCAATAAATGAGATAAAAAACACTCAGGAGGGAACCAACAGTAGAATAACAGAGGCAGAAGATAGGATAAGTGCAGTAGAAGATAGAATGGTAGAAACAAATGAAGCAGAGAGGAAAAAAGAAAAAAAGAATTAAAAGACATGAGGATAACCTCAGAGACCTCTGGGACAATGTTAATCGCCCCGACATTCGAATCATAGGAGTCCCAGAAGAAGAAGACAAAAAGAAAGACCATGAGAAAATACTTGAGGAGATAATAGTTGAAAACTTCCTTAAAATGTGGAAGGAAATAGTCACCCAAGTCCAAGAAACCCAGAGATTCCCAATCAGGATAAACGCAAGGTGAAACACCCCAAGACACATATTAATCAAATTAACAAAGATCAAACACAAAGAACAAATATTAAAAGCAGCAAGGGAAAAACAACAAATAATACACAAGGGTACTCCCATAAGAGTAACAGCTGATCTTTCAATAGAAACTCTTCAGGCCTGAAGGGAATGGCAGGATATACTTAAAGTGATGAAAGAGAAAAACCTACAATCCAGATTACTGTACCCAGCAAGGATCTCCTTCAAATATGAAGGAGACATCAAAGGCTTTACAGACAAGCAAAAGCTGAGAGAATTCAGCACCACCAAACCAGCTCTCGAACAAATGCTAAAGGATCTTCTCTAGACAGGAAACACAAAAAGGGTGTATAAACTGGAACCCAAAACAATAAAGTAAATGGCAACAGGATCATACTTATCAATCTCATCTTAAATGTAAATGGGTTGAATGTCCTAGCCAAAAGACGAAGACTGGGTGAATGGATACAAAAACAAGACCCCTATATATGTTGTCTACAGGAGACCCACCTCAAAACATGGGACACATACAGACTGAAAGTGAAGGGCTGGAAAAGACATTTCACGCAAATGGAGACCAAAAGAAAGCAGGAGTAGCAATACTCATATCAGATAATATAGACTTTGAAATAAAGGCTGTGAAAAGAGACGAAGAAGGACACTACATAATGATCAAAGGATCAATCCAGGAAGAAAATATAACAATTATAAATATATATGCACCCAACATAGGAGCACCACAATATGTAAGGCAAATGCTAACATGTATTAAAGGGGAAATTAACAGTAACACAGTAATAGTGGGAGACTTTAATACCCCACTCAAACCTATGGATAGTTCAGCCAAACAGAAAATTAGCAAGGAGACACACACTTTAAATGATACAATGGATCAGTTAGACATAATTGATATTTATAGGACATTTCACCCCAGAACAATGAATTTCCCCTTTTTCTCAAGTGCACACGGAACCTTCTCCAGGATAGATCACATCCTGGGCCATAAATCTAGCCTTGGTAAATTCAAAAAAATTGAAATCATTCCAAGCATCTTTTCTGACCACAAGGCAATAAGGTTAGATGTCAATTATAGGAGAAAAACTATTAAAAATGCCAACATATGGAGGCTGAAAAACACACTGCTGAATAACCAACAAATCACAGAAGAAATAAAAAAAGAAATCAAAATATACATAGAAACGAATGAAAATGAAAACACAACAACCTCAAACCTATGGCACACTGTAAAAGCAGTGCTAAGGGGAAGGTTCATAGCAATACAGACTTACCTCAAGAAACAAGAAAAAAGTCAAATAAATAACCTAACTCTACACCTAAAGCAATTAGAAAAGGAAGAAATGAAGAACCCCAGGACAGAAATCTTAAAACTTAGGGCAGAAATAAATGCAAAAGAAACAGAAGAGACCATAGCAAAAATCAACAAAGCTAAAAGCTGGTTCTTTGAGAAGATAAATAAAATTGACCAACCATTAGCCAGACTCATCAAGAAACAAAGGGAGAAGAATCAAATCAACAAAATTAGAAATGAAGATGGAGAGATCACAACAAACAACACAGAAATACAAAGGATCATAAGAGACTACTATCAGCAATTATATGTCAATAAAATGGAAAACTTGGCAGAAATGGGCAAATTCTTAGAAAAGTACAAGTTTCCAAAACTGAACCAGGAAGAAATAGAAAATCTTAACAGACCCATCACAAGCACAGAAATTGAATCAGTAATCAGAAATCTTCCAACAAACAAAAGCCCAGGACCAGACAGCTTCACAGCTCATTTCTACCAAAAATTTAGAGAAGAGCTAACACCTATCCTACTCAAACTTTTCCAGAAAATTCCAGAGGAAGGTAAACTTCCAAACTCATTCTATGCGGTCACCATCACCCTAATACCCAAAACAGACAAAGATGGCACAAAGAAAGAAAACTACAGGCCAATATCACTGATAAACATAGATGCAAAAATCCTTAACAAAATTCTAGCAAACAGAATCCAAAAACACATTAAAAAGATCATACATCTTTATCCCAGGGATGCAGGATTCTTCAATATCCACAAATCAATCAACATAATACACCAGATGAACACATTGAAAGATAAAAACCATATGATTATCTCAATAGATGCAGAGAAAGCCTTTGACAAAATTCAACAGTTATTTATGATAAAAACCCTCCAGAAAGCAGGAAAATAAGGAACACACCTCAACATAATAGAAGCTATATATGAGAAACGAAGAGGAAACATTATCCTCAATGGTGAAAAATTGAAAGCATTTCCCCTAAAGTCAGGAACAAGACAAGGGTGCCCACTCTCACCACTACTATGCAACATAGTTTTGGATGTTTTGGCCACAGCAATCAGAGCAGAAAAAGAAATAAAAGGAATCCAGATTGGAAAAGAAGAATAAAACTCTCACTGTTTGCAGATGACATGATCCTCTACATAGAAAACCCTAAAGATGCCACCAGAAAAATACTAGAGCTAATCAATGAATATAGTAAAGTGGCAGGATATAAAATCAACACACAGAAATCCCTTGCATTCCTATACACAAACAATGAGAAAACAGAAAGAGAAATTAATGAAACAATTCCATTCTCCATTGCAATGAAAAGAATAAAATATTTAGGAATATATCTACCTAAGGAAAGAAAAGACCTATATATAGAAAACTATAAAACACTGCTTAAAGAAATCAAAAAGGACACAAATAGATGGAGAAATATACCATGTTCATGGATTGGAAGAATCAATATAGTGAAAATGAGAATACTACCCAAAGCAAACTATAGATTCAATGCAATCCCTATCAAGCTACACACAGTATTTTTCAGAGAACTAGAACAAATAATTTCACAATTTTTATGGACATACAAAAAACCTCGAATAGCCCAAGCAATCTTGAGAAAGAAGAATGGAACTAGAGGAATGAGCCTGCCTGACTTCAGGCTCTACTACAAAGCAATAGTCATCAAGACAGTATGGTACTGGCACAAAGACAGAAATATAGATCAATGGAACAAAACAGAAAGCCCAGAGATAAATCCACGCACCTATGGACACCTTATCTTCAACAAAGGAGGCAAGAATATACAATGGAGAAAAGACAATCTCTTTAACAAGTGGTGCTGGGAAAACTGGTCAACCACTTGTAAAAGAATGAAACCAGAACACTTTCTAACACCATTCACAAAAATAAACTCAACATGGATTAAAGATCTACATGTAAGACCAGAAACTATAAAACTCCGAGAGGAAAACATAGGCAAACACTCTCCAACCTAAATCACAGCAGGATTCTCTGTGACCCACCTCCCAGAATATTGGAAATAAAAGCAAAAATAAACAAATGGGATCTAATTAAACTTAAAAGCTTTTGCACAACGAAGGAAACTATAAGCAAGATGAAAAGACAGCCTTCAGAATGGGAGAAAATAATAGCAAATGAAGCAACTGACAAAGAATTAATCTCAAAAATATACAAGCAACTCCTGCAGCTCAATTCCAGAAAAATAAATGACCCAACAAAAAATGGGCCAAAGACTTAAACAGACATTTCTCCAAAGAAGACATACAGACGGCTAACAACACATGAAAAGATGCTCAACATCACTCATTATCAGAGAAATGCAAATCAAAACCACAATGAGGTACCATCTCACCCCAGTCAGAATGGCTGCTAGAGGATGTGGAGAAAAGGGAACCCTCTTACACTGTTGCTGGGAATGCAAAGTAGTACAGCCACTGTGTAGAACAGTGTGGATATTCCTTCAAAAACTGGAAATAGAACTGCCATATGACCCAGCAATCCCACTGCTGGGCATACACACTGAGGAAACCAGAATTGAAAGAGACACGTGTACCCCAATGTTCATCACAGCACTATTTATAATAGCCAGGATATGGAAGCAACCTAGATGTCCATCGGCAGACAAATGGATAAGAAAGCTGTGGTCCATATACAGAATGGAATATTACTCAGGTATTAAAAAGAATACATTTGAATCAGTTCTAATGAGGTGGATGAAACTGGAGCCTATTATACAGAGTGAAGCAAGCCAGAAGGAAAAACACCAATACAGTATACTAATGCATACATATGGAATTTAGAAAGATGGTAATGATAACCCTATATGAGAGACAGCAAAAGAGTCACAGATGTATAGAACAATCTTTTGAACTCTGTGGGAGAGGGTGAGTGTGGGATGATTTGGGAGAATGGCATTGAAACATGTATATTTATTATCATATGTGAAACAGATTGCCAGTCCAGGTTCAATGCATGAGACAGGGTGCTTGGGGCTGGTGCACTGGGATGACCCAGAAGGATAGGATGGGGAGGAAGGTGGGGAGGAGGTTCAGCATGGGGAACACATGTACACTCATGGCAGATTCATGTCAATGTATGGCAAAACCACTACAATATTGTAAAGTAATTAGCCTCCAATTAAAATAAATAAATTTATATTTAAAAAAAAAGAAAAAAAAGAGAGTTTTTTGGAAGTATCAAGAGCTAAGTCACTGGCAACATACAGTGGAATCTCCATGAAACAATCAGTGGATTTTTTCAGCAGAAACCAGGAAGACAAGAATGGAGTAGAATGACCCATTCTAAGTACTGAAAGAAAAAAAATAATGCCAAGAATACCATCCCAGTAAAACTGTTCCTCAAAATAAAGGAGTGATATTTTCCCAAACTTAAGCCGAGAAAATTCATCACCACTCAACCTACCTTATAAAAAAATGCTATTGACAAGATATAGAAGCAACCTAAATATCCATCAAAACAGAGGAATGTATAAAGACATGGTATACATACAATGGAATGTTACTCAGCTATAATAGAAAATGAAATTTTCCCATTTGTAACAACATGGGTGGACCTGGAGGATATTATGCTTAGTGAAGTAAGTCAGACAGAGAAAAACAAATACTGTATGTTGTCAATTAAAAAATTGGAATCTAAAAAATTACTTAAAATAGCTATAAAATATGTTTAAAGATACACATAGGAACGAATGTAAATTGTGACAACAATAAAGTCGGAGGGAAATTAAAGCGTATGGTTTTTGTCTATGACTGAACTTAAGTTATTAATGTTAGGCTCTTATAAGATATCTTAGGTAACTCCCAAGGTAACCACAAAACATAAATCTCTAGAATTTACATGAAAGAAAAATAGAATTGAATCAAAGCATCCCAATAAAAAAAAATCAACAAAACACTAAATGAGACATCTCAGTTCTTAATATATCATTTTTATAGGTTCTCTTTTATACTTTTTATACAAGGTATACTCTTTTATACAAGATGGTATAATTTTTTAATACAAGACCTGCCTTTCCTGCCCCACACATCTACGAGGAATTGTTCAGGATTTACAGGAGAGGTTTTATACTCACAAGTTAACTAACTTCATAAGGCTGGCAATATGTATTTGAAAAGTCATTCAAAAATATTGGAAGAAGGGGAAGTAAATAGTAAATAAGGTAAGATATATATCTGAAAAATATCCAAGTAGACATTTTGAGGTCATTGGAAACAACAGAATGAAGTCAAGTATACATCTGAAAGGTGATACAGCTATTCAGTTGGAAAGAAAAGTGAATCACACTATTTGTTCAGAACATTGGTTATCCTTTTAATTAATAGATTTTTTTCAAAAGAAATTTAAAAGTACAATGCAATGTTAACAAGCATAACCAATTCAACTTGAATTAAAGAACTGTTGAGTTCATGGCACAAAAGGATTGCCAAAGAGTTCATCAGAGTACTAAGCATTAATAGAAAATTGTATCAGAGTTACCCAGCTCAGTCATAAAGTAGGATTTTTGGTCCACAGGTTAAATCTGGTATTGCAGTTGAGACAGAGGAATATAATCTGGATGAGTCTCTACTATAGGAAATGACTACAATCTGGATTAATCTAAAGACCTGGGCTATAGAAACAAATTGACTTGATCTCACTTAGGTTCCAATCTTGGCTCCTGCACTTTATCTATCACCTGTGTGACATTATCAATTTAATCTCATTATATCTGTTTTTCTATCTATAAAATGGGGATAACAAAATAGAGTCTGCTTCCTAAGGTTGTTGAAAGGCTTAAGTGAGATAACTGAAGCATATTGCATGGAAAGTAGAGTTAATAATTTAATAATAAATTAACTTTTCTGCCTTCTCTCAACTCTACCACTTTCATGTGGCTATAAATTAGGTTCCTAAGTTTCAATTTTCTCACCTGTAAAACAGGAATTATAATACGGAGTCTTAACTGCTTCACAATGTTGAATGAGATAACCTATATAAAAGTGTTCTGTACAGGTAGTATGTATATACATGTGAAGTATGATATTCACTGATACATGAAATTGGTTAACTGCTTCCTGTACTTTTTAGTGAAAGTGAAAGTTGCTCAGACATGTCTAACTCTTTGCAACCCCGTGGACTATGCAGTCCATGGAATTCTCCAGGCCAGAATACTGGAGTGGGTAGCCTTTCCCTTCTCCAGGGGATCTTCCCAACCCAGGGATTGAACCCAGGTCTCCCGCATTGCAGGCAGATTCCTTACCAGCTGAGCCACAAGAGAAGCACACTGAGGGCTCATCTCAAATTTATAACTCAAAAGAATGAACATCGATATCTTAAGAATCAGTGAACTAAAATGGATGGGAATGGGCAAATTTAATCTGGATAACCATTATATCTACTACTGTGGGGAAGAATCCCATAGAAGAAATAGAGTAGCCCTCATAATCAACAAGAGTCTGAAATGCAGTACTTGGGTGCAACCTCAAAAATGACAGAATGATCTTGGTTCATTTCCAAAGAAAGCCATTCAACATCACAGTAATCCAAGTCTATGATCCTACCACCAATGCCAAAGAAGCAGAAGTTGATCAGTTTTATGAAGACCTAGAAGACCTCCTAGAACTAACATCAAAAAGAGATGTTCTATTTATCATTGAGAATCAGACTGCAAAAATAGGAAGTCAAGAGATACCTGGAGTGACAGGCAAGATTGGCCTTGGAGAACAAAATGAAGCAGGGCAATGGCTAACTGAATTCTGCCAAGAGAATGCACTGGTCATATCAAATACCCTTTTCCAGCAACACAAGAGATGACTTTATACATGGACATCACCAAACAGTCAATACCAAAATCAAACTGATTACATTCTTTGTAGCTGAAGATGGAGAAGCTGTATACAGTAAGCAAAAAAACAAGACCTGGAGTTGACTGTGGCTCAGATCATCAGTTTCTCTTAGCAAAATTCACACTTAAACTGAAGAAAACATGGAAACCACTAGGCCAGCCAGGTATGACTTTAATCAAATCCCCTATGAATATGCAGTAGAGGTAATGAATATATTCACAGGATTAGAACTTGTAAACAGTGTGCCCGAAGAACTATGGACTGAGGTTCATAATTTTGTACAGGAGGCTGCGAACAAAACCATCCCAAAGAAAATGAAGAGCAAGACAAAGTGGTTATCTGAAGAGGCCTTACAAATAGCTAAAGAAAGAAGAGAAGCGAAAAGCAAGGGAGGAAGGAAAAGGTATGCTCAACTAAATGCAAATTGCCAAAGAACAGCATAGAGAAACAAGAAGGACTTCTTCAATGAACAGTGTATAAAACTAGAAGAAAACAACAGAAGGGGAAAGACTAGAGATCTTTTCAGGAAAATTGGAGATATCAAGGGAATATTTTGCTTAAAGATGGGCACAATAAAGGACAAATATGGTAGAGACTAGTCAATGCTGAAGAGATCAAGAAGAGATGGAAAGAATACACGAAAGAACTGTACAAAAAAAGATCTAAATGAACTGGATTACTACAATGGTGTGGTCAGCCACCCAGAGCCAGACATTCTGGAGAGAGAAGTCAACTGGGCATTAGGAAGCACTGCTGTTAATAAAGCTAGTGGATGCAATGGGATTCCAGTAGAACTATTCAAAATCCTAAAGGATGATGCCATCAAGGTGTTGCATTCAATATGTCAGCAAATACAGAAGACCCAGCAGTAGCCACAGGACTAGAAAAGGTCAATCCTCATCCCAACTGCCAAGAAGGGTAGTACTAAAGAATGTGCTAACTATTGGACCAATTGCATTCATCTCCCATGTTAGTAAGGTCATGTTTAAAATCTTGCATGCTAGGCTTCAGCATTATGTGAACCAAGAATGTCCAGATGTCCAAGGTGAGTTTAGAAAAGGAAGAAGAACCAGAGATCAAATTGCCAACATTCGCTGGATTATAGAGAAATCTAGGGAATTCTAGAAAAAAATATCTACTTCTGTTTCACTGACTATGCCAGAGCCTTTGACTGTGGATCATAATAAACTGTGGAAAGCTCTTAAAGGGATGGGAATATCAGACCATCTTACCTGTCTCCTGAGAAACCAGTCAAGAAGAAACAGTAAGAACCCTGTATGGAACAACTGATTGGTTCAAGATTGAGAATGTAGTATAACCAGGCTGTCTGCTGTCACCGTGTTTAATCTATATGCTGAGCACATCATGAGAAATGCTGGGCTGGATGCTATAAGCTGGGATCAAGATAGGTGGTAGAAACATCAACAATCACAGATATGTGGATGATATCACTCTAATGGCAGAAAAAACTAAAGAACTTCTTGATGAGGGTGAAGGAGGAGAGTGAAAAAGCTGGCTTAAAACTAAATATTAAAAAAAAAAAAAAAAAAAACAAGATCATGGCATCCTGCCCCATTACTTCATGGCAAATAGAGGGGGAAAAGGTGAAATAGTGACAGATTTCCTCTTCTTGGGCTCTAAAAACTGCAGATGGTGACTGCAGCTGTGAAATCAGAAGGATGTTTGCTTCTTGTCAGGAAAGCTATGACAAACCTAGACAGTGTATTGAAAAGCAGAGACATTACTCTGCTGACAAAGGTGCATATAGTCAAGGCTATGGTCTTCCCAGTGGTCATGTATGGTTGTGAGAGCTGGACCATTAAGTGGAGTGCCAGAAGAATTGATGCCTTTGAACTGTGGTGCTGGAGAAGACTCCTGAAAGTCCCTAGGACAGCAAGGAGATCATATGAGTCAACCTTAAGGGAAATCAACCCTGAATACTTGTTGGAAGGACTGATGCTGAAGCTGAAACTTCAGTATTTTGGTCATCTGATGTGAACAGCAGACACGTTGGAAAAATCCCTGATGCTGGGAAAGATTGAGGGCAGAAGGAGAAGGGCATCAGAGGATAAGATGGTTGGATGGCATCACTGATGCATTGGACATGACCTTGGGCAAACTTTGGGAGATGGTGAGGGATAAGGAGGCTTGGTATGCTGCAGTCCATGCAGTTTCAAAGAGTCTGACATAATTGGGTGACTGAACAACACTATGTAGATGCATGTGAAGGAAGTCTACTGATACATGCGGTTGGTTTATTGCTTCCCATACTTTTTAGAGCTCATCTCAAATTTATAACTCAAAACCTAAAATGAAGTTTACAGTCATCTCAATTATTACAGGAGACATTTTCTGCTTTTTCTTTATCTGGCTTTGTATTTCCATCAAAAAGTGGGAAACAAAAGCACTATATTCACGTCTGTCAATTTTGCTGTTAGTATCTTTGGTGTAGGCTTCTTTGCTGCTTATTACTGTCCTTTGGTTTTCAAAGATCCATACTACCCACTACGTCTATGACCTCTACAACCACAGAGAATTCTAAGATATTCATCCATTTTTCTTTGTATCTATTCCAGCACCTAGAAACATTCCTGGAAAATAGTAAGGACTCAACCACTATTTGTTAATGGAATGATTTCATGAATCTGTAGGTGTGTGTAAAAAAAGACTGGATTTAAGTTGAAAAGACTGAGGTTCCTGTCTTGGCTCTACTTTGTTTTGTGTGACTTTGGAGAAATCACTTTAAGAAAAAGAATTACATAGATATCATCTATAAACGAGGCTTGATAATCCTCAAACTTTTTTTTGAGAATTAAAAGAGAATGTATAGAAGCTCTTTATTGATTATAAACCACCAAATTAAAGGTGTTCTCATAAATCATTAGTGAATTTTACTTCAATAGCATCTTGAATAATTAAACTGACTAGGTAAATAGATTTGCTAATGATTATTGGTTAGTACAGGTAAGTATACGAATGGCTGTTTCCTAAGAGTGAAAACACAAGAACACTGGTGGTTGTACTGCTGTAATTCATATTCTGTGGGACTGAGAACAAAGTCATTTGCCTAATGCGACACTAAACAAAATGACTTCAGTACAGTTTGGGTCGATGTCTCACTGTACTCTGTTTAAATTATCAGTAATAAAAAACAGTATATTTCCATGTTTTCCTTTAGAGTACTCATTGGCAAAGTAGCCATTTAATTGCTCCTGCCCACTTCAAGTTAGCAGATTCAGTTTTTAAACCCAGAGATCCTTTGAGTCATACTCTGTGCTAGGAAAAAAGATGCACAGACTTTCAAAAAGGAATGGGATTATAGTACAGGGCTGCAATTTTTTTCATCCAATCAAACTTAAGCTGTCTATAATTACAACCAATAGTGTACTGACTTAGAGGGTCAGACACAAAGCAGAGAAAATGGGAGACAAAAAAGGTGAAAAATACCATTAATACCAATACAGAAAGAACAACCAAACAAAGAAAAAATGGAAAAGAGAGCCAGATCAAGACTCAAGTCTTATCAAAGGCCTCGATATTCCTGTTAACCATTAATCATATTTGCTTGACTCTCTGCACGTGTTGGTTATGCTACTGTGTGGAACAAGGAATTTTAAGAATTGGTTTTTGGAGGGCAAAATAGAATTATAGAATGTCAAAATTGGAAGAACATTTAGGGGTCAAATAGTTAATGCATCTCACTTATAGGTGGGCAAAGTCAAGTCCAGAGACCGAAGGGAACTTGTTAAATACTGCTCAGTAATTTTTTAGTAGAATTAGTAGGTTACTGACTTTCAGGCTCTTCAAAAAGGGAGTCAGTAAGTCACCTGCTCTCAAAAAGTACTGCTTTAAAAAAAAAATCAGAATTTCTGGGTTACATGTGAAAAATAAAGATTCTTGGGTCCCACCTCAGATCTACTGAATCAGAATTTTAAAGGTAAGTCATAACAACCTGCATTTGAACAAACTTTACAATTGTTCTAACACACAAAAGTGTTGAAAAGTACTGCCCTAGACGTTACCTCAAGCCTTTATACTGAGACTGCACACTAAAAAAAGTCTTTCCAGATATTTAAAAGAAACAAAGCGGTAGTGGACCTGAAATGCTGTTAGAATTCCCATGGTAACTGTACAGCGTAGGGCTCAACCAATAGAGATAAAGGAAAGCTCCAGCAGCCAAGCACGCTTGGGAAGCTTCAGCTGGTAGAACAGTCTAGTAGAGGGCCGGCTCTTCAGCTGGCTGCTAGGCTTTTAATGTCCTTTTGGTGTCACACAGGCAAGCTTACAGTAGATTGAAAGTGAAAGTGAAAGTGAAATTACTCAGTCGTGTCCGACTCTTTGGGACCCCATGGACTGTAGCCTATCAGGCTCCTCCGCCTATGGTATTTTCCAGGCAAAAGTGCTGGAGTGGATTGCCATTTCCTTCTCCAGGGGATCTTCCCGACCCAGGAATTGAACTCGGGTCTCCCGCATTGCAGGCAGACGCTTTACTGTCTGCGCCGTGAGGGAAGCCCAGTAGATTACAGTAGTTCCTTAAGTTTAACTTTTCTGGCAAGACACAAATTCTGAAAACGTGGGCCTCTGTGTATCACCATTTTATCACCCTCCACTCCTAGTTCTTTCCTGGTTCTATCACTCACTTAAATTCTGCATGGCATCCCTATGGGCTCCTGGAAGACCCGAGAACCAAGCATCCCTAGCCTCACCCGTCTGTCAGGTTCTGTCAAGCAGCCAGGGTAACGCAAAGGGTTAACGAGTGGTGAGCTGCAGAGCGGCAGGGAGCAAAGCCAATCATGTGTTTAAGCGGGCCCTTACGTCTGGTGTGGGCGGGGCCTTGACGTAGCGTAAAAGGGAAGCGGCGGAAGCCAGGGGGTGAGAGGGCAGAGGGGGGTTAGAGGTTGCTAGGAGGCGGGACGTCTGGGAGAGCACAGGAGCTTTGTCCGTTTCTCCCTGCTCTTCTTTATCCGTAGGGATCGGTAGCTGCGGGGGCAGCCCGGGGCCTGGTGTATGGCCACGGAGTTACGGTGTCCGGACTCCATGCCCTGTCACAATCAGCAAGTAAACTCTGCCTCGACCCAAAACCCTGAGCCGCAGCAAGCTGGAGACCTGATCCTGGCCCACCCTGGGGGAAACAGCGATTCCGCGGCCACGCTGACTCTCCTCAGCGGGCACGCCCATTCTAGCGTACCGGCTGAGCTGGACCCTCAGGCCTCCGGCGGCGCCACCTTCAACTCAGAAAACAACGGTGGCACTGGCAACTATGACGCTCCAGCCAGCGATTCCCTCCTAGGGGACTGCGAAATCTCCCGGCAGATCGGGGCCCAGCTTAAGCTTCTGCCGATGAATGATCAGATCCGGGAGCTGCAGACTATCATCAGGGACAAGTAAGCCAGAGCGGAAGGGGTAGGGGAGGTGGAGGGTCTCGCGGGGGTGGGCAGGGATTGGAAGTGAAATTGGCTAAGGTTCTTGGCGTTGGGAAGCTGGTCTGTTGGGATCTGGGCAGGGCCTTTTCTTTGAGGGGCGGTGTCACGTGACACAGGCCTTCTACTCTCTTTCCCAGTACTGGTGCTTAACGTCGCTTTGTGTAGGGAGGAAGCATTTTAGGTAACCTTCGGTTTCCTCTTTATCTCGAGTCATTCCTCAGTCATTCGAATGACTGATTCCTCATTCATTCGTTCGAATGACTGAATGACTGATTCCTCAGTCATTCGAATCAGGTGAACGTGCTATCTGCTCTGTGCCTCTTCACGTGGGCAGCAACAATTTCTGGGTTATGGGTTTACTACGTTGAACAGATACAGGGCAGATAGCGTAGCTCTTTCACTTCATAACGTTTAACAGATTCCCAAATTGTTTCCTTGTCTCCAGTTTTTCTTTCTTCTACATGTTCCCCCGAATTACTGAACAATTAATCTTCTTAATATACTGCTTTGATTAACTAACTGCCCTACTCAGCAGCCTTCTTTGATTTCTCTGAGCCTACCAAATAAAGTCAGGATACTTAGATGGACATTAAGGCCCTTCTTCATGGTTCCTAGGAACAGTTCTGAAACAACATCCCAACTTCTGCTCGCACCTGGAATTCTCTTTACTTTTCCTCTGTGTGTTCAAATCCTACCTATTCTTCAACATTAAATGTCTACCTCTGCCAAGAAGCTTTCCTTCAATCATTCTTCCTTGCTAATCTTTCCTTTTTAATGCAAGATTCACCATCTGTTTTGTATGCTGTTGTTTTACTTTTATCTCACTTATTCAATTTTAAGCTACTTGAGGGCAGAAATTTTATCTTTTATATGTTTGAATTCCAGCTATGTCTTTCAAGCAATTGTCACTCAATTACTAAAAGTTCTTTGTAGCTCTTAAAGTTATATTTGTGAAAGTACTATTTAAGGGTTTTTAATTAATCAGTGTTGAAAATTGTGGTCTTGTGAACTAATAAAGTAGTGATCTTAAAAAGTAGGAGGCATAGATTTGGCAGTTGTGGTAGTGGGAACTGAAATAAAACTTATCTGTAAAAAAGAAAATAGGATGATTCTTGTTTCTGTAGAGCAAGAGTTACTGACCTTGTGTCTTGGACCTTGTGTTGCACCTGTAGATGGGCTTCAGGGCTTTAGCAAACCTTCAGAAATTATCTGGCAAATGTTATTTGTATGTCTGTTTGTAATTTTTTAAAAATAACATCTTTATTGAGCTATATTTATGTACACACAGTACACCTTTTAAAGTGTACAATCCAATGGATTTAAAGTGTGTTCATTGCTTTGTAACCATCACCACATTAAATTTTAGAACGTTTTTATCACCTCAGTAAGAAAGCCCATACCCATGAGCAGTCACTCCCCATTTCCCTCCAACCTACCAAGAGCCCTAGACAATCGCTAAACTACTTTGTCTCTACTGGTGTGCCTATTCTGGACATTATTCATATTAGCCAAAAAATGGAAACCAAACCACCCAAATGTCCATCACCTGATGAATGGATACATAAAATGTGGTATATCCATAATAGTGAAATATTACTTAGTCAAAAGAAACTAGTCACAAAAGGCCACATGTTGTATGATTCCATTTACATGAAATGTACACTATTTCTTTTTTGACTAAGTAATATTTCACTATTATGGATATACCACATTTTGTGTATCCATTCATCAGGTGATGGACATTTGGGTGGTTTGGTTTCCATTTTCTGGCTAATATGAATAATGCTACTATGAACATTTGCACATGTCTTTTTATGGGATGAGGATTCCTTTGCTTTCATCAGATTTCACAATTTTTATAAAACTTGGAGAGGTCATGGCATTCAGTATTCATATATGACTATATGACAGTATCAATACCTGATTTTATTTCGTTACTCAGAAAAGCCTGGGTGGTATAGTAAACCTGGGCATAAGCAAAATCTTTTTTTTTTTTTTCTTCTGAAATTTGGAGGGAGACAGCAGGATCCAGAGTAATCTTAGGGAAAGATGCTTAGCATCTCTGTGCTTCAGCTTTATTATTTGTAAAATGAGTAAGTTCATAATATCTCATGAAACTCCAAGGAGGCTAAAGCAAGATACTGTCTATGAACATTTATTATAAATTCTGAAGAGCTATGTGCATTTGAGGCATTTTAAGCCTTGATGTTTAGATTTGTGCATGGTTCAGATTGCATAAGTGCTGGTTTTTTTAGCTATTAGGAAACAGTAAAAGGAATTTAACTGTGTGTAGAATTCACATTCT
This sequence comes from Bos mutus, assembly GCF_027580195.1. Classification (NCBI taxonomy): domain Eukaryota; kingdom Metazoa; phylum Chordata; class Mammalia; order Artiodactyla; family Bovidae; genus Bos; species Bos mutus. The sequence goes on along the minus strand of NC_091646.1, from coordinate 66,883,526 downwards.
TTTTAAAAACTTTTTGTTGGAGTGTAATTGCTTTACAATGTTGTGCTAGTTTCTACTGTACCACAAAATGAGTCAGTTATACATATACTTATATCCCCTTTTTTTTTTAGTTTTTCTTCCTATTTAGGTCACCACAGAGCATTGAGTAGAGTTGCCTGTGCTACATAGTAGGTTCTCATTAATTATCTATTTTGTACATCAGTTCAGTTCAGTCGCTCAGTCGTGTCCAACTCTTTGGGACCCCATGAATCGCAGCACGCCAGGCCTCCCTGTCCATCACCATCTCCCGGAGTTCACTCAAACTCACGTCCATCAAGTCGGTGATGCCATCCAGCCATATCATCCTCTGTCGTCCCCTTCTCCTCCTGCCCCCAATCCCTCCCAGCATCAGAGTCTTTTCCAATGAGTCAACACTTCGCATGAGGTGGCCAAAGTACTGGAGTTTCAGCTTTAGCATCGTTCCTTCCAAAGAAATCCCAGGGCTGATCTCCTTCAGAATGGACTGGTTGGATCTCCTTGCAGTCCAAGGGACTCTCAAGAGTCTTCTCCAACACCACAGTTCAAAGGCATCAATTCTTTGGTGCTCAGCCTTCTTCACAGTCCAACTCTCACATCCATACATGACCACAGGAAAAACCATAGCCTTGACTAGACGAACCTTTTTTGGCAAAGTAATGCCTCTGCTTTTGAATATGCTATCTAGGTTGGTCATAACTTTCCTCCCAAGGAGTAAGCGTCTTTTAATTTCATGGCTGCAGTCACCATCTGCAGTGATTTTGGAGCCCCAAAAAATAAAGTCTGACACTGTTTCCACTGTTTCCCCATCTATTTCCCATGAAGTGATGGGACCAGATGCCATGATCTTCGTTTTCTGAATGTTGAGCTTTAAGCCAACTTTTTCACTTTCTACTTTCACTTTCATCAAGAGGCTTTTTGAGTTCCTCTTCACTTTCTGCCATAAGGGTGGTGTCATCTGCATATCTGAGGTGATTGATATTTCTCCCGGCAATCTTGATTCCAGCTTGTGTTTCTTCCAGCCCAGCATTTCTCATGATGTACTCTGCATATAAGTTAAATAAGCAGGGTGACAATATATAGCCTTGACGTACTTCTTTTCCTATTTGGAACCAGTCTGTTGTTCCGTGTCCAGTTGTGATTGTTACTTCCTGACCTGCATACAGGTTTCTCAAGAGGCAGATCAGGTGGTCTGGTATTCCCATCTCTTTCAGAATTTTCCACAATTTCTTGTGATCCACACAGTCAAAGGCTTTGGCATAGTCAATAAAGCAGAAAGAAATGTTTTCCTGGAACTCTCTTGCTTTTTCCATGATCCAGCAGATGTTGGCAATTTGATCTCTGGTTCCTCTGCCTGTTCTAAAACCAGCTTGAACATCTGGAAGTTCACGGTTCACGTATTGCTGAAGCCTGGCTTGGAGAATTTTGAGCATTACTTTACTAGCGTGTGAGATGAGTGCAATCGTGCGGTAGTTTGAGCATTCTTTACCATTGCCTTTCTTTGGGATTGGAATGAAAATGTACCTTTTCCAGTCCTGTGGCCACTGCTGAGTTTTCCAAATTTGCTGGCATATTGAGTGCAGCACTTTCACAGCATCATCTTCCAGGATTTGAAATAGCTCAACTGGAATTCCATCACCTCCACTAGCTTTGTTCGTAGTGATGCTTTCTAAGGCCCACTTGACTTCACATTCCAGGATGTCTGGCTCTAGGTCAGTGATCACACCATCGTGATTATCTGGGTCGTGAAGATCTTTTTTGTACAGTTCTTCTGTGTATTCTTGCCACCTCTTCTTAATATCTTCTGCTTCTGTTAGGTCCATACCATTTCTGTCCTTTATTGTGCCCATCTTTGCATGAAATGTTCCTTTGGTATCTCTGATTTTCTTGAAGAGATCTGTAGTCTTTCCCATTCTGTTGTTTACCTCTATTTCTTTGCATTGATTGCTGAAGAAGGCATTCTTGTCTCTTGCTATTCTTTGGAACTCTGCATTCAGATGCTTATATCTTTCCTTTGCTCCTTTGCTTTTTGCTTATCTTCTTTTCACAGCTATTTGTAAGGCCTCCCCAGACAGCCATTTTGCTTTTTTGCATTTCTTTTCCACGGGGATGGTCTTGATCCCTGTGTCCTGTACAGTGTCACGAACCTCATTCCATAGTTCATCGGGCACTCTATCAGATCTAGGGCCTTAAATCTATTTCTCACTTCCACTGTATGATCATAAGGGATTTGATTTAGGTCATACCTGAATGGTCTAGTGGTTTTCTCTACTTTCTTCAATTTAAGTCTGAATTTGGCAATAAGGAGTTCATGATCTAAGCCATAGTCATCTCCTGGTCTTGTTTTTGCTGACTGTATAGAGCTTCTCCATCTTTGGCTGCAAAGAATATAATCAGTGTGATTTTGGTGTTGGCCATCTGGTGATGTCCATGTGTGGAGTCTTCTCTTGTATTGTTGGAAGAGGGTGTTTGTTATGATCATTGCATTTTCTGGGCAAAACTCTATTAGTCTTTGCCCTGCTTCATTCCATATTCCAAGGCCAAATTTACCTGTTACTCCAGGTGTTTCTTGACTTCCTACTTTTGTACACAGTAGTGTATAAATGTCAATCCCAGTCTCCCACTTTCTCCCACCCTCCCTTCCCCAGTTGGTATTGATAAGTTTGTTCTCTACATCTGTGTCTCTATTTCTGCTTTGCAAATAATCAAAGCTACAGTAATCAAGGCAGTATGGTTCTGGTACAAAAACAGAAATATAGATCAATGGAACAGAATAGAAAGTGCAGAGAAAAACTCATGCACCAATGGTCAAGTAACCTGTGACAAAGGAGGCAAGATTATGCAGTGGAGAAAAGACAGTTTTTTCAGTAAGTGGTGCTAGCAAAACTCTACTGCTCCATGTAAAAGAATGAAATTAGAATACTCCATAACACCATGCACAAAAATAAACTCAAAATAGCTTAAAGACCTAAATGTAAGGCTGGACACTGTGAAACTCTTATAGGAAAATATAGGCAGAACACTCTAAGTTACGCAGCAAGATCTTTTTTGACCCATCTCTTTAAGTAATGAAAATAAAAACAAAAATAAACAAATGACACTTAATTGAATTTGAAAGCTTTGCATATCTGTAAAGCAATTTTCCTTCAGTTAAAAGAATTAAAAAAAAAAAGCACTATGTCTGTGTTTCCATTGCTTCCCTGCAAATACTTTCATCAGTATCATCTCTCTACATTCCATGTACATTAATATACAATATTTATCTTTCTCTTTCCAACTTACTTCACTCTGTATAATAGGCTCTAGGTACATCTACCTCATTAGAACTGACTCAAATGCATACCTTTTTATGGCTGAGTAATATTCCATTGTATATATGTACCACAGCTTCTTTATCCATTCATCTGTCGATGGACATCTAGGTTGCTTCCATGTTCTAGCTATTGTAAATAGCGCTGCAGTGAACATTGGGGTACATGTGTTTTTTTCAATTTTGGTTTCCTTAGAGTATATGCCTAGGAGTTGGTTGATGGGTTATATGGGCTCAGTAAAGGACAGAAATGGTATGGACCTAACAGAAGCAGAAGATATTAAGAAGAGGTGGCAAGAATACACAGAAGAACTGTACAAAAAAGGTCTTCACGACCCAGATAATCATGATGGTGTGATCACTGACCTAGAGCCAGACATCCTGGGATGCAAAGTCAAGTGGGCCTTAGGAAGCATCACTACAAACAAAGCTAGTGGAGGTGATGGAATTCCAGTTGAGCTATTTCAAATCCTAAAGATGATGCTGTGAAAGTGCTGCACTCAATATGCCAGCAAATTTGGAAAACTCAGCAGTGGCCACAGGACTGGAAAAGGTCAGTTTTCATTCCAATCCCAAAGAAAGGCAATGCCAAAGAATGCTCACACTACTGCACAATTGCACTCATCTCACATGCTAGTAAAGTAATGCTCAAAATTCTCCAAGCCAGGCTTCAACAATACATGAACTGTGAACTTCCAGATGTTCAAACTAGTTTTAGAAAAGGCAGAGGAACCAGAGATCAAATTGCCAAGATCTGCTGGATCATCGAAAAAGCAAGAGAGTTCCAGAAAATCATCTATTTCTGCTTTATTGACTATGCCAAAGCCTTTGACTGTGTGAATCACAATAAACTGTGGAAAATTCTGAAAGAGATGGGAATACTAGACCACCTGATCTGCCTCTTGAGGAACCTGTATGCAGGTCAGGAAGCAACAGTTAGAACTGGACATGGAACAACAGACTGGTTCCAAATAGGAAAAAGAGTACGTCGAGGCTGTATATTGTCACTGTGCTTATTTAACTTATATACAGAGTACATCACACGAAATACTGGGCTGGATGAAGCACAAGCTGAAATCAAGATTGCCGGGAGAAATATCAATAACCTCAGATATGCAGATGACACCACCCTTATGGCAGAAAGTGAAGAGGAACTAAAAAGCCTCTTGATGGAAGTGAAAGTGGAGAGTGAAAAAGTTGGCTTAAAGCTCAACTTTCTGAAAACAAAGACCATGGCATCTGGTCCCATCACTTCATGGCAAATAGATGGAGAATCAGTGGAAACTGTGGCAGACTTTATTTTTTTGAGCTCCAGTATTACTGCAGATGGTGACTGCAGCCTTGAAATTAAAAGACGCTTACTCCTTGGAAGAAAAGTTATGATCAACCTAGACAGCATATTCAAAAGCAGAGACATTACTTTGCCAACAAAGGTCCATCTAGTTAAGGCTATGGTTTTCCCATTAGTCATGTAGGGATGTGAGAGTTGGACTATAAAGAAAGTTGAGTACGGAAGAATTGATGCTTTTGAACTGTGATGTTGAAAAGACTCTTGAGAGTCCCTTGCACTACAAGGAGATCCAACCAGTCCATCCTAAAGGAAATCAGTCCTGAATATTCACTGGAAGGACTGAAACTGAAACTCCAGTACTTTGGCCACCTGATGAGAAGAGCTGAATCATTTGAAAAGACCCTGATTCTGGGAAAGATTGAAGGCGGGAGGAGAAGGGGACGACAGAGGATGAGATCATTGGATGGCATCACCGACTCAATGGATGTGAGTTGGAGTAAACTCTGGGAGTTGGTGGTGAACAGGGAGGCCTGGCATGCTGCAGTCCATGGGGTCACAAAGAGTCGGACACGACTGAGTGACTGAACTAACTAATGATGGGTTTTTTTCCTAGTGTTTTTTTTTTTTTTTTTTTTTAGGAATCTCCATACCTTCTTCCATGGTGGCTATATCAATTTACATTCCCACCAACAGTGCGAGAGAGTTCGGTTTTCTCCACACCCTCTCCAGGATATACTGTTTGTAGACTTTTTAATAATGGCCATTCTGACCTGTATGAGGTGATATCTCATTGTAGTTTTGATTAGCATTTCTCTAATAATGAGTGATGTTGAGCATCTTTTCATGTGTTTGTTAGCCATCTGTGTGTCTTTGGAGAAATGTCTGTTAAGGTTCTTTTCCCACTTTTTGATTGGGTTGTTTGTTTTTCTGTTATTGGCTTGTATGAACTGCTTATATATTTTGGAAATTAATCTTTTGTCAGTTGTTTCATTTGCTATTATTTTCTCCCATTCTGTGGGTTGTCTTTTCATCTTGTTTACAGTTTCCTTTGTTGTGCAAAAGCTTTTAAGTTTAATTAGGTCCCACTTATTTATTTTTGTTTTCATTTCCATTACTCTAGGTGGTGGGTCCTAGAGGATCTTGCTTTGATTTATGTCATTGAGTGTTCTGCCAATGTTTTCCTCTAAGAGTTTCATAGTTTCTGGTCTTATATTTAGGTCTTGGTACTGATGAAATTATTTGCAGGGCAGTGATGGAGACACAGACATAGAGAACAGACTTATGAACATGGAGGCAGGGGAGGAAGAAGAGGGTGGGATGTATAGAGACAATAACATGGAAACTTACATTACCATATGTAAAATATATAGCCAATGGGAATTTGCTGTATGACTCAGGAAACTGGAACAGGGGGTCTGTAACAACCTAGAAGGGTGGGATGAGGGGGGAGATGGGAGGGAGGTTCAAGAGGGGGGGAACATATGGCTGATTCATGTTGATGTTTGGTGGAAACCAACAAAATTCTGTAAAGCAATTATCCTTCAATTAAAAAATAAATTACAAGAAAAAACTTTCGTACAGCAAAGGTAACCATAAACAAAATGAAAGACAACCAGAATGGGAGAAAATATTTTCAACAAAGCAATCAACAAGGGATTAATCTCCAAAATATAGAACTCACATTCTTATTAAAAAAAAAAAAAAACACGGAGAGAGCCTAGATAATTTTTATCCTGCTATGATACAGAATAGAAAAACTCACTACAATTTTTGATAACCAATTGATGCTAATTTTGATAACTAATTGACATGGAAGCCTGTCATGCTGCAGTCTGTGGGATCATAAAGAGTTGGACACGACTGAGCGTCTGAACTGAACTGGATCAATGTTTAGTTATTTAGAATGGAGACACTTAGTTTTGTTTTTGTTACTCAAATCTGTTTGTTAATAGAGGCCTCTGTTCCTTTATCTTCAAAAATTGGTATCCTCTCACACAAAGAGGATCTGTTGTTTCATCCCCTTTGGGGGACTGGTGTAGAGTGCTGGTGGTTAAAGCAGCTATATTTACATGGCTATAGTTATCGTACCTATCACAGTCTGTCTTCCTTGGACCCTTATGCTCTTCTCTATTTTGATGTGACATTATGTATATGCACTATGGAACTGTCTCATGATGGAAGCCGTTGGAGTACTTGTTATTCCTTTTATTGTTCCTGGTCCTTAGTATCTATTTACTGAAGGAATTGCTTTCTAAATTGACTTTGGCATGAAGAAATGGAGTTGAATAAGAGGACTGCATGTTGTAAATACATAAAGCAGGTAATGTTGAGAACATTGCACTGATTTTAAATGTGTTTATTTTTTTGAACTGCACAATATTTGCAACATAATATGTTGGTTGTATTATTGAATTTCAAAGAAATGGTTTTCTGAGTATCCAGTAATCTAAATATCAAATGATCAGATAATTTACTCAGTCACACAGGTGTCACTGGTGAACTCAGAAAGAAACAACTGCTTCATTTACAGTTTTTGTTGCTGCAATGGATTTAAACCACACATCCTTCCCTTTCTGCCTCCTTTATATATTAAACGCAGCAAAATCTGAGTGTAATGCACAGTTCGCTTGAACATAGTTGATGACTTCATATATAAGGCAGTGCAGTGTATTGAAAAGATCACCCCCTGCACTGCCGTTGTTGTTGTTGTTGGTTTTCGTCTCCTGAAACATTAAAGTAAAGCTGTTTCATGAACTATTGCATGTTTCCTGTATATTTGCCCTCAAAGGGATTTTGCCATGGCAGCAGGCAGCTTGGGTGAAAGTTGAACAATCTTATTTTAGTCCATGAAATAGCATTAAAGAAGGAGCGCATTCAGCCTTGTGGACTTTTTTAGTCACCTGATGGGAAGACCGTTAACCTCAGGATGGATGAACATCCTGTGCAGCCATAATATGAAGGCAGCTTGATGTGATTTGAGTCATTTGTCTTGGTAATGTTCTTAACCAATGCTGTTCATTTGAATTGCTTGGGGAGTCTTTTTTTTTTTTGGAACCCATCCTTAGAGTTGAATAGTAGTTGGGTGGAATCTGAGTGCTTGTAGCTTTTAAGATACCACATGTGTTTGTGCTGTACTCAGTCTGGGCCACTGACCATGGGAGAATGGCTATTCTCCCTCGTATTGTGATTTCGCTGGTTTTGGTTGTGGGGTATAGGCTGAACCAGGGATTCTAAATTGCACAGAGCCAGCCTAGAGAGCCTGGCCTGCCATCACCCTGAGACTGGAGAAATCTCAGAACCCCTTCAACTTGTACAAAACCAAAAAGTCAATCACAGAAAACACTGTGACCTACAAGTTATTTAAATCATGGACATGATTTTGGTTTTCTGTGTGAATTTTCTAACTGGCTTAAGGCCAGGAGTGAGGATGTTGCTTCTTTATACATGTCTCTGTTGTATTTTCCAATGCTGGAAAAGACTGATGCTGGGAAAGATAGAAGGCAGGAGGAGAAGGGGATGACAGAGGATGAGATGGTTGGATGGCATCACCAGCTCAATGGACATGAGTTTGAACGAACTCCGGGAAATAGTGAAGGACAGGGAAGCCTAGTGTGCTGCAGTTCATGGCGTCACAAAGAGTCGGACACAACTGAGCTACTGAACAACTTATTTTTCTACCTGATCTCAAATGTTTGCATTGAACTCTGCCTTGAGGTGTGAATAAATAATGCCACTGTTTTATGAGATTCTTAAGGCTCTAAAGAGCTGTGGTCCTGATGACTTGTATTTGGCAGGTAGCACTCTAAAAACTATTTTTTGTTTTTGTTTTTCACATCAGATTAGGTTTGCTCCAAGACTGGGTTTTTTTGTTGTTGTTGTTGTTTTGTTTTGTTTTTGAGGGGGAAGGGAGGAGGAGGAAAATAATTTCTAAATCATCTGCATACCATGACAAACATTGGAGCTATTCTTTTTGAATGATAACATAAAAAAGTAGCTATGGTAGTAGAGCTTGCTCTTCCTGATGGCTCAGTGGTAAAGAATCTACCTGCAGTGTAGGAGCGAAGATTTGATCCCTGGGTTGGGAAGATCCCCTGGAAGAGGGCATGGCAACCCACTCCAGTATTCTTGCCTGGAGAATCCCCATGGACAGAGGAGCCTACCAGGTTATAGTCCATGGGGTTGCAAGAGTGGGACATGATTTGGTGACTAAACTACCACAACCACCATGGAAGTAGAGCTTATGTTTTTTGGATCTTCCACTAAACATTAACTCTTAGTGAAACAGTTTTTTGGTTTAAACTTGCCAGAAAAGCTTCTATTTTTACTTCCCTTTAACCTGTTGCTTAAACAAAAACAAACAAGATCATATTGGGCTAAAACTGAGTCCGAATTTGTTCTTCCTCCTTAGCTTAGGTTGCTCGGTAAATACAGGACTCCCAGTTAAATTTGAGTTCAGATAAACAGTGAATACTTTTTCTTAGTATAAATATATCCTAAACACTGTATGTGACACACTTCTGAAATACAAATTTAGCTGGGTGTCCTGTATTTTTATTTGCTAAATGTGGCAACTTTATGCCCAGACTTAACTTCTCCCACAGCAAATGCTAAAGGCAATCCTTGTGTATAATCCTCATTTTCAAAAATAGTACCTAATTCAATACTTCTAGGGTTTGATTTATTTTTTTTACTTATTTTGAATCTTTTTTTGTATTTACGGGGTTTGATTTAAATTAAATTGTCTTTTAAGTTATGAGTCACAGGTTTTAATTTAATCATTTGAATAAGGTGTATTCTTGTATTAACCTTAATTGTATATCCTTTATATTCACAAAGAAGGGCAATGCCAAAGAGTGTTCAAACTACCACAAAATTGCACTCACTTCACATGCTAACATAGCAATGCTCAAAATTCTCCAAGCCAGGCTTCAATAGTACATGAATCGAGAACTTCCAGATGTTCAAGCTGCAGTTAGAAAAGGCAGAGGAACTAGAGGTCGAACTGCCAACATCTGTTGGATCATAGAAAAAGCAAGAGAATTCCAGAAAAACATCTACTTCTGCCTCATTGACTGTGCTAAAGCCTTTGACTGTGTGGATCACAACAAATTGGAAAATTCTTAAAGAGATGGGACCTTACCTGCCTCCTGCAAAACCTGTATGCAGGTCAAGAAGCAACTATTAGAACCGGACATGGAACAATGGACTGATTCCAAATTGGGAAAGGAGTATGTCAAGGCTGTATAATGTCACCCTGCTTATTTAACTTATATGCAGAGTACATCATGTGAAATGCCAGGCTGGATGAAGCACAAGCTGAAATCAGGATTGCCAGGAGAAGTATCAATAACCTCATATGCAGATGACACCACACTTATGGCATAAATCTAAGAACTAAAGAGCCTCTTGAGGAGAGTGAAAAAGCTGGCTGGCTTAAAACTCAGCATTCAGAAAACAAAGATCATGGCATCCGGTCCCATCACTTCATGGAAAGGAGATGGGGAAACAATGGAAACAGTGACAAATGTTATTTTTTGGGGGGCTCCAAAATCACTGCAGATGGTGACTGCAGCCATGACATTAAAGGACTCATACTCCTTGGAAGGAAAGCTATGACTAAGCTGGACAGCATATTAAAATGCAGACATTACTTTGCTGACAAAGGTCTGTCTGGTTAAAGCTATGGTTTTCCAGTAGTCATGTATGAATGTGAGAGTTGGACTATAAAGAAGGCTGAGTGCTGAAAAATTGATGCTTTTGAACTGTGATGTTGGAGAATACTCTTGTGAGTCCCTTGGACTGTAAGGAGATCAAACCAGTCAATCCTAAAGGAAATCAATCCTGAATATTCATTAGAAGGACTGATGCTGAAACTGAAACCAATACTTTGGCCACCTGATGCAAAGAACCAGCTAGAAAAGACCCTGATGCTGGGAAAGATTGAAGGCAGTAGAAGGGGATGACAGAGGATGAGATGGTTGGATAGCATCTCTGATTCAATGGATATGAGTTTGAGCAAGCTCCGGGAGATGGTGAAGGGCAGGGAAGCCTGGTGTGCTGCAGTCCATGGGGTTGTGAAGAGTTGGACATGACTGAGCGACTGAACAACAACAACAATAAACTCTTTACAAGCCGCATTATAATAGTAGCTTCTCCATCTTAAAAAGGAACATTTTAATGATTTGCCTGCCAGAATCTTTATTTCATTATTTGCATTGTATGTAAATGCCCATCTGATTCACAGGGAGATAAATATCATTAAAATACACCTAAAAACTGGTTACTTTTTAGTAAACATTCCCTTATTATAGCAAAATATAGATAATAGCTTTATTCAGGGACTTAGCTTCAGGCTGGGGAGAACCTTGGAATTCTTCATCTCTGTAAGCCTCTCTACTTTCATTACTAAAAAAGTGGTATTGATAATAGCAGACTCTACTTGTTAAGATTATATGAGGATTAGATCAGATAATGTATCAAAAGTGCTTAATACTTAGCACCAAGGAAGCTTTTAACAAATGATGATCTGTGGGAAAGGGAATAATATATGTATATTACTGTTACCTGTTGTTACTTTTGGACCATTTAAGTAAATGCTTGTAAATAAATCTGTATGCTTGTGCGTGTGTGTACAGTTATTAAAATTATTTTTCTTATCAAGAGGTGAGGTTTTCAAGTTTATTTTGAATAGATAAGTAGCATGTAGTGATCAAATGGCAGTTTCTGCTCTAGAAATTGAAGTTGTAATTGCCCCAGGAAAGGATGTCTTCCAAAATACTAGAGAATTCCTCTAGTGGTGGTGGTAGTGGTAGTAGTAGTAGTAGCAGCAAGAGCAAAGTAGTTAGTAGTAGTAGTGAGGTCTAGTAAGAAGAGAGGAGAAGATCTCTACTTGAAGTCTTAATTTTTTCATATTATAAAACATTCCTCTCATAATTCCATATATTGTGGATGATAAGTAAATACCTATTGGCCCATTTTGAAAGAAAGGTCAGAGATTTCTCCTGATTTCATCTTGGTTTGGGTCTGCTTTGAGATGTCCATGTTTTAAACTATATTCAATTACTGTAGCTTCCCTGGAAACTTTAAAGTGCTTTATACACTGTCTTAAGTAGGGAAGAGTCCGATTTGCCAAATCCACATTGAAGTGAGGATATGGTTTCTGGCGTGATTCTCATTCTTTTGTTGTTTCACTGTGAAATATATATATTTTAATGGTATCTTTGGCTTTCATTTTGTTACTACAGATGTGTGGCACTTTTGTTGGGCAAAGTGTCAGGATAAGTTGGCACTTTTCTCAGATATGGTTGTTGCTGCTAAGTCTTTTCAGTTGTGTCCAACTCTGTGCGACCCCGTAGCCGGCAGCCCACCAGGCTCCCCCGTCCCTGGGATTCTCCAGGCAAGAACACCGGAGTGGGTTGCCATTTCCTTCTCCAATGCATGAAAGTGAAAAGTGAAAGGGAAGTCGCTCAGTCGTGTCCGACTCTTAGCGACCCCATGGACTGCAGCCTACCAGGCTCCTCCGTCCATGGGATTTTCCAGGCAAGAGTACTGGAGTGCATTGCCATTGCCTTCTCCGGTCAGATATGGTTAGGTCTGCATTATTAATCCTATTTGGAGTTCACACAACTTAAAAGGTACTCAACATTAATTAGATTTCTGTGCTTTGAATTATGAGCGCCTGGATATCACTGTTTAAATATTTGAATATATTATACAATAATCCAGGGGTGTGTGTCAGTGTGTTTGTTGTTTTGTGATGATCTTGTATTAGATTTTATTTGGGAAAGTTATCAGATACAAAATGATTAAAATGTCTCTCAAAACTTTGTTTACAGTATCACAGATTTTTTTAAAGAATGGTTTTGAGACAGAGGTGAATAGAGTTATGATTTGAAACCAAGTATATGGAGTGAATAAGACCTGGGATCTGGTTTACATTAAAACATCTTTATTAACACATACTTTAGTCCGGTGTTGGGTCTAAAGTAGAGGCCTAGAGATTATATGCAACTTGATTTATCTAACAGGAAATATCTGCTTAATGAAACTCTGGTGTTAACAATGTAAAGGATTTAGATGTGGATATTGAAGAACACTGTGGGTTTTGTTCAAAATGCAACCAATTTACTGTATTCTAGCTTTACTTTAATTTCTAAATTGATTCAAAGTGAATGGAATGAGTCTGAAGTCTGTCAAAAACAGCAGTGTATAGGTTAGTAATTACTGTTTATAGTGGGATGACTGAGTTTTACTGGAAGTTAAATAACTATCAAGAGATGATAGTTCTTATTAGGTTCTCACATCGTGTACTTTTTTTGGAATGTAGCGAAATGTTTATCATGCAAAAGTTGTCAACTGAAGCTGATATTTTTAAGGAGAATGTGAAGATGTTAAAATGTTTCATTCTAAAGTAAAATAATGAATTTGAACAACTCCAATCTCTTAACCTAATATAACTTTTCTTTGTAATATATTTATGTGTAACTGATCAGAAATTAAAGACAAGTATTTCAGGTGTGTTCTCAAAATATATTACTGGATATTTTTTTAAGACTTTTCTTAAAGAATCCAGACTTTCCTACCTTATTGAAAAACTGTGTTCTGGCTGTTTAGACAAGTTTATGTAGGTCTACCAAACAGGGTAGTAGTCTTCAGTATTTTCTTTTGTGTGTGTGTGTGGTTCACTGACTTTTACTTCTTTGACAAGCATGTTGTGAAGACTTATTATAGAAATGAAAGGTGCTGATGTAATAGTATATTTTCATTTGAAAACTGCAATACATAAAATAAAGCCTGTTTTATTTATTTATTTATTTTGGTTGTGCTGGGTCTTCGTTGCTATGTAGGCTTTTTTCTAGTTGCAGTGAGTGGAGGCTACTCTGTAGCTGCCATGTGGGGGTTTCTCATTACAGTGGCTTCTCTTGTTGTGGAGCATGCGCTCTAGGGTGTGTGGGCTTCAGTAGTTGTGGCACATTGGCTTAGTAGTTGTGGCTGCTGGGCTCTGGAGCACAGGCTCAATAGTTGTGGCACATGGGCTTAGTTACTCCACTACATGTGGGATCTTCCTGGATCAGGGACTGAACTGGTGTTTCCTGCACTGGCAGGCAGTTCTTTACCACTGGGCCACCAGGGGAGCCCCTAAAGCCTGTTTTAAATGAGCTCTCTGTGTATAGTCATGTGGATAGAGTTTTCTGAGTTTAGGGAGTATTTATATATAAAGAATACAGACCTAGATGTATATTCTTGCTATATTTTAGAGAGTTAGTATCTGTAATAATGAAAGAACTGTGGTTACTCTAAGAAACCTAACTCCATTTGTGTAAGGGATATTTCATTGCTTTTTCCTGTCAGAGAAATAAATGCAGCTTGAAAAAGAGTTGTGATTAATGGTATACTGAGATGATATATGCTCGCATATGCCATTTTGATGCTATGTTGGGGAATATTTTAGGTATGCAATGGGCAGGCAGATGGGGATTATTACGTATATAAACTGTAAATCAGTCAGATCATTTAAGTTACATGAGAGAAGGCGAAGGAACAATAATACATTTTTACAAAAGAAAAAAATGTCAGCCTTATAACATTTCCCTTTTGGCTGTTTTAACAGTTTGTGGGTGGGTGCAACCTTGGGTTATTGTTACTTGGGTACCTCAGGATTTGAAAATACTGACCAGAAGGAATTGTACAGGAAATTGGTAGAAAGATCTATGGAATAAGCTATTTGATTGAAAAATGGAACAATTTATCAATAGTTTGCAAAAGAGGTCTTGTTAATTAGGTTATGTGTTCTTGGAAGCAATAACAAAAATAGAGGATTAACTTGTTTGTACAGTTCTCATTCCAGAAAGAATTAGAGGCAAAGTAGATGGTTACTTATGTTGGTAATAAGCATTTTAAATTGGGATGAATGGTGCGTGAGAATGGGGAGAACCTGGTTTTCTTACTGCAATTTTTTTTTCTTAACTTAAGCTCTGGATATGCTGCCATTTTCCAGGAGGAACTTGTTCATCTCCTGGTTGAAGAGTATATACTTGAGCAGTTCAGTGGGAGACTACATGATCTTTTCAATTTCTGTCTCTAATGATATCAGATGAGCATTTTCAATAATATCAAGTCATTCCATTTAGGTTCCTGTATCCTAGTGAAAAATATCATGTCTCAATAATAGTCTATTACAGGTAAGCTTTTATCATGTAATAGGTTTTAATATCTGTGTTACTGTATATATGTTAAGTAATATTTCACTTTAAAGCTCTAATCTAGACTAAAACTTGTACTTTTTTTTTTAGGACAGCCAGTAGAGGGGACTTCATGTTTTCTGCGGATCGTTTGGTAGGTGGATGGAGGTTTTCAATCTTCATTTCATTGTTGTTCCTAGTGTTACAATCATAGTAGCCCAAGGGGCTTTTTGTTTGAGAACATTCTGAGGTTGAGAGAGATGGTACCAAGTAACATCTTGCTAGACTTTGCAAGTGTTGTTTCTACTCTTTCATTAAAACTCTGCCTCAATTCCATTCACCTCAAATCATTGTCTACGAACTCACTGTCTATAGTTCTGATGTACCACTACTTTTCAAGTGGATCTTGGTAACTTGATCCTCAGTCTTAAGTACCTCTTCTTAGGTCAGTGAAGTGAAGTAAATTAAAAGGAAACCAAAGATGTAAAGAGACCTAGTAGTTACCCTTGTGGTGTCCATAGAATGCACAAAAGCTAATAGCTATCTTATAGTTTACATGGGGATGGATATCTATCTTGCCTCTTATTTTCTGTAGTATCTTCACATGTGGATACTGTCTACACGTAGGGAATTCCTGTTAAGAATTGACCAAGCCCAATTCTGTTTATCTAGTGTCATCTGAGAGGATCTCAGGCCAAACTGGGCTGTCTTAGGTAAGCCCTGTTTACTTCTTGTGTGTATATCTAAGTTTGTTTCGTGCTTGGAATGAGGTTGACAGATGTTCTACTGTGGTTCCTAGTATTCATCACTTCGTGAAATATACATTGAACTCATGTGAGTCAGACACTGTGCCAGACTGTGTTGTAGGTGGGAGGAGATTCAGTGGTAAAGCATAAAGACATGGTCCCTGATCTTGTGTGGTTTACAGTATAAATACTATTCTCATTGTTTAGTCTGGGAAAGAAAGAAAAGTGACTTATTAAGCTTATAGTTATAACCAGATACTAGATAGTAGAAGATAGATTATTAAAGGGAATGTGATGATGTTGTATAGGGGGAGGTATGAAACTCTTCATTTGCATTTTTCCTAGGGAAGTCTTTATTCAAAAAGAGTATAGACAGCACATATTCTACTTTTGACTTTTATGTATTCTTGGTTCAAAGGCCACTTCTGTTTGAGCTTCCAGGGGCAGTAAAAATCCTTGGATTGCATCAAGATAAATGTAGTTGACATTCTTGGAGTGATAGGTTATTCTTTTTGCTTTTATCAAACCAAAGGGTTCAAGACAGTTGTGTCAGTGGCTGCTGTGGGGGGAAACAGAGATCTTGGTGTTCACTGATAGAAAATGATTTCTCTCTCTTTCTTCCTTTTGCTCTCCTTGTGCCATTTTCCTATAGAACATAGGAATTAAGATCATGGTTATTATCAAATGCTTGCTTGAAAGGGCAGGCATTATATCTTAGTCAAATGAGATAATAAGGACCCGGGGCAAAATTCACCTGAGTGGATGGTAATTTTGGACCTCTCTGTTCTCTGAAGTTAGATTTGAAGGTCCTGATATTGGGGGTGCGGGGTGTGGAAGGTCAGTTGTGGTTGTGGTAGGGACTGGAGCTGTTGAGGTTTCTGATGATGGGGATTTCTAGTATACTGTCTCTTCTAGCACAAGGGTCCTGTTATAGTTGACATTAATTCTGTCCTGACTTTGTCAGGATTGGCTTTCCTGGCACTCAGATTTTGAATTTTAACTCTTGAGAAGAGGTTAAACCCTTCTTCTGGTTTATGCTCTCCTGTAAATCTTGGACACACTAATTCTTGTCCCAAAGTTGGAGGAGATGGGCAGGTGGTAAGACTCTTTGGAGGAGTATTACTAGAAGGAAAATAAGGCTCTTCAAAGAAAATGATCCTCATCTTTCTTTGTACTTTGCTCATAAGAAACATTAATCTCTACAGATGGTGGTGGCTAGAGGTGAGTATGCACACACACACACACACAGTATTCATGAGGTTCCTGGACCCTCTGGTACTCCAGGTTGACACAGTGCAGCCCATTTAACATTTATCATTTTAACAGCAGCAGGGTGTTTTGTTGTGATAACAGAGCATAGGGCTTGACATTTCTCCTTGCTGTTCTTAATCAGTAATGTAATACTGATTGGAGAAAATGTGCTCTACAGACTCAGCACTGCCTTTTTTTGTAGTGGCCTCTGGATGTTCATAGGAATATCTGATGGGTTTTGGAGGATATTCCTTGTAGTTCTGATGGATTCTTTGCTCTGTACACATTAAGATCATTAGGAGCCTTTTTTCTTTAAGCTGGGAAGTCCTAATACATTCAACTGTATCCTACTTCAAGCTCAGTAAATTGGTTCAGTTCCATCCACTCATTTATTTCCTCCTACGAAATTCAGGATTTATTTCGCATCATGGTGGGCCTTTGTTAAAAAGCATCCAACTTAACAATTTCAAAGACTAAATAAGGCAAAGCAGTTCCCAGTGGGCACTATTTCCAGTTACCAGAAGTATATTATGTCCAAGTGTTCCAGCCATGACTCTTGCACTTGCTGTGGTTTTGCATTTCTCATAATATAGCCTGGACTAACTGAATGATAATCAGAAGGCATACTTGAGACTTTTAGTGACAATCACGTGCCTCACCAAGGTTGGATACCTAGCAGCAAGCAGCCTGACATTTGGTTCTATCTCTGAATCTAACAGAAAATCTAACAGGTCCAGAAAAACATCTACTTCTGCTTTATTGACTATGCCAAAGCCTTTGACTGTGTGGATCACAAAAAAATGTGGAAAATTCTTCAAGGGATGGGAATACCAGACCACTTGACCTACCTCCTGAGAAATCTGTATGCAAGTCAAGAAACAACAGTTAGAACTGGACATGGAACAACAGACTGGTTCCAAATCAGGAAAGGAATATGTCAGGGCTGTATATTGTCACCCTGCTTATTTAATTTATATGCGGAGTATATCATGCAAAATTCTGGGCTGGATGAAGCATAAGCTGGAATCAAGATTGCTGGGAGAAATATCAATAACCTCAGATATGCAGATGACACCACCCTTATGGTAGAAAGCAAAGAGGAACTAAAGAGCCTCTTGATGAAAGTGAAAGAGGAGAGTGAAAAAGTTGGCTTAAAACTCAACATTCAGAAGGCTCAGATCATGGCATCTGGTCCCATCACTTCATGGCAAATAGATAGGGAAACTGGAAACAGTGAGAGACTATTTTTTTGGGCTCCAAAATCACTGCAGATGGCGACTGCAGCCATGAAATTAAGAGACGCTTGCTCCTTGGAAGGAAAGTTATGACCAACCTAGACAGCATATTAGAAAGCAGAGACGTTACTTTGCCAACAAAGGTCCATCTAGTCAAAGCTATGGTTTTTCTAGTAGTCATGTGTGGATGTAAGAGTTGGACTATAAAGAAGTCTGAGTGCCGAAGAATTGATGCTTTTGAACTGTGGTGTTGGAGAAGACTCTTGAGAGTCCCCTGGACTGCAAGGAGATCCAACCAGTCCATCCTAAAGGAAACCAGTCCTGAATATTCATTGGAAGGACTGATGCTGAAGCAGAAATTCCAATACTTTGGCCACCTGATGAGAAGAGCTGACTCATTTGAAAAGACCCTGATGCTGGGAAAGATTGAAGGTGGGAGGAGAAGGGAACAACAGAGGATGATATGGTGGATGACATCTCCGACTCAATGGACATGAGTTTGAGTAAACTCCGGGAGTTGGTGATGGACAGAGAGGCCTGGCATGCTGCAGTCCATGGGGTCACAAAGAGTAGGACACGACTGAGAGACTGAACTGAACTGAACTGAATCTAACACATGAGAGGGTCGCCCTTCCTACTGCTACTGCTAAGTCGCTTCAGTCATATCCAACTCTGTGCGACCCCATAGATGGCAGCCCACCAGGCTCCCCGGTCCCTGGGATTCTCCAGGCAAGAACACTGGAGTGGGTTGCCATTTCCTTCTCCAATGCATGAAAGTGAAAAGTGAAAGGGAAGTCTCTCAGTCATGTCCGACTCTTCGCGACCCCATGGACTGCAGTCCACCAGGCTCCTTTGTCCGTGGGATTTTCCAGGCAAGAGTACTGGAGTGGGGTGCCATTGCCTTCTCCGGCCCTTCCTACTACTGTAAGTTAAATCCTTGCCTAGTATGTTGCTGACTTTTGCCCGGTGTTAAACTCCTGAGGCTAACAGCTAACAGGAGATTCTTAGCAAATTCTCAAATTATTCTTCCTTTGACTCTCTAGATCAGACTTGTTGTGGAAGAGGGATTGAATCAGCTGCCATATGAAGAATGCATGGTGACCACTCCAACAGGTAATCAGGGCTGTTACTCTCATATTCTCATAAAAATTCTGTGGTGGAATTGGGGGAAAATGAGAAGAAAGCAGTCTGAGTAAATCAGTATGCAAAATGAGCCATCTGCATGGAGCTGTTCTTTTAAACAACTTATTAAATTTGGGGACATTTAGTAAAGAAATTTATGTGAATGACTTTTGTTCATAGCTTGTTTGTCAGTTTAAGTTAAAGGTTAATAAATATTCTTCAACATTCGGATGTTACCTTTGATGATGGCACATTGGGACCAGAGCTAAGAATTGCTGTCAGCTTACCTTCACCTTTGTGGGGAAGATGCTGGTGTTAACAAATGTGTGGGGTGGTTTAGCAATGGAAGCTCCAGGTAAAAAAGAAAAGTAAAAAAGAAAATAAAAACGATGAGGATTGGAGAAGAGTATTTAGATTTGTTCTGCTCTAACAGAGAACAGTCAAGGATCCCTATTTTAGGGATTTGAAATTCTGATATGGTTCTTTATTAAATAATGGAAACTGTTATATCCAAAGGTTGATTTTGTGAAAATTAGGGATTAACCTTGCTGCATCAAAATTGATACAAATTCAGTCTGAGATCAAGGCATGAATGTGTCTTGATAATTACTTCAGTCTTTCTCTTCTGCTTTTAAACACAGAATGCAGGTTAATAAAAGTGGACAGGAATAAGGAGGTTCTCTGCTGTGGCTCACAGCAGGCTCCTAGTTTGAATTTATGGGGTTTCTAGCATTCTTGGACAGAGAAGGCAATGGCACCCCACTCCAGTACTCTTGCCTGGAAAATCCCATGGATGGAGGAGCCTGGTAGGCTCCAGTCCATGGGGTCACTAAGAGTCAGGCACGACTGAGCGACTTCACTTTCATGCATTGGAGGAGGAAATGGCAACCCACTCCAGTATTCTTGCCTGGAGAATCCCAGGGACAGAGGACCCTGGTGGGCTGCTGTCTATGGGGTCACACAGAGTTGGACACGACTGAAGCGACATAGCAGCAGCAGCAGCAACATTCTTGGAATGCAACAATTCTCCTCTAAATTCAATTTAAGAAATGTGTATGTAATTATCATAAGGCTTATTCCTGCTCGATGAAGTCTACCTCTCCCAATTATTCCCACAGGCTTCTTATGAAGAATTAACTATGAAAAATCATGACTCTTCCTATTGGTTTCACAGGGAACCTAAGATGTTATACAGTGTGTTTGGACAAGAGTTGTTCTGTGCCCATCTACTTTAAACCATAGATACTTTGTTAAATAAATAGTTGCTCCAATGATGAAAGATAAATTATTTGGTTTTATTCCCCAACAGGGTACAAGTATGAAGGCGTGAAATTTGAAAAGGGAAATTGTGGGGTCAGCATAATGAGAAGCGGTAGGTTTGTGTATGTGTGACTTTGTCTCTCTGCATTCTTAGATACAGTTGCTGTTTTCTGAGAGGCAGGCTTGTCTCCTGAGCTTAAATCTCACCACCTGTGTTGTCTATCCTCATAGTGCCTTTGAATCATGGCCCATGTATTGCCGAGTTCGGCTAATTTTAATTGCAGAGCATCTTCCCTAGTGGTGTGTCCCCATGGGCAAGCCAGCTTCGAAAAATTCAGAGGAGAGTGGAAGAATAGGAGGATGTAATGATACTATCTTGGAGAGAATAGGGAAGCTTGAAGATTGATGGAGTATGTAATAGCACAAATTCAGACCTGTAGAACTTTGAGCACTCGACTAGAGAAAATCTTTGTTCTGGTTTTTAAATTTCTTTTGTGAGGAACAGTCCTACCCTGTCAGGAGCTGGACTGAATGGCTTGTTTAATATTTTTAGTTTTATGTTTGCTGAGTATGTGATTATGTAGGCAAAAGAACTTAACTGTGATTAACTCTAAGTATTTCCAATTGCTAGTCTATTGTGTTTGTGTTTGAGTCCAACCAATTGCCCTTGTAAATTAACCTTTGTGCAGCAAAATCACATGCCTATAACTAGGACCTATACCTGTTACATGGGGATGATTATTTCCATTCAGCAACTTAATTCATTAATTATTCTTTGTACAAGATCCAGGGTATGGTAGAATCCCCACTTGCTTGCATTGGAAACAGATGGATTTTTTTCCCTTTGGCTGAACCTTGTGCATATGGGATCTTAGTTGCCCTGCCAGGGACTGAACCCATGCCCCCTGCACTGGGAGTGTGCAGTCTTAATCTCTGGACCACCAAGAAAGTCCCCGGATTTTTCTTTTTTCACATATAAACATTCCCATTGCTTCTCTGGCTATGAAGTTCTGTTTGTGAACAACTGGATATCTCAAATAAAATAGGAGCTTTAAGCTCCTTTTTTTAAAATAGAAAGTAGCTTTTAAGTAATGATAGGATTTTCAGAACAATGCTGTTCAACCTTTTAAAACTGGTAAAGACAATGGAGATGGACATTTAAGGCACAATTTCTTCTGTTTTAGTCCAGCTTCTGCCCTAAAGGCAACAGCATGGTCCTTGCACCCCTAGTGTATACCAGACGACCTTGGGGTGATGCATAGAGAGGGTGTTTTTAACTTTAGTAGCTCTTGGTTTATTTCCATATCTATTAGAAAGAAACTTTTTATATTTTCACTAGTGATATACAGTTTCCTCTTAAATGTAAACAAAAATAATTAATTTAAAGAAAAATATTAAGTAAATAACTGTACAAGAAGAATTTTGATGTGGCCTGAAATCTTGAAGATGATGTGAGAATGATTGACTTTTAGCAAACACTTCCTTAAATGAATTCAGACTCAAAAATAGCTTTACCTTCAGAAACCAAGGGGATAGTGGTGGTTTTGGTTTGGATCCCTGGGGGAAGAAGGAACAGCATATTACTTTTTCACTGTTTACCAGCCAAGCCTCTGCCACTGAAGTCATTGCTGGGGCTACATGATATCTCTTGATGTCAGCTTGATCTAAATGGAGAGCCTTTGGTCTACAGCCCTCATTCTTCCATAATATTTTATATTTTTGTCTGATGAAAGTAATACAGTGTCCTTAAAATAGTAGAATTAAAATGTTCCTGATATAGAAAAGTTCAGAGAGCAGCTTAAACACTTTATTACCTGTAATCATGGAAGCATGACAACTCTAAAACTTGTAAGCCAGCAGTAAAGTTAGCTTATCCTAGTTTCGTTGACCAGCCCTTAACCTAGTTTCATTGACCTGAACTAAGTATAAAATCATATTTTATCAGAAGTGGAAGCTATTAGCTTAAGAAGAATTGCTCCATTTTGACAGTGTCTTTATTGTGTTAATAATAGTCACAAGCTCTTCTTTGGCTTATTCTCAGACTTTCACTCTATCTACTCTTAATCACTCTTTCTTTTTTATTTCCTACTTCAAGGTGAGGCCATGGAACAAGGTTTACGAGACTGCTGTAGATCCATACGAATTGGAAAGATCCTGATTCAGAGTGATGAGGAGACACAAAGAGCCAAAGTATATTATGCCAAGTTCCCCCCAGACATTTACAGAAGAAAAGTCCTTCTGATGTATCCAATTCTCAGTGAGTTGTTTGCATTTAATTTGTAACCTTTGATTAGGGTTAAAATTCAGCTTAGTGCCTACCTTCTAGGTACCCTTCTTTAAAAATGAAACTGTTTCTAAATGTGTTCTTTTTTTGTTTTTCTCAGTTGGATTTGAAGTTGCCCTGGGCAGTTCTCTGGGGAATTTTTATTGTGTAATAAGAAAATACACATTAGTCAAACTTTATTAGCTCCAAAAAGCTTCTATTTTAAGATTAACAGATTGAAGCAAAATATTTAATGAGGCAAAATATATAGAACACGGAATATATATTAAAATATGTCCCTTTTCTAGCTCAGAGTATAGCAATGGTTTTCTCAAGGATTTATTCTCTTTGGAGGTAATATTTTTTTCTCCTATTCTAGTCTTTTCCTATGCTTGCTCAGATCCTAGAGTTGGGGGTAGCAGGTGGGTATTACATTTGATATCTCAAATACTGAATGAATTTAGGGCTTGTGCATTTGAAAGCTGAAAAGTACATGGGTTATGTCTGTTGTTGAAAATAACATCATTTATAAAAAATGGGCATCTTCAAATGAAGCTTTATCTAGGAGTATCTTATGTTAGATTACTAAACTGCTTTTACTTTGAAGCAACTTCAAAGGTATTTTGAGATGAATGTTAAAGTTTCCAATGCATTTGATTTTCATTTGATTTCAGGTACTGGAAATACTGTAATTGAAGCTGTAAAGGTTCTCATAGAACATGGAGTTCAACCTAGTGTTATTATCCTACTCAGTCTGTTCTCCACTCCTCATGGTGAGTTCAACAAGAGGCAGCATCTGGGGCTCTGGATGGTCATGGAGTGGTTAAGTGTGCATCTGTCCAACCATTCATCCTGAAGAAAAGTTCATTTGCTTTCACATTAATTCCTAACTGAATTTTGATAATTATAACCTGTGTTTGTCATCTCTAAGCTTAGTTGTAATACTTTACACCATTCAACCACTCTAATGTTCAAATTCAAATGGAAAAGTATGAACTAACCACACTGAAGGGAATTGCAGTTGTTTTCATGGTGGCCGTGTTTGAGTAGAGCTTGCTGGTGGCTGAAAGGTCCCTATTTCTCTGGCTTCCCACCTGAGCCTGAGAAATGCTCTCAAACAGCAAGAAAATCAAGGTTCTAGCTAGCCCTGTGGTCTTTCTGAAGTAAGCTTTGTAGTATGAAGCAAAGAGCAGAAGTTTTTAAACTTAGACTTCTGCTCAAAGGGCATGATGAAAGAACTTGTGTTCTTCATTTACTGAGAGAGGTAAGCCTAATTTAAGACACTGGGTTTCTTTGCCATAAGACAATTATGAAAGTATCCTAAAAAAAAATCATAAAGGCATGTAGAAATTCAGTGTTTAGGATAGTCATTGAAGAGACTATCATTTTCATGTAAGAAAAAATTTGAAAGTATATAAGTGACTTACTTGGAAATAGTTAAATAAATATACAGTTGACCCTTGAACAATGTGGGTTTGAACTGCGTGGATCCACTTATATGTGGATATTTTTCAGTACAACACAATCCATGGTTGGTTGAATTCATGTATGTAGAGGAACTACAGATACAGAGGGCTGACTATAAGTTATATGTGGATTAGGCTCCATGTTGTTCAAGGATCAACTGTATGTAATATAAAACTGTTAAATCGTGTTTTTGAAAAAATATTTAATGATGTCAGAAAATCTAAATGTAAAAGCAGAATGAACGATAGCTTTAGTGAGGCTGACCACTCAGCCATCACCACAATCTTCTGTTGACTTTCAGAACAATGAGTTAGGCTGCAGACTTTTTTAAGAGTTAGAAAAGGAGTGACTTTAGCCTTGCATATACGAAGGTCATATCCAGGACCTGCTTACAGTTTTCCTCACGTTTGATCAATCTATTTTTAGCAACTTTATTGAGATATAATAGACATACAATATATCACATATTTAAAATGTAAAATTTGATACGTTTTGACATCATTGCAACAATAAAAAAATTTGGTCAGTCAAAACAACAGAAACACAACAGCATTAGAATAGGATAAAATGTCATCACCAAATTTAGAGATGACTAATACAAATTATTATGACTACCAAAATCTGACTTGGGTTTAACATGAAACCTAATAAGTCTTTCCTCAACATGAGAGGCTAGACAGATGCACAATACTAATTCAATTTTTATTTTAAATTAATAGTGGTTGTCTTAGGGTGGTGGAATTCTAAGTGACTTATGTTATTTTTTAAGCTTTTTTTTATTTTCCAAATGTTCTACAGTGAATTTGTATTTGTTTCATAAGAGAAATGTGTTGCTTCTAGTTAGAGCATTTCCTCATTTCCAAAGGTTCCGTATCTCAGTCAACCATGAAGAGGCTACAGAAAAACCACTTGAGAGAGTCACACTTAGTAGGCCATTGATTATTTTGCTGTTTCATAATGAAAAATTACCTGTAGTTCAAATGTTGATGGTTACAAAGGCTGATTTGCTTGGTCATCTGTCTATATAACAGAGGTAGCATTGTAAATTTTGAGATCACCAAATAATTATTGGGTTTTCTGTCTTTGGGAGTAGAAAAGTAACTGTGTTAGTTCTTTTTTTAAATTTTTTTTAAAAATTTTTTAACTTTATAATATTGTATTGGTTTTGCCATACAATGACATGAATCCACCATGGGTGTACATGTGTTCCCCATCCTGAACCCCCCTCCCACCTCCCTCCCCATCCCATCCCTCTGGGTCATCCCAGTACACCAGCCCCGAGCACCCTGTATCATGCAACGAACCTGCACTGGTGATTCGTTTCACATATGATAATTTACATGTTTCAATGCCACTCTCCCAAATCATTCCACCCTCGCCCTCTCCCACAGAGTCCAAAAGACTGTTCTATACATCTGTGTCTCTTTTGCTGTCTCGCATACAGGGTTATTGTTACCATTTTTCTAAATTCCATAGATATGCGTTAGTAGAATAGGATACTCATTCTTTGACATTATAGATGAAAAAATCTTCCTCTGTAGCATCCTTGCTATGGCTTTTTAGTTTGACTGGGATCCAAGCTAGTCCCTGTCTTTTCCTCCTCCACCTCCTCCCCGCCCAGGCTAGAGTTATAAATTCTCAAAAAGTAGCTTTCTGTGATATAATAAAAAAGTCTTTGCACTTGTTTCAACGTGTTCCAATTGAGAAACCATCATCTAATGTATGATCCTGTTTCCAGAAGGACTGTATTCTCTCTATCAGCTGCCTTTAAAATAAAACAAATGACTCATTAGGGGAAAAGTTGCTATAACTGAATATATTTTTCATGTATTGAATACAAAACAGTTTGATTCTAAGAATTTATTAGTGAATGGGTGGAAACATAGTCTGACTACTATAAAAACTTTTCAGGTATCAGAAATTATATAAATAAGAGATTAACCAAGTCTAACTGTTTGTCCAAAGGTTATTGCTCTCTGTCTTCTGTCAGTAGTAGACCTATTGACTGACCATAAAATTACTGAATTCTAGGTAATGTTATTAAAAAAAATCCCACCATAATGACAATTTTTCTTTTATTTTTGAAGGTGCCAAATCAATCATTCAAGAGTTTCCGGAGATCACAATTTTAACTACTGAAGTTCATCCTGTTGCACCTACACATTTCGGACAGAAATACTTTGGAACAGACTAAGTTATTGAAGGAAAATTATTCTTCTGTGTAATATTACAGTTATGTTTTGAGTTTCTACCTGTTTGGCTAATTCACTTAAGGGATGACATAGAAAATTGTGTTAAAGATACTTTATAATGTTTGGAAGTAGGTATAGTAAAAAGGAAATACTTGAGTTTTTTTATTATTATTTAGTTATTTCTTGACTGTTGGTACCAAATTCAACAATGAAGCACATACAACTCTGAAAATGCTTTAATAATGCTCTTATACAAATTGCTGATTCCTCAGTGCATTGAAACTGTTCCCTAATTTATGAATCTCAGTTTAGAGGTTGCTTGCAGCCACAAATAAAACCCAAATGGAAGTCAGTTCATTGGCCCACTATAGTTTGCATTTTGTTTAGTTTGCTTTTAGTTCTAGGGAGATTTCATGTATGTGGCTGTTGTTACCTTCCCCTACTCTTTACTTTGTGGTACTATACATGTTGGTAACTTGGAGAGAATGAAAAAAGAATACCTCCTAGAATTTTACATTTCCACTAATATCCTCACTCAATTGGCACTCTTCAGTTAAGCCATTATGTTCTTCGTGGCTCGTTTCCTACCCTATGCATTGTTGGTAGGTGCCTTGTCAGTGTAATGCAGTGAAGAGGATAGTAGGGCATTTCCAGCACTGGAACTGTGACATTAATTTACTTAGTTTGAACCAGGGATATCTGGATGCTGACAAAGGAGGGCTAAATAGTGTTAATGGTATTGATGCACTAGAAATAAATTAGTTGGTGGTGGTTTTTCTGAGATATGGGAGGAAAGATGGTTTCTTGCTGAGTTTATGGCCAATAAGTAAATTAAAATGCTTCATTTTTCACTTGGATGTTTCTACTAAAAGTCTTTGATTTGGAGCTTAGTTATTTTGCATGTTTGTCAATTATAGTTGTATTAAAATGAGAAAAATACTTGATATTAAAAAAATCCTAAGATTTATATGTGTTTATATTAGGCTCCTGAAAAGAAGAGAAATCATCTTAGAAATCGCTGTTCACATTCTGAAACTTGCTTGTAGAATCCTGATCTCATTTTACATTGATATTAAAACACTTTAACAGTGGTGGCTGGTTGATTACTTGATTAATTATACTCCCATAGTCCCATAGGCAGCTGTTGTGGCTTCTGTTTAAAACAAACAAACAAAAAAAACCGAAAAGAGTAGCAGGCAGTTTCTTAAAAAGAACCAAAGCAGATCAGTTCAGTTCACTTCAGTCGCTCAGTCGTGTCCGACTCTTGGCCACCCCATGAATCTCAGCACTAAGCGCGACGGCAGCTGTGACCAGCGCGCACTCAGCGTGGCCGAGAGGAGCTACCCCAGTCCGAGCTCAGGGGCAGAAGCCGAGGGAACCCATGCCCGAAGGGCGGTGGCCAAGAGGAGTTACCCCACGTCCGAGGTAAGGGGCAGCGGCCGAGAGTGCCAGGCTGCAATGGCGCAGGAACGGCAGAGAAGAGCTACCCAAGTCCGAGGTCAGAGGCGGAGGCCGAGAGGAACTACCCCACATCCGAGGTCAGGGGCGGCGGCCGGGAGGACCAACCCCATGTCCAAGGAGTGGTGGCTGCGCGGGCGCAGGAGGGCCTAGAGGCGCTATCCCATGTTGGAAGTCAGGAAGGGCGGTGGTGAGGAGATACCCCTCGTCCAAGGTAAGGAGCAGTGGCTGCGCTTTGCTGGAGTAGCCGTGAAGAAATACCCCACGTCCAAGGTAAGAGAAACCCAAGTAAGATGGTAGGTGTTGCCAGAGGGCATCAGAGGGCAGACACACTGAAACCATACTCACAGAAAACCAAAGCTGATAGAAGGCAGCAAAGATTTGGGAAAAGGAAGAAAAACTGGTATAGGATGGATTACATTTTCCCTTTGGAGTCTAGAAGCACTTCACTATATTTTTCCCTTTATTTTTGAATACTGTCATAACAAACCAAGATTAATAGATTACCCATATTACAATTCTTCCAAGGCAAATGTTGCTTTCATATTCTTATCATCTATACTTGTCAGTTAAATATTTTGATACAATGTGGATTTCCTTTTGTCCTGATTAGCAGAAGCTGTAACTGAAGCAAATTGAAACCAAAATCTTTCTCTCCTTATCCCAGGAAAGATGTGAGTCAGCAAATTTAGATAGAGACCAGATCTTCTTTAGGTTGATGCATTGAATTAGTTGGAAAGATGATGTCTACCACTGTAGGCATCAGTGCTTCTGAGGTAGTGCTTATATTAGGGTTTCAATATTTTGTTAGAAGTGACTTTCTAGAACATGAGACAAATTCATATTTGAGTATAGTTATAAAACCATATTTCAAGCAAATTAATTTTATATTATCAGCTATTTAAATTTAATATGTCTTTATTCCTTTTCTTCACTATGCATGATTGGTAATTGATTATATTTGGTTCCCACATGAAGAGAATTCCTACTATAGGCAGTAGGAATTGTTCAGTGGTGTTACATTTCCCCTGGAGATTTCAAAAACAGTTGTAACTATGTCTTCTGAAGTTTGGATCATTTTAACAAATGAAGCATTATTTGTAGAATTAATCACTTGCCTGGTGGCTTCCCTGGTGGCTTGACGGTAAAGAATCCACCTGTAATGCGGGAGACCCGGGTTCAATCCCTGGGTTGAGAAGGCATGGCAACCCACTCCAGTATTCTTGCTTGCAGAATCCCCATGATAGAGAAGTCCTTGGGGTTGCAAAGAGTTGGATACAACTGAATGACTAAGCACAGCACAATCACTTGCCAGGACTCTTTGAATCCAGGAAGATTTCTAAATGACAAAAAATTAGCAGACTATCCAAAACTATATTGTTTTTAATGACATGAACTTTACCACAGTATAAACTGTAGACTCCGTGTTGAAGAAATCCTAACACAATAAAAACAAGAAGCAGTATACATCAGTGTTTCTCAAAAGTTGAACGTCCTGCAGAATCACTTGGAGGGCCACAGATGGCTGGGCCTCACGCCTGGAGTTTCTGGTTCAGTAGGTCTGAAGTAGGGCCCAAGGACTTGCATATGTGAATTCCTTGGTGATACCCATGTTGCTGGTCTGATGGCCACAACTTGATTTCAGACATTCCTTTTTTTTTTCAGACATTTCTTCTTATGTAAGCATTTAATGGTACAAATTTCCCTATACATACTGGTTTAGTTACACCCCACAAATTTTGAAATGTGTTTTCATTTCATTTGGGTCAAAATACTTTTTCATTTCCCTTTTGATTTCTTTGACCTAAGGCTGTTTAGAAATGTGCTATATAATTTTCAAATATTTATTGGATTTTCTAGATTCCTTTTCAATATTGACTCCTAATTTAATTCAGAGAATACATTTCATATGATTTGAATCCTTTTCAATTTTAAATTATTTGTTTTATGGCTCATAATATAGTCTCTCTTGGTAAATCTTCCCTGTGTGCTTTAGAAGTATGTGTATAACGACTGTTGTTGCATGGAGTGTTCTATAAATGTCAATTAGGTTATGTTGATTGAGTGTTGCTCAGGTCTTTGATTTATTTACAAATTTTCTGTCTATTCCTTCCATCAATTATTGAGAGGTGGTGTTGAAATCTCGGACAAATTTTGGATTCATCTGTTTCTCTTTTCAATTCTATCAGTTTTTCCTTCATATGTTTTGAAGCTATGTTGTTAAGTGCATGAACTTTTGAGATTGTTTTGTCCTCTTGATGGATTGACACTCTGTCATTATGAAATGTCTCCTTTTATCCATGGTAATATTCTTTGTTCTGAAATCTACTTGGCTGTTATTAATATAAACATTCCAGCTTTCTTTTGATAGTATATGGTATATATATATATATATATGGTATATTTTTTCTCATTCTTTTACTTTTAACTTATTGTGTTTTTATATTTAACCCTTCAGGAAGCCTGGTGTTAGATCTTTCTTTCTGTAATCCAGTTCAACAATCTCTTTTTTAATTGGTGTGTTTAGATCATTTTAATTAACATGATTATTGATATGCTTGGTTTTAATCTGCCATTTTGCTATTTGCCTTCTGTTAAGTCCCATTTGTTCTTTATTTGCTTTGTCTTCTTTTTGACCTTCTTTGGATTAATTGAATATTTATGATTCTATTTTGTCTTTTTTAATGGTTTATTAGATATAATGCTTTTTTAGTGGTTTCTTTAGGGTTTATAGTATATATACCTTTAACTTATCACAATCTATTTCACCTTTCAGAACTTAAAATGCTTCCATTCCCCCTTCCCCAGCCTTTGTGCTGTTATTGTCATACATTTTGCTTCTACATATGTTCAACTCTGCAATGTGTTATTATTATTTTTTGCTCTCAACAGTTATCTTTTAAAACTATGTAAGAAGAAATAAGGGGAAAAGTCATTTTAATTTATCCATATTGGGTGCTTTCCATTTATTTGTATAGATTCAGGTTTCACATATTATTTTTCTTTCTACACAAAAGACTTCCTTTAATATTTCTTATAGTGCAGGTCTCCTAGTAAGAGAGTCTTTCAGCTTTTGGGTGTTTGAGAAAGTCTTCATTTCACCTCTGCTTTTTTTTTGTTTTCACTCTTTGGCTGTGCCATGCAGCATGCAGGATCTTACTTCACCAACCAGGGATCTAATCTATGTCCTGCTGCAGTGGAAGTGTGGCATTTTAACCATTGGATGGCCAAGGGGAGTTCCTTCACCTCTGCTTTGAAAGATATTTCGCCAGTGTGGAATTTTAGGTTGGCAGTTTTTTTTTTTTTTTTCTTTCAGTAGCATGAAGATGTTGCTTCACCATCTTTCTTGCATGTTATTAATCATCTGCTGTTATTCTTCCATTTATATTTAATGCAATTAGTAATAAAGCAGGGTTTGCTGCTGCTGCTGCTAAGTTACTTCAGTCGTGTCCAACTCTGTGCGACTCCATAGACGGAAGCCCTCTAGGCCCCACCGTCCCTGGGATTCTCCAGGCAAGAACACTGGAGTGGGTTGCCATTTCCTCCTCCAGTGCATGAAAGTGAAAAGTGAAAGTGAAGTCACCCAGTTGTGTCCAACTTTTAGCGACCCCATGGACTGCAGCCTACCAGGCTCCTCCGTCCATGGGATTTTCCAGGCAAGAGTACTGGAGTGGGGTGCCAGTAGGGTTTACATCTGCCATTTTGCTATTTGTTTTCTATATGTGTTATATATCTTATTTTGTTTGTCTATTCCTCCATTACTACTTTCTTTTATGTTAATTGGGTATTTCTATGCTGAACTGAACTGATGTGTGCTTATGTCAAGGATCCCCCAGACCACTTGCAGAACTCATTAGGAATCAGAATTCATTATGTTTATGATTTATTACAGCAAAAGAATATGAAGCACAATCATCAAGG
Source organism: Bos mutus (assembly GCF_027580195.1). Classification (NCBI taxonomy): domain Eukaryota; kingdom Metazoa; phylum Chordata; class Mammalia; order Artiodactyla; family Bovidae; genus Bos; species Bos mutus. The sequence goes on along the minus strand of NC_091646.1, from coordinate 66,851,814 downwards.
TGCATGGGATAAAGTCTGAAGAAAATCAGGTACAGGCTTCCAAGAGTCCTCTTCTGGTAGAACTGCACAGGATACACTTAATTCCTCTATCTATAGATGGAATAATGTGTGCAAAGTGTAGTCTACCAGGGAAGTTCATTTGCTTAAGACTCCAGAGTTTTTAATTGGGATTTGGTCACATAGGTACCCAGTGCCTGCATGATTGATCAGTTTGCAAAACAGATCACCTAAGGAAAGCAAATGTTCACCGTAAATCACATTACTTACACAGACCACCTAGACATATTGGTATAGTGTGTTTCAAAGCTCCGAGTGTACAGAAACAGTTCTATGAGTTAAAACATTCTAAGAGCTCAATTCCTAGTAGTTGGACAAGAGCCTTTAATGAAAATAAACTCTTTAGGGAGTGTGCAAATTTTGAGCACCTAAGACCTGCTAAGTTAACTCTTTCCTGCAAAATTTGCCCTTTTGATCTTTGGCTCACTTACAGGAAAATGATGGTATTTTTCTTAGTACCTGTATTTAGTATAGCATTTATATAAAATATACAGTAATATATTAACATGAATATGCCCAGCATGGAGGTACTGATAGACATGAAGAAACAACTAGTCCATCCTATAAAACCATTATATACATCTCCATATTTTTGTATTACTTTGTCTTTGGCTGATAGTTATTTGTACCTTATGATAAACTTGTGTAGAATCACATTAATTAACTTCATTGAATCACATTAATTAACTGATGTTAACTACATCTAGTTCCTTTTAACACCAACCAGTTTCCATTGATACCACATTCTAAGGAGTCTTTAATTTAATTTCCCAATACATAAACTTATCAATATTTGTATGAGGTAATAGAATCTTACCAGCAATGCTAATATTAAACTCTTTCACACTATGGTTATAGTCCAGTTTTGTTTCTTTCCACATGCCAGTAAAAATCAGAGAGGTTATCTATTATACTTTCCAGCATAACTGGCCTTTATCCACTTACAAGATGTTATTATGTGTGACTATTGTTTGGAGAAGACTCTTGAGAGTCCCATGGACTGCAAGGAGATCCAACCAGTCCATTCTGAAGGAGATCAGCCCTGGGATTTCTTTGGAAGGAATGATGCTAAAGCTGAAACTCCAGTACTTTGGCCACCTCATGCGAAGAGTTGACTCATTGGAAAAGACTCTGATGCTGGGAGGGATTGGGGGCAGGAGGAGAAGGGGATGACAGAGGATGAGATGGCTGGATGGCATTACTGACTCGATGGAACTCCGGGAGTTGGTGATGGATAGGGAGGCCTGGTGTGCTGCGATTCATGGGGTTGCAGAGTCGGACATGACTGAGTGACTGAACTGAACTGAACTGATTGTTGCAACTGGCCAGGATTTTGGTAATTTCCAGGTTCTAAGTTATATGTGTATTAATTTGCTAGTGTTGCCATAACAAAATACCATAGACTGAGTGACTTAAACAGTAGAAATTTATTTTCTTAGTTCTGTAGTCTAGAAGTCCAAGATAAAGGTGTTGGCAGGTTTAGTTTCTTCTGAGGACTCTTCTTGGCTTGCAGATAGCTGCCTCCTCTATCCTCACATGGTCTTTCCTCTGTGTGTACACATCCCATGTCTCCACTTGCATGCTCTCATTTCTTATAAGGATGCCAGTCATAATACATACATGCTAAGTTGCTTCAGTCATGTCTGACACTTTGAGACACTATGGACTGTAGCCCACCAGGCTCCTCTGTTTATAGGATTCTCCAGGCAAAAATACTGGAGTGGGTTGCCATGCCCACCTCCAGAGGACCTTCCTGACCCAGAGGTCGAACCCACATCTCTTACATCTTTACCACTAGTGCCACTTGGGAAGGGCTATGCTAATGGCCTGATTTTAACTTAATCACCTCTTTAGAGGCCCTGTCTCCTATACAGTCACATTCTGAGTTACTGGAGGTTAGGGTCAACATATGAATTTTGTCCCTAATATGGAAACAAAGCTAGTCATCTCTTTGTAGTTCCCATGATTTTACTGAGACTGTCTCCATTGTGTGCTGTTGTGTAGCGTGGCCTATCTCTTTCTTACAGCAAGTAGAAGAGTGTGATTCGGTATAGTTCTGATTCCTGCTATAACTACACTACAGGGTATATCTTATTTTGATCCATTCTTGGGATGAAGGGTAGCAGAGTTACATCAATGCAAATAACTCTTTGCCCCCAGAGAACTTCCATAAGTCTGAAGGTCTAAAATGTTTCCAGAAATGTGCCCTAGCTGGAGTCAATGACCCATTGCTGATTCAGGCTCAGTCTGTTTTTAAATTGTCAAGAGACCCTGTTGAGGATTAGAGTGCAAGGCTTTTCCCAACCTTGAGGCCTAGCATTGCACAGCGCTATTCATTGAATCTGCCCGCTCTAGTTCACTAAAGCTCCATCATCTCCCCACGCTGATTCCCATTCTTTTCTTTTCTTCTGAAAGAGTATCACTGCTGATTAGTCTGTTCTCACTAACACAACTTTTTCTTCTGTTTGCCACTCATTAAAAATGAGATGAGTTTGTCTTTTGATGCTTAAACTGGCACCTGTCTCTCCTACAGCTCTCTTCTATATCATGACCAATGTCTGCTATCTTATGGAACAGTCTACCAGGCATGTTGTTGCCGTTGTATACTAATTGCCTGAGTGTGACTAGGATACACATTTTGTACCCGAAAGTGTTGGGTCCTTCTTACTAAGGTTATATGGATAGTAGTTACACCTAGATGTAATTTACTCTGCTTCTGCTGCTAAGTCACTTCAGTCATGTCCGACTCTGTGCGACCCCATAGATGGCAGCCCACTGGCTCCTCTGTCCCTGGGACTCTCCAGGCAAGAATACTGGAGTGGGTTGCCATTTCCTTCTCCAATGCATGAAAGTGAAAAGTGAAAGTGAAGTCGCTCAGTCGTGTCTGACTCTTCACAACCCCATGGACTGTAGCCTACCAGGCTCCTCTGTTCATGGGATTTTCTTGGCAAAAGTACTGGAGTGGTTGCCATTTCCTTTTCCAAGTATGCCATAAAGGCCTCCCCAAGCCCTCCTTGCCTCAAGGTAGGGTCATTTCCTGTGGGGACACAAGCTAACACTACGATGCCTACTACCTTATTCCTATCAAAAACCCATTGTTTCTATTTTATTTAGTAGCTTTACACCCACAGAAACTAGGATATGCACAGCACATTTTAGCATCATAGGCATGCAGCATATTCTCATGCATATTCTCTCCATAATAGCCAGGAACATAAATATTAGGTGACCAAAGCTTACAGTCAACACAATGATCAGTTTTCCAGTAGCTGTATGGTGCATGATTTGATAGTTTAGTAGAGCATAATTATTAGAAGTTTCTTCCTAAATGATATTGTTTATAAATCAAAAGATAATGGTACATTAATAGAGTTCCATTCAGCCATTAACAGTTGATCTTGTTCATCATCATAGCACATGACCAGAATGTCTCTCAGAGTAATACCATTCACACTTGCAGGCTTCTATTTAACCATGTTAAGGTCCAAAATGGGACTGGTCTGGGCACATATACAGCTTCATCCTGTGTCAGGCATCTGTATAATTATACCAGTCTGTGTGCATAAATATTTTTCTCTTCCTCTGAACCTCTCTTGAAGAACCAGTGTAATGTTGGACCCCTCTTGTTCCATTAAGCCATTTATTCATTCTTTTACCTTCAGTTGCTATTTTTTCCTTCTTTGTATTTGTTATTGATTTTATTTTTATTTTTTTTTCATTTTATTTTATTTTTAAACTTTACATAATTGTATTAGTTTTGCAAATATCAAAATGAATCCATCACAGGTATACATGTGCTCCCCATCCTGAACCCTCCTCCCTCCTCCTTCCCCATACCATCCCTCTGGGTCGTCCCAGTGTATTTGTTATTGATTTTAAACCAAACCTTCCCATCTTTGGAAGGAAGGTTAGATTCAGTGATAGTGTTGGTTCAAATTGCTAGCAACAACAGTAAGTCTAGCAAATGCTTTCCTTTCAGTCCATTTCCATTCATACAGAGTAGGGTTACACAGATAAAGAACTAGTGGGCTATCTTGGCCACTAGGCAATACAGCTGCAGTCATTGTCAATTCCAGTTTTGCAGTAGGGGGTTGAAAGTGATAGGTTATGGTGAATGGTGTCGGATTCGTGATCTCTGAAGAAGATTTAGCTTCAGGACCAGGGATCAGGCTTGATCACTCAACAGCTTTTGTGTAGCAGAGTTTTATTAAAGTAAGAAAAGGGACAGAGAAAGCTTCTGACATAAACATCACAAGGGGGATGGAGAGTGCCTCCTTTGCTAGTGTTAGCAAGGGAGTTATATACTTTTTTAAATTGGTTATTACAATTAATCTAAAGAATGTCTCAAGGTTGTAAAAATTTTACCAGACCCACTCCCACAATTTACATTTTAGGACAACAGGATTAGAATTTAACAATAGAAAGATCCTACCAGACCCATTCCCAGACCCAATGTAATATACATTCTAAGATAGGATTAGTCAGAAGGTTTTCAGAAAGGAGAAACTGTCCTCGAGCAGGATACATTGTTGTTATAGAATCCCTAGTACAGAGTTTAAACTGAGTTGTTTGTTGTATAATCATCAGTTCCAGGCTTAAAGGAAAAAAAAAAATAAACATTTTATGTGACTAAGACAGTCTATAAGAAGGTAGAGTGAGAAAAAAAGTTTGCCCTTTCCTCCTCCTTGAGAATTCCAGACCCCTCTCTCCTTGGGGACCTCTAGACTTCTTATCAACCTGCCTAGGAATTGACTCTCTCAAAAGTATAATCTATCCCAAAAGGGCCTGATAAATTCTGGCATATAGTTTTGAAGGTTTAAACAAGAGTTTCTTGCTTAGGGATCATCATGGTTCTGGCAAGTACTACTGTAGTCCTGGTCCTGAAATCACTGGATTAAGTAGGAAAAAGGAAAGTTGAAGTGATGTGGGGAAGGGTTGTATAGTTTTACAGTATCCTCCCTACTCTTACTTCCATAGATTCCCTACAAAAGTAGAGGAGTCTAGCGGGGAGTAATTCTTTGGTTGCCTTCATGTTGGCACATGAGCACACATTCATAAATGTATGTAAGATTTCATGCCTTTGTCTTCTGCCAACTTTTTATTGAGAAATAATTCACATACCATGAAATAACCCTTAAAACATTTAATTCAATGGTTTTTAGTATATTCATAAAATTGAGCAACCACCACAATCTAATGCCAGAACATTTTCATCAACCTAATATGAAATCCTGTATTTATTAGTAGTCACTCTATTTTCCTTCCACCAGTCCCTAGAAACCACTAAACTACTTCTTACTTTTTTGGATTGGCCTATGCTGAACATTTCAGCCATGAAATTAAAAGATGCTTACTCCTTAGAAGGAAAGTTATGACCAACCTAGATAGCATATTCAAAAGCAGAGACATTACTTTGTCAACAAAGGTCCATCTAGTCAAGGCTATGGTTTTTCCAATAGTCATGTATGGATGTGAAAGTTGGACTGTGAAGAAAGCTGAGTGCGGAAGAACTGATGCTTTTGAACTGTGGTGTTGGAGAAGATTCTTGAGAGTCCCTTGGACTGCAAGGAGATCCAACCAGTCCATTCTGAAAGAGATCAGCCCTGGGATTTCTTTGGAAGGAATGATGCTAAAGCTGAAACTCCAGTACTTTGGCCACCTGATGCGAAGAGTTGACTCATTGGAAAAGACTCTGATGCTGGGAGGGATTGGGGGCAGGAGGAGAAGGGGATGACAGAGGATGAGATGGCTGGATGGCATCACCGACTCGATGGACATGAGTTTGGGTGAACTCCGAGAGTTGGTGATGGACAGGGAGGCCTGGCATGCTTCATGGGGTCGCAAAGAGTTGGACACGACTGAGCAACTGAACTTAACTGATGCCGAACATTTGATATAAATGTAATTATATATAATCCATTTTTCAGTCGATTTACATGTATATTGTAAGGAAAGTTTTGGACTTTATTCTTTTTTCTGCATAATTTTAAAATACATCTTTATTAGTTTATTGTACAAATTAATGCATACAATATGGACAGATATAATTTTCTTTCTTTGAGTCTGTTCCCACTCACCACTTAATGACACAAGTTGATCTCTCAAGGAACAAATACTCCTATTTTCCCATACTCTGTTTTTTTAATTGGAGGATAATTGCTTTACAATGTTATGCAGGTTTTTGCCATACAACAATGTGAATCGGCCATGTGTATACATATATTACCCCCTGCTGAGCCTCCTTCCCACCACACCCCCATCCCTCCTCTCTAGGTCATCACAGCACTGAACTGTGTTCACTGTGTTATATAGCAGTTTCCTACTACCTATTTTACACATGGTAATGTATATATATCAATGCTACTCTCTTAATTTGTCCCACCCTCTCTGCTCTTTGCATGATTTATCTTTACTTTCAGCCTACTTTTATTTTTGAATCTAAACTCTCTGCTATAAACGTCATGTAGTTAGATATTATTTTATCCATTTTATTTCTGCCTTTTGATTGTATTGATTAATTCATTCACATTTAATATTATTATTGATGTACTTGAGTTTATGTCTGCCATTTTACTTTTTCATTTCTGTATGTTGTGTATCTTTCTTGTGCCTCCATTCTCCCTTCCCTACTTTCTTTTGTATTAAGTTTTATAATATCACACTTTAGTTATTGTTCACTATATTTTTGAGTTATTTACTTATTGGTTACTTTAGACTGCAGGGCTTACCATATACATCTCAGTTTACCAGAATCTAGTTTAGATTCATACTGACTTAATTCCAATAACAGAAATGTTACTCCTGTATAGCTCTATTCTTTCTTCCCCTTCTTTGTTATTGTTATATGTGTATTACATCTAAATGTTACAAACCCAACAGTTCATTGTTATAATTCAGTTCAGTTCAGTCGCTCAGTTGTATCTGACTCTGAGACCGCATGGACTATAGCACCCCAGGCTTCCTTTGCCCATCACCAACTCCCAGAGCTTCCTCAAACTCATGTCCATTGAATTGGTGATACCATCCAACCATCTCATCCTCTGTCATCCCCTTCTCCTCCAACCTTCAGTCTTTCCCAGCATCAGGGTCTTCTCCAGTGAGTCAGTTTTTTGCGTCAGGTGGCCAAAGTATTGGAGTTTCAGCTTCAGCATCAGTCCTTCCAATGAATATTCAGGACTGGTTTCTTTTAGGACGGACTGGTTGGATCTCCTTGCAGTCCAAGGGATTGTCAAGAGTCTTCTCCAACACCACAGTTCAAAAGCATCAATTCTTTGGCACTCAGCTTTCTTTATAGTCCAACTCTAACATCCATACATGACTACTGGAAAAGCCATACCTTTCACTTGATGGATCTTTGTCTGCAAAGTAATGTCACTGCTTTTTAACATGCTGTCTAGGTTGGTCATAACTTTTCTTCCAAGGAGCAAGCGTCTTTTAATTTCATGGTTGCAGTCATCATCTGCAGTGATTTTGGAGCCCCCCAAAATAAAGTCTCTCACTGTTTCCATTATTTCCCCATCTATTTGCCATGAAGTGATGGGACTGGATGCTAGGATCTTTGTTTTTTGAAGGTTGAGTTTTTTTTTTTTTTTTTTGAAGGAAGACAACTTTTTCACTCTCCTCTTTTACTTTCATCAAGAGGCTCTTTAGTTCTTCAGTTTCTGCCATAAAGGTGGTGTCATCTGCGTATCTGAGGTTATTGATATTTCTCCCAACAATGTTGATTCCAGCTTGTGCTTCATCCAGCCTGTTATTTCGCTTGATGTATTTTGCATATAAGTTAAATAAGCAGGGTAACAATATACAGCCTTGACGTACTCCTTTCCCAGTTTGAAACCAGTCCACTGTTTCATGTCAGATTCTAACTGTTGCTTTTTGACCTGCATACATATTTCTCAGGAGGCAGGTAAGGTGGCATGGTATTCCCATCTCTTTAAAAATTTTCCACAGTTTGTTGTGATCCACACAATCAAAGGCTTTGGCATAGGCAATAAAGCAGAAGTAGATGTTTTTCTGGAACATTACTGGAACATCTACATCTGGAAAAAGATCATTGCTTTTTCAATGATCCAATGGATGTTGGCAATTTGATCTCATGGGGTTCCTCTGCTTTGTATAATTTTATGTCTTTTAAAGAAACTTAGAAAAGAACAAAAGTATAGTCATAGAGTTTGTTATATTAACCTTCCTATTTATCATTTCTTTTTTCCCCATTATTTTGTGTAGATTCAACTTAACTATCTTGTATCATTTCCTTACTCTGATATGGCTTTGCTCCCTCCTAGTATATGATAGTATTATATGTTACATTATATGCAGATTATTTTGGACAATTGCTTTTATTAAAGCAAAAAGGAAAGAAATGTGCATTTATATATTCATTTATAATTATATTATGAATCAATATATGCTTTACTGATACTCTTTGTGTGTGTGAATTTGAATTAGTGGCCTGAGGTTACTTATTTTCATACCAAAGAAACTTCTATCATATTTCTTATTAGGCAGAGCTTCTAGCATCATATTCTCTCATTTCTTATTTATCCAAGAATGTTTTTCTCTGTTTTTATTTTTCATGGTAAAATACACATAATGTAAAATTTGCCATTTTAATAATTTTAAGTACACATGTCAGTGGCATTAATTATATTTACAGTGTTGTACAACCATACCACTATTTATTTCATTTTTTATTGTCTGGAACAGAAACTCTCTAACCATTAAGCAATGGTTTCCCATTCTCCTCTCACTCCATACCCTGGTGTCCTTATATCTTCTTTCTCTCTCTATGAATTTGCTGAATCTAGATATTTCATGTTAAGTGGAGTCATATAGTATATATGCTTTTGTGTCTGGCATGCATAATTTTTCAAGGTTCACTCATATTTTAGCATGTATCAGAAAGTCATTCCTCTAAGGCAGAATGATATTCCATTGTATGTATATACTAATATTTGTTTATTCATCTGATGATGGACACTTGGGTTGTTTCTGCCTTTCAGGTATTGTGATAAAGCTGCAATGAGCATTAACATATAAGTATCTGAGTCTCTGTTTTCAATTTTTAGTATGTATGTGGGGATGGAATTGCTGGGTCATGGTAATTCTGTGTTTAGCTTTCTGAGAAGTTGGTAAATTTTTTCACAGCAGCTGTACCACTTTACATTTTCAATAGCAATGTACAATAGTTCTACTTTCTCTGCTGCTGCTGCTGCCAAGTCACTTCAGTCATGTCTGACTCTGTGCCACCCCAGAGACAGCAGCCCACCAGGCTCCCCTGTCCCTGGGATTCTCCAGGCAAGAATACTGGAGTGGGTTGCCATTTCCTTCTCCAGTGCATGAAAGTGAAAAGTGAAAGTGAAGTCGCTCAGTCATGTCCGACTCTTCACCATCCCATGGACTGCAGCCTACCAGGCTCCTCCATCCATGGGATTTTCCAGGCAAGAGTATTGAAGTGGGTCGCCAGTGCCTTCTCCTCTACTTTCTCTACATTCTCACTAACACTTGTAATTACATACATAATAGATACACTAATGGATATGAAGTAATACCTCTTTGTAGTTTTTATTTAAATTATCCTGATGACTAAAGATTTTGATCATTTTCTCCTGTGCTTATTGTCCATTTGGAATCTTCTTTGCAGAACTGTCTATTTTAGTTCTTTGCCCATTTTAATTTTTAAAATTTTTTTTGATTTTTACTTCATTCTCAGAATAAAGGTCAATTTTTTTTCTTTTTTTAAAAATATAAATTTATTTATTTTAATTGGAGGTTAATTACTTTACAATATTGTATTGGTTTTGCCATACATCAACATGAATCTACCACGGGTGTACACATGTTCTTTGCCCATTTTTAAAGCTTATTTTATAACTGGACAAAAATTGCTTTACAATGTTGTGTTGGCTTCTGCTGTACAACAATGCGAATCAGCCATAATTATACATATATCACCTCCCTCTTGAGCCTGCCTCTCCTGCCTCCATCCCATGATCCCTCTAGGTGATCACAGAGCACCTGGCTTGTCACCCTGTGTTATATCGAAACTTCTCAACAGCTATCTGTTTTATACTGTATATATTAATATGTTGATGCTACTTTCTCCATTTGCCCCACTCTCTCCTTCCCCCTCTGTGTCCACAAGTTCTTTCTCTATGTCTGCATCTCCATTCCTTCCCTGCAAGTAGGTTCATCAGTACCATTTTTCTAGATTCTATATATAATGTTAATATATGATATTTGCTCTTCTCTTTCTGACATATATCACTTTTTATAACAGGCTCTAGGATCATCCACCTCACTAGAACTGACTCAAATTCATTATTTTTTATGGCTGAGCAATATTCCATTGTATATATGTACCACATGTTTATTCATTCATCTGTCAATGGACAGTTTCAGTCAGTCAGTTTAGTTGCTCAGTCGTGTCCAACTCTTTGCGACCACATGGACTGCAGCACGCCAGGCCTCCCTGTCCATCACCAACTCCCAGAGTTTACTCAAACTCATGTCCATTGAATCGGTGATGCCATTCAACCATCTCAGCCTCTGTTGTCCCTTTCTTCTGCCTTCAATCTTTCCCAGCATCAGGGTCTTTTCCAGTGAGTCAGTTCTTCACATTAGGTGGCCAGAGTATTGGAATTTCAGCTTCAGCATCAGTCCTTCCGATGAATATTCAGCACTGATTTCCTTTAAGATGGACTGGTTGGATCTCCTTGCAGTCATCCAAGGGACTCTCGAGTCTTCTCCAACATCACAGTTCAAAACCATCAGTTCTTCAGTGCTCGGTTTTCTTTGTAGTCCAACTCCCACATCCATACATGACCACTGGAAAAACCATAGATTTGACTGGATGGACTTTTGTTGGTAAAGTAATATCTCTGCTTTTTAATATACTGCCTAGGTTGGTCATAGCTTTTCTTCTAAGGAGCAAGCGTCTTTTAATTTCACCACTGCAGTCACCATCTGCAGTGATTTTTGAGCCCTCCAAAATAAAGTCTGTCACTGTTTCCACAGTTTCCCCATCTACTTGCCATGAAGTGATGGGACCGGATGCCATGATCTTAGTTTTCTGAATGTTGAGTTTTAACCCAACTTTTTCACTCTCCTCTTTCACTTTCATCAAGAGGCTCTCTAGTTCTTCTTCGATTTTGCCATAAGGGTGGTGTCATTTGCATATCTGAGGTTATTGATATTTCTCCCGACAAGTTTGATTCCAGCTTGTGATTCATCCAGCTCAGCATTTCTCATGATGTACTCTGCATATAAGTTAAATAAGCAGGGTGACAATATTCAGCCTGGACGTACTCCTTTCCCTATTTGGAACCAGTCTGTGGTTCCATGTCCAGTATTAACTTTTGGTTCCTGACCTACATACAGATTTCTCAAGAGGCAGGTCAGGTGGTCTGGTATTCCCATTTCTTTAAGAATTTCCACAGTTTGTTGTGGTCCACACAGTCAAAGGCTTTGGCATAGTCAGTAAAGCAGAAGTAGATGTTTTTCTGGAACTCTCTTGCTTTCTCGATGATCCAATGGATGTTGGCAATTTGTCTCTGGTTCCTCTGCCTTTTCCAAATCCAGATTGAAGGGGAAGTTCATGGTTCATGTACTGTTGAAGCTGGCTTGGAGAATTTTGAGCATTACTTTACTAGCATGTGAAATGAGTGCATTTGTGCAGTAGTTTAAGACTTCTGTGGCATTGCCTTTCTTTGGACAGGCTAGGTAGCCACTATGTCCTGGCTATTGTAAATAGTACTGCATGAACATTGGGGTACATGTGTTTTTTAGAATTGTTATTTTCTCAGGGTATAGCCCAGTAGTGGTATTTCTGGGTCACATAGTAGATTTATTTTTCGTTTTTTACAGAATCTCCATATTGTTCTCCATAATGTCTGCATCAGTTTATATTCCCATCAACAGTTTAAGAAGGTTCATTTTCTCCACATCCTCTCCAGCATTTATTTGTAGATTTTTTGATGATGGCCATTCTGAATTGTGTGAGGTGATACATCATTGTACTTTTGATTTGCATTTCTCTAATACTTGGTGGTGGCTGAGCATCTTCATGTGTTTGTTGGCCGTCTGTATGTCTTCTTTGGAGAAATGTCTGTTTAGGTCTTCTGCCATTTTTTGATTGGGCTTTTTGTTTTTCTGATTTTGAGCTTTATGAACTGTTTTTCAGTTGTTTCATTTGCAATTATTTTATCCAATTCTGAGGGTTGTCTTTCAATCTTGTTTATTGTTTCCTTTGCAGAAGTTTTAAAGTATATTTAGGTCCCACTTTAAAAAAAAATTGTTTTTATTTCCATTACTCTAGGAGGTGATCAAAAAAGATCTTGCTGTGATTTGTCAGAGTGTATTGCCTATGTTTTCCTCTAAGAGCTTTACAGTTTCTGGTCTTACATATAAGTCTTTAATCCATCTTAAGTTTATTTTTGTGTATGGTGTTCAGAAGTGTTCTAGTTTCATTGTTTTACATGTAGCTGTCCAGTTTTCCTAGCACCACTCATTGAAGAGACTGTGTTTTCTCCATTGTACATGTTTGCCTCCTTTGTCAAATAAAAGGTGCCCCTGTGGATTTGAGTTTATCTATGGGCTTTGTATCTTGTTCCATTGGTCTATATTTCTGATTTTTCTGCCAGTACCATACTATCTTGATGACTATGGCCTTTCAGTATAGTCTGAAATCAGAAAGGTTGATTCCTCCAGGTCCATTTTTCTTTCTCAAGATTGCTTTGGCTCTTTGGGGTCTTTTGTGTCTCCATGCAAATTGCGAAACTTTTTCTTTTAGTTCTGTGAAAAATGGCATTGCTAGTTTGATAGGGGTTGCACTGAAAATGTAGATTGTTTTGGATAGTATAGTCATTTCACAATATTGATTCTCCAAGTATTGATTTTCTCCAAGATCATGGTCTATCTCTCCATCTGTTTGTGTCATCTTTTATTTCTTTCATCATTATCTTGTACTTTTCTGCATACAGATCTTTTGTCTCTTTAGGTGGATTTACTCCTAGGGATTTTATTCTTTTTGTTGCAATGATAAATGGGATTGTTGATTTCTCCTTCTGATTTTTTATTGTTAGTGTATAGGAATGCAAAGGATTTCTGTGTATTAATTTTATATCTTTTGATTTTACTATATTAATTGATTAGTAATTTTCTTGGGGCATCATTAGGGTTTTCTATGTAGAGGATCATGTCATGTGCAAATAGATTTTACTTCTTTTCCAATCTGGATTGTTTTTATTTCTTTTTTCTCCCTCTGATTCCCATGGCTAGGACTTCCAAAACTATGTGGGATAATGGTGGTGACTGGGCACTCTTTTCTTATTGTGGATCTTAGAGGAAATGCTTTAAGTTTTTCACCATTGAGAATAAGGTTTGCTATCGGTTTGTTGTTGTATATGGCCTTTAGTATGTTGAAGTAGGTTCCTTCTATGCCTACTTTAGGAGAGTTTTTATCATAAATGGGTGTTGAATTTTGTTGAAAGCTTTCTCTGCATCTATTGAGATGATCATATGGTTTTTATGTTCCAATTTGTTAATATGGTGTATCACATTGATTGATTTGCATATATTGAAGAATCCTTGATCCCTGGGATAAAACCAACTTGATCATGGTGTCTGATCATTTTAATGTGTTATTGGAGTCTACTTGCTAGAATTTTGTTGAGGATTTTTGTATATATGTTCATCAGTGATACTGGCCTGTAATTTTCTTTTTTGAGTGTGATATCTCTGTCTCATTTTGGTATCAGGATGATAGAGATCTAGTAAAATGAGTTTAGGAGTTTTCCTTTCTCTACAATTTTCTGGAAGAGTTTGAGCAGGATAGGCATTAGCTCTTCTCTAAACATTTGGTAAAATTAACCTGTGAAACCATCTGGCCTTGGACTTTTGTTTGTTGGACGATTTTTTATCACAATTTTGATGTCAGCATTAATGTTTGGTCTGTTCATATTTTCTATTTCTGTCTGTTTCAGTCATGGAAGGTTGTACTTTTCTAAGAATTTGTCCATTTCTTCCAGGTTGTCAATTTTATTGGCATATAGTTGCTTGTAGTAGTCTCTTATTATCCTTTGTATTTCCATGAGGTATGTTGTAGCTTCTCAATACTCATTTCCAATTTTATTGATTTGAGTCTTCCCCATTTTTACTTGATGAGTCTGGATAATCGTTTGTCAGTTTTGTTTATCTTCTCAAGTTCAGTTCAGTCAGTCAATCATGTCTGACTCTTTGTGACCCCATGGACTGCAGCACACCAGGCTTCCTTGTCCATTACCAACTCCCGGAGCTTGCTCAAACTCACGTCCATCAAGTCAGTGATGCAATCCAACCATCTCATCCTGTCATTCCCTTCTCCTCCTGCCTTCAATCTTTCCCAGCATCAGTGTCTTTTCCAATGAGTCAGTGCTTTGCATCGGGGTGATGGTGGCCTCATAAAATGAATTTGGAAATCTTCCTTCCTCTTCAATTTTTTGGAACTATTTCAGAAGGATATAACTATTCTTTAAATATTTGATAAAATTGACCTGCGATGCTGTGAAGTCCTGGACTTTTCATTTGTTGTGTTAGTCAGTCAGTCATGTCTGACTCTTTGTGACTCCACAGACTGTAGCCCACCAGGCTCCTCTGTCCATAAACTTCTCCAGGCAAGAATACTGGAGCAGGTAGCCATTCCCATCTCCATGGGATCAAACCCAGGTCTCTTATATTGCAGGAAGATTCTTTACCATCTGAGCCATCAAGGAAGCTCATAAAGATGGAAGTACTGGGGACCTAACCCAGGGCTTCATACATGCTAAGCATGTAATCTGCCACTAAGCTATACCCCCATTCATTTGTTGGGATGTTTTTAATCACAATTTCAATTTCAGTGCTTGGGATTGGTCTGTTCATATTTTCTATTTCTTCCTGGTTCACTCTAGGGAGACTACCTTTCTAAGAATTTGTCCATTTCTTTCAGAGTATCCATTTTATTGGCATACAGTTATTTATCGTAGTCTCTGATTCTTGGTATTTCTGTGGAGTCAGTTGTAACGTCTCCTTTTTCATTTCTAATTTTATTGATTTGAGTACTCTCACATTTCTTCTTTGTGAGTCTGATTAAAGGTTTATCAATTTTGTTTATCTTTTCAAAGATCCAGCTTTTAGTATCATTGATCTTTGGAATTGTTTTCTTTGTCTCTATTTCATTTATTTATGCTCTGATATTTATGATTTCCTTCCTTCTACTAACTTTCAGTCTTGTTTGTCCTTCTTTCATTGCTTCAGGTGTAAGATTGGCTTGTTTATCTGAGATTATTTCTTGTTTCTTGAGGTAAGATTGTATTACTATTAAATTTCCTCTTATAATTGCTTTTGCTTCGTCCCATAAGTTTTGGACCATTGTGTCTTGGTTTTTTTTTGTGTGTGTGTGTGTCTTGGTTTTCATTTGTCTCTAGGTATTTTTTATTTCCTTTTTTATTTCTTCAGTGATCCAATGGTTGTTGAATAGCATATTGTTTAGCCACCACGTATTTGTGTTTTTTAGAGTTTTTTTCTTGTTGTTTATTTCTAATTGCATAGCATTGTGATCAGAAAAGATGTTTGATATAATTTCAATTTTCTTAAATTTATCAAGACTTGCCTTGTGGTCCAGCATGTGGCCAATCCTGGAGAATGTTCTGTGTGCACTTGAGAAGAATGTATAGTCCAATTCATCTAAAGTGTCATTTAAGGCCTGTGTTTCCATATTAGTTGTCTATCTGGATGATCTGTCCGTTGATAAAAGTGGAGTATTAACTTCCCCCACTATTATTGTATTACTGGATTGATTCTCTCTTTATGTGTGTTAGTATTTGCCTTACATATCGAGGTGCTCCTATATTGGGTGAATATATATTTATAATTGTAATATCTGCTTCTTAGATTGAGCCCTTGATCATTATGTAGTGTCCTTCTTTGTCTCTTATAATAATCTTTGTTTTAAAGTCTATTTTGTATGAAATGAGTTTTGTTACTCCAGCTTTCTTATGAATTCTATTTGCATGGAATACCTTTGTGATTGCACACCTCCTGCTATCCTACTGTAGCTTCTCCTTTGTCCTTGGATGTCAGGTATCTTTTTTCATGGGTTCCAGTGTCCTCCTGTTGATGGTTTTTCAGTAGCTAGTTACAGTTTTGGTGTTCTCACAGGAAAAGATGAATACATGTCCTTCTACTCTGTCATCTTGAACCAATCTCCTCTTTGTATTTTTAGACCTGTTTCCTCTTCTCTTAACTTTTCTTTGTCTGGCTCTAGGATTCTTTCCTTCATCATGAAACCAAGAACCCTCGCTTGATGATCAATCCATGCCTTCAGGTCCAAGAACATGGCATGTCACTCTCCTGACAGAGAGCAACACTCTGCCACAGGACATGGCCCCTCCTCTCATTTAATGGACTTAACACACTTGTGAAAAATCAACTGACCATAGGCATATGGGTTTATTTCTGGCTTCTCATTTCTATTGGAAAAGTCCCTGATTCTGGGAAAGATTCAAAGCAGAAGGAGAAAAGGGCAACAGAGGATGAGATGGTTGGATAGCAGCACTGATCCAATGGGCATGAACTTGGGCAAACTCAGGGACATGGTGAGAGACAGGGATGCCTGGCATGCTGCAGTCCATGGGGTCACAAAGAGTTTGACATGACATGGTGACTGAACATTTCTATTGCACTGTCTATAGGTCAGTCCTTATGTTAGCATCATGCTGTCACTGTTTTGATTACTGTAGCTTAGTAGTAAGGTTTGATATTAAGAAGTGTGTGTCTTCTTAATTTGTTCTGCTTTTTTAAAGATTATTTTGGCTATTTGGGGCCCTTTGCAATTCCATATGAATTTGAGGATCAATATTCCATATCTACCAATTAAGCTGTTCAAATATTGCTAGAAATTGTATTAAATCTATAGATTGTTTTGAGTAGTATGAATGTCTTGACAATATTAAGTATTTCTGTCAGTAAAAACTTGATGTCTCTTCATTTATTTAGGTTTTCTTTATTTCTATCAGTAGTGTTTTATAGTTTTTCAGTATACAAGTCTTTCATCTCCTAGGTTAAATTTACTCCTCATTATTCTTTTAGATGCATTATAAATGGAATTGCTCTATTTATTTCTTTTTTCAGATTATTAACTGCTGATTTATTTAAACCAAACTTATTTGTATGTATTGTTCTTGTACCCTACATCTTCATTAAAATTATTTATTAGCTTTTGTGGCTTTCCTATGGATTCTTTGCAGTTTTCTCTATACAGGATACTGTTATCTATAAATATGGGGAGTTTTACTTTTTACATTCCAGCTTGAATGATTTTTATTTCTTTTCTTTTTTGGTCACCCTGCCTGGCATGTGGGATCTTATTTCTCTGACCAGGGATCAAAACTGCACACCATGCATTGAAAGCACAGGGAAATCATGACTTTTATTTCTTTTTCTTGTCTAATTGCTCTGGCTAGAATTTCTAATACAGTGAAGATAATTTTTGTGTTTCTAGGAATGTGTCCATTTTATCTAGGTTATCTGATTAGTTGGTGTACAGTTCTTCATAGTAGTCTCTTATAATCCTTTAAATTTCTATAAAGTTGATGGTAATGGCTTTCATTTCTTATTTTATTCCTATTTTGAGAAATAATTTACATGCATAACTCTATATGTTTAATATATACAACATGATGGTTTGATTTACATATATTGTGAAATGATTACCACAATAGGTTTAGTTAACATAGGTCATCTGTGTCATCTCATATAGATACAGCAAAAAGAAACGAAAAAAATTCTCCTTGTGATGAAACTCTTAGAATTTATTCTCTTAAGTTTCCTCTATATCATAAATCAGTGTTAACTAGAGGCATCATGTTTTACATGACATCTCTTGTACTTATTCAACTTAAACAGGAAGTTTGTACATTTTGACCACTTTCCTACATTCTAATAGAATGAGGTAAAATCTCATTGTGGTATTGATTTGTGTTTCACTAATAAATAATTGTGTAGAACATATTTTCATGTACCATTTGCTAATCTGCATGTCTTCTTGGGAAAAATTTCCTATACAGATCTTCTGCCAATTTTTTTTAACCTTCAAAAATCTATTACCAAACTTACTAATCTTACCTGCCTCCTGAGAAATCTATATGCAGGTCAAGAAGCAACAGGTAGAACTAGACATGAAACAATGGATTGGGTTCAAATTGGGAAAGGAATACGACAAGGCTGTATATTGTCACCTTTCTTATTTAATTTATATGCAGAGTACATCATGCAAAATGCCGGGCTGGATGAAGCACAAACTGGAATCAAGATTGCCAGGAGAAATATCAATAGCCTTAGATATGCAGATGACACCACCCTAATGGCAGAAAGTGAAGAGGAACTCAAGCACCTCTTGATGAAAGTGAAAGAGGAGAGTCAAAAAGCTGGCTTAAAACTCAACATTCAAAAAACTAATATCATGGCATTTGGCCCCATCACATCATTGCAAATAGATGGGGAAACAATGTAAACAATGAGAGACTTTCTTTTCTTGGGTTCCAATATCACTGCAGATGGTGACTGCAGTCATGAAATTAAAAGACACTTGTTCCTTGGAAGAAAAGCTATGACATACCTAGGCAGCATATTAAAAAGCAGAGACATTACTTTGCCAAAAAAGATTCATCTAGTCAATGCTATGGTTTTTCCAGTAGTCATATATAGATGTGAGAGTTGGACCATAAAGAAAGCTGAGCACTGAACAATTGATAGTTTTGAACTGTGGTGTTGGAAAAGACTCGAGAGTCCCTTGGACAGCAGGGAGATCAAGCCAGTCAATCCTAAAGGAAATCAGTTCTGAATATTCATTGGAAGGACTGATGCTGAAGCTGAAGCTCCAATAATTTGGCCACCTGATGTGAAGAACTGACTCCTTAGAAAAGAGAAGGCAGGAGGGAAAGATTGAAGGCAGGAGGAGAAGGGAATGACAGAGGATGAGATGGTTGGATATCACCAACTTAATGGACATGAGTTTGAGCAAGCTCTGGGAGTTGGTGATGAACAGGGAAGCCTGGCATGCTGCAGTCCATGGGGTCACAAAGAGTCAGACATGACTGAGCAACTGAACTGAATTGAACTGAAATTTATGCAGGGTTAACCCTTTAACCCAACTAACAGCAAAACAATGTCTCCAACAGCACCTAGGATGGAGGGTCACATCTAATAAAGAGTGTCTCTTGAAAAAAACAATTAAATATATATATACATACACATTTGCATAATTTTTTTAAAAAATGAAAAATTAACAAGTGTTGCAGAAAAAAGTAATTTTAGCTCAACATCCCCATCCACAAAGGAAAAATGGCATTGCCAGTCTGTGCTGGCTCAAATAGCCCAACTTGGGCTGCACCTAGGAAATAAAAGATTTCTTTCTTCTTAAAGACAAACAAACAAAAAAACCCCCAAAAAACAACAAAAAAACCCTTTTCTTCTTCTATTCAACCTCCAGAGTTCATTCCTGAAGTGAAGTGAAGTCGCTCGAGTTCATTCCTAGAAATACCCAAAGAGTAACGGTATAAAAAAGCCCCAGCCTATTTTCCTCAGCATCTGCCTATCAGTGAAGGTTCACACCAAGGATGGTTCCTTAGCAATTTCGCCTCTACTACAGTTAGCAAATCAACCCCTAAACTCTGGGAACTTGTAAAACGTTCTCAGACTTCCTAAGGGCTCCATGAAAGGCCCTGGGGATAGTGAACCTGATCGACACTGGAATGCCAGGCTGGACAAAGAGGGCCTTTCCAAATGAAAACACCCTAAACATAAAGTCTAACCTACCATGTAAAAACAAGTACCAGCTGGCTACCAAAAGGGTACTTAAGTCCCTGCTTTGACCACAAAGTAATAAGGAAGGGGGAGGGGAATCCAGAGTATTTGACCTCACCTCCCTTCCACAGTCATATGTATTCCAGGCCAGAGGCTGCAGGGTGATTTTTGTGTTTCTGGCTGCATAAAGCAAGTCAAGGAGGCAACCTATTAAACGGGAGGAAATATTTGTAAATGATATGTCCAATAAAGGGTTAATATCCAGAATAAACATCTCATAAAACTCAATATAAAAAAACAAACAAACAAAAAAAACCCCCAACAAACCCAGTCAAAAATGGATGGAAGACATAAATAGACATTTCCCCAAAGAAGACATCAGTTCAGTTCAGTTCATTCACTCAGTCATGTCCGACTCTTTGCAACCCCATGGACTGCAGCATCCCAGGCTTCCCTGTCCGTCAACAACTTCTGGAGCTTGCTCAAACTCATATCCATCGAGTCAATGATGTCATCCAACCATTTCATCCTCTGTCGTCTTCTCCTCCTGCCTTCAATCTTTCCCAGCAGCGTCTTTTGGTGGCCAAAGTATTGGAGCTTCAGCTTCAGCATCAGTCCTTCCAATGAATATTCAGGACTGATTTCCTTTAGGATTGACTGGTTTGATCTCCTTGCTGTCCAAGGGACTCTCAAGAGTCTTCTCCAACACCACAGTTCAAAACCATCAATTCCTCAGCACTCAGCTTTCTTTACGGTCCAACTTTCACATACATACATGACTACTGGAAAAACCATAGGTTTGACTAGACAGACCTTTGTTGGCAAAGTAACCTCTCTGCTTTTTAATATATTGTCTAGGTTGGCCATAACTTTTCTTCCAAGAGGTAAAGGTCTTTTAATTTCATGACTGCAGTCACCATCTGCAGTGATTTTGGAGCCCAAGAAGATAAAGCCTGTCATTGTTTCCATTGTTTCCTCATCTATTTGCCATGAAGTGATGGGACCAGATGCCATGTTCTTTATTTTTTGAATGTTGAGTTTTTTTTTTTAATTTATTTTAATTGGAGGCTAATTACTTTACAATATTGTGGTGGCTTTTACCATACATTCACACAAATCAGCCATGGGCGTACATGTGCTCCCCATCCTGACCCACCCTCCCACCTCCCTCCCCATCCCATCCCTCAGGGTTATCCCAGTGCACCAGCCGTGAGCACCCTGTTTCATGCATTGAACCTGGACTGGTAATCTATTTCACATATGATAATATACATGTTTCAATGCTATTCTCTCAAATCATCCCACCCTCGCCTTCTCCAACATAATCCAAAAGGCTGTTCTTTACATCTGTGTCTCTTTTGCTGCCTTGCATATAGGGTCATCATTGCCATCTTTCTAAATTCCATATATATGCGTTAGTATACTGTATTGGTGTTTTTCTTTCTGACTTACTTCGCTCTGTATAATAGGCTCCAGTTTCATCCACCTCATTAGAACTGATTCAAATGCATTCTTTTTAGTAGCTGAGTAATATTCCATTGTGTACATGTACCACAGCTTTCCTATCCATTTGTAGGACATCTAGGTTGCACCCATGTCCTGGCTATTCTAAACAGTGTGGTGATGAATATGGGGGTACACATGTCTTTTTCAATTCTGGTTTCCTCAGTGTGTATGCCTAGCAGTGGGATTGCTGGGTCATATGGCCGTTCTATTTCCAGTTTTCTTAAGGAATCTCCACACTATTCTCCATAGTGGCTGTACTAGTTTGCACTCCCAACAACAGTGTAAGAGGGTTCCTTTATCTCTGCACCCACTCCAGCATTTATTGTTTGTAGACTTTTTGTTAGCAGCCATTCTGACTGGCATGAGATGGTACCTCATTGTGGTTTTGATTTGCATTTCTCTGATAAGGAGTGATGTTGAGCATCTTTTCATGTGTTTGTTAGCCATTTGTATGTCTTCTTTGGAGAAATGTCTGTTTAGTTCTTTGGCCCATTTTTTGATTGGGTCACTTATTTTTCTGGAATAGAGCTGCAGGAGTTGCTTTTATATTTTTGAGATTAATTCTTTGTCAGTTGCTTCATTTGCTATTATTTTCTCCCATTCTGAAGGCTGTCTTTTCACCTTGCTTATAGTTTCCTTCGTTGTGCAAAAGCTTTTTTAAATTAGGTCCCATTTGCTTATTTTTGCTTTTATTTCCATTACTCTGGGAGGTGGGTCTTAGAGGATCCTGCTGTGATTTACATCAGAGAGTGTATTGCCTATGTTTTCCTCTAGGAATTTTATAGTTTCTGGTCTTATGTTTAGATCTTTAATCTATTTTGATTTTATTTCTGTGTATGGTGTCAGAAAGTGTTCTAGTTTCATTCTTCTACAAGTGGTTCCCCCACTTGTTAATGAGATTGTCTTTTCTCCATTGTGTATTCTTGCCTCCTTTGTCAAAGATAAGGTGTTCATAGGTGTGTGGATTTATCTCTGGGCTTTCTATTTTGTTCCATTGATCTGTTTCTGTCTTTGTGCCAGTCTCATACTGTCTTGATGACTGTAGCTTTGTAGTATAGCCTGAAATCAGGCAGTTTGATTCCTCCAGTTCCATTCTTCTTTCTCAAGATTGCTTTGGCTATTTGAGGTTTTTTGTATTTCCATACAAATTATGAAATTATTTGTTCTAGTTCTCTGAAAAATACCATTGGTAGCTTGATAGGGATTGCATTGAATCTATAGATTGCTTTGTGTAGTATACTGATTTTCACTGTATTGATTCTTCCAACCCATGAACATGGTATATTTCTCCATCTATTTGAGTCCTCTTTGATTTCTTTCACCAGTGTTTTATAGTTTTTTATATATAGGTCTTTTGTTTCTTTAGGTAGATATATTCCTAAGTATTTTATTCTTTTCATTGCAATGGTGAATGGAATTGTTTCCTTAATTTCTCTTTCTGTTTTCTCTTTGTTGGTTTATAGGGATGCAAGGGATTTCTGTGTGTTAATTTTATATCCTGCAACTTTACTATATTCATTGATTAGCTCTAGTAATTTCCTGGTGGAGTCTTTAGGGTTTTCTATGTAGAGGATCATGTCATCTTCAAACTGAGAGTTTTACTTCTTTTTTTCCAACCTGGATTCCTTTTATTTCTTTTTCTTCTCTGATTGCTGTGCCTAAAACTTCCAAAACTATGTTGAATAGTAGTGGTGAGAGTGTGCATCCTTGTCTTGTTCCTGACTTTAGGGAAATGCTTTCAATTTTTACCATTGAGGATAATGTTTGCTGTGGGTTTATCATATATGGCTTTTAATATGTTGAGGTATGTTCCTTCTATGCCTGCTTTATGGGGTTTTTTTTTTTTTATCATAAATGGATATTGAATTCTGACAAAGGCTTTCTCTGCATCTATTGAGACAACCATATGGTTTTTATCTTTCAATTTGTTAATGTTGTGTATCACATTGATTGATTTGTGAATATTGAGGAATCTTTGCATCCCTGGGATAAAGCCCACTTGGTCATGATGTTTGATCTTTTAAATATGTTGGTGGATTCTGTTTGCTAGTATTTTGTTAAGGATTTTTGCATCTATGTTCATCAGTGATATTGGCCTGTAGTTCTCTTTTTTGTGTGGCATCTTTGTCTGCGTTTTGGTATTACAGTAATGGAAGAGTTTGAGTAAGATAGATGTTAGCTCTTCTCTAGATTTTTGGTAGAATTCAGCTGTGAAGCCATCTGGTTCTGTAATTTGTTAGTTTGGAAGATTTCTGATTACAGTTTCGATTTCTGTGCTTGTGATAGGTCTGTTAAGACTTTGTATTTCTTCCTGGTTCAGTTTTGGAAAGTTATACTTTTCTAAGAATTTGTCCATTTCTTCCATGTTGTGGATTTTATTGGCATATAGCTGCTGATAGTAGTCTCTTATGCTCCTTTATATTTGTGTGTTGTCTGTTTTGATTTCTCCATTTTCATTTCTAATTTTGTTGATTTGATTCTACTCCCTTTTTTTCTTGTTGAGTCTGGCTAATGGCTTGTCAATTTTATTTATCTTCTCAAAGAAGCAGCTTTTAGCTTTGTTGATTTTATCTATAGTCTCCTTTGTTTCTTTTGCATTTATTTCTGCCCTAATTTTTATTATTTCTTTTCTTTTACTAACCCTGGGGTGCTTCATTTCTTCTTTTTCTAGTTGCTTTAGGTGTAGAGTTAGGTTATTTATTTGATTTTTCTCCAGTTTCTTGAGGTAGGCTTGTATTGCTATGAACCTTCCTCTTCACACTGCTTTTACTGTATCCCTTAGGTTTGGGGTTGTTGTGTTTTCATTTTCATTTGTTTATATGCATATTTGTATTTCTTCCGTGATTTGTTCGTTATTTAGAATCATGTTGTTTAGCCTCCATATGTTTGTATTTTTAATAATTTTTTCCTGTAGTTGACATCTAATCTTACTGCATTGTGATCAGAAAAGACGGTTGGAATGATTTCATTTTTTCTGAATTTACCAAGGCTAATTTTATGCCCCAAGATGTGATCTATCCTGGAGAAGGTTCTGTATGCACTTGAGAAAAAGGTAAAATTCATTATTTTAGGGTGAAATGACCTATAGATATCAATTAGGTCTAACTGGTCCATTGTATCATTTAAAGTTTGTGCTTCCTTGTTAATTTTCTGTTTAGTTGATCTATCCATAGGTGTGAGTGGGGTATTAAAGTCTCCAACTATTATTGTGTTACTGTTAATTTCCCCTTTTATACTTGTTAGCATTTGTGTTACATATTGTGGTGCTCCTATGTTGGGTGCATATATATTTATAATTGTTATATCTTCTTGGATTGATCCTTTGATCATTATGTAGCATCCTTCTTTGTCTCTTTTCACGGCCTTTATTTCAAAGTCTATTTTGTCTGATATGAGTATTGTTACTCCTGCTTTCTTTTGGTCTCCATTTGCATGAAATATCTTTTTCCTGCCCTTCACTTTCAGTCTGTATGTGTCCCTAGGTTTGAGGTGGGTCTCTTGTAGACAACATATATAAGGGTCTTGTTTTTGTATCCATTC
Organism: Bos mutus; assembly: GCF_027580195.1. Taxonomy (NCBI): domain Eukaryota; kingdom Metazoa; phylum Chordata; class Mammalia; order Artiodactyla; family Bovidae; genus Bos; species Bos mutus. The sequence goes on along the minus strand of NC_091646.1, from coordinate 66,826,890 downwards.
AGCCAGTCTTTGTCTTTTGGTTGGGGCATTTAACCCATTTACATTTAAGGTAATTATTGCTAAGTATGATCCAGTTGCCATTTACTTTGTTGTTTTGGGCTTGCATTCATAAACCTTTTCTGTGTTTCCTGTCTAGAGAATATCCTTTAGTATTTGTTGGAGAGCTGGTTTGGTGGTGCTGAATTCTCTCAGCTTTTGCTTGTCTGTAAAGCTTTTGATTTCTCCTTCATATTTGAATGATATCCTTTCTGGGTACAGTAATCTGGGCTGTAGATTTTCTCTTTCATCCCTTTAAGTATGTCCTGCCATTCCTTTCTGGCCTGAAGAGTTTCTATTGAAAGATCAGCTGTTATCCTTATGGGAATCCCCTTGTGTGTTATTTTTTGTTTTTCCCTTGTTGTTTTTAATATTTGTTCTTTGTGTTTGATCTTTGTTAATTTGATTAATATGTGTCTTGGGTGTTTCACCTTGGGTTTATCCTGTTTGGGATTCTCTGGGTTTCTTGGACTTGGGTGACTATTTCCTTCCCCATTTTAAGGAAGTTTTCAACTATTATCTCCTCAAGTATTTTCTCATGGCCTTTCTTTTTGTCTTCTTCTTCTGGGACTCCTATGATTCGAATGGTGGGGTGTTTAACATTGTCCCAGGGGTCCCTGAGGTTGTCCTCATTTCTTTTAATTCTTTTTTCCTTTTTCCTCTCTCCTTCATTTATTTCTACCCTTTATCTTCCACCTCACTTATCCTGTCTTCTGCCTCAGTTATTCTACCTTTGGCTCTCTCCAGTTTCTTTTGATCTCAGTTATTGCAGTCAATCAATACTGCAATATTGATTGACTCTTTTTTTTTTTCTTCTAGGTCTTTGTTAAACTTAAGTTGCATCTTCTCCATCCTTGTCCCCATACTATTTATCTGTAACTCCATTTTGTTTTCAATATTTGGGGTCATTTTTTACTATCAGTATTCTGAATTCTTTTTCAGGTATACTCCGTATCTCCTCCTCTTTTGTTTGGTTTGGTGGGCTTTTACCATGTTCCTTTACCTGCTGAATATTTCTCTGCCCTTTCATCTTGTTTAGGTTGCTGTGTTTGGGTGGCCTTTCTGCACATTGGGAGTTTTTGCTTCCTGTTTACTGTGGAGGTTCCTCCCTGTGGGTGGGGTTGGACGAGTGGATTGTCAGGGTTTCCTGTTAGGGAAGCTTCCGTCTGTGTTCTGGTGAGTGGAGCTGGATCTCTTCTCTCTGGAGTGCAATGAAGTGTCCAGTAGTGAGTTTTGAAGTGTCTATGGGTTTGGTGTGACTTGGCAACCTGTATTTTTGTGCTCAGGGTTATGTTCCTGCGTTGCAGGAGAATTAGCTTGGTATGTCTTGCTCTGAAACTTGTTGGCTCTTGGGTGGAGCTTGGTTTCAGTGAGGGAAGGAGGCTTTTGGATGACCTCTTGTCGATTAATATTCCCTGGAGTCAGGTGTTTTCTGGCATTCTCAAGTTTTGGATTTAAGCCTCCTGCCTCTGGCTTTCAGTCTTATTCTTACAGTAGCCTCAAGACTTCTCCATCCATACAGCATCAATGATAAAACATCTAGGTTAATGGTGAAAAGATTCTCTACACTGAGGGAAACCCAGAGAGGTTCACAGAGTTACATGGAGAAGAGAAGAGGAAGGATGGAGATAGAGGTGAGAAAGAGGAGATGAGAGGGGATCAAAAGGGGAGAGAGCAATCTAGCCAGTAATCAAGTCCCTATTTCCTCTCCACAGTCTGGAACACTCAGAGAGGTTCATGGAGTTCCACAGAGAAGAGAAGAGGGAGGAAGGAGATAGAGGTGACCAGGAGGAGAGGATGGGAGTCAAAAGGAGAGAGACCAATCTAGCCAGTAATCAGTTCCCTAAGTGTTTTCCACAGCCTGGAACACCCAAAGAGATTCACAGGGTTAAATAGAGAAGAGAAGGGGTGGAAGGAGATAGAGATGACCTGGGAGAGGAAAAGGAGAGTCAAAAGGGGAGAGAGCAATCAAGCCAGTAATCACACTCCTAACTAAAAATGGGCACTGAAGATTGGATTTTTAAAGGTACAAAATTGATAACAAATACCAAAGAAACCCCAAAGATTAAAAATCTAGAATAGAGGTTAGACTCTCAAAAATACAATATGAAAAAAAAAAACAAAACAAAATTGCAAAAGTCATAAAAAATATATGAAATTTGCTTTAAAAATAGGGTCTTTTTTTACAAGGTAATAGTAGGTTTTAAAAATGAAAATTAAAGGAATAATAAATAACTTAAAAAATTTTAAAATGATAATAGTAAAATATATCTAGAAATTTCTCTGGAGCTGTTGAGGGCAGTATGGGGTCCATTCAGTTTCAGATAGTTCCTTGTTCCAGCTAACACTTCTTCTCAAGGTCTATGGGTCCCTTACAATGTAGTCAATGCTAACTACAGGGTTTTAATCTGTTGCACCTGTCACTTCAAAAGTGGTTCCCTCTTTGTTTATTTTGGCTTCCTCTGTTTGCAAGTCTCTTCAGTATCTAACTTCCTCCCTGACACAAGGCAGCGAAGGTGGTCATTTATTTAGGCTCACTTGTTCAATTGTGCTGCAGGGAGGGAGGAACACTGCAAACAAATATCACTGGTGTGTGTGGGGAATGCTCACAGTATCTAGGCCACACTGGGTTTGCCTCCGCTCACGATGTGTGTGCTTTCCCAGTCTACATTGCTGGCTCCAGGTTGCTTTGCAGGGGAACTGTCTAAGGTGGGCCTGGGTTGCGTGCACTTCCCAGGACTAAGCCGCTCAGGTTCAGGTTCTCAGGTACTCCACAAAGGCACAGACTCAGTTGGGCCTTCGTTTTATGCCTTTCCCAGGTTGGAGCAGCTCAGGCAACCAGGTGCTTGGTGAGCACTCTATCCCCAGGTGGGGCAGTGCATCTTATCACCTCCCTGGTCCAGGCTGCTTGATTTCCCAGGTGCGCACATTAGGAGTGCTGTCTCATGGGTGTCATGTGTCTCTGGGGAGCTGATCTCTGGCTGCGACCCTCCTGGCAGATGTCAACTGTCCAGGATCCCAGGAGGACTTGGTTAGCAACTGGGAGCCTGCTCGCAGTTTGGATAGAGGATGCCCCTTGCCTTATGGCTCTGGCTGTCGCCTGCCTGCCTCCCTGTCTCTGGCAGGGGATGGATGGGCTGGTCCACTGCCGGCTAGCTCTCCCTTGGTATTCGCTCAGTCCTTTGTTCTGTGAGTGGCCCAGTGGTGCCTTAGGTTAGAGCTTTTCCAGGGAAAGTTCTCTCTCTCTCTCTCCCCGGTTTTTTTTTTTCCCCCTCTTTCTGGCTATCCCACAGTTTGGGTTGCCATCTTACGTTAGCTCCCTCAGATTGCCCTCAGGGTATTCAGGCCCGGTCCTTACCTTAAGCAATGCAGCCCACGCCTCTCTGTTTAGCCCCCGCTTGCTGGTGGCTGACTCGAGCATCTGGGCTACTTCTCTGCTGGGGTTGCAGTTAGGGTAGGCACGTAATCTGTGAGTTTTATTTATTTTTTCCTCCTGGTTATGTTGCCTTCTGAGATTTCAAAACTCCCCACAGACCTGCTGGTGAGAGGGTTTCCTGGTGCTTGGAAACTTCTCCTCTTTTACAACTCCCTCCCAGGGCCAGGTCTCCATCTCTAACTCTTTTGCCTCTCTTTTTATCTTCTATATTTTGTCCTACCTCCTTTTGAAGACAATGGGCTGCCTTTGTGGGTGCCTGGTGTTCTCTGCCAGCGTTCAGAAGTTGTTTTGTGGTATTTACTCAGTGTTCAAATGATCTTTTGATGAATTTGTGGGGGAGAAAGTGGTCTCCCCATCCTATTCCTCTGCCATCTTAGGACCACCCCCTCTTAGCTTTTTAAAGATTTTCTATGTATAGCTTCATGTCATCTGCACACTGACAGTTTTACTTCTTTCTTTACAATTTGAATTCCTTTCACTTCTTTTTCTTATCTGATTACTCTGGCTAGGACTTCCAAAACTATATTGAATGAAAATTGTGAGGGTGAACTTCATTGTCTTCTTCCTTATTTTAGAGGAAATGCCCTCAGTTTTTCATCATTGAGTATGGTTTTAGCTATGGGTTTGTTGTATATGATGTGTATTAAATTTGAGATATGTCCCCTCTATATCTACCTTGGAGAGAGGGGTTTTTTTTTTTATCATAAATGGAATTTGAATATTTCCAAAAGCTTTTTGTGCATATATTAACATGATCATATTATTTTCATTCTTGAATTTGTTAATGTATCACATTGATTTGTGAATATTGATCCATCCGTGCATCTGTGCGATATATCCCACTTGATCATGTTGTAAGATTCTTTTATTGTACTTTTAGAATCAGTTTCCTTATATTTTATGGAAGATTTTTACACCTATATTCTTCAATGATATTGGCCTGTACTTTTCTTTTATTGTGATATCTTTCTCTGGTTAGAATATAAGAATAATCCTAGTCTCATACAATGAGTTCAGAATGGTTTCTTCCTCTGAAATTTTTTGGAAAACAGTTTGAGAATAATAAGTGTTAACTCTTCTCTAAATGTTTGATAGAATTCACTTGTAAACTCATTGGGTCCTGGACATTTGTTTGTTGGGAGTTTTTAAAATTACTGATTGTAATTTTATTTCTGGTCATTGATATGATCATATTTTCTATTTCTTCCTGGTTTAGTCTTGGGAGATTATACATTTCTAGTTATTTGTTCAATTCTTCCCTGGTGGCTCAAATGGTAAAGAACCCATCTGCAATGCAGGAGACCCAGGCTCAATCCCTGGATTGGGAAGATCCCCTGGAGAAGGGAATGGCTACCCACTCTCATATTCTTGCCTGGAGAATTCCATGGACAGAGGATCCTGGGCTATAGTCCGCAGGGTCACAAAGAGACATGACTGAGCAACTAACACTTTCAGTCTTGGGAGATTATACATTTCTAGTTATTTGTTCATTTCTTCTAGGTCGTCCATTTTAATTGTGTGATGTATTGCCTTTATTACACATGTGCTTTTACTAATATGCTTGTTCTCTTGTAATTTTCATGTTTCTCCTTGTGGCCTTTTCTTATTCACTTAGAGAATTCCCATTATCATTTTTTGTAAAACTGGTTTTGTGGTACTAAACTCTTTTACCTTTTGCTTGTCTTTAAAACTTTTGATCTCTTCATTAAGTCTGAATGAAAGCCCTGCCAAGTAAAGTATTCTTGGTTGTAGGTTTTCCCTTTTTATTACTTTAAATATATTGTGCCGTGTCTTTCTACTGAAAAGTCTGCTGTTAGCCTTATGGGAATTTTCTTGTATCCAATTTGTTGCTTTTCCTTTACTGCTTTTAATATTTTCTCTTTATTTTACATTTTTGCCATTTTAACTACAATGGATATTTGTGTGGTCATCTTTGGGTTGATCCTGTTTGAGACATTAATGTGTTTTGGGGGCCTTGAAGTCTGTTTCATTTTTTGGGCTAGGGAAATTTTCACTATTATGTTTTCAATTATGTTCTCTGCCTCTTCTCTGTCTTCTTCTGGGACCCCAGAATGCTAATATTAGTTAGTTGTTGTTATTAGTTGTTTCTTGCCTCTCTGGAATTCTCTTCAATATAATCAGGTGGGTCTGACCCAGGTTACTTCCAAATTACTGTTTGTGCCCTGGGTATGAGTGTGTGAGATTTTTGTGTGCCTTTTAAGAGTAGAGTCCTGTTTCCCACAGCCCTCCCAATCTCCCCAAAGAAAGCCATACTGACCTTCAAATCCAAATGTTCTAGGAGCTCATCTTCCCAGCACAGGACCCCTGGGCTGGGAAGCCCAATATTGATTTTTTTCCCCTGTGGTCAGCGAAGGGGAGGGTGGTGTGCTACTGGCTAACAACAGTTGGGTAGGACTTCTGACTTATTTCCCTAGCCCAGTGAGGATGGGGCCCTCAGTTACCTGGATTCTCTGATCAGGCTTACCAGATGATCAGGACTGGGCACTATATTCAATAGTAGATGGGGCTATGAATTACATTCACTCTCCTAGCAGTGCAGCACTATGAGACTGAGGGCCTATATGGCTCATTGGGAACCCAAATCAGGTAATAATGTACACTACATTCCCTGGTTAGGTACAATCACCAGTGTTGCTCTGCATACAGGGAAAACCAGGAAAGTGCTCTTTATTCGAGGGCCACTGTAGGCAGGGCTATTTGAATGGGTTATGCAGCTTCTCATGCTCTCTGGCTAGATTACCTGTTCAGGCAGATAGAAGCTGTATTCTGCACTGATTAGGGCTATGAATTAGTTTCCCTGTCCAGACACAGTGGGAGAAGCAGCTCTAAATCTGGTAAAATCCCTTTTGTTCTTTAAGCTAACCCATGTCCCAAGTTCCCTGGCTGAACAAGTCCACTGACATGCCCTGAAGATTATTGGTCCTGCCTGCCCATCTGTTGGCTTGAGTATGGCTGGCTTACAAAGATTCCAGGTGTTCCCACCATTCCTTCTGCTCATATGGAGCTGGGAGACACTCTCTACAGTAGGTGGGGTCATATCGCAGTTCCTCTTCCTAGGAGCCAATCCAGGCTTCTCCCAATTTTTCCCAAACTGGTATTCCTATCAGGAGGGGCTGGGAGCTACTTTCAGCCTTGGTTAATAATTAATTCCCTTCCCTGGGCATAGCAGGGGAACCTGCCATGTCCAGTACTGGCTTTTATTTGGAGGAGGGGGAGATAAGCTCTGCCTGCCCACCTCTTGGTTACTCAGCTTCCAGGTGCTCTCACTAGCTCTTGCGGTCAGATGGGGCTGGAAGACACTGTCCCCAGCTGTGGGGCTATGACTCAGCTCCTTACATTGAGGTGGCAAACCAGTCCCCAGGGCCAGCAAAATTCCACATTTGAGGACCTGAATCAGACATATCTGTACCACAATGAGTTCCTTGGTCAGAGTGAACTTGAGCTTGGTTTTACAGATAAATAAAGACACTGGTTGAGATTATTACTTGAGCACTGCTGGTATGGAGTTGGTCTGCCAATGTCTGTGTGCTGGTGGTGGTGTAAGCATCTCCCTCTTCTTTGTCACAGTCAGATTCCCAGTGGTTAAGAACTGCATACTTCCCTGCAGTCCCCATGTGGCAAGACCAGAATAGGGGCTTCCATGAAGTAAGTGACCCACAGTGCTGGGGGTGTTAGTTGTCCTCCCTGGGCTATTTTGTCACTGGAGGAACTGGGGCTCAAGGGAGACATCTGTTTGGTGCTGCACTGGCTTGTGGTATGGGCAATGTTGTCTGTATAGTTGCTTCCCTTACCCTTCTAATGCCATCTGTCTTGATCTTTGTGGTTCAGGGAGCTGTTTCAGCCTCACCTCTGTTTTCTAAGATTATCTCAGTGGTGTCTTGTTAGTAAATAGTTGTTAGGTGTTCTTCTTGTGAGGGAAAGTAAGGAATGATCTATGTCACCATCTTAGTGATGTCACTCCTAATTTATTGTGTTAGTTGTTAGTGTCTTCCCTTTTTTCTCCCTCATTCTAGCTAGTTTTAGCAATATTGTTGTCTTCAAAGTCTCAATTTTAGATATCCATGATTTCATCTATTGTGTTTCTCTTCTCCAGTTTCTATCATTTTCATCTAATTTTGTGTTTAGTTTGCTCTTTTATTTTTTGGTTCTTCCAGGTATAAAATTTGGTTATTGCTTTGAGATCTTTCCTAATGTAAACATGTATAGCTGTAAATTCCCTTCTAACCACTGCCTTTGCTGCATCCCATAAATTTTGGCCTGTGTTTTATTTTTCTTTTGTCTATAAGTATTATCTAATTTATGTCATTATTTCTTCTTTGACCCATTGGTTGTTTAGGAATATATTGTTTTTACTTACTATGAATTTTCTATTTTCCACCTTTTTTAAATTTCTAGCTTTATTCCCTTATGATCTGTGTTAGTCTGCTTGGGCTGCCATAACAGAATACCAGACTAGGTAGCTTCAACAATAGATATTTATTTTCCCAGGTTTCTGGAGGTTGGATGTCCAAAATCAAGGTGTCAACATGGTAGGTTTCTGTGAGTCCTATGTTTTGGATTGCAGACAGCTGCCTTTTTGCTGTGTCCTCACATGGCTTTTCCTCTGTTTGCATACGAAGAACCAGAGATCTCTGATATCACTCACTATTTTTTATAAGGACACCAATCCTATTAGATTAAGGCCTCACCCACATGACTTAATTTAACTTTAATTACCTCCTTAAAGACCCTATCTCCAAACATCATTTCATTAGGGATTGTACTTTTAATATGCATATATACATACATATATATATATATATATATATATATATATTTCAGGAGAGACACAATTCAACCCCATGACATAGTCTGAGAGGATGTTTTGTTGATTTCACTGTTTTAAATTAATGAGATTTTTCTGTGACCTAATATATGTTTATCCTGGAGAATGTTCCATGTGCTCTTGAGAATACATATCCTTCTGTTCAATGAATCATTTTCTCTATAATATATAAATATATATGTTTTATAAAATATATTATATATACTGAATATATTTATACACATATACATATATGTATGCTTTATGTATTTTGGGCTTCTGTTGTTTGGGTCACATATGTTTATAATTGTTTTATATATATATATATATATATATATATATATATATATATATGTATATATATATATATGATGAGGCAGGAGACCTGGGTTCAATCTCTGGATCAGGAGAATCCCCTGGAGAAGGGAATGGCTACCCACCCCAGTATTTTTGCCTGTAGAATTTCATGGACAGAGGAGCCTAATGGGCTATAGTCCATGGGGTCACAAAGGGTAGGATACAACTGAGTGACTAACACTTTCATAGGGCTTCTCTGGTGGCTCAGACAGTAAAGAATCTACCTGCAACACAGGAGACCCAGGTTTGATCCCTGGGTTGGGAAGATCCCCTTGATAAGGGAATGGCTACCCACTCCAGTATTCTTGCCTGGAGAATTCCATGGAGAGAGGAGCCTGGTGGGCTATAGACCATGGGTTCCTGAAGAGTCAGACACAACTGAGTGACTTTCACTTTCACTTATATATGATGAATAGAAACTTATCAATATATCCTTCTCTCTTATACTAATTTTTTACTTAAAATTTGTTTTATCTAATGATGTAGTGATGCTAGTTCTCTTTGGGTTACTATTTAAATGAAAATTTGTTTCATTCATTCACCATGAATCTATTTGTATCTTTGGATCTAAAATGAATCTCTTATAGACAGCATATTCTTGGATTATACATTTTTATCCATTCTTCACATCCCTAATAGTGACTGAAGTGTTTAATCTATTTATATTCCTGCTAAGAATGGACTTTCTTCTGCCATTTGTTTTATATCTTATAGTGTTTCTGTATTCGTTTGTAGTTAGGTGATTTTTTTTTGTAATGAACTGTTTTGATTCCCTTATTTATTTTTGTGTATATTCTTTAGTTATTTTTATTGTTTAAAATGGGGTTATTTAATATCTGACATTTATAACAATATAATTTGAATTGATACCAACCTAATTTATATAGCATACAAAAATTATGCTCCTATATAGCTCCATCCTCTCTCTACATCATTGTTGTCACAAATTACATCTTTATACAGTGTTCCCAATAATAGGTTTATAATTATTTTTATGTATTCACCTTTTAAATCATGTTCAGTTCAGTTCAGTCTCTCAGTCATGTCTGACACTTTGACACCCCATGAATCGCAGCGCACCAAGCCTCCTGTCCATCACCAACTCCTGGAGTTCACTCAAACTCATGTCTGTCAAGTCGGTGATGCCACCCGGCCATCTCATCCTCTGTCATCCCCTTCTCCTCCTGCCCCCAATCCCTCCCAGCATCAGAATCTTTTCCAATGAGTCAACTCTTCACATGACATGGCCAAAGTATTGGAGTTTCAGCTTCAGCATCAGTCCTTCCAATGAACACCCAGGACCAATTTTCTTTAGAATGGATTGGTTGGATTTCCTTGCAGTCCAAGGGACCCTCAAGAGTCTTCTCCAACACCACAGTTCAAAGCATCAATTCTTTGGCGCTCAGCTTTCTTCATAGTCCAACTCTCATATCCATACATGACCACTAGAAAAACCATAGCCTTGACTAGGCGGACTTTTGTTGGCAAAGTAATGTCTCTGCTTTTGAATATGCTATCTAAGTTGGTCATAACTTTTCTCTAAGGAGTAAGTGTCTTTTAATTTCATGGCTGAAATCACCATCTGCAGTGATTTTGGAGCCCGGAAAAATAAAGTCTGCCACTGTTTTCCCATCTATTTCCCATGAAGTGATGGGACCAGATGCCATGATATTCATTTTTTGAAAGTTGAGTTTTAAGCCAACTTTTTTACTCTCCTCTTTCACTTTCATCAAGAGGCTCTTTAGTTCTTCAGTTTCTGCCATAAGGGTGGTGTCATCTGCATATCTGAGGTTACTGATATTTGCGAGATCTTAGTTCCCCAACCAGGGATCAAACCCATGTCCCCTGAAGTGAAAGCATGGAGTTCTAACCAATGGACGGTCAGGGAATTTCCTCATTATATTTAAGTGGATATTTTACATTGTAATTTTTTTTCTACTTTTTGGCTGTACCATGTTGCATGTGGGATGTTAGTTCTCCATTCAGGGGTCAAGCCTGTGCTCCCTACAGTGGATGTGCTGTGTCTCATCCCCTGAACCACCAAGGAAGTCCCAATGCTGTAATATTCTAACTTTTAAATAATTTACACTATATGTTTATTAACTTTTACAAACTATTTTTATATACAATGTGTTCCTATTTGTTTTTAGTCACTGAAGTCTCTGTTCCTTTTGCTCATGTTCAGCTAATGCTTTGACAGATTTTTCTTGAATGCCAAGAGATAAAGACAAAATAAGGGATAATAAAAGAAACATAAAAGAGAAACTTAATCAACCTCCCCAAACAAACACCTCTTCCAGTTTTTGCAGATTGACTCTGTTTGGGTGCACTCCTTTAAGAGTCTTGCATTGAACCCAAGGATAAGCCCAAAATAAAAGCTTAGAATTTCACTCTTGCCCTGGACATGGGCATGGGTATTTAAATGCACCTGTATCCATGAGTGCATTTGGATATCCTAATTTTTCAAAAGACCTCCCTCAGATTTTCCTCTCAGACTTTAAGTGGTTTATTGTCTTAGTCATATCTGCTGCTCCAGGCATCTGTAGGGTTTATTTCTCCTTGCAGTATTTTCCAGAAATGCCCACAACTCTTCCATTCTGAGTTCCAAGTTTTGAAACTAAAGACTGTCTTACGTCAGTCCTTCAGGTTTTTCCCCAGCTAGGCTGAACAGACATACACAAGTCAGATCAGAGTAAGTTCTGCTCTGCTCCAACTAGAAGTAGAGAGCAAAATCCCACAGGGGAAACATGGTCCGCCACCACTTTAAGACTGCTTAAGTCTTAAAGGAGTGGGTATGACAAGGGTAAATAAAAATGCCAGAAAATTTTCCTATGATTTCACGTTTTCTTTTTCTTAATTCAATGTTCTCTTGGTTGCTATAAACAGCTGGCTGTTTTCCAGATTTCTGACAAAGTTTATTCTGTTTCTACTGTTTTCTTGTTTTTATTTTTAAAAATTTCAGTGAAGGACTTCCTTGGCAGTCCAGTGGTTAAGACTCTGTGCTCCTATTGTAAGGGGCACAGGTTCAATCCCTGGTCTGGAAACTAGCATCCTACATGCTACCTGATGTGGCCAATACACACACACACACACATACACACACGTATATATCAGTTCAGTTCAGTCACTCAGTCGTGTCTGACTCTTTTTGACCCCATGAATTGCAGCACGCCAGGCCTCCCTGTCCATCACCATCTCCTGGAGTTCACTCAAACTCATGTCCATTGAGTCGTTGATGCCATCCAGCCATCTCATCCTCTGTCATTCCCTTCTCCTCCTGCCCCCAATCCTTCCCAGCATCAGCGTCTTTTCCAATGAGTCAACTCTTCACATGAGGTGGCCAAAGTACTGGAGTTTCAGCTTCAGCATCATTCCTTCCAAAGAAATCCCGGGGCTGATCTCCTTCAGGATGGACTGGTTGGATCTCCTTGCAGTCCAAGGGACTCTCAAGAGTCTTCTCCAACACCACAGTTCAAAAGCATCAATTCTTCAGTGCTCAGCTTTCTTCACAGTCCAACTCACACACACACACACACACACACACACACACACATATATATCAGAGAACAGGAACTTAGATTGGCCTGCTTAGCCATTCTGTTGATGTAACTCTTTTCATTTTGAAAGATGGTTTTGTTGGATGTAAAATTCTTCACTGATTTCTTTCAGCTTTTTGAATATATCTCCTTTCTATCTTCTGGCATACATTGTTTCTGGTGAGAAATAAACTGTTGCTCTTATTGAGATTGTCTTGTACATCATGAGTCATATTTCTCTTGCTGTTTTCTAGATTGTCTATTTGTCTTTGAGTTTCAAATTTTTTTTTAAGTTAAGGTGTCTGAGTATAGATCTCTTTGCATTTATCCTATTGGAGTTTATTGAACTCTTGGATATATAACCTAATATTTTTCATTAAATTTGGGAATTTTTCAGCCATTATTTCTTTGCGTAAATTTTGTGTTCCTTTCTCTTTTTTCTCCTTGTAGTACTTCCATTACATGTATACTGGTTTATTTAAAGGTGCCCTTCATTTAACCTGACTTTTTTTTCCCTTTTCTTTTTCCTCTCTGTTCTTTGGATTGCAATAATTTCCATGTATCTTCAAGTTTGCTGATTCTTTCATATTCTAACTCAACTCTACTGCTGAGCACCTCAGTAAAATTTTCATTTAAATTATTTTAGTTTTCAACTCTGGAATTTCCTATTGTTGGGTTCTTGGTAAAATTTTGTCTATTGATTCTATTTGAAAAAAAAGATTCATCATACTTTTATTGCTTTGATCATGGTTTCCTTTAGTTCTTTGAGCATATCTATTATAGCTGCTTTGAAATCTTTTCCTGCTAAATCCAACATGTTGGCTCTCTCAAAGGCAGCTGTGTTACCTGATTTTCCCCTATGTATTGATCATACTTTCATCTTTCTTTGCATGTTCCATAATTTATTGTTGGGAATTGGTAATTATTGTAGTAACTCTGGCATATCGATCACTTTGCCTCTAGGGCTCATTTTTTTGGCTTGTTTTTTAGTTCAGAGACTTGGTTGTACCATTTTATTGAAGTCTATTTCTGCTGCAGTGTGAAGTATCTGGTTTCACCCTTCAGAGCATGTAGCCTTGGGCATGCATACAGCCCCCATGTGATGACATAATTTTAGCAGTTCTCTTTATTATTGTCTCTTTCCCTTATATCTGTTGTCTGCCTCTGTTAGTATATTTATTCAGCCATTTGCCTCTACTAAGTGCTGGGTGATTGTCTTATTTATTAAAACAGTGACCTGGGTCATAAATTGCTGTACTATCTAGTCCAATTAAATTTGGGCAGTTTTTTCAGCAGTAGTATTTGAAACCAGTTTTCAAGATTTGTTTCTATTACAGGAGAGCTCTTGTTTGCTGTGTGGGGGGTGGAAATTTTTTGCATTCCCACTTCTAAGTTATTTGGCTGGTCTAATAATTAAATTGATATAAGACAGATTAATATGAAAAACAAAGAGAAGTTTAATAACTTGCATATTTCCTGTATACATTATAGATACCCAGGAAAACTAAGTGACTCTCTGAAATTGATGAAGCCATCACTTTAAGTACTATCTTCAGCTAAAGACAAAAGATATTGAGGGTGGGAAATAAGTTATGGGAGGTTAATAGGAAAAGCAAAGTAAACAAGGATAAGGTAGTTAAACAGATTGAAGCCATTGCCTTCTCCATTGGTAAGAGTTTTTAGAGATTTAGAGTCATCCTTCTCTTTCTGGTGCAAAAAGGGAGATTTGCTGACAAATAGAGAGTTCCCTTATAAATGTAAATGTGCCTTACAAAATGGTAAAGTCTACTAAGTTTTCAGAGCTTCTCTCATGTCTGCTGTTTTTCTTTTTTCTTTTTTTTAATAACCAGCTTAAAATACTCAATATGCCCCATATTTTGGCGTGGCAAAATCTGCTCTCCTTCAGTTGTCTCTTTCCATGATTCCCTCTGTTAAACATCTAGCTGGTCTATGGCTTAGTTTATTTCTCTAATGGAGTTACAGCAGAGGTCCCCAGGCCCTGGGCTATGGACGATTACCAGTCTGTGGCCTGTTAGGAACCTGGCTGCACAGCAGGAGGTGAGAGGAGGGTGAGTGAGCAAAGCTTCATTTGCCCCTCCCCATTATTGCCCACTGCTCCCCATCACTCCCCATTGTTTGCATTACTGGCATTACCTCTTGAACCATCGCTCGCATTACCACCTGAACCATTGCCACCCCCACCCCAATCCTCATCCCACCCTCACCTCTCTCCATGGAAAAATTGTCTTCCATGAAACTGATCCGTGGTGCCAAGAAGATTGGGGACTGCTGAGCTATATAGTATCCCCTTCGTTGCTTACTACTAAAATCTCCATTGCTTTTAAGAGCACCCTTAGGCTTAAATTACCCTACATTGTATTCTAAATAAATTGTTTACTTGAGGGAAAGCATTAACCTATCTGTTCTTATTTCCTGCCTCTCATCCTTGAGCAAAATCTCCACACCACTGCCCCAGAACAGCTGGCAGGAAAAGTGGCCTAATTCTTTCAGACTAAAACTTCTGATTTATGAGCAAGGTGCTAATTGAGGGTAGTAACCTCTGGTCTTCTTGGCTTACCTTTCCTGGAGCTCTCTCCTTGGCAGCCTCTCATTGCTGCCTGAGCAAGCCTGTGTAATGATGATCAGCCACTGAAATTCTCAGCCTGCCTTTCCTGAGGGGGATAGTCTGTCCCACAACTGTGGATGAAGAGTCCTAAAGTTCTAAATCACTCTTGCCTAGGAGAGAGCTTCTGCCACATCGAACTGGAGGGTGGGATGAGGGTGGTCTGCCACTACAGAGCAAATGCCATAGATTTCACTGGTAAATTGTGGGGAGAGTTGGGCTGCATCTACTTGGGGTAGAGCTTAAAACATGCTGAGCTGGTGAGGGGTGCAAATGCAGGGAGTAGGTTGTATTTCAAATGCTATAAACTTGCCATTAGTACTGACTTTTAGTAGATTTTTTTACATAATTATTTCTTCATTTGCTATATGCTCTTAGAAGGATTCCCAGAGACTTAAAATGCCTGTTTTAAGAATAATTTTTAATGGGAAAAGTGTCTGTGGAGTTGAAAGTCATTCAGATCAGTCGCTCAGTCATGTCTGACTCTTTGCGACCCCATGAATCACAGCACGCCAGGCCTCCCTGTCCATCACCAACACCCAGAGTTCACCCAGACTCACATCCATCGAGTCAATGATGCCATCCAGCCATCTCATCCTCTGTCGTCCCCTTCTCCTCCTGCCCCCAATCCCTCCCAGCATCAGAGTCTTTTCCAATGAGTCAACTCTTTGCATGAGGTGGCCAAAGTACTGGAGTTTCAGCTTTATCATCATTCCTTCCAAAGAAATCCCAGGGCTGATCTCCTTCAGAATGGACTGGTTGGATCTCCTTGCAGTCCAAGGGACTCTCAAGAGTCTTCTCCAACACCACAGCTCAAAAGCATCAATTCTTCGGTGCTCAGCCTTCTTCACAGTCCAACTCTCATATCCATACATGACCACAGGAAAAACCATAGCCTTGACTAGATGAACCTTTGTTGGCAAAGTAATATCTCTGCTTTTCAATATGCTATCTAGGTTGGTCATAACTTTCCTTCCAAGGAGTAAGCGTCTTTTAATTTCATGGCTGCAGTCACCATCTGCAGTGATTTTGGAGCCCAAAAAAGTAAAGTCTGACACTGTTTCCACTGTTTCCCCATCTATTTCCCATGAAGTGATGGGACCGGATGCCATGATCTTCGTTTTCCGAAAGTCATTCAGTCATGTCCAACTCTTTGCAATCCCACGGACTGTAACCAGCCAGCCTCCTCTATCCATGGAATTTTCCAGACAAGAATACTGGAGTGGATAGCCGTTCCCTTATCCAGGGAATTTTCCAAACCCAAAGATTGAACCCAGGTCTCCTGCATTGCAGGTGGATTCTTTACCATCTAAACCATCAGCGAAGCCCTTTTCATACCACTGTTGTGAAATTTATCTCCTTTGGTCATGATTTCTTAAAAGGGTTTTTCTGCATCCTCCTCTTAGGACAATTACATTTTTTTTAATTTTTAAATTAATTTTATTTTATTTTTAAACTTTACATAATTGTATTAGTTTTGCCAAATATCAAAATGAATCCACCACAGGTATTCAGCAGCTTGGAGTTGTCTCACATCCCAATGATTGTTCTTTTTGTTTTAGTCTTTTTTCTTCTATTTAACTTTAGATAGTTTCTAAACAATTTGCTACATAATCAAATTCACTAGTCATTTTTCTTTGGTTTCTAATTATCTGTTAACACCATATAGCACGTTTTCATCTGTCATTCTTTTAATTATAAAAGTTCAATTTTCATATTCTTCATGATTCTTCTTAACATGCTTATGTTTTCTTCTACTTTTTGAGCATATGGAATATAGTAACTTTTAGAATTTGTTTTCTACTAATTCTATTATTTCAGTCACTCCTTGGTCTGTTTTTACCATGAATTTTTCTTTCCTTTATTCGTTTTATTATACTTCTCATTGAATGCCTGGTAATTATGTATTGAATGCCAAATACTGTGAATTTCATCATGTTGGGTGCTAGATAGTTTAATTACCATTAATATTCTTGAGTCTTGTTCTGGGACACAGTGAAGTTACTTATGAACAATTCAATCTTCATAGCACTTGTTTTTAAGCTTTTCTCAGTCAGTCCAGAGCACCCTTTAGTCAAGGCATATTTTTCCCTATTACTCACTACATTATACCCTTATGAGCACTAGAGCTCTTGGTCCACGAGTTACCAGTTTCTTCCACTCTGGCTGAAGGCAAAATGAGCTGTTTCTGGCCCAGAGATCCAGAGACTGTATCCCATGTTCTTTTTGGATAGTTCTTGAGGGTCTCCATTTTGAGAACCATGGCCATGTAGTATAAACTCACATAGCATTAAAAGAGTTATTTAAACTTTAGGTATGAAATTTGCAAGATCCAATAAATGACAGGGGGATTGACAGTAAAAAAAAAAAAAAAGGCATAAAGCTTATAGTAGAAAAGTCTCCTTAAAAGTCCATTTCTGACATTTAAAAACCAGTGTCTCACTAAAAATAACACTGACATGAGCTAAATATTCCAACAGCTGTCATCTTAATTAAAGCTCCTTGAATATGATGAGAAACATTTGGTTCCCTGTTGTTTGAAGAGAAGACTTTATATAGTACCTGCTGTGTACACAGCCCATCTCTCTGATATCCTTAGCAACAGTCATTCTGCTGCTCATCCCACTGCTCCAAAGTTTTGGGTAATGGGATGGGGGATTGTAGAAATAGCAAATTCTGAAAATAGAATAAATTCAGTCATAGACTTTGCCTTAATTGGTAACCTGTAGCTCCATTTGATAATATAACACAGTACCACATACAGGTTCACTTATTTGATTTGATGATTTTTTGAAGATGCGACCCAATTTAAGGTAGGAATTCTTAACTAGCGTTCAGTTCAGTCACTCAGTCATGTCTGACTCTTTGTGACACCATGGACTGCAAAACACCAGGCTTCCCTGTCCATCTCCAACTCCTGGAGCTTGCACAATCTCAAGCCCGTCAAGTCAGTGATGCCATCCAACCATCGCATCCTCTGTTGTCCCCTTCTCCTCCTGCCTTCAATCCTTCCCATCATCAGGATCTTTTCCAATGAGTCAGTTCTTCGCATCAGGTGGCCAAAGTATTGGAATTTCAGCTTCAGCATCAGTCCTTCCAATGAATATTCAGGACTGATTTTCTTTAGGACAGACTGGTTGGATCTCCTTGCAGTCCAAGGGACTCTCAAGAGTCTTCTCCAACACCACAGTTCAAAAGTATCAATTCTTCAGTGTTCAGCTTTCTTTACAGTCCAACTCTAACATCCGTACATGACTACTGGAGAAACCATAGCCTTGACTAGACGGAACTTTGTTGGCAAAGTAATGTCACTGCTTTTTAATATGCTGTCTAGGTTTGTCATAGCTTTTCTTCCAAGGAGCAAGCATCTTTTAATTTCATGGCTGCATTCACTATCCATAGTGATTTTGGAGCCCCCCAAAATAAAATCTGTCAATGTTTCTATTGTTTCCCCATCTATTTTTCATGAAGTGATGGAACCGGATGCTATGATCTTCATTTTTTGAAAGTTGAGTTTTAAGCCAACTTTTTTACTCTCCTCTTTCACTTTCATCAAGAGGCTCTTTAGTTCTTCTTCAGTTTCTGCCATAAGGGTGGTGTCATCTGCATATCTGAGGTTACTGATATTTCTCCCAGAGATCTTTATTCCGTCTTGTGTTTCATCCAGTCTGGCATTTCACATGATGTACTCTGTATATAAGTTAAATAAACAGGCTAACAATATATAGCCTTGATGTACTGCTTTCCCAATTTGGCACCAGTCCATTGTTCCACGTCCAGTTCTAACTGTTGCTTCTTGACCTGCATACAGATTTCTCAGGAGGCAGGTCAGGTGGTCTGGTATTCCCATCTCTTTCAGAATTTTCCACAGTTTATTGTGATCCACCCAGTCAAAGGCTTTGTTGTAGTCAATAATGCAGAAGTAGATGTTTTTCTGGAACTCTCTTGCTTTTTTGATGATCGATGGATGTTGACAGTTTGATCTCTGGTTCCTCTGCCCTTTCTAAATCCAGCTTGAACATCTGGAAGTTACGGTTCAAGTACTGTTGAAGCCTGTCTTGAAGAATTTTGAGCATTACTTTGCTAGTGTGTGAGATGAGTGCAATTGTGTGGTAGTTCATAACTAGCATATATGAACACATTTCAGAGACCCTGGAAGCCCTCTGAAATTATAAAATTCTCTGTGTGTGTGCATGGACTTTTATGTGGAGAGTGTCCATAGCTTTCTTTAGATTCTCAAAGTAGTGCATGACTAAAATAAGGTTTAGGAGTTTAATGCAACCTCAAAAGAGTTCAATTTCTCTCTCCTTCTCTTTCTACTACCCATCTTTTCTTTCTTGACAATAATGTTCACAAAGTTAGTAGCTCACAACAGTGAGAATTGTTATAAAGAAGCAGATTTAGAGCTAGATTTGATAGCACTGGAAAGACTGCATTAAAAAGTACACTGTTTTATTTGTCAGCTAGGATTTTAGTGTCTATACCCTTTGAAAACAGTCATATAAGGCAAAATTGTTTCTGATTACTATGGTTGATTTGAATTTGTCTAAAACTTTCAGGTGCATGAAAAGTAGAAAACTTCCTAAGGGTAAAGTGAAAATGTTAGTCTCTCAGTTGTGTCTGACTCTTTGTGATCCCATGGACTAGCCTGCAAGGGTCCTCTGTCCATGGAATTCTCCAGGCAAGAATATTGAAGTGGGTAGCCATTCTTTTCTTCAGGGAATCTTTCTGACCCAGGGACTGAACCCAGGTCTCCTGCACTGCAGGCAGATTCTTTACCACCTGAGCTACCAGGGAAGCCCCAAGAATACTGGAATGGGTAGCTATTCCCTTCTTCAGGGGATCTTCCCAACCCAGGGATCAAACCTAGGTCTCCCATAACTTCCTAAGTTCAGGATCAATGAAAGCATTTAAAAAGGAGGGTTCAGGATGGGGAACACATGTATACCTGTGGCGGATTCATTTTGATATTTGGCAAAACTAATACAATTATGTAAAGTTTAAAAAAAATAAAATTAGGAAAAAAAATAATGTTTATAATTATATACTCTAGGTGTTTCTGGGGCAGGAGATAGATGCCCCCCCAGTGGTATATTGACTGGAGATTCATCCCTATGGACTGAAACTCCAAGATGAGACTAGGACAATTAAGGGAGGAGGCTAGGCCTTTCCCAAACCACATATTTCTCCTTCTTGAAGTCAGGAGACCTCCCTGATCACACATGTCCAGAAAAGCTCCTTGGAGACCAAAGGGCAGTGATGCTAATTAATGCCAGGCTACACGTGTCTTTTCAGTAAAATTCATCTTGGCTAAGAGATGCGTGCACACATATGGGAGGATCCTGAGATATACCAACTATGGACTGTGAACCAGGCAAATCAAAATGATTAACCAAAGGAAACATGGATGGCAAGCAACATTCTTTAGCTGCCATTGGCAAACTCTAAAGTAAATCTGGTTGTATCATATAAAAATTTCAAGAAAAATAAATGTAATTCATTGTACAAGGATGCCAAAAGGATTGGTCAAAAGAAATGCCCCATAAAAGTAATTCTCAGCCATTAAAAAGAATACATTTGAATCAGTTCTAATGAGGTGGATGAAACTGGAGCCTATTATACAGAGTGAAGTAAGCCAGAAGGAAAAACATAAATACAGTATACTAACGCATATATATGGAATTTAGAAAGATGGTAACAATAACCCGGTGTACGAGACAGCAAAAGAGACACTGATGTATAGAACAGTCTTACAGACTCTGTGGGAGAGGGAGAGGGTGGGAAGATTTGGGAGAATGACATTGAAACATGTAAAATATCATGTAAGAAACGAGTTGCCAGTCCAGGTTCGATACACGATACTGGATGCTTGGGGCTAACTGGGACGACCCAGAGGGATGGTATGGGGAGGGAGGAGGGAGGAGGGTTCAGGATGGGGAACACATGTATACCTGTGGCAGATTCATTTTGATATTTGGCAAAACTAATACAATTATGTAGAGTTTAAAAATAAAATTAAATTAAAAAAAAAATAATTCAAACTGCCATGAGGGCGTGGCTCAGCGACTCTTTCCAAATCCACCTGTGTGTTTATCCACACATACTGTACTTTTGTCCCCCTCTTCATAAATACTTTATTTGTTTCACTACTTTCTGTCTTTGTAGGAACTCTTTTCTGCAAAGCCAAAAGGCCAGGGCCCTTGTCACTAACCCCTGGGCTAGTAGCTAGGATCTGGTGCTCTCACCACCGTGACCTGGCCTCAGTCTCTGATTGGGAACAGCTGTTGCAAGCCAAGGCCACCCAAGATCTGGTCTTTTACAATAATCAGACAGAGGCAGCGATGGAAATGCAGATCTGAAGTTCTCTGGATCAGTCAGCTAATAGGATAGACATAGGAGAGGTAGGTAAATTTTACCTGCAACAAAATTACAATTTTAAGAGATTGAAAATATGTAGGTAGAAGATAGAAGGCTTCAAAGTTTAGGGGAAATGATAACCAAGTGGAAAATGGGTTAAAATGTTAATATTTCCTCATCTTGGCTTATTTCTCCCAGTATTCTTCCTAATTTTTTACATCTCATAGAATACTTAACTCTCAGTAGCCCTGCCACACACACACTTACGATTCAGAATCCACTTCAGATTTGCATTTGTATTGGTTCCCTCTGATCCATATTACTATAATAAGAGCTTTCTAACTGTCCAGGGCAATTTATGTATAGTATGAAAACAGATTGGTAAATATAACTTAAAATCAATTTTTAACTAATTGGTAGCCTGCATTCTTTAATGTTCCAATAGCAAAACTTTTGCTTTCTTTGTACAATGAATTGCATTTTATTTTTCTTGAAATGCTTATATGCTTTACAGCCAGATTCCTTTCCAACTGGAGAATGTTGATGCTATCCAAATCCACAAGGATTAAGTCACTGGAAACTGCAGTCACTGACCTTTAACACACCCAGAAAGGAGTTCAGAGTGGAGATCAGGAATGAGGCACTCTGTGCTCTGGGAAAAGCTGGCAGAACAGACCCTCAGATAGATATCTTCAGTAGAAAGTTTTATGAACCCCAATTCATGCATCTTATCATACCTAGAAAGGCACTAAAATCAATAATAGAGACATATGCTCCTCATGACCAGCAATAAACTTGCACTGAGATGTATGCTTAATTGCACATACTTCCCTCACCAAAATCACATATATTCTGACCTCCCCATCACCTCTGTAGAGCAGTTCCTCCGAGCTATCTGAGAGGCAATCTCATGGGCTATAGTGCTTATTGTTGTGCAGTTGCTAAGTCATGTTGGATTCTTTGCAACCACATGGACTGCAGCATGCCAGCTATCCCTGTCCTTCACTATCTTCCAGAGATTGCTCAAATTCATGTCCAGTGAGTCAATGATGCCATCCAACCATCTCATCCTCTGTTGCCCCCCTTCTTCTTTAGCCTTCAATCTTTCCCAGCCCTCAGGGTCTTTTCCAGTGAGTTTGCTCTTCCCATCAGGGGGCCATAGTATTGGAGCTTCATCTGTCCTTCCAATGAATATTCAGGGTTGATTTCCTTTAGAATTGACTGGTTTGATCTCTTTGCAGTCCAAAGGACTCTTAAGCGTCTTCTCCAGCACCACAATTTGAAATATTCAATTATTTGGTGCTCAACATTCTTGATGGTCCAACTCTCACATTCATACATGACTACTGGAAAAACCATACCTTTGAATATACGGAGCTTTATCAGTAGAGTGATGTCTCTGCTTTTTAATGTGCTATCAAAGTTTGTCATAGCTTTCCTTCCAAGGAGCAAACATCTTTTAATTTCATGACTGCATTCACTGTCTGCAGTGACTTTGGACACCAAGAAAATAAAATTTATCACTGCTCCCACTTTTTCCCCTTGTATTTGCCATGAAGTGATGGGACTGGGATGCCATGATCTTAGTTTTTTGAATGTTGAGTTTTAGGCCAGCTTTTTCACTCTCCTCTTTCACCTTCATCAAGAGGCTCTTTAGTTCCTCTTCATTTTCTGCCATAAGGGTGGTGTCATCTGCATATCTGAGGTTATTGATATTTCTCCTGGCAATCTTGATTCCAGCTTGTGATTCATCCAGCCTGGCATTTCATGTGATGTAGTCTGCATATAAGTTAAATAAAGAGTGACAATATACAGCCTTGATGTACTCCCTTCCCAATTTTGAACCAGTCCAGTGTTCCTTGTCCAATTCTGACTGTTGCTTTTTGAGCTGCATACAGGTTTCTCAGGAGACAGGTAAGGTGGTCTTGGTATTTCCATCTCTTTAAGAATTTTCCACAGGTTAGGAATGGGTGCAGCTACGGAGAAAGACTGGCCAAAGAGGCCTTTTGATCACCAGCTGTAAGAATCTTGAAAAAAGACTCTGATAGGGCCTGTGGCAGAGGCAGTCTATGTCCCGGCACAGTTGGCACTGCCAGGGTCCCTGCAAGCCAAGCAGCTGCACCACCTTCACACTCAACACTCACTGGGGCAGAGCTGCCACAGGCAAAAAAAGTCTTGCATTTATGCATGCAGAGTCACTTCAGTCATGTCTGACTCTGCAACCCTGTGGCCTGCCAGGCTTCTTTGTCAGAGAAGGGCTTCTCCAAGCCAGAATATTGGAGCGTATTGGCCAAGACTGGTTGCCATACCCTTCTAGAGCACTATACTTCCAACTATCCTAGCTGCCAACCCTCCTGAGTACCTGGTGCTGCCAGAACCCCTGTGACCCAAGCAGCTGCACCACCTCCACATCTGGCCCTCACAGGGGCAAAACCAAGCCCTCCAGGGCAGCCTCAGGAGCTAAACCCCAGTGGTCGACCCATATGTAGAGATGGAAATAAAGCCACAATTGAAACCCAGGGGCAGTGTGGCTAAGGAAGAAGATCCAAAATCTTGCCACCAGCTGTACAAGATGTAGATTAAATCCACACGATCAACTAAGCAGACTCTATGTCTATGGAATATATAAAAGGCATTGAGAGTGCCCACAGAATAAAATGCACTAGCTCTGATAGCTGTGGACACTGGAGGCAAGAACACACAGGAGTAGGGCCAGATTAGAATCTGAGCAGTCCCCACAGCCGGTCCAGAGATCAGCACAGTGTTGGAGGACATCCTAGGGAGGTAGGGGGATTTCCAGCATAGGAAAGGACTCTGACAGCTGTGACTCAAGAAAAACATTTATTATTTTTATGTTTTGACTCGTTCTGTAGATTCTTTTGGATTTTTTTCCCCCTTCCCCACCCTCTGTTGTAGTTGTCGATTTTATTGGTACTAAGAAACCCAATTAAGCTTTTGAGCTTTTTTTTCCCTCAGTCACATTTTTTATTGCTGTCATAAACCTCTGCCTCTACACTGGTCCTTTGCAGTTCTGTGAAGTTTTCCTCTTTTTTTAATTTTAATTTTTTAAACTTATTATTTTTCTACATTTATTCCTTTGTTTGCTTTCCTTACTGTTCTTTTCCCTTTGCAGTTAATCTTTAATGTATATAAATCTTCTTTATCTGCCTCTATTTAACTTTGCATGTCTATTCTTTCTTTCTTTCCTTTCTCTCCTTTCCTCTGAACATATTTGTTAGTTTTATTTTCATTGCATTATTCCCCAATTGGCACCTTGCTTTAGTTTTGTTTTCCAGTTTGTGCTTTAATTAGTTTTGTTCTGGTAGATAATAATTTTTGATTTCCTTTGTTCACTGGGTCAATCTATTGTACTTTATTTTTGTTGAACTGTTTTGATTTTGCTTATGGTTGTATATGTATATCTGTATATTCAGTCACATTTTCTATTGTTTTAAACCTCTGCCTCTACATTAGGCTTTTGCAACTCTGTGGAGTTTCCCCCATTTTTTGTTCTTTTTCTGTTTTTTTTCTTTTTCTTTTTTTACATTTTTAATTTTTTAAACCTATATTTTTCTACATTTATTCCTTTATTTGCTTTTCCTACTGTTCTTTTCCCCTTGCAGTTAATTTTTAATGTATATAAACCTTCTTCATCTACCTCTATTTAACTTTGCATATCTATTCTTCCTTTCTTTCCTTTCCTCTCAACGTATTTTTTAGTTTTGTTTTCATTGCTTTATTCCCTACTTGGCACCTTGCTTTAGTTTTGTCTTCCAATTTATGCTTAAGTTAGTTTTGTTCTTAATTGGTAAATATACTTTTTAATTTCCTTCATTCACCAGATCAATCTATTGTACTTTATTTTTGCTGGACTGTTTTCACTTTGTTCATGGGTGTATATGTATATGTGTGTATTCCATTATTTTAATTATTATTTGCCTGATTTTGTAACTGCCATTGGTCTGGGGTTTATCTTTGTTTACTCGTTTTTGGATATTGGTTTAAATCTCATTTAATGCCATTAAAAAAACCACTGGTGGAGTCTTTGTTCCTGACCAGAGATCAAGCACTGAGCCTTTGGAGTGGGAGCACTGACTCTAAGAACCTTGGTTACCAGAGAACTAACCCTAGTGAATATCAAATAGTGAGAACTCATACAAAGGAAACCACTGGAATACAAGACCCAGTATCACCCAACCACCAGTAGCACCCTGTGCAGGATGCCTCATCTAAACAACAAACAAAACAAAAATACAAACCCAGTCATCAGAAGACAGAATTACTACCTCACTCAGCCTTGCCCATAAGAGGAAAAAAACAAAAACTCAGCACAAATCTCACTCTATATGAAGCTCACACAAACCACTGGACCAATCTTAGGAGGGCAGAAACTAAAAGGAAGAAAGAGTTAAATCTTCTCCAAGGATAGAATTCAAGTTTCCTTGAAGCCTGGGAAAGGGAGACCTCAAACACAATAACTTAAAAAAAAAAAAAGAAAGGGCAGAGAAATACTGCACAAATGAAGGAACAAACTAGAAACATAGAAATCCAAATAAAAAGAGGAAATGGGAAAATTACCTGAAAAAGAATTCAGAATCATGATAGTAAATATGATCAAAATCCTTGAAAACAAAATGGAGAAAAGGCAAGAATCAGTTAACAAAGACCTAGAAGAATTAAGAATAAACATACAGAGACAAACAACACAATTACTGAAAGTAAAAATACTCTAGAAGGAATCAATAGCAGAATATCCAAAGCAGAAGAACAAATCAATGAGCTGGGAGATAAAAGGGTGGAAATAACTTCTGAAGAGCAGAATAAAGTAAAAAGAATGAGCTGAGGACAGTCTCAGAGACCTCTGGGACCATGTCAAATGCACCAACATTCGAATTATAGGGGTCTCAGAAGAAGAAGCTGGAGAAGGAAATGGCAATCCACTCCAGTACTCTTGCCTGGAAAGTCCCATGGATGGAGGCGCCTGGTAGGCTGCAGTCCATGGGGTCGTGAAGAGTCAGACACGACTGAGCGACTTCACTTTCACTTTTCACTCTCATACATTGGAGAAGGAAATGGCAACCCACTCAGGTGTTCTTGCCTGGAGAATCCCAGGGACAGAGGAGCCTGGTGGGCTGCCATTTCTGGGGTCGCACAGAGTCAGACATGACTGAAGTGACTTAGCAGCAGTAGCAGCAGAAGAAGAGAAAAAGAAAGTGTATGAGAACATTTTTGAAGAGATTATAGTTGAAAATTTTCCCAACATGGAAAAGGAAACAGCCAATCAGGTCCAAGAGGCACAAAGAGTCCCATATAGGATAAACCCAAGGAGAAACACACCAAAACACATACTAATCAAACTACCAAAACTAAACACAAAGAAAGAATATTAAAAGAATCAAGGGAGAAGCAACAAGTAACATATAAGGGAAACTCCATGCACTTAACAGCTTATCTTTCAGCAGAAACTCTGCAGGGCAGAAGGGAATGGCAAGATATATTTAAAGTATGGAAAGGGAAAAATCTACAGCCAAGATTACTGTACCCAGCAAGAATCTCATTCAAAATTGATGGAGAAATTAAAAGCTCTTCATACAAGCAAAAGTTAAGACAATTCAGTACCACCAAACAAGCTTCACAATAAATGTTAAACAGACTTCTGTAGTCAAGAAATACAACAGAAGAATAAAAGATCTACAAAATCAAACCCAAACAATTAGAAAATGGCAATAGGAACATATATATCAATAATTACTTTAAATGGAAATGGATTGAATGTTCCAACCAAAAGACACAGACTGGCTGAATGGATACAAAAACAAGACCCATATATATAGTGTCTATAAGAAACCCACCTTAGACCTCAAGACACATATAGACTGAAAATGAGAGGACGGAAAAATATATTCCATGCAAATGAGAAGCAAAAGAAAGTTGGAGTAGCAATCCTCATGTCAGACAAAATATACCTTCAAATAAAGATGACAAGTGATAAGGAAGGACACTACATAATGATCAAGAGATCAATCCAAGAGGAAGACATAACAATTGTAAATATCTATGCACCCAATATAGGAGCACCTCAATACATAAGACAAACACTAACAGACTTAAAAGGAGAAATTGACAGTAACACAATAATAGTAGGAGACTTTAACACCCCACTCACGCCAAAGGGCAGATCATCAAAACAGAAAATTAATAAGGAAACACAAGTCTTAAATGGTACATTAGATGAGATGGATCTCATTGATATCTTCAGGACATTCCATCCAAATGCAGAAGAATACACCTTCTTCTCAAGTGCACATGGAACATTCTCCAGGATAGACCACATCTTGAGTCACAAATCAAACCTCAGTAAATTTAAGAAAATTTAAATCATATCAACCATCTTATCCAACCATGCTATGAGACTAGATATAAATTAAAAGAAAAAAAAAGAACTGTAAGAAATACAAACACATGGAGATTAAACCACACATTTCTAAATAACCAACAGGTTATTGAAGAAATCAAAAGAGAAATCAAAAAGTTTATAGAAACACATGACAATTAAAATGCAAAAACTCAAAACCTATGGGATGCAGCAAAAGTAGTCCTAAGAGGAAAGTTTATAGCAATAGAATCCTACCTCAAGAAACAAGAAAAACTTTGAATAGACAGCCTAACATTATACCTAAAACAACTGAAAAAAAAGAAGAATAAAAAACCCCCAAAATTCATAGAAGGAAGGAAATCATAAAGATCCAAGCAGAAATAAATGAAAAAGAAATGAAAGAAACAATAGTAAAGATTAATAAAACTAAAAGCTGGTTCTTTGAGAAGATAAACAAAATTGATAAGCCTCTAGCCAGACTCATTAAGAAAAAAAGAGAGAAGAATCAAATCACCAAAATTAGAAATTAAAAAATAGAGGTTAAAACAGACAATGCAGAAACATAGATTATAAGAGACCATTATGAACAACCTTATGGCAATAAAATGGATAACCTGGAAGAAATGGACAGATTCTTAGAAAAGTTCAATCTTCCAAAACTGAACCAGGAAGAAATGGAAATTATGAACAACCCAATTATAAGCACTGAAATTGAAGCTGTTATCAAAAATCTCCCCAAAACAAAAGCCCAGGACCAGATGGCTTCACAGGAGAATTCTACCAAACATTTACAGAAGAGCTAATGCCTATCCTTCTAAAACTCTTTCAAAAAATTGCAGAGGAAGGAACACTTCCAAATTCATTCTACGAGGCCACCATCATGCTGATACCAAAACAAGACAAAGACAACACACAAAAAAGAAAACTATAGGCCAATATCACTGATGAACATAGATGCAAAATCCTCAAGAAAATTTTATCAAACAGAATTCAGCAACACATCAAAAAGCTCATACACCATGATCAAACCATCATCCCTTGGCTCATTCCAGGGATGCAAGGATTCTTTAATATATGGAAAGCAATCAATGTGATATACCATATTAACAAATTTAAAGATAAAAACCATATGGTCATCTCAATAGATGCAGAAAAAGCCTTTGACAAAATCCAGCACCCATTTATGATTAAAACTCTATAAAAAATGGGCATAGAAGGAACTTACCTCAACATAGTAAAGGCCATAAATGATAAGCCTACAGCAAACTTTATTCTCAATGGTGAAAAAAACTGAAAGCATTCCCCCTAAGAACAGGAACAAAACAAGGGTATCCACTTTTGCCACTACTATTCAACATAGTTCTGGAAGTCCTAGTTACAGCAATCAGAGAAGAAAAAGAACTAAAAGGAATCCAGATTGGAAAGGAAGTTAAGCTCTCAATGTTTGCAGATGACATGCTACTGTACATAGAAAACCCTAGAGATAGTATCAGAAAATTACTAGAACAAATCAGTGAATTTAGCAAAGTTGCAGGATACAAAATCAATACACAGAAATCACTTGCATTTCTATATACTAACAATGAAAAATCAGAAAGAGAAATTAAGGAATCAATCACGTTCACCAATGCAACAAAAAGAATTAAATATCTAGGAATAAACTTACCTAAGGAGACAAAAGGACTGTTCACAGAAATTATAAGACATTAATGAAAGAAATCAAAGAGGACATAAACAGATGGAAAAATATTTCATGTTCCTGGGTAGGAAGAATCAATATTGTGAAAATGACTATACTACCAAATGCAATCTACAGATTTAATGTGAGCCCCATCAAACTACCAATGGCATTTTTCACAGAACTAGAATGAAAAAATTCACAATTCATATGGAAACACAAAAGACCCCGAGTAGCTTAAGCAGTCTTGAGAAAGAAGAATGGAGCTACAGGAATCAAGCTTCCTGACTTCAGATTATACTACAAAGATACAGTCATCAAGACAGTATGGTACTGGCACAAAAACAGAAATACAGACCAATGGAACAAAATAGAAAGCCCAGAAATAAACCCATGCACCTATGGGTACCTTATTTTTGACAAAGGAGGCAAGAATATACAACGGGGCAAAGACAGCCTCTTCAGTAAACGGTGCTGGGAAAACTGGGCCGCTACATGTAAAAGAATAAAATTAGAAGACTTCCTAACACCACACACAAAGATAAACTCAAAATGGATTGACGACCTAAATGTAAGACCAGAAGCTATAAAACTCTTAGAGGAAAGCATAGTCAGAACACTTGATGACATAAATCAAAGCAAGATCCTCTATGACCAACGTCCTAGAGTAATGGAAATAAAAACAAAAGTAAACAAGTGGGACCTGATTAAACTTAAAAGCTTCTGCACAGCAAAGGAAACTATAAGCAAGGTGAAAAGACAACCCTCAGAATGGGAGAAAATAATAGTAAATGAAACAACTGACAAAGGATTAATTTCCAAAATATACAAGCAGCTCATACAACTCAATACCAGAAAAATGGGCAACCCAATCAAGAAGTGAGAAAAAAATCTAGATGGACATTTCTCCAGAGAAGACATGCAGATGGCTAACCAGCACATGAAAGGATGCTCGACATCACTCATTATTGGAGAAATGCAAATCAAAACTATGGTGAGATATCACCTCACACTGGTCAGAGTGGCCCTCATCAAAGGGTCTACAGACGTTGAATGCTGGAGGGGGTGTGGAGAGAGGGGAACGTTCTTGCACTGTTGGTGGGAATGTAAATTGATACAGCCACTATGGAGGATGTTATGGAGATTCCTTTAAAAACTAGGAATAGGACCACCATATGACCCAGCAATCCCACTCCTAGGCATATACCCTGAGGAAACCAAAATTGAAAGAGACACATGTATTCCATTGTTCGTTGCAGTACTGTTTACAATAGCTAGAACATGGAAGCAGCCTAGATGTCCATCGAGAGATGAATGGATGGATAAGTTGTGGTGCATCTACACAATGGAATATTACTCAGCCATGAAAAGGAATGCATTTGAGTCAGTTCTAATGAGGTGGATGAACCTAGAACCTATTATAGAGTGAAGTGAGTCAGAAAGAGATAGATAAATACCTTATTCTAATAAATATATACAGAATCTAGAAAAATGGTACTGAGGAATTTATTTATAGGGCAACAGTAGAGAAACAGACATAGAGAATAGACTTATGGACATGGGGAGAGGGGAGGAGAGGGTGAGATGTATGGAAAGAGTAACAAGGAAACTTACACTACCATACGTAAAATAGATAGCCAACGGAAATTTGCTGTATGCCCCAGGAAACTGAAACAGTGGCTCTGTGTCAGCCTGGAGGGGTGGGATGAGGAGGGAGATGGGAGGGAGGTTCAAAAGGGAGGGGATATATGTTTACCTATGGCTTATTCATGTTGAGGTTTGACAGAAAACAGCAAAAATCTGTAAAGCAATTATCCTTTAATAAAAAATAAATTTAAAAAAGGATTTCCCACATTTGTTGTGATCTACACAGTCAAAAGCTTTCACATAATCAATGAAGCAGAAGTAGATGTTTTTCTGTACTTCACTTGCTTTCTCTATGATCCAACGAATGTCAGCAATTTGATTTCTGGCTCTTCTGCCTTTTCTAAATCCAGCTTGTACATCTATCTGGAAGTTTTTGGTTCATGTATTATTGAAGCCTAGCTTGAAGGATTTTGGGCATAACTTTACCAGCATGAAAAATGAAAGCAATTATACAGTAGTCTGAACATTCTTTGACACTGCCCTTTTTGGGTTTGGAATAAAAACCGGTATTTTCTTGTCCTGTGGCCACTGCTGAGTTTTCCAAATTTGCTGACATATTGAGTGCAGCACTTTAACAGCATCATCTTTTAGGATTTGAAGTGGCTCAGCAGGCATTCCATCATCTCTACCAGCTTTGTTTGTAATAATGCTTTCTAAGGCCCACTTGACTTCACACTCCAGGATGTGTGGCTCTAGGTGAGTAATCAAACCATCTTGGTTATCCTGATCAGTAAGACCTCTTTTGTATAGTTCTTCTTTCTATTTTTCCCACCCCTTTTTAATCTCTTCTGCCTTTGTTAGGTCTTTATTATTTTTGTCCTTTATCGTGCCCATCCATGCATGAAATATTCCCTTGCTCTCTCCAATTTCCTTGAAGAGCTCTCTAGTCTCCCATTCTATTGTTCTCCTTTATTTCTTTGCTTTGTTCATTGCAGAGGGCCTTCTTATCCTTGCTGTTCTCTGGAACTCTGCACTCAGTTGGATATATCTTTCCCTTTCTCCCTTGCTTTTTGCTACTCTTCTTTCCTCAGCTACATGTAAAGGCTCCTCAGACAACTTTGCCACTTTGCCTTCTTGAATTTCTTTTTCTTGCAGATGGTTTTGGTCACTGTCTCCTGTACAGTGTTATAAACCCTGGTCCATAGTTCTTCAGTCACTCTGTCTACCATATGTAATCCCGTAAATCTATTCGCCTCTACTGTATAGTCAGAAGGGATTTGATTTAGGTCATACCAGAATGGCCTAGTGGTTTTCCCTACTTTTTAATTTGTGTTCCTCTGAATTTTTTAATAAGGAGTTTGTGGTCTAAGCCACAGTCAGCTCCTGGTCTTGATTTTGGTGACTGATAAGAGCTTCTCCATCTTCAGCTGCAAAGAATATAATCAATCTGATTTCAGTATTGACCATTTGGTGATGTTCAGGAATGATGCTAAAGCTGAAGCTCCAGTACTTTGGCCACCTCTTGCGAAGAGTTGACTCATTGGAAAAGACTCTGATGCTAGGAGGGATTGGGGGCAGGAGGAAAAGGGGACGACAGAGGATGAGATAGCTGGATGGTGTCACCGACTCGATGGATGTGAGTTTGAGTGAACTCCGGGAGTTGGTGATGGACAGGGAGGCCTGGCGTGCTGAGATTCATGGGGTCGCAAAGAGTCGGACACGACTGAGTGACTGAACTGAACTGATATGTAAAATCATCTCTTGTGTTGTTGGAAAAAGCTGTTTGGTATGACCAATGTGTTCTTTTGAAAAAGCTCAGACTTTGCCCTACTTCATTTTGTACTCCAAGGCCAAACTTTACTGTTACTCCAGGTATCTTTGACTTCCAACTTTTGCACTCTATGATGAAAAGGACATCTTCTTTGGTGTTAGTTATAGTAGGTGCTGTATGTCTTCATAGAAAGGGTCAACTTCAGCTTCTTTGGCATCAGTGGTTGGAGCATTGTCTTGATCTTTGTGGTGTTGAATGGTTTGCCTTAGAAATGAACCAAGATCATTTTGTTGTTTTTAAGATTGTACTTAGGTACTTCATTTTAGACTCTGTTGTTGACTATGAGGGCTATTCCATTTCTTCTAAGGAAGTAGATATAATGGTCTTAAATTTGCCCATTCCCATCCATTTTAGTTCACTGATTCCTAAGATGTCAATGTTTACTCTTGTTGTCTCCTGCTTGACCACATCCAATTTACTGTGATTAGTTGACTTAACATTCCAGATTCCTATGCAATATTGTTCTTTGCAGCATCAGACTTTACTTTCACCACCACACATATCAACAACTGAGCATCATTTCTACTTTGGCCAAGCCATTTTATTCTTTTGGATCTATTAGTAATTGCCCTCCACTCTTCCCCAGTAGCATATTGGAAACCTTTCAACCTACAGGGGCTTGTCTTTCAATGTCATATCTTTTTGTCTTTTCATACTGTTCATGGAGTTCTTGCAGCAACAATACTGGAGTGGTTAGCCATTCCCTCGTCCAGAGGACCATGCTTCGTCAGAACTCTATAGCCCATCCATCTTGAATGGCCTTGCACAGCATGGCTCATAGTTTTACTGAGTTACAGAAGCCTCTTCGTCACAACAAGGCTGTGACCCATGAGGGGCTACAGTCCATAACCCCCAATAAAACTGAACTAATCACTCTCACATTGTGCTTTTATTTTTTTGCTCAACACCAGCACTGTCAGGATGTGGATGTGGGTCTAATATTGTGCTAATTTGAAAAATTGATACAAATATTTCAATTAAGTTTTATGAGGAAAATTTCTTTTAAAACCATTAACATATTCATATACATTTAATAAAAGTTTGATTACAGAATTCCCTGGGGTCGAGTGGTTCGAATCCTCCTTCCAATACAGGGGACACAAATTCAATCCCAGGTTGGGGAAAATTCCATATGCCATGTGGCAACTAGGCAGCTACTGAGCCTGTGCTCTAGGACACTTGAGCCCACATGCTGCAGCTATTGAAGCCCATACACTCTAGAACCCATGCTCTGCAACAAGAGAAGCCACCACAATGAGACACCCACACACCACAATGAAGAATATCCCCATTCACTGCAACTAGAGAAAGTCCGTACACAACAGCAAAGACCCAGTATAGCAAAAAAAAAAAAAGAAAAGTTTGTTTAAAATGTACTTTTTACTATCATAAATTTTCTACCCCTGTAGATTTGGAAGTCTAAACATTAAACCATTGTTCTAGGGAGGCTTAAGATGGAGAGGATATATCTATACTTACGGCTGATTCATGTTGTTGTATGGCAGAAACCAACACAACATGTAAAGCAATTATCCTCCAATTAAAAATAAAATTTAAAAAAAGAAAAGGAACCCTTCCTTCTTAAAAATTATGCTACTGTGTGAAATGAATATTTTAATATTCAAAAATAAACCAATTTTTCGGGCTGAAGATGGTAGAGGAGTAAGTAGACATGGAGTACATTTCTCTCCACAGATATATCAGAAATACACCTTCAGACACAGAAGGTCTTGCAGAACACCAGTTAACAGTGGGCAGGAATACATGACCACTGGAAAAGAACATATAGATCCATGCAAAACTCAGTAGGATGAGAAAGGAGTGGAATAAAGAGGAGAGTGAGGAGGACTGGACCTGTATCCAGGGGGTGGGGGAACTGAAGCAGGGATCAGATCCCCACAACAGGGCAATTGTTTGGGACGGAGAAGCACTTGAGGCTGTTGGGGAGTGAAACAGCTGATGTGTGACAGTCTGAATGGAATGAGAATCACAGAGACAATCCTTGCCTCAGCCCTAAGCACTCCAGACAGGGACACAAATCCCCTAGAAAGTGCAGCGGCTGGGAGGTGAGGCGTAGGGATTTGAGATCAACCCAAGGGCAAAGTCTACTGTTGACTGTGGGGATACAGCCTGAGGGAATGTGAGGGAGGAAATCATGGTGGGAAATGCTTGTGGAGAAAAACCAGGCAGCCATGAAAGAAAGGGGATACTGCTGAGTTATCACTGTAACCGCTTTTTCCCCACATG
Organism: Bos mutus; assembly: GCF_027580195.1. Lineage (NCBI taxonomy): Eukaryota > Metazoa > Chordata > Mammalia > Artiodactyla > Bovidae > Bos > Bos mutus. The sequence continues at coordinate 66,792,001 of NC_091646.1, read as the reverse complement.
CCAACACCAGCAGCTGAAAAACACAGAAAGACTCCAGAGAGGTTGGCCCTTGACATGGCGCTTGACATGGGCACTTGACATGCTGAGCAACAGAGAATGACCCAAGCCAGGGAAGCCAGGCTTGAGTTCACTGATGGTGTTCTTTAGTTCAGTCCAGTTGTTCAGTCGTGTCTGACTCTTTGTGACCCCATGGACTGCAGCACGCCAGGCTCCCTGTCCATTACCAACTCCTGGAGTTTACTCAAACTCATGTCCATTGAGTCAGTGATGCCATCCAGTCATCTTATCCTCTGTCATCCCCTTCTCCTCCAGCTTTCAATCTTTCCCAGCATCAGGGTCTTTCCCAATGAATCAGCTCTTCGCATCATCAGGTGGCCAAAGTATTGGAGTTTCAGCTTCAGCATCAGTCCTTCCAATGAATATTCAGGACTGATTTCCTTTAGGACTGACAGCTTTGACCTCCTAGCTGTCCAAGGGACTCTCAAGAGTCTTCTCCAACACCACAGTTCAAAAGTATCAATTCTTCGATGCTCAGCTTTCTTTACAGTCCAAGTCTAACGTCCATAAATGACTACTGGAAAAATCATAGCTTTGACTAGACCGAACTTTGTTGGCAAAGTAAGTGAAGTCGCTCAGTCGTGTCTGACTCTTTGCGACCCCATGGACTGTAGCCTACCAGGCTCCTCTGTCCATGGGATTTTCCAGGCAATAGTACTGGAGTGGATTGCAAAGTAATGTCTCTGCTTTTTAATATGCTGTCTAGGTTGGTCATAACTTTTCTGCCAAGGAGCAAGCATCTTTTAATTTCATGGCTGCTGTCACCATCTGCAGTGATTTTGGAGACGAAAAAAATAAAGTCTCTCACTGTTCCCATTATTTCCCCATCTATTTGCCATGAAGTGATGGGACCAGATGCCATGATCTCAGCGTTCTGAAGGTTGGGTTTTAAGGCAACTTATTCACTCTCCTCTTTCACTTTCATCAAGAGGCTCTTTAGTTCCTCCTCACTTTCTGCCATAAGGGTGGTGTCATCTGCATATCTGAGGTTATTGATATTTCTCCTGGAAATCTTGATTCCAGCTTGTGCTTCATCCAGCCCAGCATTTCTCATGATGTAATCTGCATATTTGCTAAATAAGCAGGGTGACAATATACAAACTTGACAATATCCAAATCCTTTCCCAATTTGGAACCAGTCTCTCATTCCATGTCCAGTTCTAACTGATGCTTCTTGACCTGCATACAGATTTCTCAGGAGGCAGGTCAGGTGGTCTGGTATTCCCATCTCTTTCAGAATGTTCCGTAGTTTGTTGTGATCCACACAGTCAAAGGCTTTGGCATAGTCAATAAAGCGGAAGTAGATGCTTTTCTGGAACTCTCTTGCTTTTTCAGTGATCCAATGGATGTTGGCAATTTGATCTCTGGTTCCTTTGCCTTTTCTAAATCCAGCTTGAACATCTGGAAGTTTACAGTTCATGTACTGTTGAAGCCTGGCTTAGAGAATTTTGAGCATTACTTTGCTAGCGTGTGAGATGAGTGCAATTGTGTGGTAGTTTGAGCATTCTTTGGCATTGTCTTTCTTTGGGATTGGAATGAAAACTGACCTTTTCCAGTCCAGTGGCCACTGCTGAGTTTTCCAAATTTGCTGGCATATTGATTGTAGCACTTTCACAGCATCATCTTTTAGGATTTGAAATAGTTCCGCTGGAATTCCATCACCTGCACTAGCTTTGTTCGTAGTGATGCTTCTTAAGGCCTACTTGACTTAGCATTCCAGGATGTCTGTCTCTAGGTGAGTGATCACACCATCGTGATTATCTGGGTCATTGTATAGTTCTTCTGTGCATTCTCATCACCTCTTCTTAATATCTTCTGCTTCTGTTAGGTCCATACCATTTTCTATCCTTTATTGTGCCCATCTTTGCATGAAATGTTCCTTTGGTATCTGTAATTTTCTTGAAGAGCTCTCTAGTTTTTTCCATTCTATCATTTTCCTGTTTCTTTGCCATGATTACTTAGGATCTCAAGTTCTTTGAGATCAGACTTATTTTGAAAACAAATTAGTCCACTTGGATATATTTAGTAGAAATGAGGGTAATTTTAGAGGGAAAAATATTATTTATCAATGAGTGTTAAATTTCAGTTTTGTTAATGGAATTTGGAATATACTGACTCACTTCCCAGAGAGTTCCTTGCTGTTACGCTATATTAATGTAAAGTTTATTGAATTATTAAAACATATTTTAAGTTTTGTTTCTGAAGCTTATCTCAGTAATCTTTAGATGAAGATCAGATGCCCCATGACCTGCAACCAGCGGATTATGTATACTGGAAAAGACATAATTTAAAGGACTCTGTCCAACCTAGATGGAAGAACCTTTATCAGGTATTCTTAACTAGCTCACGTACAGTGAAACTGAAGGAAAATTGACTCTTGGATTAATTTCAACTTCCAAAGGCCCCAGATTGGTCTATAGAGAGAGGACTGCTGACCTCAAACTCACCTTAAAATGACACTGCAATAGGGAAAACTACACTTAGACAAGGACGAGATGAGAAGAAGACGAGACAAGGATGAGAAGTAGACAACTTACCCATGATATTGGACCTGATTTGCATGCTCATTTATAATGTTTTCTTGAATTATTGGATTTTTGAATATAAATCAAATGTTTTCTTTCATGGACATGATCCTATGCTAGGTGTCTCATACTTCTAGATTACCTTGGTGAATTTCTCCACTACAAGGCTCTAATTGGATGACCTGTAGAAAATTTATTTTAAAAGAAAAAAATTCAGTCTTGGTCAAGCTACTCTTGATATTAGCAGGTAGGATCATCACACCTGGCCAATTGATAATGCCTGATCTGACCCTGGCCATAAATATGAATTTTCCTTTAAAGTTACTCAAAGCTAAGACAGAGAAGCACACAAAAACTCAGCCAAGGAATAAAACTTCCCAGTTATGGGATGGATTTACATGCTTAACACTAGGCTATGGTCATTTAAGTTTTAAGCCCCTGTTTTATCTTGGGACCAATGAAATCATACTAAGGATAGCCAGTGTAGTAACCCTAAGAAGTTGGACTGAGAGCCATATGGACAGTTGTTGTTCAGTCAGTCGTGTCCTACTCTTTGCAACCCTATGGATTGCAGCACACCAGGCTTCCCTGTCCTTCACCATCTCCCAAGGCTTGCTCAAACTCATGTTACTGAGTTGGTGATGCCATCCAACCATCTCAGCCTCTATTGTCCCCTTCTCCTGCCTTCAATCTTTTCCATCATCAGGGTCTTTTCCAATGAGTCGGCTCTTCACAAATGGTGGCCAAAGTACTGGAGCTTCAGTTTCAGCATCAGTCCTTCCAATGAATATTCAGGACTGATTTCCTTTAGGATTGACTGGTTGGATCTCCTAGCTGTCCAAGGGACTCTTAAGAGTCTATACCTGTGGCGGATTCATTTCTATGTTTGGCAAAACCAATACAATATTGTAAAGTTTAAAAAAAAAAAAAAAAGAGTCTTCTCCAACACCACAGTTCAAAAGCATCAATTTTTGGCACACAGCCTTCTTTATGGTCCAACTCTCACATTCGTACATGACTACTGGAAAAATCATAGCTTTGACTAGACAGAACTTTGTCGGCCAAGTAATGTCTCTGCTTTTTTAATACACTGTCTAGGTTTGTCATAGCTTTTCTTCCAAGGAGCAAGCGTCTTTAATTTCATGGCTGCAGTCACTATCCACAGTGATTTTGGAGCCCTAGGAAATAAAGTCTGTCATTGTTTACATTGTTTCCCCATCTATTTGCCATAAAGTGATGGGATCAGATACCATGATCTCCATTTTTTGAATGTTGAGTTTTAAGCCAGCTTTTTCACTCTCGTCTTTCACCTTCATGAAGAGGTTCTTTAGTTCCTCTTAACTTTCTGCCATAAGGGTAGTGTCATCTACATATCTGAGGTTACTGATGTTTCTCTGGGTAATCTTGATTCCAGCTTGTGCTTCATCCAGCCCAATATTTCACATGGTGTACTTGCATATAAGTTACATAAGCAGGGTGACAATGTACAGCCTTGACATACTCCTTTCCCAATTTGGAACCATTGTTCCATGTCTGGTTTTAAATCCATTGTTATATGTCTGGTTCTAACATTTCTTCTTGATTTTCATACAGATTTCTCAGGAAACAGGTAAGGTGGTCTGGTATTCCCATCTCCTTAAGAGTTTTCCACAGTTTGTTGTGATCCACACAGTCAGAGGCTTTAGTATAGTCAATGAAGCAGAAGTAGATGTTTTTCTTAAATTCTCTTGCATTTTCTATGATCCAGTGGATGTTGACAATTTGATCTCTGATTCCTCTGCCTTTTCTAAATCCAGCTTGTACATCTGGAATTTCTTGGCTCATGTACTGTTGAAACCTAGCTTGTAGGATTTTGAGCATTACCTTGCTAGCATGTGAAGAGTGCAATTGTGCAGTAATTTGAACATTCTTTGGCATTGCCCTTCTTTGGGATTGGAATGAAAACTGACCTTTTCCAGTCCTGTGGCCACTGCTGAGTTTTTCAAATTTGCTGGTATATTGAGTGCAGCACTGTAACAGCATCATCTTTTAGGATTTGAAATAGCTCAGCTAGAATTCCATCACCTCCACTAGCTTTGTTTGTCATAGTGCTTCCTAAGGCCCACTTTGTACTCCAGGATGTCTCACTGCAGGTGAGTGATCACACCACTGTGGTTATCTGGGACATTAAAATCTCTTTTGTATAGTTCTTTTGTGTAATCCTGCCACCTCTTCTTAGTATCTTCTGCTTCTGTTAGGCCCATACCTTTTCTGTTCATTATTGTGCCCATTTTTGCATGGATAAATTGGCAATATATAATTTCCCAGAAAGATAAATATTCTTACAGGGCAGACTCTCAGGTGACCTGAGAATATATAGGGCTACACCTAATGGAATTTCTTGGGTTAATTCTTATTCATGACTTTGATAATATTGCTAGCTATGTTATTTGGACTTTGCCTATTTTACAAGATTATTGTTTCTTGCATTACCAAATGTGTGACTGAACCTCCAACGAAAATAATGATGACTAGACGACTTGAAGCAGTTGATCACATATATAGTCCTGCATGCAATCAATGATTGTAATAGTGTAAATCTAGCTATGGGAAGATACAAGAGGGAAGTTTTTCTGGACCATAATAGATTGAGTTAGACAGCTGGTCAGGAGCCCTTTGATTACTGTTGATAGACCTAGTCCAATAACAGCACATTTACTGGCCTATCAGCGAAATCTTCACCACACCTAGAATGAGACTGCCTAGTACAATGGGGTTGAAATGGTCATGAAATGCCTCCCAAAGTATCAAATTTATTACCATGAGGGGGCCCTGTCAACTTCAAATTGGTACTTGCCATGGGCACTTTCTCTACAAGGATTAAATCATGTGTTGTTGCAGCTGCTGACCTTCAACACACCCTAAAAGGAGTACATGGTGGACCACAGAAATGAGCCACTCTGTGCTTGGGGAAAACTGGCAGGACAGGTCTTCAGATAGATATTTTCAGGAGCCAATTTTATGAGCCCATTTCTTTTATTTCTTCAAAGCACTAAAATCCTGCATGATGATGACTGTTTCTCGTGACTAGTAGAAAACTTCACCAGACTAGCAGAAACCTTTTGGAAAAATATGTGCTTGATTGCATATATTCCCCCATTACCAAAATCACACACATACTGACCCCCCTGCTGCCTCTGGGGCAGTACTGTAGTACTGAAGTACTGTCTCCCGGGATGCAATCCTCATTTTACCCCAAATAAAACTTAACTCATGACTCTCACATTGTGCATTTTTTTTAAAGTCGACACACACATACCAATCAACTTGGGAGTGAATAAAATCTATTACATCCATGAAATGAGAAGTACAGAAACTTCCATCAAAGTGGTTTGAAATTTTCAGTTTTGCCACCACTTTAACAACACCATAATATACAAAAGAAGTGATAATTTTATGTATATGCTTTTAATAAAGGACTTAGGAAGATAAAGCTGGTCAGTATTTCTGGGTATTTCTGTAGCAAGACACATAGTTTAAAGAATATTATATATAATTACCTTGAGCAGATTGGTGGAAAAAAGGATTTGTAGCAAATTGGCAACTTGAGCTTAACTGCTGAAGTCCCCAGTGCTTTTCTTTTTCTGGCTCTCCAATCCATTTCATATATTACCAAGACCCAGGACCAGCTTTCCTGTTGTATCCCTTTGTTGATTTAGCCAGCAGGATGACAGTCATTATTTCTTAAATGCATCTTATCTTACTGTTTTTTTTTTTTTTTCCCTTTAACACCATACCCTACTAAGAGTCTATTTCCTAATACATTACATGTCTAACTCAATCTGCTGATGGCCCATATATCAGGCTGTTACATAGAATGCATTTAATAGTTTTGGACACTGTGTGGGACACAGCCCTAGCCCTTTTAGGGAAGTAAACAGTCATGGGTTGCATGCTATTAGGAGCCATCCATTCATTATTATATTACATAATACCTGCATGCAAAAGACTACAATTTAATATGGTACATTACAGCTCTGGTTAAAAAAATGCAGATGTACTATAACTCATAAACAATTTTCTACTGATTGGATGAAATTCATGAATTTTCTAAGAACATGAGACTTGTGGAAAGGTCTAACAATCTTGTCATGTGCCTTTGGTGATTGATAGAGGCACAGAACAGGTCTTTGGTGCCAACTGAGTACCTTAATTACTCCAGGAGCAGAAGTTCTAGAATGTATGAATGGAATATTCTTCACTTGCAGTGACTGTTGGACTTTTTTGTAAAGAAAGAGGACAGAGACTCATTCCTTTAAAGTATCTGCTCCTAATGACCAGGCAGCCTGCTTTGGGGGCACTGTGAGTGTGCAAATATGTATAGATATATATGTATGTGATGATATGTGAAAGGGATAGGCTTTGCATGACTGTTATTCTTATGAATTTGGGCCACATTAAATTTCAGATGCACATTTAAATAATGTATAGTCAATATTCTTATACTTACTTGGATTGTGCTTAAATCTTCATTAATCTCAATATCTACACTTTGTGTAATTTGGCATAAACATGAGGAAGCACATAGCACTTTCTTTTCTCTGGAAAAGACAGGCCTGAAAATGGGCTCTATGAGTGCCAGAGGGCAAAATGACCTGGGCTGATGCCACGTAGTGTGAAATAAATGTGTCATATGGGGCCAGAAGGGGAAAGAGGCACAAAATACATTTATATCATATAGAAAATAAGAATTGTATAAACTGCATACTTTCAGATTTTTGAAAGACTCTTCAGAAATGGTCCTGCTTTAGTTGCTCTCAATGTTCTAAGCTACTCCATGTTTATTCCAGTACTGGGAAGCCAAGTCACTTTAACAGTGCACTGGACGCGGCAACTGTGAGTTCTGTCCCAGACAGCTATGTGCTTTTGGAGGGTGCTTCATTTCTTTTGCCCTTAATTTTTCAGGTTTGTACCATGGGGAAAATAATTTCTATTCTGCCTCTTTCCAAGGACATTGTTAGAATGAATAGTAAGCTCTGCAAGAACAAATCATCAACGAGAGCAAGGAAGAAAGAATCGAGCACACTGATTTGTTTAGAAATACTGTTCTGGTTAAACTTTTAATTCTACCCCTGCAATGAAGGATATATAAGAGCACTGGGGAATTACATAGCACCTTTCACCTGTATGCCTAACAATGAGCATCTTTGTTTTGCAAATGGGGAAGATGGCTACTAAAGACTGGAGGATGAGATCCCACAGAAGTTATTGGAAATGGCCCCAAGGAAAAGCAAGCAAAGGAGCCAGATCAGGGTATGCTAATTATCAAACAAACCTCTTTGCTTTCTTTATAAATAATCAACCAACTGGGGCGTTGTTTAGGTACAGAAATCAATACACAATGACCTATAATGAGGACAGTATCAGAGTCTATAAACTAATAGAATAAAGATTTAGAGATAGGAATAGGGTTTCTTTATTTCCCTAAGTCCCCAGGTAAAACCCTGCTTTATTTGGCCTTTTGAAGACAGTGTGTCTGTAAGACATTAAACAATAATCTTTGCATTACAGCTTTCCTGAGCTTTACCCTCCAGTGCTTTTTTGTAGTTCCCTGACATTGTCTTTTATGACCTGATTTCTATGAGTGCTGATACACTCTATTCATTACATAAGTTATTGATTCCTTCCTGGATTTGAATCATAGATAGCAGCTGTTCTGCCTAAGCTCTTGGCAGAAGATGATGGACTAGATAGATTGCTTTGAGGCCTACTGGCTTTGGAGTAAGCAACAGTCCTACTTTTAGGAAAGGTGCATTTCTATATGAATATAAGGCAAGGCTTGTCAAACACAATGCCATGTGGATGATCAATACGTTTTCAAGATAAACCCAAACAAGAGAGTGTTTTGAAGGGAAAGAGGAAGGGGAAAAATCTTCTCATCTGAACATATATGATTTTATCATGAAACCCAGTGTGTAGAGTCTTCTAGGCTGGTTCTTGCCATTGGAGTTTGAAAAACAGCCCCTGGCACTAATAGATTTAGTCATGTATAGTATTCTCTCAGGTGAAATGATGGCCACAATCCATTTAATTTATGCTGAAAGTCTTCTCTTGACCAGAATTACCTAGAGAATTCAAATGAACGGGTTTTTCATTGCTTTAAGTAGCTGGACTATGCACATTCACAGCTCCACTGGAGCCTGAACACTGAATTGTTTGTGGCAGGCAACTCTTTTTTACTCAAAAAGGTTTCAGAGAATACTTTAGGAAACCTAACCCCTCTAGGATTTCAACAACTTGATATCAGTAAGGTGCCTCTAACTCACTGATCTCTGTAAGAGTTGGAACTTCTATTGTTAGCAGCTGTGCACTATGGCACTGACTGAGAAATGGAAACCATCAATACTCTTAGATATTATTATTATCATAGAGAAGCAGTATTACTGTCCATACTTACTGATTCAGGAACTAGAACTAAAAGAAAGGCTTATTATAAATAAGCTGGGAAATGGTTGTAAACTATCTTAATGGCTGCACTACTATTGAAACTAAACAAAAAAAAGAAGGAAAGAAAAAAAGAGAAAGAATTGATATATTACTATTGGATTTTTCACTATTTGTACACTAATTCCTGTTGTGAAAGAAAATCTTTAGTGCTAATCCTTAAGCTAATTTCAAATATGAAATTTTGTCCTTGTTAACAGTATTGTAATTAAACCAGAAAATCATCCTTAAACCCCTTAACAAAACCAATGGTCCATAACTTGAGCTTATAGTTTTTCTTTCATCGTAAGAGTAATTTGTGAAGGTTAAAATAAAGCTAGGTAGCAGAGAAAAGAATAAAAGTTATTGGAGAATTTTCCCACACTCTGGCATTAAAAGTCTTGAAAACTCTAATCGTTATGTTAAATAAAATGGAAATCTGATCTGGTCTCTATTAGCTGTGGTGCTTTCAGGAACACCACACATCTATGACAGAGAACAGGTTTTACATTGTTCAATTCCCAATCACAGACCTTGATCACAGTGTTGAATCTCCCTCTTAAATTTTAGGTACCTGATATAGGAAAAGGTGTTCACAGCTCAGCAAATATTTAGATTGCTATTTAGGAAAAAGATATGATTGAATAAAAAACTTCAGTTTTTTTAAACCTCAATTTTCACAACACAGCAGCAGAATTTTGTGTAAATATGTTGCACATATGTATGCTTATAAATGCACATGTGCACAAGCAGCAAACTTGTCTGATTCCCCTCAACAAAACAAAGACCTATAGATATGATTAACGGTCTTTCTAGGGGAGTTAAAGACTCCAAGGGAGTCTTTTGAGTTCCCCTTTACCTGACAAGAGGAATAAAAAGAGCCTCTGGAAAGATAAATATGTACTTTTAGGCTTTCACTGAGGGGAGGAGAGGAAATGAAGAAAGAAGTAGAGGAAGACTGGCTTGAATTAATTGCTACCAGATTGATGAGTTCAGCTAGTAAATTAGATAACTTATAAGTTCTGAAATCTATCTGCACAGCAAGTATTTGATGGGATGCTTTCAAATTGAAAAGTTTCAATCTGCCGTGGTGACTTATTTTGAAGATCAGAATGGTTTCCAACACTGAACTCTGTAAACTTCATTGGAGATGGAGGGTCCTGGGGATGAAAAAAAAAATGCACAAGTGAGCTTGAACTAGTGTAAATATTCACATGGTAACATTCACTGACAATAATATGCAACTGTTAAAATTATGTTGTTGAAGAGTATGAGTCAGCATTGAAAAATGTTAAGTGAAAAAAGCAGGGTGTAAAATTATATATACAATGTTATTTTAACCCAGAATTTTTATCTGGAACAAAAGACAGATGAAATACACTAAGCTGTTGAAAGTGGTGAATTCATGAGTAATTTATGTTCATTTTCTCTAATATTTCCCACATTTTCTCTAGTACATATACATAATTTGATAATGTAAAAATATTTATTTTTGAAATTCTCAAGAAATAACATAAGCTTTGAAATTGCACAATCTGAAATTTGAATTCTAACTTTGCCATTTACTATCTCTATAATTCTGGACAAATTAATTTCTTCATCTGTAAAACAAGCATAACAAAATCTACCAAAAACAACGTCTGGCATATAGTAGGTACTCAAGCAGCTATTATTAGTATAAGCCCTCTGGAAAACAATTTAGCCACATATATTAACAGTCTTTTAAAAAGTTCACACCAGTAATTTTGCTTCTAGGATCCTATCATACCACCACAATATTGTAAAGTAGTTAGCCTCCAGTTAAAATTAATAAATTAATTTAAAATATAAAAATGTATAATCAACACACAAAAAGAAAATGATTATAAATGAAGGAAAAGATTTATGTTTAAAGATATTATTGGCAACCTTACTCATAATAGTGAAAATTGGAATAAAATCTTAAGGTTGTACGGCAGAGAATTGGTTAAATAAACAAAAGTACCTTAATATAATGGAAAATTACTTGCAGCATTAGTGAAAAAAGCAGAATTCAAAACTGAACACAACATGGTCTCAATGTTTAAAAAATATATTCATAGAAAATATTGGATGGCATACAACAAAATGTCAACATAGTTATCTTTAGGTGGTGGGATTATATGTGATTTAAACTTTCTTAATAGTTTTCTCTCCTTTCTGTTATGTTTAATATACTTTCAAAACTATTTTCTCTCTCTCACACACATATATATGTGTGTGTGTATATATATATTTTTTTTTTTTTTTTGCTGTACCATATGGCTTCCAGGATCTTAGTTTCCCTACTAAGGATTGAACCTGGGCCAACTGCAGTGAAAGCACCTACTCCTAACCACTGAAATGCCAGGGAATCCCTTAATATATTGTTCATATTATAAAAACAATTTATGCTCATCATAGAATAACTGGAAAATGTAGAAAGGCATAAAGAAAAAATGACCTGTAATTTCAGAAACTGTCTTCTACACCCTCTCCTTCTCCTTCATTTATTTGACATATGTTTATTGAATACTTACCATGTTCCAGGCATTATGCTAGAGGCTGGCACTAAAATGTGCACAAGACATAGTGACTGCCCTCAAGGAACTTATAATTTAGTTTTAGAGACAACAAGTAAGTAGGCTATTATAGAATGGGATAAAAGGGCTCTCATAAAGTCATTCTCTCTCTCTCTTTAGTTGCTCAGTCACGTCCAACTCTTTGTGACCCCACGGACTGTAGCCTGTCAGGCTCCTCTGTCCACAGAATTCTCCCAAAAGGGACATAAGTCAATGATAAACCCATGTAAATGATGTGGAAGCTGAAATCTAGAGAATAAGTACTATATATCCAGCTGAGGTAGACTGGAATGGAGGAGATGGAGGTTGCTGAAGAAGCATCCCAATCGTGAGAGGCAGTAGGGGGATGTTTGAGGGGCTGAAGGAAGTTGAGATGTGGTTCAAGTGCAGAGTATGGGGATAAAACTAGTGGAGAGGAAGCTTCAGAGTTGAGAATCTGGAGAGATGAGCAGGGGCCGGATCATAAAAGGGCTTGTAAACCATGTTAAGGAATTCAGACTCTGTTGAAGCCAATAAAACAGCCATTATACAGACTTAAATTTTTCATCATTCTAGTTGCAATGTGGAGAATGGACTGGAAGGGGCAAAACTGGAAGCAGGAAAATCAGTTAAAAAGCTATTGCAGTAATACAGGTTACAAACACATGCTCTGGAGTCATGGTAATCTAACTAGAAAAAGTACATAGCTTCCAGAGTAAAGTAAAGCTTCCAGAGCTTTACTTTAAGAAGTAAAATTAATATACTTCAGTGGATAATTAGATGTGAATGGCAGATGAAGAAGGAACAAAACAGGAAATGAGTTTTGGGGTAGGTGAAGTTGAAAGGCACTTGGTTATTCATGTCTGGAACTCAGGAAAGAGTTCTGGGCTGGAGATACATATTCAGTAGTTATCATCATATATATGCCCTTTAGCTAAGAAATGGACAGATTCCCTAAGGAATGAGTAGATTTATGTGATGCACGGGAGATAACCTAGCAAAGTTTGGGAAGACACCATCTTCAGATGTCTGATGGTAGGGATGGGGGGAAGAAGGGTGTAGAAAGCTGTAGAGAAGCATGAGAGAAGGATTGTTTTTAACTTTTAAATTTAAATAGAGTCAAATTAACTTTTGTGGGTTTACAGTTCTGTGAAATTTTATACATGCATAGAATCTTGTAAACACAGTCTCAGATAGAATGCAGAACTTCCTCTGATCCCTAAACCTGGCAACCACTAATCTATTTTCTCTCTATGTATTTTTGCCTTTTCCAAAATTTCATACAAATGGAATCATACAGCACAAAGACTTCAGAAATATTTTTGTTTTTAAATTGCAGTATAGTTGACTTCTTAGTTTCAGGTATACAACATAGCAATTTGAAATCTTTATAGATTATACATGATACAAAGGATACTGCAATATTATTGACTACATTCCTTGTGCTAGGAACTGGGTTTTTTCACTTAGAATAATGAAGTTTTAGGTTCACAAATGGTGGCTCAGAGGTAAAGAATCCTCCTACTAAGCAGGAGACATGAGTTCGATAGGTAAAGAATCTGCCTGCCAAGCAGGAGACACAGGTTTGGTCCCTAGGTCGGGAAGATCTCCTGGAGAAGGAAATGGCAACCCACTCCAGTATTCTTGCTTGGAAAATCCCATGAACAGAGGGGCCTGGCGGGCAACAATCCATTGGGTCACAAAGAGTTGGACACGACTTAGCAACTAAAGAGTAACAGCATTATTTCTGTTGTTGTTGTTCAGTTGCTAAGTCCTGTCCGACCCTCTGCAAATCCATGGACTGCAGCATACCAGGCTTCCCTGTCCTTCATTATCTCCTGGAGTTTGCCCATATTCATGTCCATTGATTCAGTGATGCTATCTAACCATCTCATCCTCTGCCACCTTCTCCTTTTGCTATCAATCTTTCCCAGCATCAGGGTCTTTCCAGTGAGTCAACTCTTCACATAAGGTGGCCAAAGTAATGAAGTTTCAGCTTCAGCATCAGTCCTTCCAATGAATATTCAGGACTGATTTCCTTTAAGATGGACTGGTTGGATCTCCTTGCAGTCCAAGGGACTCTCAAGAGTCTTCTCCAGCACCACAATTCAAAAGCATCAATTCTTCAGCGCTCAACCTTCTTTATGGTTCAACTCTCTCATCTGTACGTAACTACTGGGAAAACCATAGCTTTGGCTATCAGGACCTTTGTTGGCAAATTGATGTCTCTGCTTTTTAATATGCTGTCCAAGTTTGTAATAGCTTTTCTTCCAAGGAGCAAGCATCTTTTATTTTAAGAGCTGCAGTCACCATCTGTAGTGATCCTGGAGCCCAAGAAAATAAAATCTGTCACTGTTTCCACTTTTCCCCCATCTATTTGCCATTAAATGATGGGACCAGACACCATGATCTTAGTTTTTTGAATGTTGAGTTTTAAGCCAGCCTTTTCACTCTCCTCTTTCATCCTCATCAAGAGGCTCTTTAGTTCCTCTTCACTTTCTGCCATTAGAGTGGTATCATCTGCATATCTGAGGTTGTTATTTCTCCCAGCAATCTTAATTCCAGATTGTGATTCATCCAGCCTGGTATTTGGATGATACATTCTGCATATGTTAAACAAGCAAGGTAACAATATACAGCCTTGTCGTACTCTTTTCCCAATTTTGAACCAGTCCATTGTTCTATGTCCGGTTCTAACTATTGCTTCTCGACCTGCATACAGGTTTCTCAGGAAACAGGTAAGGTGGTCTGGTATTCCCATCTCTTTAAGAATTTTCCACAGTTTGTTGTGATCCACACAGTCAAACGTATTAGCATAGTTAATGAAGCAGAAGTAGATATTTTTCTGTAACTCTCTTGCTTCTCTATGATCCAACAGATGTTGGCAATTTGATCTGTGGTTCCTTTGACTTTTCTAAGCCCAGCTTATACATATCTGGAAGTTCTCAGTTCATGTTCTGCTGAAGCTTAGCTTGAAGGATTTTGAGCATTACCTTGCAAGCATGTGAAATGAAATTGTGCAGTAGTTTGAACATTCTTTGGCATTGCTCTTTGGGATTAGAATGAAAACTGACCTTTTCCAATTTTGTGGCCACTGCTGAGTTTTCCAAATTTGCTTGCATATTGAGTGCAGCACTGTAACAGCATCATCTTATAGGATTTGAAATAGCTCAGTTGGAATTCCATCACCTCCACTAGCTTTGTTCATAGGAGTGCTTCCTTAGGTCCACTTGACTTCACACTCTGGGATGTCTGGCTGTAGGTGAGTGATCATACCATCGTGGTCATCGGTATCATTAAGACCTTTTTTGGTGTAGTTCTTCTGTGTATTCTTGCCATCTCTTCTTAATCTCTTTGCTTCTGTTAGGTCCTTACTGTTTCTGTCCTTTATTATGACCATCCTTGCATAAAATATTCCCTTGATATCTTAAATTTTCTTGAAGAGTTTTCTAGTCTTTCCCATTGTATTGTTTTCTTCTATTTCTTTGCATTGTTCACTGTGTTGCTGTAAGTATCAATTGTTCATTACATTTGATTTCTGAGAAGTATACTTTGTTTACTCTTTTATCCATTGAAGGACATTTGTGTTGTTTTATGGGTTTGGTTTGGTATCAATAAAGCTGCTATAACCATCCATATATACATTATTGGGTGAACACAGGTTTTCATTTTCTAGGGGAAATATTCAGGAGTAGCATTACAGGGTCATATGGTATGTGTGTGTTTAACATTGTAAGAAATTTTATAAAGACCTGACAAACTATTTTGCAGAGTGCCTGTGCTGTTTTGCATTCCCACTAGTAGGATAATTCCAATTCTTCTGCATCTTTGACAGCACTTGGAATTATCACTACATTAAAAAAAAAAAAAGCCCATTCGAGTATGGGTATAAAGGAATCTCCTTGTGGTTTTAATTTGAATTTTCCTAATGGCTAGTGATACTGAGCAATTTTTCTGCCCCCTGCCTCTAATGAATAGCTGTCTTTTAAAAGTAACTCCATTGCCATATTACCAATTTTCAAATGTGAATGACTATTTATATTTTAAGAAAGACTTTTGGCATTAATTTCTTAGAATATTCACAGTCAATTTTAATTTAATTAAAATATTATTGATGTACAATATTATGTTAGCTTCAATGTACTACCTGGTGATTTGATATTTGCATATATTATGAAACTATCAGTATGATAAGTCTAGTAACCATCTATTGCCCTACAAAGTTATTACAATATTATTAAAATATTCATATTTATGGCCAGTGTTTCTTTATTGATTTTGTGTGTGGATGGTCTACCTGTTGGTGTAAGTGGGGTGGTAAACTTCCCTAAAATTTTTGTGTTACTGCTCCTTTATGTTTGTTAATATTTGCTTTATGTATTTAGATGCTACTATGTTGAGTACATATATATTTATGATTGGTATATCTCATTGTTGGATCGATCCATTTATCATTATGTGATGTCCTCCTTTGTCTCTTGTTACACACGTTGTTTTAAAAGTCTGTTTTGTCTGATGTAAGTACTGCTACCCCAGCTTTAAGTTTCTATATGCATGGAATACATTTTTTCATCTCCTTAATTTCAGTCTGAAGTTGAATCTCCTTTAGGCAGCATATATATGGGTCTTGTTTTTTTTTTTTTTTTTTTAATCCATTCAGCCACTGTATGTCTTTAGAGTATAGCATTTAATCCATCTACATTTAAAGTCACTATTGATAGGTACATACATAATGCCATTTTGTTAACTGTTTTGGGGGTTGTTTTGTAGTTCTTTTGTTGTTCTTGTTGTTCCCTTCTTCTTTTGTTGTATTCCCTATGATTTAACAGCTATCTTTAATGTTTCTCTTTTTTGTGTATGTATCTGTTATATGGTTTTGGTTTGTAATTACCATGAGGTTCATAGATAACACACTCTCTCTCTGTCTCCTCTCTCTCTCTCTCTCTGTATATATATATATATATGATTAAGTTGACAACCTTTTAAGTTAAAATACATTATAACCATCATATATTTTTATTCCTCCCTACCCCATTGTTAATGTTTATGGCATCATATTTTACATCTTTTTTGTTTTGTGTATTCCACAACTACATTTTGTGGATATGGATGATTTTATTACTTTTGTCTTTTAACCTTCCTACTAGCTTTACAACTGGTTATTCTGCTATCTTTACTGCACCTTTGCCTTTACCAACAAGATATTTTTCTTTCATATTTCTAGTTGTGGCCTTAAAAAATCTATTTATTTATATAATTGGAGGATAATTACCTTACAATATTATGATAGTTTCTTAAAAGTTTATTTATTTTAATTGGAGGCTAATTACTTTAAAATATTATATTGGTTTTGCCATACATTGACATGAATCAGCCATTGGTGTACATGTGTTCCCCATCTTGTACCCCCCTCCCACCTTCCTCCCCATCCCATCCCTCAGGGTCATCCCAGTGCACCAGCCCTGAACACCCTGTATCATGCATCGAAACTGGGCTGATGGTCTGTTTCACATATGATAATATACACGTTTCAGTGCTATTCTCTCAAATTATCCCACCCTCACCTTCTCTCACAGACTCCAAAAGTCTGTTCTTTACATCTGTGTCTCTTGCTGTCTCACATATAGGGTCATCATTACCATCTTTCTAAATTCCATATATATGCGTTAGTATACTGTATTGCTGTTTTTCTTTCTGGCTTACTTCATTCTGTATAATAGGCTCCAGTTTCATCCACCTTATTAGAACTGATTCAAAGGCATTCTTTTTAATGGCTGAGTAATATTCCATTGTGTATATGTACCACAGCTTTCTTATTCATTCATCTGCCGATAGACATCTAGGTTGCTTCCATGTCCTGACTATTGTAAACAGTGCTGTGATGAACACTGGGGTACATGTGTCTCTTTCAGTTCTGGTTTCCTCAGTGTGTATGCCCAGCAGTAGGATTCCTGGGTCATATGCCAGTTCTATTTCCAGTTTTTTAAGGAATCTCCACACTGTTCTCCATAGTGGCTGTACTAGTTTGCATTCCCACCAACAGTGTAAGAGGGTTCCCTTTGTTCCATACCCTCTCCAGCATTTATTGTTTGCAGACTTTTTGATAGCAACCATTCTGACAGGCATGAGATGGTACCTCATTGTGGTTTTGATTTGCATTTCTCTGATAATGAGTGATGTTGAGCATTTTTTCAGTTGTTTGTTAGCCATCTGTATGTCTTCTTTGGAGAAATGTCTGTTTAGTTCTTTGGCCCATATTTTGATTGGGTTGTTTATTTTTCTGGAATTGAGCTATAGGAGTTGCTTGTATATTTTTGAGATTAATTCTTTGTCAGTTGCTTCATTTGCTATTATTTTCTCCCATTCTGAAGGCTGTCTTTTCACCGTGCTTATAGTTTCCTTTGTTGTGAAGAAGCTTTTAAGTTTAATTAGATCCCATTTGTTTATTTTTGCTTTTATTTCCAATAATCTGAGAGGTGGGTCATAGAGGATCCTGCTGTGATATTGGTCGGAGAGTGTTTTGCCTATGTTTTCCTCTAGGAGTTTTATGTAGTTTCTGGTCTTATGTTTAGATCGTTAATCCATTTTGAGTTTATTTTTATGTACGGTTTTAGAAAGTATTCTAGTTTCATTCTTTTACCAGTGGTTGACCAGTTTTCCCAGCACCACTTGTTTAAAGAGTTTGTCTTTTCTCCATTGTATATTCTTGCCCCCTTTGTCAAAGTTAAGGTGTCCATAGGTGCTTGGATTTATCTCTGGGCTTTCTATTTTGTTCCACTGATCTATATTTCTGTCTGTGTGCCAGTACCATACTATCTTGATGACTGTAGCTTAGTAGTATAGTCTGAATTCAGGCAGGTTGATTCCTCCAGTTCCATTCTTCTTTCTCAAGATCGCTTTGGCTATTCAAGGTTTTTTGTATTTCCATACAGATTGTGAAATTATTTGCTCTAGTTCTGTGAAAAATACCGTTGGTAGCTTGATAGGGATTGCATTGAATCTATAGATGGCTTTGGGTAGTATACTCATTTTCATTATATTGATTCTTCCTATCCATGAACATGGTATATTTCTCCATCTATTTCTGTCATCCTTGATTTCTTTCATCAGTGTTTTATAGTTTTCCATATATAGGTCTTTTGTTTCTTTAGGTCAATTTATTCCTAAGTATTTTATTCTTTTTGTTGCAATGGTGAATGGAATTGTTTCCTTAATTTCACTTTCTGTCCTCTCATTGCTAGTGTATAGGAATGCAAGGGATTTCTGTGTGTTGATTTCATATCCTGCAACTTTACTATATTCACTGATTAGTTCTAGTTAATTTTCTGGTGGAATCTTTAGGGTTTTCTATGTAGAGGATCATGTCATCTGCAAACAGTGAGAGTTTTACTTCTTCTTTTCCAACCTGGATTCCTTTTATTTATTTTTCTTCTCTGATTGCTGTGGCTAAATCGTCCAAAACTATGTTGAATAGTAGTGGTGAGAGTGGGCACCTTTGTCTTGTTCCTGACTTTAGGGGAAATGCTTTCATTTTTTTCACCACTGAGGATAGTGTTTGCTGTGGGTTTATCATATATGGCTTTTATTATGTTGAGGTATGTTCCTTCTATTCCTGCATTCTGGAGGGGTTTTATCATAAGTGGATGTTGAATTTTGTCAAAGGCTTTCTCTGCATCTGTTGAGATAATCTGGAGAAGGAAATGACAACCAACTCCCCTATTCTTTCCTGGCAAGTCCCGTGGACAGAGGAGCCTGGTGGACTGCTGTCCATAAGGTCACACAGAGTTGGACACAACTGAAGCAATTTAGCATGCATGCATGCATTGGAGAAGGAAATGGCAATCCACTCCAGTGTTCTTGCCTGGAGAATCCCAGGGGCAGAGGAGCCTGTGTGGGCTGCCGTCTATGGGGTCGCACATGAGTTGGAAACGACTGAAGCGACTTAGCAGCAGCAGCAGCAGCATTGAGATAATCATATGGTTTTTATCTTTCAATTTGTTAATGTGGCATATCACATTGATTGATTTGTGAATATTGAAGAATTCTTGCATCCCTGGGATAAAGCCCTCTTGGTCATGATGTATGATCTTTTTAATATGTGGTTGGATTCTGTTTGCTAGAATTTTGTTAAGGATTTTTGCATCTATGTTCATCAGTGATATTGGCCTGTGGTTTTCTTTTTTTGTGGCATCTTTGTCTGGTTTTGGTATTATGGCGATGGTGGCCTCATAGAATGAGTTTGGAAGTTTACCTTCCTCTGCTATTTTCTGGAAGAGTTTGAATAGGATAGGTGTTAGCTCTTCTCTAAATTTTTGGTAAAATTCAGCTGTGAAGCCTTCTGGTCCTGGGTTTTTTTGTTGTTGTTGTTGGAAGATTTCTGATTACAGTTTCGATTTCTGTGCTTGTGATGGGTCTGTTAAGATTTTCTATTTCTTCCTGGTTCAGTTTTGGAAAGTTATACTTTTCCAGGAATTTGTCTATTTCTTCCAAGTTGTCCATTTTATTGGCATATAGTTGCTGATAGTAGTCTCTTATGATCCTTTGTATTTCTGTGTTGTCTGTTGTGATTTCTCCATTTTCATTTCTAATTTTGTGGATTTGATTCTTCTCCCTTGTTTTCTTGTGAGTCTGGCTAATGGTTTGTCTATTTTATTTATCTTCTCAAAGAACCAGCCTCTAGGTTTGTTGATTTTTGCTATGGTCTCCTTTGTTTCTTTTGCATTTATTTCTGCCCTAATTTTTATGATTTTTTTCCTTCTACTAACCCTGGGGTACTTCATTTCTTCTTTTTCTAGTTGCTTTAGGTGCAGAGTTAGGTTATTTATTTGATTTTCTCTTGTTTCTTGAGGTAAGTCTGTATTGCTATGAACCTTCCCCTTAGCACTGCTTTTACTGAATCCCACAGGTTTTGGGTTATTGTGTTTTCATTTGTTTCTATGTATATTTTGATTTCTTTTTTGATTTCTTCTGTGGATTGTTGGTTATTCAGAAGAGTGTTGTTTAGCCTCCATATGTTTAATAGATTTTTTTTCTCCCTGTAGTTGACATCTAATCTTACCACATTGTGATCAGAAAAGATGCTTGGAATGATTCCATTTTTATTTTTTTTTAATTTACCAAGGCGAGACTTAAGGCCCAGGATGTGATCTATCCTGGAGAAGCTTCCATGTGCTCTTGAGAAAAAGGTGAAATACATTTTTTTTGGGTGAAAGTCTTATAGATATCAATTAGGTCTAACTGGTCCATTGTATCATTTAAAGTTTGTGTTTCCTTGCTAATTTTCTGTTTAGTTGATCTATCCATAGGTGTGAGTGGGGGTATTAAAGTCTCCCACTATTGTGTTACTGTTAATTTCCCCTTTCATACTTGTTAGCATTTGCCTTACATATTGCAGAATATTGTGATCGTTTTTGCCATACATCAACACGAATCGGTTATAGGCATGTGTGTGTCCCCTCACTCCTTTTTTTGCTTAGAGGAGTGCCTTTAACATTTCTTCTTAACCTGGTTTAGTGGTGCTGAACTCTTTCTACTTCTGCTTGTCTGAAAAATTATTTATCACTTGTTTAAATCTGAATGAGAACTCTGGACGGTAGAGCAGTATTGGTTGTAACTTTTTTCCTTTCATCATTTTGAATATATTGTGCCAATCCCTTTTGGCCTGCAGAGTATCTTCTGAAAAGTCAGATCGCTTTATGTGAGTTCCCTTGTATATAGCACATTGCTTTCCCTTGCTGCTTTTAAGATTCTTGTTTTAATTTTTCCCTTTAAATATAATGTGTCTTGGTGTGTACCTTTTTGCATTCATCTCATTTGGGATGCTCTGTGCTTTCTGGATCTGGTTGTCTGTTTCCTTTCCCAGGTTAGGGAAGTTTTCAAGTATTATTTCTTCAAATAAGTTCTCTAACCCTTTATCTCTTCTTTCTGTGACCCATATAATGAAAATGTAGTATGCTGATGTTGTCTCAGAGGTCTCTTAAACAATTCTCCCCCTTTTTTAAAGCTCTTTTTTCTTTTTCCTCTTCAGCTTGTGTGATTTCTACTATGTGTCATCCAGATTGCTGATCCATTCTGCTGTGTCATCTAATATATTGTTGACTCCTTCTAGTGTTTTTTTATTTAAGTTATTATATTCTTCAAATGTATTTGTTTCTTCTTTGTATTTTCTAACCCTTTGTTGAAATTTTCACTGTGTTAACCCATTCATCTCACGAGTTTGTTGAACATCTTTATGATGATTACTTTGAACTCTTTATCAGGTAGTTTGCTTATCTTCATTTCATTTAGCTCTTCTTCTGGGGTTTCATCTTGTTCCTTTGTTTGGAACAAATCCTTCTGTCAGTTCATTTTGCCTAATTTGCTATTTTTATTTCTATGTATTTGGTAGGTTGGTTATGTTTCTTAATCTTGAAGTGACCTTATATAGGAGACGTCCTATGGAGCCCAGCAGCGTGCTTCCCTCAGATCACCAGTGCTATATGTTCTAGGGGTGCCTCCTATGTGGGCTGCATGTGCCCTTCTCTTGTGGTAGGGCTAAATACTGTGGGTGTGTGCGTGGGTAGGTCTTGATCCCAGTATAGTTAGCTATGAGGCCATGCCTTTTGCAGTGGCTGTGGGCCTACTGAAATGTGGGATAGGCTTCCCACACAGTTGGCTCTGTGGCCCAGGGAGGGTTGGAGTTGCTGCCAGCCTACTGGTAGGTGGAGTTAGAAATCCCTGTGATTGTTTGCGTGGCTTGAGGGGACTTGGTGCTGGTGCCAACCTGTTATTGGGTGAGGCTGAGTCCCCAGTACAAACAGGCTGGTAGGAGGATTCCAAAATGATGCTTCCCAGTGCTGGTTTTATCAGAATGAGGTACTCTAAATGGCTGCCACCACTGTCTCCATTCCCCAGGGTAAGTAGCAGTTGCCCTCTGTCTCTCTAGGAGTCTCTCCAAGATCAACAAGTGGGTCTGACCCAGGCTCCTTTCAAACTACTGCTTCTATCCTGGGACATTGGGTATGTGGGACTTTTTGTGTGCCTTTTAAGAGCAAAGTCTGTTTCCTATAGCTTTCCAGCTCTTTCACCCTAAGTCCTGGTAGTTTTCAATATTAGATGTTCTGTGAGCTCATCTTGCCAGTGTGGGATCCCCAGGCTGGGGAGACTGATTTGGGAATCAGATCCCTTGCTCCTTGGGGAGAATTTCTATGATTGTTATATTTCTCCCATTTGTGGGTCACTCACCTGAAGGTGTAGGTCCTGGCTGTACTGCCTCTGCCCCTCCCACCTGTCTTATTGTGGTTCCTTCTTTATGTCTTTAGTTGTGGGAAAATTTTCTGCTAGTCTTCAGGTCATTCTCAGAGAATTGTAGTAGTTGTAATTTTCCTGTGTCCATCAGAGGAGATGAGATCAGGGTGTTCCTACTCTGTCATTTTGGCCACCCCATTAAGCATTTTTTCTTATGCTTATTTCCACTTTTGGTGAAATATCCATTCAAACCTTTTGCTCATTATTTTATTGTGTTTGCTTTCTTACTTTTGAGATTTTAGAGCATTTAACATAATCTAGATACAAGTCCTTTATCAGACATGTGTTTTGCAAATATTTTCCCTCAGTCAGTGGCCTGTCTTTATTTTCTTAACAATGATTTTCTCAGAGAATACATTTTTAATTTTGTTGAAGTCCAACTTGTAATTTTTTTCTTTCATGTATAGTACTTTTGATATCATATCTCAACTTGTAATTTTTTTCTTTCATGTATAGTACTTTTGACGTCATATCTAAGAACTATTTGCTTAACTCAAAGTAATAAAGATTTTCTCCTAAATTTTCTTCTGAGATTTTTACAGTTTTGCATTTAGGTGTATGATCATTTTGAATTAAATTTTGTACATGTTGTGAGCTGTAGGTGTAGGTATGTCCAATTATTCTATCACTGTTTGTTGAAGACTGTATGTTCTCCACTGAATTACCCTTGTATCTTTGTGTAAAAATCAGCTGAACATCTTTATGTGTCTATGTAGTTTATTTTTTATTCTGTTCCATTGGTTCATAGGTCTGTTCCTTTGGTTAATATCACACTGTCTTGACTACTATAGCATTATAGTATGTCTTAAAATTGGAAGTTTGAGTCCTTCAATTTTGTATTTTTTTTCAGAATTGTTTTGACTATTCTAGTTTCCTTACGTTTACATATAAATTTTAGTGTCAGCTTGTCTATCTATACAAAAAACTTTAACTAAAATTAAAATCTGAATTAGGATTATATTAAATGTCTATAAATTTTGGGAGTATTGACATCTTAATTATACGGAATCTTCTGACCCATAAGCATAGTATATATCTCTGTTTATTTAGGTCTTCCATGCCTTTTTCATCAATGTTTTATAAGTTTCAGCATATAGATATTATGTGTGATTTGTTAAATATATATCTAGTTATTTACTTTTTTTGAAGTTATTGTGAATGGTATTGTATTTTTGATTTTGGTTTCCCAATTGTGCAATGCTAGTATATAGGAATATAAATAGATGTTTGTCCATTGATCTTGTGTGCTGTGAACTTGATAACTTACTCATTAGTTCTAGGAGTTTTTGTAGATTCTTAATGTAGACAATCATGACATCTGCAAAGAGAGATAATTTTACTTCTTTTCCAATTATAGTGACTTTTATTTCCTTTCTTAGCCCTATTTCATGTGTTAGGTGGAGAAGGCAATGGCAACCCACTCCAGTATTCTTGCCTGGAAAATCCCATGGATGGAAGAGCCTTGTAGGCTGCAGTCCATGGGGTCGCTAAGAGTCGGGCACGACTGAGCGACTTCACTTTTACTTTTCACTTTCATGCATTGGAGAAGGAAATGTCAACCTACTCCAGTATTCTTGCCTGGAGAATCCCAGGGACAGAGGAGCCTAGTGGGCTGCCATCTATGGGGTCGCACAGAGTCGGACATGACAGAAGCGACTTAGCAGCAGCAGCAGCAGCAGCATATGTTAGGACTTTCCTATGATATGGAATGACAGTGATAAGAGAGACTATATGAAGTTGTGGTTAACAAAGGAAAGAACTACTGGTAAACAGTGAAAACTTATCAGATCAGTTTAAGTTGAAGGTCACAAATGTGTAGTCTCAGCTGTGTTATTTCTAATCAGTTGCAGTGAGTATTTATAACCAGTTGTATTATTTTTGTAGTAGTTCTCAGCAGCCTGAGTATAGAAATGGAGAAGGCAGATGGCTGGATTTGATCTGGAGTTTGGATTTTTGCTGGCTAAAGCAATGAAGTTAGGGAGAAAAGAATATTGCCGAGAGAGAGGTTGAAGTGTTAAGGCTTGACAGAGAAGGAAGTAATCCATGTAAAAAGTTTGTTTTTACTTATATTTTGATATAATTCCTTTCAGTGTTTCCCTACATACATAGATATATTTTAATACTTAAAACTTTTATATTAAAATTAAAAATACTATTCTATAATGTTTTCAAGGTCCATCCCATGTTGTAGCATGCATTTCTTTGGTTGCCAAATGGCATTCCATTGTACAGATATACTGCATTTTGTTTATCTATTCATCAGTAGATGGATATTAGTGTTTCCGTTTTTTGGGTATTATGAATAGTGCTGCTGTGAGCATTCATGCAGGAGTTTTTGGGCATATGATTTTCATTTTTCTTGGTTATATACAAAGAAGTGGAATTGCTGGGGCGTATGGTAATTTTAGACATGAACAATGGACATGAACTTGGGCAAACTCTGGGAGATGGTGAGGGACAGAGAGGCCTGGCATGCTGTGGTCCATGGGGTCACAAAGAGTTGGACAGGACTTGGCAACTGAATGACAATAATGGTAATTTTATGTTTAACATACTAAAGGGCTTCCAAGCTGTTTTCCAAAGTGACTGCTCCATTCTGTACTGCCACCAGAAGTGTATGAAGGTTCTAATTTCTCCGAATCCCCACCAACACTTGTTATTATCTGTCTTCTGGATTATAGCCATCATCTGTTGTTGTTTAGTCACTAAATCTTTAGCAACCCCATGGACTGTGGCCCACCAGGCTTCTCTGTCCATGGGATTTCCCAGGCAAGAATACTGGACTAGGTTGCCACTTCCTTCTCCAGGGGGCTTCCTGACCCAGAAATTGAACCTGTATCTCCTGCATTGGCAAGTGGATTTTTTACCACTGAGCCACCAGGAAATCCCATGGATGAAGGAACCTGGTGGGGCATGGTCCATGGAGTTGCAAAAGAGTCAGATATGACTTAGTGACTGAACAACAATGACAATAGCCATTCTAGTGGTTATTAAATGGTATCTTGTTGTTTTGACTTGCATTCCTTAATAGGTAATGATGTTAAGCATCTTTTCATGTGCTTATTGGTCACTTGTATGTGGAGAAATATCTATTCAAATCCCTTGCTCATTAAAATATGTATCATCTTTTTACCATAGAATTGTAAGAGCTCTTTATATTGATGTATTCTACATACAAATCTCCTATCAAATATTTGATTTACACATGTTTTCTTCCAAAAGATCACATATTGTATGATTCCATGGAATCATGGATTATATGGAATGTCCAGAGTAGGCAAATCTATAGAGATAGAAAGTAGATTAGTGGTTTCCTATAGGTGGGAGTGGAGGCATGGGGAGTAACTAGTAATGAGTATGGGGTTTCTTTTGTAGGCAATGAAAATGTTCTAAAATTGATTGTGGTAATGGTTATATGACTGTGAATATCCAAAAAACCACTGAATTGTACACTGTTGTGGTCAAATTACATGGTATGTGAACTATATCTCAGTAAACTTTTCAGAATTAAACTGCACTCATACAGCTTTTCCACATAATCTTATGAATTATTCTTCAAAATAATTACTTTTAACAGTACATAATAGTTCACCATAATGATTTGGTAATTTATTTCACCATTCCTATATTGTTAGATATTTAATTTTGTTTTCAATTTTCTGGTATTATAATAAATTGATGATGAATAGTCATGCAGATCTCTGATGACTTCATTAAAATTAAAATACATTTCTAAAATGTAGTTATCAGATAAAATTACATGAAATATTTAAGGTTTTTATATATGTTATATATTTTGCCCTCAAAAAATTATCTGTGAATTTAACCTTACATCATCAGCACCTGTTCTTGCCAACATTATAAAAATTGGCTTCTTTAGTAGACAAAAATTAATATCTAGGGTTATTTTAATTTGCATTTCTTTCTACTGAAGCTGAGTAATTTTCATGTTTTTAACTTTTATTTTGTTGATTATTCCCAACCTTTGTAGAATTTCCAACTGTTGTGTTGTTCCTTCTTTTACCGATTTGTAAGATCTTTGTAAATTGAGGATGCTAAATTGTGTGTTACAAAAAAATTTTTGTGTTACATATTTTGCAAATGTTTCTACAAATTTGACTTTTCATTTCAAAGAAAATATCATTGAGAATCAGTGTTTTTGTGTGTAAAAAATTATGGCAATAATTTTTTTTATACATAAAAATTTGAGAAAAAATGAAAAAATATGCTAGCCTTTGTTAATCATAAGTTGTAAATAGAGAGGTATTCACTTTATCCTTTATATTTTAATTTTTAAACTTTTCAAAAGAAAAAAAGAAAAACATGTATAAAATATCTAATAATTTAGAAATACATAACTTATTCAACCATTCTCCTATTGATAGACATTCAAGTTGTTTTCCATTTGGAGCTTTCACAAACATCACTGTAGTGATTATGTATAATTCTTAATATGTTGATAAACTTTGAAATGATTGTACCATTCTGCCTTCTCATGTTCCCACTTTTCTATTATTAGAACATGACTATGTTGTTCCCACAAAATTGATTAGTTAATTTATTTGAACAGGGTACAATGGGAAAAGCATTGCTTAAAGGCAATTTTGCTTACCTACAGAATCATATAAAAATGTATTTTATGGCTTCATATTTACCCAAGATATTATGAAAAAAGGGCATGGTCATATAAATTTTGAAAAAACTTATTCCACTTTTGGGGATTCACAAAACTGCTTAGCATATTATCAGTCTTGACAAGTACTGCACTAAAGACAAAGTTCCATGATCTGCATATAAGAAAATAACTTCAGTCATGCAACTTCAGGGGGCTACTACAATCCCCTCTTGGAGAGTGACAAAACTTATTTGCATAGTTCCTATGGTAAAGATAACTCTATAATATGGATGAAGGGTTTCCTAAATTTATTTCACCAAATAACTTTTCCCTGTTAACATCTACTAATATGTCAAAGAATACCCATAGTAAAATGCTAAAATAAGAAAATTAGGAAGATAAACACCATGGATAACTTAAATCTAAGTACGAGTACCACAAAAGTGTCAAACATTTCATTAGGACTTTGGATAAGAAGACAGATTTAATTCTTTCCTCTTTTAAACCTTTAATTATAAGTGAAGGTGCACAGTAAATATAGCAAATCAGGTTTTTAAATGTAGTACTATAGTAGAAAGGGCATAATCTGAAGTCAGACAGACCTCAGTTGCAGTGTTAGGTTATTTACATAGTAGCTAGATAGGTGGTTTAACTTCTTTGGACTTCAGGTTTCTCATTAAAATGGGGATAGTAACATTCACCTCGAAGAGTTGATGTGAGCATTAAGTGAGATAACATATGTCAAGTACACAGTAAAGTGACTGGCATATAGAAAATCTTATATAGCGTCTATACTGGTTCATAGTAGGGTTCTGTAAGGTAAAGAAGTGAAGACCTGAGAGCCAACAGATTGACGGCCTCTGAATAATTGCCAGATTTTTCATGGGAATAGAACTGGAGGCTTATCAGATCAGTTTCAAGCTCCACGGTATTTTTTTTTACTAAAAATTTTCCTTTGATACTAAATTACATTGAGTTTACTTACCTGTGAATGTTGCAAAGGGAAGGCTGTTTAGCTTTTCATTAGGTCAAAGAGAATCCCATGTGTAAGGCTGCCTACCACTGATGAACAAATTAATAGCATTTTGGGAGAGTGGGAGCATAGGGATTGTGTTTTTTGCTTGTTTATGGGTAAGAGTAGGTTTTTAACTGACATAATGGAGTCAGGCAAAAAAAACACACCTATGTGTAATCTTTTTCATTTCAGAGACCTGAAATGCAGCAGGACAAGAAGGCAAAAACCTAAACGAGATGTTTGACTGTTTCTGAATACCCTGGGGTCTTTTAGGCAAAGTTAATAGTGTGAGTTTGCAGGGAGTAAGGGCATCTTTTTCAGTACACTACACAGGGAACTTATGTATAGAACTTCTGCTTATGTTAATAATAAAAGATAGAATAATTTAACATCTTGTTTGCCTGGTGAGAATTTACTCCTTTTCTAGTTCAGCTCCCCAGACTGCTTCTTAGCAGTCCAGTTATTTCTCTATGTGCTTTTCTCAGAACACTGACCTGTTTGAGAGATGCAGGAGATGTAAAAGCTGCTATGTTTCTGTTTCCACGGCAAGAGATGATGATCCTTCTGGATAATCTGTAAGGTTGAAAAGTGAAGGTAAACAAATGTCCTTTCTCTTGTATGGCTGGGTATTCATTCATTGGCATACTTCCTTCTCAGGCAATCCCTGGAGGCAGCAGACATCTACAAATATCTAAAGACTGGTGTGTTATCTACTGAAGCGCTTGCAACCAGTCCAAGCATTCACATTTAAAGAGTAGTCAGCCTGCTGTACTATGCACTAAGATTATTTTATTTGTCAGCATTATCTGATCTATAATAGTGGCCAGTATTTGACTTAACTAGCTGTGATGACA
The DNA here is from genome assembly GCF_027580195.1 of Bos mutus. NCBI lineage: Eukaryota > Metazoa > Chordata > Mammalia > Artiodactyla > Bovidae > Bos > Bos mutus. The sequence continues at coordinate 66,762,629 of NC_091646.1, read as the reverse complement.
GCTTAACATCATTTGGCTTTAATGGAATATTTAGGCTTCCCTGGTGGCTCAGATGGTAAAGCATCTGTCTGCAATGCAGGAGACCTGGGTTCAATCCCTGGGTTGTGAAGATCCCCTGGAGAAGGAAATGGCAGCCCACTCCAGTATTCTTGCCTGGAAAATCCCATGGACCGCGGAGCCTGGTAGGCTATGGTCCAGGAGTTCGCACAGAGTCGGACACGACTGAGCAACTTCACTTTCACTTTACTTTCACTAACAAAATTACTCTGTTTTGTTATTCCACTGGACATAATTGAGATAGCTGTTATAGCACTTTAGGTGTTGGTGTGTTTTTAAAAAGGAATGATATATCTCGAAAATAAGAAGCTTTGGAATCAACAAGCAACATTATTTACAGTAGAGATTTCTTGTTTCCAATCCCCAGCCTATTGAGGAGCAAGTTCAGTTCAGTCACTCAGTTCTGTCTGACTCTTCGCCACCCCATGGACTGCAGCACGCCAGGCTTCCCTGTCCATCACCAACTCCCAGAGCTTGCTCAAACTCATGTTCATCGAGTTGGTGATGCCATCCAACCATTTCATCCTCTGTCGTCCCCTTCTCCTCCTACCCTCAATCTTTCCCAGCATCAGGGTCTTTTCCAATGAGTCAGTTCTTCGTGTCAGGTGGCCAGAGTATTGGAGCTTTGCTTCAGCATCCAATGAATATTCAGGACTGATTTCCTTTAGGATTGACCGGTTGGATTTCCTTGCAGTCCAAGGGACTCTCAAGAGTCTTCTCCAACACCACTGTTCAAAAGCAGCAATTCTTCAGCGCTCAGCTTTCTTTGTAGTCCAACTCTCACATCCATACATGACTACTGGAAGAACTATAACTTTGATAAACAGACCTTTGTCAGCAAAGTAATGTCTCTGCTTTTTAATATGCTGTCTAGGTTGGTCATAACTTTACTTCAGAGGAGCAAGCATCTTTAAATTTCATGGCTGCAGTCACCATCTGCAGTGATTTTTGAGCCTAAGAAAATAAAGTCTGTCACTGTTTCCATTGTTTCCCCATCTATTTGACGTGAAGTGATGAGACCAGATGCCATGATCTTGGTTTTCTGAATGTTGAGTTTTAAGCCAACTTTTCCACTCTCCTCTTTCATTTTCATCAAGATCTCTTTAGTTCCTCTTTGCTTTCTGCCATACAGGTGGTATCATCTGCATATCTGAGGTTATTGATATTTCTCCTGGCAATCTTGATTCCAACTTGTGCTTCATCCAGCCCAGAATTTCGCATGATGTACTCTGCTTATAAGTTAAATAAGCAGGGTGACAATATACAACCCTGAAGTACTCCTTTCCCAATTTGGAACCAGTCTGTTGTTCCCTGTCCAGTTCTAACTGTTGCTTCTTGACCTGCATACAGATGTCTCAGGAGGCAGGTAAGGTGGTCTGGTATCACCATCTCTTTAAGAATTTTACACAGTTCGTTGTGATCCACACAGTCAAAGGCTTTGGCATAGTCAATAAAGCAGAAGTAGATATTTTTCTGGAATTCTCTTGCTTTTTCTATGATCCAACTGATGTTGGCAATTTGATCTCTGGAGCCAACTTATGGAGCAAGATGGTGGAATAGAAGGACATGCACTCATCTTCTCCTGTGAGAACTCCAAAGTTGCAACTCGCTGCTGAACAACCATTGACAGGAGAATGTTGGATCTCATCAAAAAATGAAACCCCACATCCAAGGGCAAAGGAGAAACCCAAGCAAGACTGTAGGAGGGGCGAAATCATGTTTAGAATCAAACTCAATACCTTCCAGAGATGCTCAGTAGGCTCAAACAAAACCTTTTGTGCACCAGGACTCAGAGACCCCACAGAGACTGAGCCAGACCTGCCTTTGAGTGTTTGACTGTCTACTGTGGAGGCGTGGGTCAGCAGTGGCCTGCTGCAGGGGCACGGGCTCTGGGTGCAGTAGACCTGAGTCACACAGCCTGTGGCATAAGCCATCTTGGAGGAGTTCGCCATTAACCCCACCATAGAGCCACTGAGCAGACAACCCACAAACTGCAGAACAATGATACCAAAGAAATTCTTGTATTGTTAAGAAAGTTCTAGGATCCACAAGAGATTTCCCAACCTGGGGATCTGGCAAAGGGAATGAGAACCCCCAGGAATTTGACCTTGTAGGCCAGTGGGATTTGATTACAGAACTTACACAGGACTGGGGAAACAGACTCTTGGAGGGCACAAACAAAACCTTGTGCATACCAGGACCCAGGAGAAAGGAGCAGTGACCCCCACAAGAGACTGGCCCAGACTTGCCTATGAGTGTCCAGGAGTCTCCGGTAGACATGTGGGTCAACAGTGTCCTGCTGCAGGGTCAGGGGCACTGAATAAAACAGTGCATGAACAGGACCTTTTAAAGGAGGTCACCATTATCTTCATTACCCCTAATAGTTTGGTCTCAGGTCAAACAACAGGGAGGGAAGACAGTCCCACCCTTCAACAGAAAATTTGATTAAAGATTTACTGAGAATGGACCCACCCATGAAAAAGCCCCAGTTTCTTCCACTGTCAATCTCTCCCATCAGGAAGCTTCCATAAAACTCTTATCCTTATCAGAGGGAAGACAGGATAAAAATCACAATCAAAGAAAACTAATCAAACTGATCACATGGACCACAGCCTTGTCTAACTCAATGAAACTATGAGCCATGTCATGTAGGGCCACTCAAGATGGATGGGTCATAGTGGAGAGTTCTGACAAAACGTGGTCCACTGGAGAAGGGAATGGCAAGCCACTTCAGTATTCTTGTCTTGAGAACCCCATGAACAGTATGAAAAGGCAAAAAGATATGACACTGAAAGATGAACTCCCCAGGTCGGTAGACACCCAATACGCTACTGGAGAAGAGTGGAGAAATAACTCCAGAAATAATGAAGAGACAGAACCAAAGCGAAAACAATGCCCAGTTGCGGATGTGACTGGTGATGGAAGTAAAGTCTGATGCTATAAAGAGCAATATTGCATAGGAACCTGGAATGTTAGATCCATGAATCAAGGCAAATTGGAAGTGGTCAAATAGCAGATGGCAAGAGTGACATCGACATTTTAGGAATCAATGAACTAAAGTGTACTGGAATGAGTGAGTTTAATTCAGATGACCATTATATCTACTACTGTGGGCAAGAATCCCTTAGAAGAAATGGAGTAATCCTCATAGTCAATAAAAGAGTCTGAAATGCAATACTTGGATGCAGTCTCAAAAACAACTGAATGATCTGTGTTCATTTCCAAGGCAAACCATTCGATATCATGGTAATCCAAGTCTATGCCCCAACCACTAATGCTGAAAAAGCTGAAGTTGAACAGTTCTATGAAGACCTACAAGACCTTCTAAAATTAACACCAAAGATGTCCTTTTCATCATAGGGGACTGGAATGCAAAAGTAGGAAGTCAAGAGATACCTGGAGTAACAGGCAAGTTTGGCCTTAGAGTACAAAATGAAGGAGGGCAAAAGCTAACAGAGTTTTGCCAAGAGAATGCACTGGTCATAGCAAACACCCTCTTCCAACAACACAAGAGAAGACTCTACACATGGGCATCATCAGATGGTCAATAGCAAAATCAGATTGATTTTATTCTTTGCAGCCAAAGATGGAGAAGTTCTATTCAGTCAGCAAAAACAAGACTGGGAGCTGACTGTGGCTCAGATCATGAAGTCCTTATTGAAAAATTCAGACTTAAATTGAAGAAAGTAGGAAAAACCACTAGACCATTCAGTTATGACCTAAATAAAATCCCTTATGATTATACAGTGGAAGTGACAAATAGATTCAAGGGATTTGATTTGATAGACAGAGTGCCTGAAGAACTTTGGACAGAGGTTCATGACATTGTACAGGAGGCAGTGATCAAGACCATCCCCAATAAAAAGAAACGATAAAAGGCAAAATAGTTGTCTGAGAAGGCCTTACAAATAGCTGAGAAAAGAAGAGAAGTGAAAGGCAAAGCAGGAAAGGAAAGATATACCCATTTGAATGCAGAATTCCAAAGAATAGCAAGGAGAGATAAGAAAGCCTTCCTAAGTGATCAATGCAAAGAAATAGAGGAAAACAATAGAATGGGAAAGACTAGAGATCTCTTCTAGAAAATTAGAGATACCAAGGGAACATTTCACGCAAAGATGTGCACAAAAAGGTACAGAAATGGTATGGACCTAACAGAAGCAGAAGATATTAAGAAGAAGTAAAAATACACAGAAGAACTACATTAAAAAGATTTTCATGACCCAGATAACCATGATGGTGTGACCACTCACCTAGAGCCAGATATCCTGGAATGTGAAGTAGTGGGCCTTAGGAAGTATCACTAAGAACAAAGCTAGTGGAGGCAATGGAATTCCAGAATGGCACTGAAACATGTATAATATCATATATGAAATGAATCGCCAGTCCAGGTTTGATGCATGATACAGGATGCTTGGGGCTGGTGCACTGGGACAACCCAGAGGGATGGTATGGGGAGGGAGGAGGGAGGGGGTTCAGGATGGGGAACACGTGTATACCTGTGGCGGATTCATGTTGATGTATGGCAAAACCAATACAATATTGTAAAGTAATTAACCTCCAATTAAAATAAATAAATTTATATTAAAAAATAATAAAAATAAAATAAGCATACCAGTTAAAAAAATAGATTAGTAGTGAGGAACTACTATATAGCACAGGGAACTCTATTCAATATTCTGTAATAACCCATATAGGAAAAGAATCTGAAAAAGAATTGATGTATGCTATTTGTATAACTGAATCACTTTGCTGTATACCTGAAAGTAACACAACACTGTAAATTAGCTATGGTGGTGGTGGTTTAGTTGCTAAGTCATGTCTGACTCTTGTGACCCCATGGACTGTAGCCCACCAGGCTCCTCTGTCCATGGGATATTCCAGGCAAGAATACTGGAGTGGGTTGCCATTTCCTTCTCCAGGGGATCTTCCTGACCCAGGAATCGATCCTGGGTCTCCTGCATTGCAGGCAGATTCTTTACTGACTGAGCTATGAGGGAAGTCATAAATTAGCTATACTCCAATATAAAATAAAAATTAAATTAAAAAAGATGAAAAATTAAGGTAATAAGTGATGAAATGGCCAGAATTTGCTGTGGTAGTCAAATGGGATTTTATTCTATATATGTTTTATTACTTCAATCATTCATATGTTTATGAATTATTTATATTGTTAAAATTAATAAAAAGTCATAAGAACCACAGAAAATCTTCTCAGAACAATACATTGATCTGTCACTTTTCATTTGCAGATTTTTTTCTATGCATGTAGATACATTAATCTCATCAGAGAAATCTCTTTAATCTCTTGACTTCATAAAGGTGTTTCTTTACCTCATATGTTGCTGTACTAAAATAAGGCTGCTGCTGCTGCTGCTAAGTCGCTTCAGTTGTGTCCAAGTCTGTGCGACCCCATAGATGGCAGCCCACCAGGATCCCTGGTCCCTGGGATTCTCCAGGCAAGAACACTGGAGTGGGTTGCCATGTCCTTCTCCAATGCATGAAAGTGAAAAGTGAAAGTGAAGTTGCTCAGTCGTGTCCAACTCTTAGCAACCCCATGGACTGCAGCCTACCAGGCTCCTCCGTCCATGGGATTTTCCAGGCAAGAGTACTGGAGTGGGGTGCCATTGCCATCTCCAAAATAAGGCTGGCATCTACCTACTGTACAGCACAGGGTACTATACTCAGTATTTTGTAATAACCTACAAGGGAAAAGAATCAGAGTCAGCAGGGGGAGGTAAAAGGAGTTGCTTGTGTTAATAAGTTCTTTGGACTGGGTACGAGCTCCTTCCTTTTCTATCTATAGATTTGGCACCATTTTGTCTTACTTAGTCTTAGTGACAATGCCTTATTCTAAAACTGGACTTCTGGTAGAGAAATAACTAGATATCTAACTGGGGAAACATTTAGATAGGCTTGTTTCCCACCTCTTCTCCCCACCTCAAGCCTTTTCAGGTCCTTATTCAGCTGTATTCATTCCAGGTACAGTTTGTGATAACTACTGCAAGTTCCCACTCAAAATTTCTGTCAGTTACTACATTATTGGGACCAGCCTGGTACTAACAATATAAAGAAATGTTGGAGGCACAGAAGTAAGCATAATATCACATGGAGACAAAGAACAGGTGGCAATGGAATACATGACATGAGAACTTAACTTTTAGCTCTTCAAAAAATCTCAAGATGACTCAGTAATCTGATGGGAGAAACGTGGAGGGCAAAGTTCTGTTTATTTTTCCTTTAAGGGCTGCCTTTTAGAAAAGTATACTACATGGATGTGTAGCCTTGCTCATATATACTATCATTTATTTTTTCATGCATTAGAAAATTCTAAAGCAGAATGGGAATGAGATTTTAAAGAAAATTTAACCAATGTGCATGAACCAGGGTAGAGTTTTTGCCCAATGATTGCATCAATTCAAGAAAAGCACTACAAGTTATACTGGCAGAATTGTTCACAAACATGCTTATTATGTTTCCTGATCTATCTGATTGGTTATAAGTTATAATATCACAAACTGGCAAGAAACCTTTCAAGCTTTCATCTAATCTTACCTAAGCCACCTATATTTGCTAAACAAATCTGGCTATACTTGCCTTTCTCCATCCAAACGGCACTTATGAGGTTGACATGCTTGCATAATCTTTCTGTACACTATATTCCCACTACACTACATTAGTTGTGTTAACATAGCCTTTATTAGTCTGCTGAGTGGAGAAAAGACTTCCTTCTCAACCTACTTACCTCGGTTGTCATCCTCATTTTCTTCCCAGGGCTCTTCATTTGCTAGCAATGGGTTCTGCGATTCATTCATAGACCTCATAGGGAAGGAGTGTCCATCACCAGGGCTGGTGGGAAAATGAAGGCAGTGAGATCTTGCAGCCTAGACTATTTTATGAAGGTAATATCCCTATTAGAAGTAGGAGGGAGGTTCTTAGAAATATTTAAACCCTTTAGCTTATTGGCTAAAGTCAAACTGGAATAGGCTCTTATAATAGCATCATTTAGTTACTCTATTGCTCTCAATTTCTATATCTCATTTGTTTGTCTGAATCATGTTGACTGTTTTTGTTTTTAAGCAGCTTTTTAACTTGCTTCTCACAATGCCCAGTATAGCAAAATGCACATATAGCAAGTTTCATAAATATAATTTAATGATGATTCCAATTTATATCCCATTATATTATTGCTTTGGCTCTAAATTTTCAAGAAAAATTAGCAGATTCAGAGTCACTGAATTCACTGGAGATAAGCTACTGTTAATTGGTGATAAATAATAATGATGTCTGAATGCTCTGTTATTTCGCTTGTATGACAGAAAAGTTATTAAGGGCTGGGGAGAAAGCACCAGAGTGAGGCATTTCTTAGAGTGCAGATTCTGGGGGCCTATTATCCTACCTCAGAATTGATAGTTCCCTACAGAGGATGTAACTACACTGATTATAGGTGAGTGGGCTTTGATTTTTGCTCTTGTTCTTTATTTCAAAGGAGACTCATTGAAACTTCCCTTTGGTGGAGTGATTGTGTGTGTGTTTGTGTATGTATATGTGTGAGTGGGGTGTAAATAATTGCTGGTAATAGTTATTAATCAACATAATGCAGTAACACAGTTTTATCTTGTGATTATAGCCAGGGCAGTAGGATATACCACAGCTCTTAAATAAATGAACCTGTAAAATATTAACTGGTATAGAGGAACTATTAGGGCAATTCTCTTCATGAGAATTTTTTCTCAATTGCCAGCAAAGTTTCCTCAAATAAATTAACAAATGGATGTCTGAAGAATGGATCTAAAAGGGGACTGAAAGAAGGCTATAAGCTTTGCACCAGAGCTAGTTTGTTGATGGTAGTTTAATCTGGTACATGAAGTCACTCAGAGGACACAAGCTCATCTCTCCTTTATTGGTTTCCCTTCATTCTTGCTGAAATTATAAGAATTACCTACAGTCTCTAAATCAATCTTTGTTTGTTCTTACTTAAATTAAAAATTTTAATCCAAAACTATGAAAAGTGAAGACAAGAGAAATAATTTCTAAGACTATATTACACATAGCACTAAAAGCATTTGGGGGTATATTTTCCCTCTGTTGTTTCTTTTCTCTTTATATTTGTATATATAAAAAAACATAAGAATTCCATGTCTATTGTTCTACTAATTCCATTTCTGGGAATTTTGCTAAAGCTAGAGATAAACTAGACACAAAAATGTCCATTATGCTATTATTTCCAGCCAATAATTAGGTAACAACCTAAACATCTAACAATATGGGAAATATGTATATAGTTTGCTGTCTTTAGTCACTCAGTTATGTCCAACTCTTTGCGATCCCATTGACTGTACCCCACCAGGCTCCTCTGTCCATGGGATATATATCTATATATATATTTATATACACATATATATTTTCCCACTGGATGGAATATGATATAGTCAAAGGTAATGGTTATAAAGACTATGTCACAATAAGGGGAAATGTTCACTGTATTTTAAGTGAAAAATGTAAAATTCAAAATAGTATGTATACTGTGATTAAAAATACATACAAATATATATAGAAAAAATCGGTTGTTTACAAAATTCACTTATAAATGACTTGTACCAGCTTACACTGCCACAAACAAAGCATAAGAATGCTTATTTTATCACACCCTCACCTCCTGATTTATCTTCCCCGGTGGCTCAGCTGGTAAAGAATCCACCTGCCATGTGGGAGACCTGGGTTCGATTTCTGGGTTGGGAAGATCCCCTGGAGAAGGGAATGGCTACCCACTCCAGTATTCTGGCCTGGAGAATTCCATGGATTGACTCTTGCAAAGAGTCAGACATGACTGAGCGACTTTCACTTTCACTAACCTAGTAATAAAAAACTCGGGAAATAGAGTTTTACATTGAACAGATATCTGCTGCATAATTGAACAGATATCTGCTGCATAATACAGTCAAAATTAGATTGCCACTTCAAGTCATGGTCCCACATCAACTTCTTTCACTGGTAATAATTACCTACCTAGACCCAATAGGTATCAACCAGAACTTCTTATTATCTCCAAACACTTGCTGGATATTTTTGACGAAGCCAAGGTTGAACCCATTTTTCTCTGGGCCGCTCATAAACACTGGAGTACAGAAGGCCTCTATGAAAGGGCAGAGAAATTGAAGAAAAGAAGAGAGCAATAATCAGGACTATTATAATTTTACAGCTCTCCATGAACGTGACTTGTTTCTATGGTGTCTTTCTGCTGTGGTACCATAGGCCCCTCATTCTTAGTTATTGCTAAATAATTTAGTAAAAACTAGCATAATTGCTTTACTACAAAGCAAGTTTTTATTAAATGCAAAGAATTGGCACTCTTTTTTTTTTTAAGGCAGAAGAAACAGGATGATAGAAATCAATGAACGGTAATGGAAATAGTATGTATTTTGTACTGCATGTAAGGAGTGAAAGACCAAATCTGAGTGCTTTATTTGAATCTAAATTGTAATAACAGCCAAATGGTCTCTATATTTAGAGCTGGTGCCAAAATAATGACACATAAAGAGACAGTAATGACATTGATTTGGTTTTGAAACATTTCAGAAATGAAGATGTTCACACTGAAGCCTGCAATGTAAGAAGCTGAGTTTTACTCCAGAAAAAAAATCAATGAGTGAACTATAATCACCTCAATGACTATAGAAATTGGACCATGTTAGTCCACATTATTTTTAGATACACATTTATCCCATTAAGCAAACATTTTCACTGTTGGATTCTGGCTGCATCTAGCCATTTCCTTTTTGTTCTTTTTTCAGATTCTGTTATCATGAAGCTTTTAGTACTTTTCTATATTGTGCCTAATCTTTAAACCAAATGTGCTAATCTACCACCCTAGCAACTAAGTGCTTCATATATATTTGGTTTAGAAAATAAGTGCAAATACTTCTTAGCTGTCATAATTATTAGCAAATAAATTCCAAAAACATAGTGGCTTTCACACTATATTTTCCTCAAATTTACCTTGGCTAAACATTCAACATATAGACAATTTCTCCTTAACTCTCATGCACTGATTTGTATACAGTATAAATATTTGTTTCACCATGAAAACAACTGTTGTACTGGATCCATCAGAAATACAGTTCTACAAATAACAGCCCAGAGTATAGTGTAATGGAAAATTTTTCATTTCTTGTGCTCATTTTCTATAGACTTACTTGTTCAATGTGTTTATCTCATTCCCACAGTCCCTACACAGGTCCTTGATAACTGTAGATATTCAATGATTTGTTGGTTTGGATTCTGTCTCAGGAGAACATTTTTAGAAGTGCTCAATAAGATTTTTCTATCTTTGTTGACTTTGACCTCTGCCTTCTGATGTTCCCTTCTGTGCTGATTCTTTCCTGCACTCCCTTATGTGAACACCTTTCAGAAATTTTTATGCTGCAAATCTAGGGAGCTACCTGGAGAAGGAAATGGCAACTCACTCCAGTACTCTTGGCCTGGAAAATCCCATGGACGGAGGAGCCTGATAGGCTACAGTCCATAGCGTCGCAAAGATCCAACAGTATTGAGCGACTACACTTTATTAGCCAGTGTGTGTGTGTTAGTCGCTCAGTCGTGTCTGACTCTTTGTGACCCCATGGATTGTAGCCTGCCAGGCTTCTCTGTTCATAGGATTCTCAAGGCAAGAATACTGGAGTAGGTTGCCATTTCCTTCTCCAGCTATTACCCAGTATGAACTATAAAAATCAATGGTCACTTTTTATGTGAGGTTTTATTCACTAATGCTCTCTTTAGTCTGTAAGTTTCATTTACTACGGCGTTCTGTGTTTACATCTGTCTCTGTTTGGAGGCAAAGAAATGTCATTGCAGCTGAAATGCTTCATTCAAAGTTTTTCTCTTTCTTGGGAACAATCCACTGGTCACAGGGATATATATTCATTTTTTTTTTCTAGTCTTAATATCCAATCTTACCTAAGGTGGTTTTGTTTCTGCTGACAAGCCAACAATGGTAACCAAAGAGAATCACAAGGCTGACAAAAAACATGCAGGCCACAAAGAGGAGAAAAAGGACATGGAACTTAGAGCGAACACCAGGCAATTCCCCCTAGAAAAGAAATAATAAACAGAAACAAAAGATTAAAGTTGTAAGGTTTCAGTAGTTTTCCTGTATTGGTTAGTACTTTTCCATATATATATAATTAAAAATATATTTTGTATAATTTTTACAAAACAGTTCTTTCTGTGGATGACCATTCCACATTATGGATATGCTTTTGGCCTATACAGCCTAAATGGATCTTTGCTTAAGTGCAGTTCAGTGTAAAATAGAGTATATAATGTGTCAGTTAGAAAAGAGTAATGTTATAAAAGAGTATGCTCAGGACATAATTAGTATGCAATTTCTTAAAGCTTGTACTCCATTTATTTTGTAAATTATGAGTGATTGGCTAGAGGTGATCTTGAGGTTATATCATATGGTTCATCCTCTTGCCTCAAGGTGGCTTACTCTGGAATACTTTATATGTCACGTTTCTTTGGATGTATGTATGTTGAAAATGTCATAGTGATATATGTATGAAGTTAAAATACATAGGTAGTATTTTTAAATGTTCTACCTGTAAGTCATGACCTGATGTTAAAACTACTGCAAATTTTATGTGTTTTCTTAATAGCTGAATGTGCTGGTATGTTACATCCTATGAAACAGCTGTTTAGACAGTAAAATCAAGCAAGATTTGACAGGCAATTGTAGAAGTAGGTAGCTAAAGATTTTCATAGTTAGTTGAGACATCTTATTTTCCAGTTGTTTCCAAAAAGCAACAGTTGTTTTTTTTTTTTTTTTTAATGTAGCCCCTCTTGCCTGGAAAATCCCATGGATGGAGGAGCCTGGAAGGCTTTAGTCCATGGGGTCGCTGAGGGTTGTTGGACACGACTGAGAGACTTCATTTTCACTTTTCACTTTCATGCATTGGAGAAGGAAATGGCAACCCACTCCGTGGATTGGGTTCTCCGTGGATTCTCTTGCCTGGAGAATCCCAGGGATGGGGGAGCCTGGGTGGGGTCTCACAGAGTCAGACACAACTGAAGTGACTTAGCAGCAGCAGCGTACTAGAATGAATGTTCTAAAGTTCTATAGCATGCACAGAATGTAACATTTTGTCTTCTAAAGAGAACCTTAGAAAACATTTTCAATTTTGGAGTAAGCAATTGGGAGAATGACTTTTCATTATTTCCCCCTTTCCTGTGCTGATCATTGTTTTGGTATGATGAATTGCTTTGAAATACTTCCAAATGCTCTTGAGTAATAAAGGTGATTCTTGGTTAAAGTGGATGTTGATATTAGGATCTAGTTCTACTACAGTTTGGAAAGAGAAAATTAAGGCTTAGAAACAGTTGGCAAATTCAGATATTACAGTTTTTTTCTTCTTTTTGAAGATATGAAGATATATATATATACACATACATATATTTATTTTGGTGTAAGGAAATATTAGGAGTCTTCTAGAGATTATGTGTTTGAAGGATGAAGATAAGAGGAAGTAAACTAGTCAGATGCTTTCAGCTGAGGGGTGGTCTAGGTGAAATTTGCCTGGGGGAAGAGTACTCCAGGATATAGCAACACCAAGGACTTTGACCTTCAGGAACTTTTATGTGAAGCTCCCTTTTGAAATGATCCCTCTAAAAAATTTGGCTTAACCACTCAAATTGAGTTCAATCGATTTTTCTTTCATTCATTTCAAATTTATAGGAAAGAATCTGCAGTGGTTTTTGACTGGCTGGACTTTTGTTTTCAAAATGTCTACTTTTTTATATTTTAAAGCTCACATTTATTTTACTTATCTTTCATGTTTAAATGGACAATAGCAAATGGCTGGGTAGCAGGGACTGATATAAAGTCAGTTTACACTCTGAGTAGCTGAGCTGAAAGTCTTTCCTCCCTGAATTGCTCCTACAGAAATCTCTTCTGTCCGCCAAAGCATATCTATTGTGTTGTCCTTTGATAAACTCCTTAGATATTTAGTTTTTTTGTTAGAAGAAAGTGACCCTATATTCAAAATTACCTTCTCAGGAGATAACCAAGCTAAATTACTCAAAGCAGTAACCACTAGAAGCAGTTCAGGGGAATACAGGTAGAATAATAGTATCATCTCAGTTCTAAAAGAATTCTTAGTCTCTATGAGGAGATTCTTGGCCCCATGTGAGAGGTGTATATTATTACTTTTTCATAAAGCAAATATCAATTTCCTATCAAAGTAGCTACTCTTTAAGTTATCATTGAGAGGAGAACCACAATCTGATGGTCTTCTGAATTACGTATTCCAAAGGAGGTAGAACTTCTTTATAGCAGGACCACAATGGGCAATAAGACATGGTACAGTGTTTAAGATTACTGGGCTGAGAGTCAGTTCAAGTTCTCACTTTGAAACTTAGAAGCTGGGTGATCCTGAACAAGTCACTTAGCTACTATGACCCTCAGTTTATAATATTTAAATGAGACTAATACTTCCTTCTACCTACTTCACAAGGTTGTGGTGAGGATAAGATGAGATAATAGATATGAAAGTGCTTTGAAAATGGTAAAGTACCATACACATGGAGGTTGCTGTTCTTAGGAACACAGCTAATCTCCTTGATACATGGTTTTTAAAATACATGGCACCATTTACTTTTCATTTTAGGGGAAGACTCAATTTAAACTGAGAAAGCCATCTTTAAACCACACCAAAGTGCTCTCTGGCTAGAGAGGCTGCAAAGAAGCATTTCTCTGAACTGTCAATGCCCTTTACATGATGAAGGCAAGCCAGGGCATGTTTCCTTGCCTCTCATCTGTCAGTATGAACTAGTCTATTGCAGAGAGAGAAAATGAAGGAATAGGAAAAGGAGAAGGCTATGTTTACCTCTGATAGTGCTTGTGAATACTGGTACATTTCTGAAGATTAATTCATATCCAGATATTATCTTTTAAGAGTAAAAGAAGCATACTGCACTGGGCTAGCATTATGGTATTTGATTACTGGCTAGGTAGGAGGGCCCAAGGCAAATGTATGAAATACAACTAGTTCTTTAACAGTAGCTTACTGTATCAAGGACCAAGTAAAGTCTGTAGTGAAGACCAAGGCTGATACTTTCCCTGCTGAATTGGATGCAGGAGATTTTCTTTATGGTCAAGGTAGTAGTTCAGTATGTGAAGAGAATGCCAAACAGGCAATGGAAACCTGGGCAATAGATAAGAGATCCTGTGATGTGGAAAGTAGCCAAAGAGACACAAGGATGATGAAGCATTTTGTATTTTGGGAAAATTTGTGAGAAAACTTCACTTCTGCTTATACTTTTGTATCCCTGAGTTGAAGATTTTGATATGCATTATATAATTATTGATTCTTAAAGTTATTAGATATGGGAATTGATTAAGCAAGCTGAGGGGAGAATGGAAAGTCCATACCTCTGTAATTTTCTACACTAGTACAGATGAAAGTACTAATTAATAATTTATATATTCTCAGCTATTTAGGTTCTTACTGCCTTGTCTTTCTCTTTTTTCTCCAGTTTTTAATAACCTAGATTCTAGTCACTTGCTTTACCTCTCTGCTTGAGGTTCTGCTTGAGGTGAGATATTCCTGTTATACAGGCTCTTGTTCAACTCCTAAAGTAATAACTAGTAGCTCTGCCCACAACTTTTTTTTGCTATACCAGTTCATTCTGGAAAGCTCTCATCATGTAAGGTTATTTCTTAATAATTGTAGTTGTGGGAAATACATATATTCTGGGGTTCTTTGGCATGAAATTAAAAAAATATATATTTTACTATACTGCTGCCAGATCCTGTAAACATATATGAACTGAAAATCTGCCTTCAATTCTTTTGGGAATAGATGCAATATAACTGATATCTTCAAGCAGAAGAAAGGTGAAAGGATTTTTAAAAAATATTTCATTATAATTATTGGAATAATGTTTTGAAAGGTAAAGTACTTTCAACATCTGTTTCATTTGATCTCGACAAAGAGCCAGTGAAGCAGGTAGCAGAGCCAGTATGAGAACTCAGTTATCCTAAAAGCCAACCCAGAGTTTGTCAAAGTTCAAATAAGTTCCTTAATAGGGAGAAACTGGAAAAATAAGTTCATGTCTCACTTATTTCTTCCTTTTCATTTGGTCTTTTGTGAAGATGAGTTAATGAATCTTCCCAAAAGGAATAGGGCTTCCCTGGTGGCTCAGATGTTAAAGCATCTGCCTGGAATGTGGGAGACCCAGGTTCGATCCCTGGGTTGGGAAGATCCCCTGGAGAAGGAAATGGCAACCCACTCCAGTACTCTTGCCTGGAGAATCCCATGGAGGGAAGAGCCTGGTAGGCTACAGTCCATAGGGTCACAAAGAGTCGGACACAACTGAGCGACTTTCCTTTCCTTTCCTTTTCCTTTCCTATAGGAATAGGAATCCAATAGGAATTAAATCTCCTTTGAACAGGGAATTAGAAAGTATTTTCTGGGAATGAAGGAGTACTTTGTCAGCCTTTGTCTCAGGAAACTAGGGACTTAGAATTAGTTTCAACATTTTTCAAACCTAAAATTGGTAAGAAGTAGATTTTTAAAACTTGATTAGATAAATACATTGTGAAGAATCAGTAAGAGTAAGGAGATTAGGTTCCTGGAGGCCCAACAAGGTTCTCATATGTAATAGTAAATTGTTTAACTGACATCTAAATAATAGTCTCCTAAATCTCAGAATATTTAACATGGGAGACTCGTTTACTGTTTCTTCCTTTCTGATTAATTCAGTACTAACTACTAAAAAATGTTAAAAAAAAAAAAAGTAATTTGAACAAAGTGACAGATTGGAGCAGGTGTATTTATTCTGGGGGTGGGGACCAGAAGGGGAGACCCTTTGGGATTATTTAACTTACTCTCCAGTATTTGATGAAATAGCTGAAGACCGTTGTAGCAATGTACAGGCAATAGAGAACAGAATAAGCTAAGAACTGAAGGAAGAATTTATAGTTGGAAAATCCAATGCAGTTATTAACCCTAAAAAAGGGAAAAAAAAAAAAAGAAAAACATTTGAAATCAGGATCCATTGATTTAGAACACACTGAGAGACAGTGAAATATGTTACCCCTGCTGCTTCATTTTCTGCTGTACAGAAAACAGAAATTGAAGTCCCTTAATAGGAACAGATTAGAAAAATAAGTTCATGTCTCACTTGTTTTTCCTTTTATTTATAGACACAGAAACACCTGACCTATATAATAGGTTCCTGACACACCCAAGCAAACCTGGATCTTGGATTCTGAAAACCTACTAGAATCTCAGCAACTATACTTACTATAGTATGGTATATTCTCTTTATCGTGGTTTCATACTGGTTCTCGGGGTCAGACATACAAAATTTGGAAAAGAATTGCTTAAATTAACAATCTAGAGTATTTCAAACATCAAAATGCTAAAAACAGAACTGAACTGTGTAATGTCAAAGAGAACTATCTGTGCTCTCTTTCATTATTATAGCTAATGGACAAGACACCATTAATTCTGTGACACCAGGAATTCATTGTCACACCATTGGTTGTATATTTATTCTTCCTTTAAAATGTTATGCCTTCCCTGTTACCTACACAAATACAAAGTTCAAAGAATTATGGTAGCAGAAACAGGCATTTTACAACTATGCTTAGGAAAGTAGGCATATTGAGTAACTTTGACCCTATTAGATGAGAGAAATGAATGAAAAGGACATACCATGGGCAATGATGGTCCATTTTTAAAACACACCTACAAAAGGAACAAAATACAGTGTGATAAATTTCAGAACTGAATTCAAGGTGTCCAGCAGTACTTTTACATGGTACCAGTACACTCATTTCTAGATTTCCACTATAGCTTCTCCAAAACTATTGTGTCCTCAGTTGTTCCTAGGATAAGCCAATCACTAAACTTTAGGATCTTGTTGGCAGCAAGTTACATGCCTAAAATTCAAACTTTAAAAGCCATTGGGAACTATAGGATATTGACACAGAGAATAGGTGCAAGATATCTCCCCTCACCTTACTTACTTAGTTGAATAAAAGTAAAAAATAAAACATGACTACAGCCTGTGCTTGAATCAAGGTTAAGAGAAACATGGATGAAACAAGCACTTAAGAAGGACATGAAGATTATATTTATTAGCATAAAACTGGGATTTTACAAAGCTGGAGGAATTTGAGTAATAAAATTAAGTAGCATTGACTTAGAACCCCACAAGATAAAATTATTATCCATGCCCACATGTGCTTCCCTGATGGCTCAGTTGGTAAAGAATCCGCCTGTAATGCAGGAGACCCCGGTTCAATTTCTGGGTTGGGAAGATCTGCTGGAGAAGGGATAGGCTACCCACTCCAATATTCTTGGCTTCCCTTGTGGCTCAGCTGGTAAAGAATCTGCCTGCAATGCGGGAGACCTGAGTTCAATCCCTGGGTTGGGAAGATCCCCTGGAGAAGGGAAAGGCTACCCACTCCAGTATTCTGCCCTGGAAAATTCCATGGATTGTACAGTCCATGGGGTCACAAAGAGTCGAACATGACTCAGGAACTTTCACATATTGATATAAGTAAATGATTGAATAAATAAATGAGGGAGAAGAGACAAATCTCCCATGTAGAGGAATTCCACATAATTTTTGTAGATATTGTGCCTTCAGGGTGGGGTGGGGGGAGGATAACATTCCTTTAGTGTTGGCAGCACACTGAAACTTCCTTCTACAGAGTACATTATGGAAGACAGGGTGGAGGAAGAGTAGCTTTACAGTGAAGAAATCCACAAACACTCCTCAGTCAGATGATTAGCACTGCAGTGATAAGTTATGTCTATAGTACTTACCCTTGATATGACTCAATGAATATGACTCTTAACCTCTCTAGTCTTCCTCTCCCAAAAGACATTACCCAAATCTAATCATGAGAAAAATATCAGACAAATCCTGAGAGTATTCTACAAAATATCTGACAATTCTAAAAACTGTCAAGGTTATCAAAAATAAGTAAAGTCTGAGAAACTGTCACAGCTAAGAAAAGCCTATGAAGACATGACAACTAAATGGTAACCTGGAACAGAAGACGGGTGTTAGAGAAAAACTGAGGAAATCTAAATAGTGTATGGACTTTGGTTAAAAATTTTAAAAAAATTAATGTTGGTTCATTAATTTTCACAAATGCACCATATTAACACAAGATAATAATAGGGGAAATGGTGCAGGACATATGAAAACTATGTTTACAATAATTCTATAAAGCTAAAACTGTTCTCAAATAAAATGTTTATTTTTAAAAATGTGGTTTGATTTCTCTTATCTTTAGAATAGTTTGAATCATCATCATCTCTATTAGGGTATTTGGCATGTACTCAACATGATTGAAAGGAAATGCTCTTTGGGATCAACATATTAGGATAAGTCACTTGATTGTCAAGGCAATCATCAGTGGCCAAGCTCAGCCCAGGGGAATTATTGCTGTCACTTACATGGCACAGACAGAACAGTGGTGGCAGCGATCTGGCTTTATCAAATGGCACCGGTCACAGAATCTTACAGCTACAGGAAAAATAAGGTAGTTAGCATTGGTTAGGGATCAATAAGACACCAAATATCTTACTAGCCTATCTAGATGACTTGTTATACACTGATTACAGATACCCAAACTCACCTCAGTTCAAGTAAACAAGCAAAAGATCACATAAGACAATTGTGGTATGTATTTTTTCCCTGTTGGATAAATCTTAAAAGCACCTTTTGGAGGATGAGTGTTAAGGGGAAAAGTTTTCATATCTGGATATTTGATCATAAAATTCTGTATTATGAAACAAACTATACTGTCAATTACTTGAGTTATTTTGGGGAAATCATTTACCCTCTGTTTACTCCAAATTTCCTATCTGAAAACAGAATTCATCATCTATCTCCTGTCTCCAGAGGTTGGGCTGTATCAGGAGGATAAAACTCCTAAGGTATGGTAAAGAGGGTGGTTCTTAGAATAAGAATTTGAATAATAGAAGAGACATTCTAGAACAATTAGTTCAATTGACCATTCTGCAGATAAAGAAAATAAAGACCTGAGCCATATCAAGTGACTTAAACAAAGTCACATAGTAAGCAAGTGACAGTGGCAGGGCTGTGACTTGTAGAGTTTTCATGACTCTTTAGTTCAGGATTCTCTTCACTTTGTAAATATGATATAAATAATATTTCTCCTTCCCTCTCTACCTTCTTCCTTCTTTTCTTTATTTCCTTAGATAAAAGACAGTTTCCTTTCCTTCTAATTTTCTCTGTGTTCATTGATAGAGTATGCCTATTTAATGTGATTATTAAGTTTAACAAAATTATGAATAATTTGAGCTAATATAAAAATTCCATCTAAAGTGTACCTTAAGCACACATAACTGATTCAACATAATGAACTATTAGTTCAGCAGAGTTTCTGTGTTCATTCTACAAGGGACAGGCATGTTTAGGTCCTTCAGCATGTTTTTAAAAATATGGTCAAATGCCACTATCAAGTTTAAGCCACTATCACTTCTAATTTAGAAGACTGCAATAATTCCTAATTATTCACTTTGCTTTCATTCTTGCCCCTTCACAATACATTCTTTACAGAATAGCCAAATGATTTGTCAAAATCTAAATGAGATCTTATCACTCTCCACTAAAAACCTTCAATGGATTTCCAACACTCTTAGCATGGCAAGTCCTCATTTTTTGGCCAAGCTGCGTGGCTTGCAGGATCTTAGTTCCCCAACCAGGGACTGCACCTGGCCCCAGCAATTGAAAGCGCTGAGTCCTAACCACTGGACCACCAGGGAATTTTTACAAGTAATTTTTTCTTATTTGAGTCCCAGATCATATGACATTGCCTCAGAGAAGCCCTCTATATAACTGTGTATCAGGGATGTGAACAAATGCTTCACCGTTTGAGGGAACAGTGATTAGTGAAGAACCTCAGGATTCATGCCTTGTTTAAAGAGGCACTACCCACTTGGCTCTAGCTAATTTTTGCCATTGGGAAATACAGATCGAATGTTGCCAGTGTCTGAGTTTTCAAAAGAAGTCAGAAATGTGGATTTTCATGAAGAAATATTTGAATTGTTAAAAATTAGTAAAAAATGCAGTTTTAAAAGACATATAAGAGCTCAGAAAGAATACATCTCTGGGTCCAATTCATCCCATA
Source organism: Bos mutus (assembly GCF_027580195.1). Taxonomy (NCBI): domain Eukaryota; kingdom Metazoa; phylum Chordata; class Mammalia; order Artiodactyla; family Bovidae; genus Bos; species Bos mutus. The sequence continues at coordinate 66,742,399 of NC_091646.1, read as the reverse complement.
TAACTCTAGTTTGTAATCTATTCTCTGCCACACCATTCTGCTTACTACTGTTTGGAATTATATAGATAATTTCCTGACTATTTCCTTTTCACCATATTTCAGTATGCATGAAGACTTTTTAAAAACCAGCATGCACTAATCCTCTAACAAAATAAACAATAAATATTTAAATACAGTGGAAGTGAGAAATAGATTTAAGGGCCTAGACCTGATAGACAGAGTGCCTGATGAACTATGGATGAAGGTTCGTTACACTGTACAGGAGACAGGGATCAAGACCATCCCCATGGAAAAGAAATGCGAAAAAGCAAAATGGCTGTCTAGGGAGGCCTTACAAATAGCTGTGAAAAGAAGAGAAGTGAAAAGCAAGGGAGAAAAGGAAAGATATAAGCATCTGAATGTAGAGTTCCAAAGAATACCAAGAAGAGATAAGAAAGCCTTCCTCAGTGGTCAATGCAAAGAAATAGAGGAAAACAACAGAATGGGAAAGACTAGAGATCTTTTCAAGAAAATTAGAGATGCCAAGGGAACATTTCATGCAAAGATGGGCTTGATAAAGGACACAAATGGTATGGACCTAACAGAAGCAGAAGATATTAAGAAGAGGTGGCAAGAATACACAGAAGAACTGTACAAAAAAGATCTTCATGACCAAGAAAATCATGATGGTATGATCACTCACCTAGAGCCAGACATCCTGGAATGTGAAGTCAAGTGGGCCTTAGAAATCATCACTATGAACAAAGCTAGTGGAGGTGATGGAATTCCAGTTGAACTATTTCAAATCCTGAAAGATGATGCTGTGAAAGTGCTGCACTCAATATGCCAGCAAATTTGGAAAACTCAGCAGTGGCCACAGGACTGGAAAAGGTCAGTTTTCATTCCAATCCCAAAGAAAAGCAACGCCAAAGAATGCTCAAACTACCGCACAATTGCACTCATCTCACACGCTAGTAATGCTCAAAATTCTCCAAGCCAGGCTTTAGCAATACGTGAATCGTGAACTTCCAGATGTTCAAGCTGGTTTTAGAAAAGGCAGAGGAAGCAGAGATCAAATTGCCAACATCCGATGGATCATCGGAAAAGCAAGAGAATTCCAGAAAAATATCTATTTCTGCTTTGACTTTGCCAAAGCCTTTGACTGTGTGGATCACAAAAAACTGTGGAAAATTCTTCAAGAGATGGGAATACCAGACCACCTGACCTGCCTCTCGAGAAACCTATATGCATGTCAGGAAGCAACAGTTAGAACTGGACATGGAACAACAGACTGGTCCCAAATAGGAAAAGGAGTACGTCAAGGCTGTATATTGTCACCCTGCTTATTTAACTTATATGCAGAGTACATCATGAGAGACACTGGGCTGGAAGAAGCATAAGCTGGGTGCTTATATCAATAACCTCAGATATGCAGATGACACCACCCTTATGGCAGAAAGTGAAGAGGAACTAAAAAGCCTCTTGATGAAAGTGAAAGAGGAGAGTGAAAAAGTTGGCTTAACATATCAATAACCTCAGATATGCAGATGACACCACCCTTATGGCAGAAAGTGAAGAGGAACTAAAAAGCCTCTTGATGAAAGTGAAAGAGGAGAGTGAAAAAGTTGGCTTAAAGCTCAACATTCAGAAAATGAAGATCATGGCATCTGGTCCCATCACTTCATGGGAAATAGATGGGGAAACAGTGGAAACAGTGTCAGACTTTATTTGCTTGGGCTCCAAAGTCACTGCAGATGGTGACTGCAGCCATGAAATTAAAAGATGCTTACTCCTTGGAAGGAAAGTTATGACCAACCTAGAGAGCATGTTCAAAAGCAGAGACATTACTTTGTCAACAAAGGTCCATCTAGTCAAGGCTATGGTTTTTCCAGTGGTCATGTATGCATGTGAGAATTGGACTGTGAAGAAAGCTGAGCGCCAAAGAATTGATGCTTTTGCTTTTCAACTGTGGTGTTGGAGAAGACTCTTGAGCGTCCCTTGGACTGCAAGGAGATCCAACCAGTCCATTCTAAAGCAGATAAGCCCTGGGTATTCTTTGGAAGGAATGATGCTAAAGCTGAAACTCCAGTACTTTGGCCACCTCATGCGAAGGGTTGACTCATTGGAAAAGACTCTGATGCTGGGAGGGATTGGGGGCAGGAGGAGAAGGGGATGACAAAGGAGGAGATGGCTGGATGGCATCACGTGAGTTTGAGTGAACTCCAGGAGTTGGTGATAGACAGGGAGGCCTAGCGTGCTGCAATTCATGGGGTCGCCAAGAGTCGGACACGACTGAGAGATTGAACTGAACTGAATATCTAGATTATATTGAAACATCCCCAATTGTCATATGGGATCTTAATAAATATTTGTTGAACAAGTAAATGATAAATAGATGAACATAAATGTCTAACAGTATACTTCCCAAACTATGAAACATGATCTTCCTTTTTAGAAACATTAGAATTACTTGCCAAAAAACCCCTTGGTTTTCTTTTCCCTTTTAAGGACCTTTATCCATTTATTTATTCTTGTCATTTAATCATCAAGGTAACTTTTTGATACAGGCAGTATTAACCCCATTTAATAGGGGAAGAAACTGGGGACTGAGAAAGGTCAATTGCTGAATGTCACATAGGGAGGAATAAATAAGACTTTTTCATGTTCTCACTAGTTATTTTACATATTTGGAATCTTGAAAAATACTATAGATGATATTTGTAAAGTAGTAATAGCATTACAGACAGAGAGAAAAAAGCCTTAGTTTTCAAATTTTATAAGGTGAATTAATCAGCTAGTATTGTTCCACTCATGCAGAAGAAAACTAACAATAAGACTCCATAGTGAATATCACCCAAAAAAAATGAAGACATATCTCTGCACAAACACTTGTACAAGAATTTTCATAGCAGATTTACTCATAATAGCTGAGTACTGGAAACAATCCAAATGAGCATCAACTGGTAAATGATAAACAAATTATGATATTCATACAATGAAATACTACTCAGCAATAAAAGGAATGAAATACACAAGAATGTGAATGAGTCTCAAGAATATTATGCTGAATAAAAGAAGCCAGATACAACAGTACATACTGTGATTCCATTTATACAAAATTCTAGAGTAGGTAGAACTAATCAACAGTAGAAAACTCTTAAAATAGTGGTTGTCTTTCGTGGTGGTGGTGGGAATGATTGGGAAGGAGCATGAGAGAACTTTCTGTGGTGTGGTAATGTTTACAGAAGTTTTGGTTACACAGGTGTATACATTTGTCAACACACTGAATCTGTTAATTGTCAAAACACTTAAGATCTGTGCATGTTTTTTGTATGTAAATTTCACCCAAAAAAGAATAATAAAATATTTAGGTGGATCTTGGGTACTTTTCCATGGGGATGGTCTTGATCCCTGTCTCCTGTACAATGTCATGAACCTCTGTCCATAGTTCATCAGGCACTCTATCTATCAGATCTAGTCCCTTAAATCTATTTCTCACTTCCACTGTATAATCATAAGGGATTTGACTTAGGTCATATCTGAATGGTCTAGTGGTTTTCCCTACTTTCTTCAATTTCAGTCTGAATTTGTCAATAAGGAGCTCATGATCTGAGCCACAGTCAGCGACAGTCTTGTTTTTTGCTGACTGTATAGAGCTTCTCCATCTTTGGCTGCAAAGAATATAATCAATCTGATTTCAGTGTTGACCATCTGGTGATATCCATGTGTAGAGTCTTCTCTTGTGTTGTTGGAAGAGGGTGTTTGCTATGACCAGTGCGTTCTCTTGGCAAAACTCTATTAGCCCTTGCAGTGCTTCATTCTGTATTCCAAGGCCAAATTTGCCTGTTACTCCAGGTGTTTCTTGACTTCTTACTTTTGCATTCAAGTCCCCTATAATGAAAAGGACATCTTTTTTGGGTGTTAGTTCTAAAAGGTCTTGTAGGTCTTCATAGAACCATTCAACTTCAGCATTACTGGTTGGGGCATAGACTTGAATTACTGTGATATTGAATGGTTTGCCTTGGAAATGAACAGAGATCACTGTCGTTTTTGAGATTGCATCCAAGTACTGTATTTCAGACTCTTTTGTTGACCATGATGGATACTCCATTTCGTCTGAGGGCTTCCTGCCCGCAGTAGTAGATATAATGGTCATCTGAGTTAAATTCACCCATTCCAGTCCATTTTAGTTCACTGATTCCTAGAATGTCGACGTTTACTCTTGTCATCTCCTGTTTGACCACTTCCAATTTGCCTTGATTCATGGACCTGACATTCCAGGTTCCTATGCAATATTGCTCTTTACAGCATCAGACCTTGCTTCTATCACCAGTCACATCCACAACTGGGTATTGTTTTTGCTTTGGCTCCATCCCTTCATTCTTTCTGGAATTGTTTATCCACTTATCTCCAGTAGCATATTGGGCACCTACTGACCTGGGGAGTTCCTCTTTCAGTATCCTATCATTTTGCCTTTTCATGTTGCTCACGTGGATCTCAAGGCAAGAATACTGTAGGGGTCTGCCATTCCCTTCTCAGTGGACCACATTCTGTCAGAGACCTCTCCACCATGAAATGCAAAAAAGCAAAATGGCTGTCTCAGGAGGCCTTACAAATAGCTGTGAAAAGAAGAGAAGCAAAAAGCAAAGGAGAAAGGAAAGATCTAAGTATCTGAATGCAGAGTTCCAAATAATAGCAAGAAGAGATAAGAAAGCCTTCCTCAGTGATTAATGCAAAGAAATAGAGGAAAACAACAGAATGGGAAAGACTAGAGATCCCTTCAAGAAAATTAGAGATACCAAGGGAACATTTCATGCAAAGATGGGCTTGATAAAGGACACAAATGGTATGGACCTAACAGAAGCAGAAGATATTAAGAAGAGGTGGCAAGAATACACAGAAGAACTGTACAAAAAAGATCTTCATGACCAAGAAAATCATGATGGTATGATTACTCACCTAGAGCCAGACATCCTGGAATGTGAAGTCAAGTGGGCCTTAGAAATCATCACTATGAACAAAGCTAGTGGAGGTGATGGAATTCCAGTTGAACTATTTCAAATCCTGAAAGATGATGCTGTGAAAGTGCTGCACTCAATATGCCAGCAAATTTGGAAAACTCAGCAGTGGCCACAGGACTGGAAAAGGTCAGTTTTCATTCCAATCCCAAAGAAAGGCAATGCCAAAAGAATGCTCAAACTACGCACAATTGCACTCATCTCACACGCTAGTAATGCTCAAAATTCTCCAAGCCAGGCTTTATGTCACGTGAATCGTGAACTTCCAGATGTTCAAGCTGGTTTTAGAAAAGGCAGAGGAAGCAGAGATCAAATTGCCAACATCCGATGGATCATCGGAAAAGCAAGAGAATTCCAGAAAAATATCTATTTCTGCTTTGACTTTGCCAAAGCCTTTGACTGTGTGGATCACAAAAAACTGTGGAAAATTCTTCAAGAGATGGGAATACCAGACCACCTGACCTGCCTCTTGAGAAACCTATATGCATGTCAGGAAGCAACAGTTAGAACTGGACATGGAAACAACAGACTGGTCCCAAATAGGAAAAGGAGTACGTCAAGGCTGTATATTGTCACCCTGCTTATTTAACTTATATGCAGAGTACATCATGAGAGACACTGGGCTGGAAGAAGCATAAGCTGGGTGCTTATATCAATAACCTCAGATATGCAGATGACACCACCCTTATGGCAGAAAGTGAGAGGAACTAAAAAGCCTCTTGATGAAAGTGAAAAGAGGAGAGTGAAAAAGTTGGCTTAACATATCAATAACCTCAGATATGCAGATGACACCACCCTTATGGCAGAAAGTGAAGAGGAACTAAAAAGCCTCTTGATGAAAGTGAAAAGGAGAGTGAAAAAGTTGGCTTAAAGCTCAACATTCAGAAAATGAAGATCATGGCATCTGGTCCCATCACTTCATGGGAAATAGATGGGAAACAGTGGAAACAGTGTCAGACTTTATTTGCTTGGGCTCCAAAGTCACTGCAGATGGTGACTGCAGCCATGAAATTAAAGATGCTTACTCCTTGGAAGGAAGTTATGACCAACCTAGAGAGCATGTTCAAAAGCAGAGACATTACTTTGTCAACAAAGGTCCATCTAGTCAAGGCTATGGTTTTTCCAGTGGTCATGTATGCATGTGAGAATTGGACTGTGAAGAAAGCTGAGCGCCAAAGAATTGATGCTTTTGCTTTTCAACTGTGGTGTTGGAGAAGACTTGGCGTCCCTTGGACTGCAAGGAGATCAACCAGTCCATTCTAAAGCAGATAAGCCCTGGGTATTCTTTGGAAGGAATGATGCTAAAGCTGAAACTCCAGTACTTTGGCCACCTCATGCGAAGGGTTGACTCATTGGAAAAGACTCTGATGCTGGGAGGGATTGGGGGCAGGAGGAGAAGGGGATGACAAAGGAGGAGATGGCTGGATGGCATCACGTGAGTTTGAGTGAACTCCAGGAGTTGGTGATAGACAGGGAGGCCTAGCGTGCTGCAATTCATGGGGTCGCCAAGAGTCGGACACGACTGAGAGATTGAACTGAACTGAATATCTAGATTATATTGAAACATCCCCAATTGTCATATGGGATCTTAATAAATATTTGTTGAACAAGTAAATGATAAATAGATGAACATAAATGTCTAACAGTATACTTCCCAAACTATGAAACATGATCTTCCTTTTTAGAAACATTAGAATTACTTGCCAAAAAACCCCTTGGTTTTCTTTTCCCTTTTAAGGACCTTTATCCATTTATTTATTCTTGTCATTTAATCATCAAGGTAACTTTTTGATACAGGCAGTATTAACCCCATTTAATAGGGAAGAAACTGGGGACTGAGAAAGGTCAATTGCTGAATGTCACATAGGGAGGAATAAATAAGACTTTTCATATTTCTCACTAGTTATTTTACATATTTGGAATCTTGAAAAATACTATAGATGATATTTGTAAAGTAGTAATAGCATTACAGACAGAGAGAAAAAAGCCTTAGTTTTCAAATTTTATAAGGTGAATTAATCAGCTAGTATTGTTCCACTCATGCAGAAGAAAACTAACAATAAGACTCCATAGTGAATATCACCAAAGAAAAATGAAGACATATCTCTGCACAAACACTTGTACAAGAATTTTCATAGCAGATTTACTCATAATAGCTGAGTACTGGAAACAATCCAAATGAGCATCAACTGGTAAATGATAAACAAATTATGATATTCATACAATGAAATACTACTCAGCAATAAAAGGAATGAAATACACAAGAATGTGAATGAGTCTCAAGAATATTATGCTGAATAAAAGAAGCCAGATACAACAGTACATACTGTGATTCCATTTATACAAAATTCTAGAGTAGGTAGAACTAATCAACAGTAGAAAACTCTTAAAATAGTGGTTGTCTTTCGTGGTGGTGGTGGGAATGATTGGGAAGGAGCATGAGAGAACTTTCTGTGGTGTGGTAATGTTTACAGAAGTTTTGGTTACACAGGTGTATACATTTGTCAACACACTGAATCTGTTAATTGTCAAAACACTTAAGATCTGTGCATGTTTTTGTATGTAAATTTCACCCAAAAAGAATAATAAAATATTTAGGTGGATCTTGGGTACTTTTCCATGGGGATGGTCTTGATCCCTGTCTCCTGTACAATGTCATGAACCTCTGTCCATAGTTCATCAGGCACTCTATCTATCAGATCTAGTCCCTTAAATCTATTTCTCACTTCCACTGTATAATCATAAGGGATTTGACTTAGGTCATATCTGAATGGTCTAGTGGTTTTCCCTACTTTCTTCAATTTCAGTCTGAATTTGTCAATAAGGAGCTCATGATCTGAGCCACAGTCAGCGACCGGTCTTGTTTTTGCTGACTGTATAGAGCTTCTCCATCTTTGGCTGCAAAGAATATAATCAATCTGATTTCAGTGTTGACCATCTGGTGATATCCATGTGTAGAGTCTTCTCTTGTGTTGTTGGAAGAGGGTGTTTGCTATGACCAGTGCGTTCTCTTGGCAAAACTCTATTAGCCCTTGCAGTGCTTCATTCTGTATTCCAAGGCCAAATTTGCCTGTTACTCCAGGTGTTTCTTGACTTCTTACTTTTGCATTCAAGTCCCCTATAATGAAAAGGACATCTTTTTTGGGTGTTAGTTCTAAAAGGTCTTGTAGGTCTTCATAGAACCATTCAACTTCAGCATTACTGGTTGGGGCATAGACTTGAATTACTGTGATATTGAATGGTTTGCCTTGAAATGAACAGAGATCACTGTCGTTTTTGAGATTGCATCCAAGTACTGTATTTCAGACTCTTTTGTTGACCATGATGGATACTCCATTTCGTCTGAGGGCTTCCTGCCCGCAGTAGTAGATATAATGGTCATCTGAGTTAAATTCACCCATTCCAGTCCATTTTAGTTCACTGATTCCTAGAATGTCGAGCGTTTACTCTTGTCATCTCCTGTTTGACCACTTCCAATTTGCCTTGATTCATGGACCTGACATTCCAGGTTCCTATGCAATATTGCTCTTTACAGCATCAGACCTTGCTTCTATCACCAGTCACATCCACAACTGGGTATTGTTTTTGCTTTGGCTCCATCCCTTCATTCTTTCTGGAATTGTTTATCCACTTATCTCCAGTAGCATATTGGGCACCTACTGACCTGGGAGTTCCTCTTTCAGTATCCTATCATTTTGCCTTTTCATGTTGCTCACGTGGATCTCAAGGCAAGAATACTGTAGGGGTCTGCCATTCCCTTCTCAGTGGACCACATTCTGTCAGAGACCTCTCCACCATGAAATGCAAAAAAGCAAAATGGCTGTCTCAGGAGGCCTTACAAATAGCTGTGAAAAGAAGAGAAGCAAAAAGCAAAGGAGAAAGGAAAGATCTAAGTATCTGAATGCAGAGTTCCAAATAATAGCAAGAAGAGATAAGAAAGCCTTCCTCAGTGATTAATGCAAAGAAATAGAGGAAAACAACAGAATGGGAAAGACTAGAGATCCCTTCAAGAAAATTAGAGATACCAAGGGAACATTTCATGCAAAGATGGGCTTGATAAAGGACACAAATGGTATGGACCTAACAGAAGCAGAAGATATTAAGAAGAGGTGGCAAGAATACACAGAAGAACTGTACAAAAAAGATCTTCATGACCAAGAAAATCATGATGGTATGATTACTCACCTAGAGCCAGACATCCTGGAATGTGAAGTCAAGTAGGCCTTAGAAAGCATCACGAACAAAGCTAGTGGAGGTGATGGAATTCCAGTTGAACTATTTCAAATCCTGAAAGATGATGCTGTGAAAGTGCTGCACTCAATATGCCAGCAAATTTGGAAAACTCAGCAGTGGCCACAGGACTGGAAAAGGTCAGTTTTCATTCCAATCCCAAAGAAAGGCAATGCCAAAGAATGCTCAAACTACCGCACAATTGCACTCATCTCACACGCTAGTAATGCTCAAAATTCTCCAAGCCAGGCTTTAGCAATACGTGAATCGTGAACTTCCAGATGTTCAAGCTGGTTTTAGAAAAGGCAGAGGAAGCAGAGATCAAATTGCCAACATCCGATGGATCATCGGAAAAGCAAGAGAATTCCAGAAAAATATCTATTTCTGCTTTGACTTTGCCAAAGCCTTTGACTGTGTGGATCACAAAAAACTGTGGAAAATTCTTCAAGAGATGGGAATACCAGACCACCTGACCTGCCTCTTGAGAAACCTATATGCATATCAGGAAGCAACAGTTAGAACTGGACATGAAACAACAGACTGGTCCCAAATAGGAAAAGGAGTACGTCAAGGCTGTATATTGTCACCCTGCTTATTTAACTTATATGCAGAGTACATCATGAGAGACACTGGGCTGGAAGAAGCACAGCTGGAATCAAGATTGCCAGGAGAAATATCAATAACCTCAGATATGCAGATGACACCACCCTTATGGCAGAAAGTGAAGAGGAACTAAAAAGCCTCTTGATGAAAGTGAAAGAGGAGAGTGAAAAAGTTGGCTTAAAGCTCAACATTCAGAAAATGAAGATCATGGCATCTGGTCCCATCACTTCATGGGAAATAGATGGGGAAACAGTGGAAACAGTGTCAGACTTTGTTTGGGCTCCAAAGTCACTGCAGATGGTGACTGCAGCCATGAAATTAAAAGACACTTACTCCTTGGAAGGAAGTTGTGACGAACCTAGGTAACATATTCAAAAGCAGAGACATTACCTTGTCAACAAAGGTCCGTGTAGTCAAGGCTGTGGTTTTTCCAGTGGTCATGTATATGGATGTGAGAGTTGGACTGTGAAGAAAGCTGTGCACCAAAGAATTGATGCTTTTGCTTTTCAACTGTGGTGTTGGAGAAGACTCTTGAGAGTCCCTTGGACTGCAAAGAGATCCAACCTGTCCATTCTAAAGATCAGCCCTGGGTATTCTTTGGAAGGAATGATGCTAAAGCTGAAACTCCAGTACTTTGGCCACCTCATGGGAAGAGTTGACTCATTGGAAAAGACTCTGATGCTGGGAGGGATTGGGGGCAGGAGGAGAAGGGGACGACAGAGGATGAGATGGCTGGATGGCATCACCGACTCAATGGATGTGAGTTTGAGTGAACTCCAGGAGATGGTGATGGACAGGGAGGCCTGGTGTGCTGCGACTCATGGGGTCACAAAGAGTCGGACACGACTGAGCCACTGAACTTAACTGGGTACTTTGGAATGCATCAAAAAATAAGATGGGATTTCTGTTGTGGTCCAGTGGTTAAGAATACACCTGCCAATGCAGGCGACATGGATTTGATCCCTAGTCCAGGAAGATCCCACATGCTGAAGAGCAACTAAGCCCATGCGTCACTACTACTGAAGCTTGCACTCCTCAACAAGAGAAGGCACTGCAATCAGCAGCCCATGCAATACCAGGAAGAGTGGCCCCCACTCCCTGCAACTAGAGAAAGCCTGCATTCAGGAATGAAGACCCAGAATAGCCATAAATAAATATTTAAAAAATAAGATGGCTTGCCATCATTTAAAAGTCTACAAATAACAAATGCTGGAGAGGATGCATATGGAGAAAAGGGAGCCCTCCTACTCTGTCTGTGGGAATGTAAATTCATATGGCCACTATGGAGAGCAGTTGGAGGTTCCTTAAGAAACTAAAAATAGAACTACCGTATGACCCAGCAATCCCACTCCTGGGCACATATCTGGAGAAAACCATACCTCAAAAAGATACATATACCCCAATGTTCATTGCAATACTATTTACAATAGCCAAGACATGGAAGCACCCTAAATGTCCATCAATAGACAAACGATCAAAGAAGTTGTGGCACACAATGTAATACTACTCAGACATAAAAAGGAATGAAATAATGCCATTTGCAGCAACATGGATGGACCTAGAGATGATCATACTAAATGAAGTCAGACAAAGACAAATACCATATGATATCACACGTGTGGAATCTGAAATAAAATACAAATAATTTATTTACAAACAGAAACAGACTCACAGTCATAGAAAACAAATTTATGATTACCAAAGGGAAACGTTGTGGGGAATAGATAAATTAGAGGTTTGGGATTAGCAGATACAAACTACTATATATAAAATAAACAATAAGGACCTACTGTATAGCATAGATAACTGTATTTAGTGTCCTGTAATAAACTGTAATGGAAAAGAATATGAAAAAGAAAATATATACATTTGTATATGTTTAACTGAATCACTTTGCTATACATCAGAAACTAACACAAAATTGTAAATCAACTATACTTCAATAAAATTTTTTTTACAAAGATAGCCTGATGGATGATGGATAGAGGAATGGATTTGTAGACAGATACCCAATAAAGCGATATAGTTAAATGTTAGTGGTAGACTCCAGTGGTGGGTATACAGATGTTTATAAGATAATTATTCCATAAATATTTGACATTTTTTATACTGTGTTGAGAAAAAAACTCCATGGTGTTTCTCAGAAGAAAGAAGGGAAAAGTGGGCTAGACTGAGGATCTCTTTCTGAGATCCTTGTAGATCTGCCTCCCTAAATGACTTTGGATGAACTGACCTCCACTCCCAGTTCTTGTGTAAACTGGTAGCTTCTTGGCCATATCAACAAGCATCTGCTTCTGGACCTCAGGTCTCTCTTCATTTTCATAGCGCTCCTTGTCTGTATAGGACAAGTGGAACTGCAAGGAAAAGTGAGAGGCAAGACTTACTTTCCAAGGTTCACAGAAAAGATTAAAGACAACAACAACATCTATTTAGATGAAAATATTTGTTACCTACCCTTTGATATTCAGGTACCAATTTGGCTTATAACTTTCTCTGGATAATTATCTCATTTATCTTATCTGGCTTTTATCTCAATATTCATAACTCTGTGTGATAGGTAATATTGTTTTATAACCTAAGAAAATAAAATCTAAGTATCTTGTCTATGGTCATACTCAACTCAACTAGTAAAAGCAGCAAAACTAAGACCCAAACCAATTCACCAAGACTTATGCCATTTCCACTCCACTATACCATAATATGATGTTGCATGTTAATAAGTGATACCTTGCTGCCAACAGTGTCAGACTTTATTTTTTGGGCTCCAAAATCACTGCAGATGGTGACTGCAGCCATGAAATTAAAAGACGCTTACTCCTTGGAAGGAAAGTTATGACCAACCTAGAGAGCATGTTCAAAAGCAGAGACATTACTTTGTCAACAAAGGTCCGTCTAGTCAAGGCTATGGTTTTTCCAGTGGTCATGTATGGATGTGAGAGTTGGACTGTGAAGAAGGCTGAGCGCCGAAGAATTGATGCTTTTGAACTGTGGTGTTGGAGAAGACTCTTGAGAGTCCCTTGGACTGCAAGGAGATTCAACCAGTCCATTCTAAAGAAGATCAGCCCTGGGTGTTCTTTGGAAGGAATGATGCTAAAGCTGAAACTCCAGTACTTTGGCCACCTCATGCGAAGGGTTGACTCTTTGGAAAAGACCCTGATGCTGGGACGGATTGGGGGCAGGAGGAAAAGGGGACGACGATGGCTGGATGGCATCACCAACTCGATGGACGTGAGTTTGAGTGAACTTCGGCAGTTGGTGATGGACAGGGAGGCCTGGCATGCTGCGATTCATGGGGTCACAGAGTCAGACATGACTGAGCGACTGAACTGAACCGAACTGAACCTTGCTGCCAGGATCCTGTTGATAATAAACTATGCTTTTTATTAAGTTGTGAGTATTCTTCATAGGTGTCCTCTTGGAGAAGTTGGATGAGACTACTTGCAACGTTGTGTATTCTAATTTTGCAAATGAATAGATAATTGGATATTTTCACTATTTCAGAAGTTTTTAGTCTGGTATGGAGCTTGTTGCCATGTTTGTCCCACACTTTGCTAATCTTGCCAAAAAAAAAGGGCAATGATTTTCCAAAGTAATACAGACCTGTAAGTTTTCTTCTGTTTGGGCCAAACTATAGCAGAGGTGAAAAAGAAAAAGACCTGTGATCAGATTTTCTGGGTTTTAACTTCATCTCTGCCATTTAATAGTTCAAAAATCACTTTGGAAAATCAGACAGTTTCAACCTAAGTTTCTTCGTCTGTAAGATAGATGAAATAATACTTACTTCACAAGATTGGTGTAAGATTGCTGGGTAATAAATAACCAGTAACTAAATGTCTCTTTTACAAGTAAAATTTCTTAAATCATTCAAATATTTGATATTGCCAATCTTTAAACTTTTAACTATCCTAGACAGCATGTAGTAATGTTACTGTGATCTTAATTTGCACTCCTTTGACTACTAATGACATTCAGCACCGTTTTGAGTTTATTGCCCATTTGGGTATCTACCTGTGAAATGCCTATTCAAACCTTTTGTCCATTAGAAGTAATTGGGTTACATGTCTTTTTAAATTATTGATTTGTATTGTAATGATTTGAGTAATTTATATATTTTGGATACTAGTCCTTTGTTGAACGTTTTGTAAAATTCTGTGGCTTTCCCCTTTACTTCCTTTATGGTGCATTTTGAGGATGAGAAAATCCTGGTGGGAATGTAGAGTTATGCAACCACTTTGGAAAACTGTTTAACATTATCTATGTAGGCTAAATATATGCCGGCTCTATGACTCAGGAATTCCATTCCCAGTTATATACCTAAGAGAAATGAGTGTGTGTGCGTGTTTATGTTTGTGTGTATTCCAAAAGACAGGTATAAGATCATTCATAGCAGCTTTATTCATAACAGAAAAAATGGAAATAAGTGTCCCTTAATTGGTGAATTGATAAATAAATTGTGATAAAAGAGAATAACTAATAAAAGTAAAAGGGAATGAACAACTGAAACATGCATCAGTATGAATGAATCTGGAAAACATTACCCTGAGTGAAAGGCTTACACACAACAGTATATACTATGATTCTTTTTTTGTGTGAGGTTCAAGAATAGGCAAAATTAATCCATGGTGGTTATCTCTGAGAGGAAATTGATTTGGAAAGGATATGAAGGAGATTTCTGAGGTGTTAGAAACATTTAAAATCTTAACATGGATAGTGATTATATGGGTGTAAATGTAGGTAAAATTTACGTAACCATACATTTTACAGCTTAGTTCTTGGAAAGAGTATGTATTTATACATCAATAAAATAGTAAAACAAATAAATTAATAAAATATTTAAGATAACTTAATGTATCTAACTTTAAAAACTAGAAAGGTATAAAGTCAAACACTATTTTAAGAACCATACCTGTGGTACATTTTTATGGTATCATGTTATTCTAAAGTAGACTGACTGCCTGTGAGTATGTGGAAATGCATAGGGGAATTTTTGGCTATCACAATAAACATAGTGCACTACAGGCATTTAACAGGTGGAGGCCCAGGTAGCCAAGGATTCTGCGATGAACCTTACAGACACACACATTAAGACATTTTGCAGCCAGAAGTCTGTAGATCAATATTATAATTAATATTATAATTATATTATAATTATAATTATAATATATTTATAATATTAATATTAATTAATTAATTAATATTAATTAATTAATTAATTAATAAAAATAAAAATTAATTAATTAATATTAATATATAATATAATTATAATCAATATTATCCAGACATCTCATCCTCTGTATTTGGTATTAGAGAAATTAATATTATGGCTATCAAATAGGCCCAAATGATTCACCTTTTTTATATGGGAGTGTAGATTATGCAACCACTTTGGGAAACTTTGGCATTATCTCTGTGGTGTTGGAGAAGACTCTTGAGAGTCCCTTAGACTGCAAGGAGATCCAGCCAGTCCATTCTAAAGGAGATCAGTCCTGGATGTTCTTTGGAAGGAATGATGCTAAAGCTGAAACTCCAGTACTTTGGCTACCTCATGCAAAGAGTTGACTCATTGGAAAAGACTCTGATGCTGGGAGGAATTGGGGGCAGGAGGAGAAGGGGACGACAGAGGATGAGATGGCTGGATGGCATCACTGACTCAATGGACGTGAGTTTGAGTGAACTCCAGGAGATGGTCATGGACAGGGAGGCCTGGCGTGCTGCAATTCATGGGGTCGCAAAGAGTCAGACACGATGAGCGACTGAACTGACTGACCTAAGCAAAACATATGCCAAAATATTCACTTTTTATTTTTTCCAATTAAAAATGATGAACTGTTACTGCTAAGTCATTTCAGTTGTGTCCGACTCTGTGTGACCCCATAGACGGCAGCCCACCAGGCTCCCCTGTCCCTGAGATTCTCCAGGCAAGAACACTGGAGTGGGTTGCTATTTCCTTCTCCAGTGCATGAAAGTGAAAAGTGAAAGTGAAGTCGCTCAGTTGTAACCGACTCTTAGCGACCCCATGGACTGCAGCCTACCAGGCTCCTCCATCCATGGGATTTTCCAGGCAAGAGTATTGAGTGGGTTACCATTTCCTTCTCCAGGGGTTATGTATGGGGGGGGGGGTCTTCTTTTTGCCTTCTCCGAAAAATGATGAACATGTTCCCCTTAAATGTTAGACATTTGCAGTGATTAGCTAAATCCATGCTGATTATCATCATCCATGCTGATTTCCCCAGCAATCTTTTATGTGTGGTTATTCTCCATTTTTTTGTTCCACTGTGTTGCTTCAGGTTCTAAAATTAGACACTTGAGCCCTCCAAGGGATATTTTCATTTATGTATAGCTGTCAGTTGTTTTTTTGTGGGGAGTGGATAGAGGCTGGTATCTTCTACTCTGCCATCTTTCTGACATCACTCAGTCAAATCTTTTTCTTCTTTTTTCTTCCTTTCATTTTCAACCTATTTACGTCTTTGGTTCTAAAGTGAGCCACTTATAGACAGCATCAGTTCAGTTCAGTTCAGTCGCTCAGTCCTGTCTGACTCTTTGCGACCCCATGAATTGCAGCACGCCAGGCCTCCCTGTCCATGACCATCTCCTGGAGTTCACTCAAACTCACGTCCATTGAGTCAGTGATGCCATCCAGCCATCTCATCCTCTGTCGTCCCCTTCTCCTCCTGCCCCCAATCCCTCCCAGCATCAGAGTCTTTTCCAATGAGTCAACTCTTCACATGAGGTGGCCAAAGTACTGGAGTTTCACCTTTAGCATCATTCCTTCCAAAGAAATCCAGATAGATAATAATATTTATCTATTATGCAAATATCTGCCTTTTAATGAAATATTTATATTTAAGTAAACATATTTCAAATCATTACTCATAAAAAACTTTTGCCATTTTCTACTTTCTATATGTGTAATGTCTCATGTTCCTCAATTCTTGCATTACTACCTTACTTTGTGTTTTATAAAAATTTATTGGAACAGAATTCATTTACAATGTTGTATTAATTTCTGGCATACAGCAACGTGATTTGGTTATGCATGTGAAGTTGCTCAGTCGTGTCTGACTCTTGGCGACTCCATGGACTGTGGCCTACCAGGCTTCTCCATCCATGGGATTTTCCAGGCAAGAATACTGGATTGGGTTGCCATTTCCTTCTCCAGGGGATCTTCCCGACCCAGGGATTGAACCCAGGTCTCCCACATTGCAGGCAGATGCTTTACCATCTGAGCCATCAGGAAGGCTTGGTTATGCATATATACATATATATATACACACACACACACACACACACATATATATATATATATATTTACATTTTTTGGATTCTTTTTCTCATACAGGCGAACAGGTTATCATAGAATATTGAGTATAGTTCCCTGTGCTATACAGTAGGTCCTTGCTGGTTATCTATCTTGTGTGTAGTCACGTGTGTATGTTCATCCCAAGCTCCTGATTTATCCATCTCCACAATGTTTCCCCTTTGGCAACCATAAGTTTGTTTTTGATATCTGTAAGTTTGTTTCTGTTTTATAAATAAGTTCTTTGGTATCATTTAAAAAACTTAAGATTCCACATATGAGATATCATATGATATTTGTCTTTCTCTGTGTTTAATTTTATTTTGTATGTGTACAATTTTAAGTGGGAAAACTAAAATCAGTACTTTTCCTAATGTTAGGAGGCTGTTGAAATTTCTTCCGTTGTTTTATTTCCTACTTTGGAAACTAATCCATGTTACAGTAATCACATGTTATAAGTACCTGATATGATTAGTAATTTTTCATGTACCCTCCCAAATATTGCATGAAACACTTTCATTCAAGGGAACACAGTTTGAAAATGATCAATTTAACTATTGTAATTTTTCTCATTGTCTCACTGAGTTCTAAATTTTTACAGTTTCATAGAATTCAACTAGATGAGTCCTCAGAATCCAAGTGATTCCTTGTTTCGCTCATTATCTCAACAATGCAGGTAGTAGTTTCCTCCTTCAATAGACTATGTTAATTTTAACTTACATTTATCACTCCAAGTCCTTTTTAAAGATTACCTTGAATCTTTCTTTTGTAATGGAAGGTTATTTGCTCCTCTTTTTGCCCTCTTCTTGCCTTATTGGCATTTCTACTTTCCTTTGTCTTCAGTTTTTATGAAGTAACCAGTATTCTTACCTTTTGGTTTGGCTGTTGTGGGAGTGTAAAAATAGACTTCCAGTAGGTCCAGGTAAAGAACACAAAGATAGCATGGTAGAATATGAGGTAGATAACTGAAATTTAAGGGGAAAAAAATCAGCATTTATGTTATATTTTCACCCATTTCTGAGTTCAGAAAGATGTAAAGCTCAACAAAAAATCTCTGTTTTCCTATTACCAAGTATTTTCTAGTATTATTATGAAAGGTTAATTTTTACCTTTTCCCCACACAGTGACAGAAACAATTTATAATGCCAAATTTGGAATCAGAGACTTTCTGGGAGTTGCATATTTTAAAAGTTGCCACATGATCCTGGGAATAAAGGGGAAATGTCCCTTATGATAATGTGAGGGGGAGCTACTGTTGCCGATTGTCATTCTCTCTGCCACTATGCATACTAAAAGATAATAATGATAGTATTCACACAGTGCTATAGAGTTTACAATGTGCTTTCATAATGTTATCTAATTTTATTTTTTCAACACATTTGTGAGATAAGTAATAAGTAGATAAGCAATGAGATAAGTAATAAGTAGATAAGCAATGAGATAAGTAATAAGTAGATAAGCAATAAGGACAGTTGATCAACTATCAGGGTAGTCGATTATCCAAAGTCACACAGCTACTATACAATGTGCATGTGTGCTAAGTCATTTCAGTCATGTCTGACTCTTTGCGACCCTATGGACTGTAGCCCTCTAGGCTCCTCAGTTCATGGGATTCTCCAGGCGATAATACTGGAGTGGGTTCCCATGCCATCCTCCAGGGGATCTTCCAGATCCAAGGATCGAACCAGCGTCTCTTACGTCTCTTGCATTGGCAGGTGGGTTCTTACCAGGAGTGCCACCTGGGAGGCCTCCACTATACAGAGTAGCCAGGTCTTAAACACAGGGCTTCTGACTCTAAATCACAAGTTTTTCTCTTCAGTTGCCCCAGGGACTACACACTTTTGAAATGTGAGATGTAGTTTTGAGACATCTGTGGCTCCCCATCTCTTTTTATACTCTTTGTCTCCTAGATAGCTTTTCTGATACAGGAACATTCAGTATTCTCCAGAGCCATTTTGAGACTAAATGTCATTTTACTGTTTCATTGTGAATCCTTGTATGATAAAGTTTTATTACTTCAATCTATGAGGAAGACTCAAGGGAATGATGTGACTCGAGACCAAGTTAATAGGGCCGATTCTCTCACATATTTATAATAGAATGGAAAAAAGCTGGCACAGTGCTCTCAGCCCTGTGGTAGGATCTTTTTAATGGCTTGTTTTGTGTAATTATGAAATATCATTTCAAATTCAAGCAATAGAAAGCAAATGTCCACCACACACACATATATAACCTCCTCCCTCTCCCTCCTAAAGCAAAATACTTATTTTGTGTTTGATGTGTATCTTTCCAGATCCTCTATTTTCATGTCTATATATATATCAATGTACAAAAACAATACACATATGTAATTTTTGTTATAATAAAATTTTTTCATTGTATTTTGAAAGGTAATACATTCAAAAGGTTGAAAATAGTACACAGTGAAAAGTCTCCCTTCTATCCTTGTCCTTTAGCCATCCAGATTCCCTCCCTGGAAGCAACAAATGTCATACTGTCATGACTTTATTCTTCATCCTATCAGGTTTTATGAACATAAAGGCACCAAAACTATGGGCTTTTAAAAACAAATAGCACTGTTTTGCATTCTACTTCTATTTCACTTGCTATGAGTTGGAGAGCATTCCACTTAGTACAACTTGAGAGAGTGAGCTTCCTTATTTTCCTTTTAAAAAGCGACATGGATTAAGATTTAACAGAACTTTCCTGAAAGACACCTCTTCGCAAAAAAAGCCTCCATACAGAAAAGGAGGGAATCCCTCAAGAAACAGTTTCCACTGAGTCAGAGACCTCCATTGTGTTCTTGTGCACTGAAATTTGGAACTCAAGTTAAGGCCCTTTCATTTCTGGTGAAATTCCTCTTGGTAGATTCAACCTAGGCTGGTCTTTGGAGAGAGATCAAGCCCTGAGTCTCTGGAGAGGGAGCACTGACTCCTAGACACTAGACAACCAGAGAACTAACCCTGCTGCTGCTGCTGCTGCTGCTAAGTTGCTTCAGTTGTGTCCGACTCTGTGCGACCCCATAGATGGCAGCCCACAAGGCTCCCCCGTCCCTGGGATTCTCCAGGCAAGAACACTGGAGTGGGTTGCCATTTCCTTCTCCAATGCATGAAAGTGAAAAGTGAAAGTGAAGTCGCTCAGTCGTATCCGACTCTTCACGACCCCATGGACTGCAGCCTACCAGGCTCCTCCGTCCATGGGATTTTCCAGGCAAGAGTACTGGAGTGGGTTGCCATTGCAGAGGAATGTCAAATAGTGAGAACTCACACAAAGGAAACCACTGAATACAAGATCTGGCATCACCCAACCACCAGTAGCACCCTGTGCAGGACGCCTCATCTAAACAACAAACAAAACAAAAATACAAACGTAATCATCAGCAGACAGGATAACCACCTCACTCAGTTTGCCCATGAGAGGAAAAACAAACAAAAGCTCAGCACAAATATCACCCTAATTGAAGCTTACACAAACCACTGGACCAAACTTAGGAGGGCAGAAACCAAAAGGAAGAAAGAATTCAACCTTGAAACCTGGGAAAAGGAGACCTCAAACACACTATGCTAAAAAAAAAAAAAAGAAAAAAAAATTTAAAGTCAGAGAAACTACACAAATGAAGGAACAAACTAGAAACATAGAAGTCCAAATAAATGAAGAGGAAATAGGCAAACTCCCTGAAAAATAATTCAGAAATAATGACAGTAAAGATGATAAAAAATCCTGAAAACAAAATGGAGAAAATGCAAGAATCAATTAACAAAGACCTAGAAGAATTAAAGAATAAACATACAGAAACAAACAACACAATCACTGAAATTAAAAATACTCTAGAAGGAATCAACAGCAGAATACCTAAAGCAAAAGAATGAATCAGTGAGCTGGAAGATAAAATGGTGGAAATAACTACTGAAGAGCAGAATAGAGTAAAAAGAATGAAAAGAACTGAGGACGGTCTCAGAGACCTCTGGGACAATATCAAATGCATCAACATTTGAATAACAGGGGTCCCAGAAAAAGAAGAGAAAAAGAAAGGGTATGAGAAAATTTTTGAAGATACTATAGTTGATAATTTCCCCAACATGGAAAAGGAAATAATCAAGTCCAAGAGGCACAAAGAGTCCCATACAGGATAAATCCAAGGAGAAACAATGCCAAGACACATACTAATCAAACTATGAAGACTAAACACAAAGAAAGAATATTAAAAGCAGCAAGGGAGAAAAAAGTGACATATAAGGGAAACCCCATACGTTTAACAGCTGATCTTTCAGCAGAAACTCTGCAGGCCACAGGGGAATGGCAGGGTATATTTAAAGTACTGAAAGGGAAAAATCTACAACCAAGGTTACTGTACCTGGCAAGGATTTCATTCAACATTGATGGAGAAATAAACAGCTTTTCAGACAAGCAAAAGTTAAGAGGATTCAGTACCACAAAACCAGCTTTACAACAAATGTTAAAGGGACTTATATAGCCCAGAAATACAAAGGAAGAAAAAAGATCTACAAAATCAACCCCAAACAATTAAGAAAATGACAATAGGAACACATATATCAATAATTACTTTAAATAGAAATGGATTAAATGCTCCAACCAAAAGACACAGACTAGCTGAAGGGATACAAAAATAAGACCCATAAATATCCTGTTTACAAGAAACCCACTTCAGACCTCAGGACACATATAGACTGAAAGTGAGAGGATGGAAAAATATATTCCATGCAAATGGGAAGCAAGAGAAAGCTGGAATAGCAATCCTCATATCAGACAAAATAGAGCTTAAAATAAAGAAGATTACAAGAGATAAGGAAGGCTACTACATAACGATCAACAGATCAATCCAAGAGAAAGACATAACAATTGTAAATACCTATGCACCCAACATAGGAGCACCTCAATACATAAGACAAACACTAACAGACATAAAAGGAGAAACTGACAGTAACACAATAATAGTAGGAGACTTTAACGCCCCACTCACACCAAAGGACAAATCATCAAAACAGAACATTAATAAGGAAACACAAGTATTAAATGGTACATTAGATGAGATGGATCTCATTGATATCTTCAGGACATTCCATCCAAATGCAGAAGAATACACCTTCTTCTCAAGTGCACATGGAACATTCTCCAGGATAGACCACATCCTGGGTCACAAATCAAACCTCAGTAAATTTAAGAAAATTGAAATCGTATTAAGCATCTTCTCCGACCACAATGCTATAAGACTAGATATCAATTGCAAGAAAAAAACTGTAAGAAACACAAACATATGGAGATTATACAACACATTTCTAAATAACCAACAGGCTACTAAAGAAATCAAAATGGAAATCAAAAAATTTCTAGACACAAATGACAATGAAAACCCAACAACTCAAAACCTATGGGATGCAGTGAAAGCAGTTCTAAGAGGGAAGTTTATAGCAATACAATCCTATCTCAAGAAACAAGAAAAACATCAAATAGACAACCTAACTTTACTCCTAAAACAACTGGAAAAAGAAGAACCAAAAAACCCACAAAAATTAGTAGAATGAAAGAAATCATAAAGATCCAAGCAGAAATAAATGAAAAAGAAAGAAACAATAGTAAAGATTAATAAAACTAAAAGCTGGTTCTTTGAGAAGATAAACAAAATTGATAAACCTTTAGCCAGACTCATCAAGAAAAAGAGAGAAAAATCAAATCAACAAAATTATAAATGATAAAGGAGAAGTTACAACATACAATGAAGAAATACAAAGGATTATAAGAGACTATTATGAACACCTATATGGCAATAAAATGGACAGATTCTTAGAAAAGTTCAATTTCTTCCAGATTCACCTGGAAGAAATGGACAGATTCTTAGCAAAGTTCAATCTTCCAAGACTGAAACAGGAAGAAATAGAAATTATGAATGACCCAATTACAAGCACTGAAATTGAAGCTGTGATAAAAAAAAAAAATCTTCCGAAAAACAAGCCCAAGACTAGGTGGCTTCACGGGAGAATTCTATCAAGCATTTAGAGAAGAGCTAATGCCTATCCTTCTAAAACTCTTTCAAAAACTTGCAGAGGAAGGAACACTTCCAAACTCATTCTACGAGGCCACCATCACCCTGATACCAAAATCAGACAAAGACAAAACAAAAAAAGAAAACTACAGGTCAATATCACTGATGAACATAGATGCAAAAATCCTTAACAAAATTTTAGCAAACAGAAGCCAGCAACACATCAAAAAGCTCATAAAACCATGATCAAGTTGGGTTTATTCCAGGGATGCAAGGATTCTTCCATATATGAAAATCAATCAATGTGATACACTGCATGAACAAATTGAAAGATAAATACCATATGATAATCTCAATAGATGCTGAAAAAATCCTTTGACAAAATTCAGCACCTATTCACAATGAAAACTCTTGAGAAAATGTGCATGAAAGGAATCTACCTCAACATAGTAAATGCCATATATGATAAGCCTACAGCAAACATTATTCTCTGTGGTGAAAAACTGAAAGCATTCCTCCTAAGATGAGGAAAAAGACAAGGGTCCTACCTAAGGAGACAGAAGAACTGTACACAGAAAATTACAAGACACTAATGAAAGAAATCAAGGATGTCATAAACAGATGGGAGAGATATTCCATGTTCCTGGATAGGAAGAATCAATATTGTGAAAATGACTATACTACCAAATGCAATCTACAGATTCAATGCAATCCCTATCAAATTACCAATGGCATTTTTCACAGAACTAGAAAAAAAATTCACAATTCATATGGAAACACAGAAGACTCCAAATAGCCAAAGCAGTCTTGATAAAGAATGGAGCTGGAGGAACAAACCTTCCTGACTTAAGATTATACTACAAAGCTACGGCCATCAAGACAGTATGGTATGGGCACACCAACAGAAATATAGACCAATGGAACAAGATAGAAAGCCCAGAAATAAACCTGTGCACCTATGGGTACCTTAGTTTTGACAAAGAAGGCAAGAATATACAATGGGGCAAAGACAGCCTCTTCAATAAATGGTGCTGGGAAAACTGGACAGCTACATGTAAGAGAATGAAATTAGAAGACTTCCTAACACTTTACATAAAGATAAACTCAAAATGGATTAAAGACCTAAATGTAAGACCAGAAACTATAAAACTCTTAGAGGAAAACATAGGCAGAACACTCGATGACATAAATCAAAGCAAGATCCTCTATGACCCACCTCCTAGAGTAATGGAAATAAAAACAAAAGTAAACAAGTAAGACCTGATTAAACTTAAAAGCTTTTGCACAGCAAAGGAAACTGTAAGCAAGGTGAAAAGACAACCCTCAGAATGGGAGAAAATAATAGCAAATGAAACTACTGACAAAGGATTAATTTCCAAAATATACAAGGAGCTCATACAATTCAATACCAGAAAAAGACAACCTAATCAAAACATGGGAAAAAGACCTAAACAGACATTTGTCCAAAGAAAACAAACATATGGCTAACAAACACATGAAAAGATACTCAACATTGCTCATTATTCAAGAAAGGGAAATCAAAGCTACAATGAGATATACCTCACACCAGTCAGAATGTCCATCATCAAAAAATCTACAAACAATAAATGTTGGAGAGAGTGTGGAGAAAAGGGAACACTCTTGCACTGTTGGTGGGAATGTAAATTGATACAGCCACTATGGAAGACGGTATGGAGATTTCTTAAAAAACTAGGAAGAAAAGTACTATATGACCCAGCAATCCCACTCCTAGGCATTTACCCTGAGGAAACCAAAATTGAAAAAGACACATGTATCCCATTGTTCACTGCAGCACTATTTACAATAGCTAGAACCTGGAAGCAACCTAGATGTCCATCGACAGATGAATGGATAAAGTTGTGGTACATATATACACAATGGAATATTACTCAGCCATAAAAAGGAACACAGTTGAGCCAGTTCTAATGAGGTGGATGAACCTAGAACCTATTATACAGAGTGATGTGAGTCAGAAAGAGAAAGATAAATATCATATTCTAATGCATACATATGAAATCTATAAAAATGGTACTGAAGAATTTATTTACAGGGAAACAATGGAGAAATAGACATAGAGAATAGACTTATGGGCACAGGGAGAGGGGAGGAGAGGGTGAAATGTATGGAAAGAGTAACGTGGAAACTTAAATTACCATATGTAAAATAGATAGCCAATGAGAATGTGCTGTATGGCTCAGGAACTGAAACAGTGGCTCTGTGTCAGCCTGGAGGGGTGGGGTGGGGAGGGAGATAGGAGGGAGGTTCAAAAGGGAGGGGATATATGTATACCTATGGCTGATTCATGTTGATGTTTGACAGAAAACAACAGAATTCTATAAAGCAATTATCCTTTAACAAAAAATAAGTTAATTAAAAAAAATTATCAGATTTTGTTTCATCCTTAACCTCTGCAGTGACTAAAGGACTTCCACTTCTTTATTCCCTTCTACACTGTTTTCATTTTATGAGATTCTATTACTTTTATAATTGAGAAAATAAAGTTTTGTTAAGTTCATCCTTGAGAAATTATTAAATAAATTATAGCATATCAACACCACGGAATACCTTGAGGTCATTAAAAAATTAAATATGTTTGTATATACTAATATTGAAGGACACCTATGATATATTATTAAGTGAAAAAAACTAAATCATAGGACAATATGCACAGTATCATCCAGATTAAAAATCAACCAATCCTATATAAATTATAGAAATCCATAATCATTTGTTTGTATGTAAATACACAGAGAAAGATCTAGAAGATATAAATCCAATCAAATATACTAGTTAACTGTGAATAGACATTGATGGGGTGGAGTCAATGTGAGGAAGACCTTTTTCTTATATATTTTTTATAGCTTGAATTTTCAATAAACATTATTTTTGTAACAAAATTATATTAATGTAAGTCAGTATATTGATATTACTATATTATATGTAATTATCATAATTACATTAATATTAAAATCAACATAATATTCTTTTAGAAGTGGGTTAGTGCATAAAGAGAGCTTTTGTCTGGTCCCCAAATCCTCCTTATAAAGTAATTTTACAATAATAAATATAAAACAGTGTGTTATACCCATGCAGTTACAATCAATTAATTTATAACAAAGGAGGCAAAAACATCTAAAAGAATGAAATTAGATCATTTTCTCACATCATATACAAAAATAAACTCAAAATGGATTAAAGACCTAAATGTAAGACTAGAAACCATAAAAATCCTAGAAGAGAATGTAGGCAGAACACTCTGACATAAATCATAGTAATATTTTTTGGATCTGTCTCCTAAGGCAAAGAAAACAAAAGCAAAAACAAACAAATGGGAACTAATTTAAATTATAAGCTTCTGCAGAGCAAATGAAATCACTAACTAAATGAAAAGACAACCTACCGAATGGGAGAACATATTTGCAAATGATAAAGGGTTAATATCCAAAATATGTAAATAGCTAATACAATTCAACATTAAAAAAAAAAAAACAGCCAAGTAAAAAAAATGGGCAGAAGACTTAAATATTCATTTTTTCCAAAGAAGACATACAGGTGGTCAACAGGTACATGAAAAGCTGTTCAACATTGCTAATCATTAGAGAAATGAAAATCAAAACCACAATGAGATGTCACCTCACAACTATCAGAATGGCTATCATCAAAACGAACACAAATAATAAATGTTGGCAAGGATGTGGGAAAAAGGGAACCTTCATACACTGTTTGTAGGAATGTGAATTGGTGCATCTACTATGGAAAACAGAATGGAGGTTTCTCAAAGAAACTAAAACTAGAAGTATCACATGACCTAGCAATTTTACTTCCTGGGTATATATCGACAGAAAACAAAATCACTAATTTGAAAAGATACATGCACTCCAATGTTCATATGGGAACAACCTAAGTATCCATCAACAGAAGAACAAATACACACACACACACACACAATATACATATATATATATATATACACACACACACATATATATATATATATATATACATACAATGGTATACTACTCAGCCATAAAAAGAATGAAATTTTGCCTTTTGCAACAACAGGGATGGGCTTGGAGGGTATCATGCTTAGTGAAGTAAGTCAGACAGAGGAAGACAAATACTGTATGTTATCACTTATATGTAGAATCTAGGAAATAAAACACACTAGTGATTATAGTAAAAAAGAAACAAACTCACAGGTGTAGAGAACAGTCTAGTGATTACCAGTGGGAGAGAGAAGTGGGGAGGAGCAAGGAGGGGTAGGGGATAAAGAGGTACAAACTACTATGTATGAAATAAATAAGCAACAAGGATGTATTGTACAAGACAGAGATTGAGTATAATCTATAAAAATTTTGAATCACTATTGTACCTGACACTAATATAATATTATGAACCAACTACAATGTAATTTTTTTTAAAAAAAGGAAACAAGGTTGGTTTCTTCTGAGGCCTCTTCTCCTGGTTAGTAAATGGTGATCTTCCTGTCTCTTCACATGGTCTTCCCACTGTGTGTGTCTTTCTCCTAATCTCCTTTGTTTTTATAAGGACAGCAGTCATATTGGTTAAAGCCCACCCTAGCTACCTCATTTTTACTTAATTACTTCTTTAAAGATTCTACCTTGAAATACAGTCACATTCTAAGTTACTCGGGTATAGGATTTCAGCATATGAATTTTGAAGGAACACAATTAAGCCCATAACAGTTCTATTATTTAGAATTGCATCTATTTCTAAAAAAGTAGATAATTATAATCATTTTTAACTTTAAATGAGAAACTAGAGAATTTAGCATGCAAACATTCAAAATACAAATTAATTCTCACATAATGAGTTAAATGTTTGCTTAAACTGATTGATGGCCCTTTTTGGAGATGCACCACTGTGGTCAACACATTACTCTTGATTACATATGGATTGCCTTATAGATTGTGCCTAATCTCATTCCTAAATTCATCCCTTAGCCTCACTAATCCTTGGAGTCTACCAAATTTTTAACCTGAGGCTCATCCCATAGCCTCACTTCAGTGGTAGAGGAGCAAGACTTTCTACTCTAGATTTTCAAAATATAGATAGCATGATGCTGAATGAGATTATCCATGCAAAAAACTCTTATGAAAGCAAAATACATTATTATTCTTCTTTCTAGTACAGTGTATGAAAGAACATATGGACTCATGTCTTAAAAGAATTTTGGAGTTCTGTATAATCAAGGATGACATAATGTATAGTATCTGGACTGTGGTTCAGATGATCTGAGCTTTAGTCCTTTCTGTGCACTAGAATCATTTGATAAAATATTTATAAGGGCAGTAGTAGGAATAATAGTACTGAAATATACTATTTTTCTCAGAAGAAAGATCTTTTAGGTTTTTTCCAATGTTAATAACAATAGTATCTACTGTTACTTATTTTGTACTTAACATATGCCATGCACTATGCCAAGAGACTTATATACAACATCTCCTTTGGTGCTCCAAATAACCATGAAAGGTAGGTATTGTTATTCTCATTTTATGGAAGAAGAAAGTGAAATTTAGGTTAAGTTCCCCAAGGTCATATATATAGTAAGTGGCAAAGTCAAGATTTGATCCCTGGTACATCTGACACCAAAGTCTGCTAGTTTGCTACTTAATAGTACATTAGAGATTGAAATTTTATCAGAAACTATATTAGTTTCCTAGGGCTATCATAACAAATTATCACAAACTGGGTGACTTGAAACAACAGAAATTTATTTTCTTATAGTTCCGGAGACAAGAAGTCTGACATTAAGGTCTAGTTCCCTCTGAAGGCTCCTGGGGAGGATCCTTCCTTGCCTCTTCCCAGCTTCTGGCCACTCCTGGCAGTCTTTGGTGTTCCTTTGTGGTGACACAACTCTAATCTCTGCTTCTGTTTTCACATGGTCATCTTCCTTCTGTGTCTGTGTATTCAAAATTTTCTCTTCTTATAAGGACACCAGCCATAGGGTCCACCCTAAACCACTGTGACCTCATCTTGATTTCACCTGCAAAGACACTATTTTAAAATAAATTCACATCCACAGACTTTGGGTGGACATGAATTCTGGAGGGACACTCTTCACCCAGTAGGGGCACCATTAAGCAGATAAGAAATGGAAAAACCTGTACTATGTCTGACTAGGTTTTCTTAAGTTCTGAATAATGAATAAAAGGTTACATGATTTGAGGCTTTCATATCTTTGCTGCTTATATATGTTTTGTTTATGCCAAATAATGTTCCTACTGGCAGTCGTATGTTATTCTGTATTCTAATTTAATCAGTTCAGTTGAGTTGCTCAGTCGTGCCTGACTCTTTGAGAACTCATGGAATGCAGCACACCAGGCCTCCCTGTCCATCACCAACTCCTGGAGTCTACTCAAACTCATGTCCATTGAGTTGGTGATGTCATCCAACCATCTCATCCTCTGTCATCCCCTTCTCCTCCCACCTTCAATCTGTCCCAGCATCAGGGTCTTTTCAAATGAGTCAGTTCTTCAATCACGTGGCCAATGTATTGGAGTTTCAGCTTCAGCATCAGTCTTTCCAATGAACACCCAGGACAGATCTCCTTTAAGATGGACTGGTTGGATCTCCTTGCAGTCCAAGGGACTCTCAAGAGTCCTCCATCACTACAGTTTAAAAGCATCAATTCTTCAGAGCTCAGCTTTCTTTATAGTCCAACTCTCACATTCATACAGGACTACTGGAAAAACCATAGCCTTGACCAGATGGACCTTTGTCAGCAAAGTAATGTCTCTGCTTTTAACATGCTGTTTAGGTTGGTCATAACTTTCCTTCCAAGGAGTAAGTGCCTTTTAATTTCATGGCTACAATCACCATCCACAGTGATTTTGGAGTCCCCCAAAATAAAGTCTCACATTGTTTCTACTGTTTCCCCATCTATATGCCATGAAGCGATAGGACTGGATGCCATGATCTTAGTTTTCTGAATGTTGAGCTTTAAGCCAACTTTTTCACTCTCCTCTTTCACTTTCATCAAGAGGCTCTTTAGTTCCTGTTCACTTTCTGCCACAAGGGTGATGTCATCTGCATATCTGAGGTTATTGATATTTCTCCCAGCAATCTTGATTCCAGCTGTGCTTCCTCCAGCCTGGCATTTCTCATGATGTACTCTGCATATAAGTTACATAAGCAGGGTGACAATATACAGCCTTGACGTACTCCTTTTCCTATTTGGAACCAGTCTGTTGTTCCATGTCCAGTTCTAACTGTTGCTTCCTGACCTGCATATAGGTTTCTCAAGAGGCAGGTCAGGTGGTCTGGTATTCCCATCTCTCAGAATTTTCCCCAGTTTATTATGATCCACACAGTCAAAGGCTTTGGCATAGTCAATAAAGCAGAAATAGATGTTTTCTGGAATTCTCTTGCTTTTTCAATGATCCAGCAGATATTGGCAATTTGATCTCTGGTTCCTCTATTTTCTAAATCCAGCTTGACATCTGGAAATTCCTGGTTCACGTATTGCTGAAGCCTGGCTTGGAGAATTTTGAGCATTACTTTACTAGCGTGTGAGATGAGTGCAATTGTGTGGTAGTGTGAGCATTCTTTGGCATTGTCTTGCTTTGGGATTGGAATGAAAACTGACCTTTTCCAGTCCTGTGGCCAATGCTGAGTTTTCCAAATTTGCTGGCATATTGAGTGCAGCACTTTCACAGCATCATCTTTCAGGATTTGAAATAGCTCAACTGGAATTCCATCACTTCCATTAGCTTTGTTCGTGGTGATGCTTCCTAAGGCCCACTTGACTTCACATTCCAGGATGTCTGGCTCTAGGTGAGTGATTACACCATTGTGATTATCTGGGTCATGAAGATCTTTTTTGCATAGTTCTTCTGTGTATTCTTCCCACTTCTTCTTAATATCTTCTGCTTCTGTATGGTGTTAGAAAGTGTTCTAGTTTCATTCTTTTACAAGTGGTTGACCAGTTTTCCCAGCACCACTTGTTGAAGAGATTGTCTTTAATCCATTGTATATTCTTGCCTCCTTTGTCAAAGATAAGGTGTCCATATGTGTGTGGATTTATCTCTGGGCTTTCTATTTTGTTCCATTGATCAATATTTCTGTCTTTGTGCCAGTACCATACTGTCTTGATAACTGTGGCTTTGTAATAGAGCCTGAAGTCAGGTAGGTTGATTCCTCCAGTTCCATTCTTCTTTCTCAAGATAGCTTTGGCTATTCGAGGTTTTTTGTATTTCCATACAAATTGTGAAATTGTTTGTTCTAGCTCTGTGAAGAATACTGTTGGTAGCTTGATAGGGATTGCATTGAATCTATAAATTGCTTTGGGTAGTATACTCATTTTCACTATATTGATTCTTCCAATCCATGAACATGGTATATTTCTCCATCTATTAGTGTCCTCTTTGATTTCTTTCACCAGTGTTTTATAGTTTTCTATATATAGGTCTTTAGTTTCTTTAGGTAGACATATTCCTAAGTATTTTATTCTTTCCGTTGCAATGGTGAATGGAATTGTTTCCTTAATTTCTCTTTCTGTTTTCTCATTATTAGTGTATAGGAATGCAAGGGATTTCTCTGTGTTGATTTTATATCCTGCAACTTTACTATAATCATTGATTAGTTCTAGTAATTTTCTGGTGGAGTCTTTAGGATTTTCTATGTAGAGGATCATGTCATCTGCAAATAGCGAGAGTTTTACTTCTTCTTTTCCAATTTGGATTCCTTTTATTTCTTTTTCTTCTCTGATTGTTGTGGCCAAAACTTCCAAAACTATGTTGAATAGTAATGGTGAAAGTGGGCACCCTTGTCTTGTTCCTGACTTTAGAGGAAATGCTTTCAATTTTTCACCATTGAGGATAATGTTTGCTGTGGGTTTGTCATATATAGCTTTTATTATGTTGAGGTATGTTCCTTCTATTCCTGCTTTCTGGAGAGTTCTTATCATAAATGGATGTTGAATTTTGTCAAAGGCTTTCTCTGCATCTATTGAGATAATCATATGGTTTTTATTTTTCAATTTGTTAATGTGGTGTATAACATTGATTGATTTATGGATATTGAAGACTCCTTGCATCCCTGGGATAAAGCCCACTTGGTCATGGTGTATGATCTTTTTAATGTGTTGTTGGATTCTGATTGCTAGAATTTTGTTAAGGATTTTTGCATCTATGTTCATCAGTGATATTGGCCTGTAGTTTTCTTTTTGTGGGATCTTTGTCAGGTTTTGGTATTAGGGTGATGGTGGCCTCATAGAATGAGTTTGAAGTTTACCTTCCTCTGCAATTTTCTGGAAGAGTTTGAGCAGGATAGGTGTCAGCTCTTCTCTAAATTTTTGGTAGAATTCAGCTGTGA